>NC_060069.1:55767124-56367124 GCF_922984935.1 Meles meles
GGAAATTTTCTTTAAACGTTTTATTTGTGAATTTATTTACTCAAATTCAACTACTTCCTGGGTGCCTGTGTGGCTCAATTGTTAGGCATCTGCCTTCAGCTCAGGTCATAATCCCAGGCTCCTGGGATGGAGCCCTGCATCAGGCTCCCTGCTCAGGGGGAAGCCTACTTCTCTCTCTCCCACTCCCCCTGCTTGTGTTTCCTCTCTCGCCGTGTCTTTCTCTGTCAAAAATAAATAAATAAAATCTTTAAAAAACCAAAAAACCAAATTCAACTACTTCCTATTACAAAACTGGGTTAAATTAGGACTTCATAATTTTAAACCAAAGTTAGAGCATGGCATTTTTCTGCTTAAAACCCTGTAATGTCTCGCCACTTCCCTAGAGCCAAGGTTCTCCCAAGGTCTGCAGAGCCCTACACACTCTCTCTCGTTCCCCCAGATTTCTCTTGCTAACCTCATCTGGTTTCTTCCTTGCCCTTTTAATTTTTTTTTAAAAGAATATGTCTATTTATTTGAGAAAGAGAGCATGAGGGCAAGGGAGAGGCAGAGGGAGAGAAAGAGGAGAGAGAGAGTGCAGCCGACTCCGGAGGCAAGTCTCCATCCCAGGACCCAGAGATCATGACCTCAACTGAAAGCAGAGGCTTAACAGACTGAGCCACCCAAGTGCCCCTCTTCCTTTCTTTTTGAACACATCAGTTCTACAACTAAGAATAGACTACTCTTTGCAGCTCCTGGAAATCCCTTCCTTCTGTTTTCTACATCCAGAGTTAGCAAATACAGCCTGTGGACCAAATGCCCATTTTTGTATGGCTCACAAGCTAAGAATGGTGTTAACATTTGTAAATGGTTGGAAAAAAAAATCAGAAGCATACTATTTTATGACAATAAAATTATATGAAATTCAAACTTCGGTATCAGTAGATGATAGCGTCACGTTATTGAACACAGCCAAGGCCATTTCAGGAGGTCCCCACCATACACTTGGAGCACAGAGGAGCCATAGATGCTACTCTTTAAGATACTATTATAGGTCTTGAGTTTTTGCACTGGTTAAAACCTGTATATTCCATAAGAACAATGAGAGAAGCAGGGGCGCCTGGGTGGCTCAGTTATTAAGCATCTGCCTTCGTCTCGGGTCATGATCCCAGGACCCTAGGATTGAGCCCCACATCAGGCTCCCTGCTACATAAGAAGCCGGCTTCTCCCTCTGTACCTCTCCCCCTGCTTGTGTTCTCTCTCTCACTGTGTCTCTCTCTGTCAAATAAATAAATAAATCTTAAAAGAAAGAAAAAATGAGGCCCTTCTGCTAAACCACGCATTTCTATCTAATTTGGGGTTCTGTCTCATGTTAAAATGACCACCATTTTCTCCAAGAGAAACTTGGTGTGGTGTCTCTTAGAACATATATATATTCTAAAAAAAAAAAAGAATACATATATTCTAATAAAAATGTATTATATATTATCATAATAAATAAGTTATATTATATATAATGTATATTATGTAATATATATTTGATATAATAATAGGTTACATATTATATCAAATATAATGCATTGTTATATATTATAAATATATATGCATAATACATATACAATGTGTACATAATAATAAATATAATACTAATACATAATAATAAATGTAATACTAATATTAAATGTTTTATATATTTAATAATACATGTACACAAATATGTGTGCGTTTATGTCTGAAGATTATATTTAGCATAAAGTATAAAAAAGAAGTATGAATCATTAATAATCCTAATGGGGTAACCACACTAGAGATTTTTGGCATATTTACCTCGGTTTTTTTATATATACATTTACACATATATAATTTTTTCTTAGCTTAATTTGATTTTTCATTAAATACATATTTTTAAAAAGATTTTGTTTATTTATTTGTCAGAGAGAGAGAGAGGACAAGCAGGGTGTGTGGCAGGCAGACGGAGAAGCAGACTCCCTGATGAGCAGGAAGCCTGATGTGGGACTCGATCCGAGGACCCTGGGATCATGACCTGTGCTGAAGGTAGACACTTAACTGACTGAGCTACCCAGATGTCCCTCTCACTCAATATTTTTATCTGGAAGAAAATATTATTTCTCACTCCACTAGAAATCTTCACTTTAACACTACCTTTAAAGTTTAATTTTTATAATAAATTATAGAATATATAGTTATTGTAGAATATATACTTATTTAGACAACAAAGAACATAAACAAAGAAACTCAAATTGCCATAAATCTCATGTATAATCAAGTACCATTAATATTTATATATAAACATTAATATCTGATATCCAGTGACTTAGCCAAACCTCCTTCTATATCACCTGGGTCTAACTTCAAACCTTCAGCAGAATCCAGAGACCTTGCATTTACCCCAGCGCCTCAGTGAAAATCAATAGGTAGAACGGCAAGTAAGTCTCCTGGGCTGACACTCTCTAGCCGGGGTTAAACTGAGAACATGGGTAAATCCGTCTGTTGCTCCCGAGTAAAAGGCTGAGGACTCATAGCATGTGCAACGCAGAGGATTCCCCACATATGTACAACCGCATTGTAAATATTACTTTGCAACCTGCTTTCTCCCCACACAACAACACATCACGATCCGTTCATGTCATAGTATCATAATTCTTCTAACACGTGTTTTTTAATAGTTGTGGAATATTTTATCCCCAAAATAAAACTGTAATTGATTTAGCCTCTTCCACTGGTGAACGTTCAGATGTTTGTAAATTTTTACTATTTTAATAATCATAAGCATCTTTGGGCATTATTTCCAAATATTCAATGGAGGTGGACTTGCTTGCTCAAGCTATCTGCATGCAGTAAGGGTTTTGTTGCCTATTTCCAAGAGTCCTTAGAGCAAGGTCAAATTATCACCTTGGTCTAGGTAGGGTATTATCACTTAACAATAAAGCTTAGCTAGCTGAATAAACAAAGCGGTTCTATCTCACTGTTATAACTTGAATTTCTTTGATAACTGAAGAGGTTAAGTATATTTTCATATTTATCATTTCTTCCTACTTCTTTTGTGAACTGCCTTTTTTTTCTTTTATTTATTAATCTGCAAGGGCTCATTAGGCTTTGAGGCTACTAACCTCTTGTCATATATGATGCAAATGTTTTCCTTAGTTTTTCGTTTGTTTTTTAATTTTCTATAGTGTATTGTATTATTATTGCTCCCTGTTTTAGTCCTAAAAAGAATCCCCCACACTAGGATCCCATGACCCTTTCTAAAGTATGAGAAAAAAACCTCAACAGTCTGGGCTTCTAATTACTATGTTCTGTAGCATAGTTGCATTCCTCAGGCCCTTTGCCCCTAAATACCTCAGTGTGTATTTCCTTAGAATAATCACAGTGCAGTACTGATTTTTATGAATTACATTGATATAATACTTTTATCCCACATACCTATTCCCTGTGTTTGTATAGCCCCCAAGCTAAAAATTATATATATATAATAATATTTTTATATACAATTTTATTATATAATATATATTACATTATATATTATAAAATTATATATATATAAAATAAGTTATCACTACACCCAGTGTGGGGCTTGAACTCACAACCCTGAGATCAAGAGTCACATGCTTTACCATTGAGCCAGCCAGGCACCCCATATATTTTTAAATAATTGAAAAAAACTAGAAGAATATTTTGTCACATATGAAAATTATATGAGATTCAAATGTCAATGTCCAAAGTCAGTTTATTTATGTGTCACATTTTACTGGAACATGGCCATGCCTGTTTGTTTCTGTTATCTTCTGCTGTTTTGTGCTATTGTGATAAGACCTTATGGCCTGCAAAGCCTAAAATATTTACTACCAGCCGCTTTACAGAAAAGGTTTGCTGACCCCTGACTTAGGTGGGTGTTCTGTCACCGTTTTCCACATCTCTCATATTCTAACCATCCTCGAATGTTCGGTTTCCATCCCAGCCTTCAGTCAAGCTGCCTCTTGAACAAATTCAGCCACAATCAGTAGTACCATAGGCTTGAACTTGTTTCCTGGTCTAAAATAATATTTTAGATCCAATATTTTTTGACTCCTGCTATAAACCACGCATAATCATAGCTACTTAAGATAGAACAACAAGGGGCATCTGGGTGGCTCAGTGGGTTGAGCCTCTGCCTTTGGCTCGGATCATGATCCCGGGGTCCTGGGATCGAGTCCCGCATTGGGCTTTCTGCTCAGCGGGGAGCCTGCTTCTCCCTCTCTTATCTGCCTGCCTCTCTGCCTACTTCTACTTGTGATTTCTCTCTCTGTCAAATAAATAAATCAATAATCTAAAAAAAAAAAAAAAAAAGAACAACGAACCAGACACACTCCCAGCCTTTTTGGTAAGTTCTTTTCCTACTAGATAAGATAAGAAAAAATTATGATACTATGGAGTGAGAAGGTGATAGTGATATTTACACAAGATTTTACATTAGGAGTAGGAGGAAGACCCTGGCAATGTTAAGTTGTGCAGTTTGAACAGAGTTTTGAAAAAAGCAAGGGAGGGGATCAGGAGGGGGGAGGTGTGTCCAGGGCACAGAGTGGAGGAGGGAGCAGAGGCAGGAGACGTCCGCTCTCCTGGGAGTTCCGTGGTGGGGCTGGGCCAACTCTGGTAGGTTTATAGAATGACAGAAGTAGACAGAAGCAGATAGAAGGCCATCCAGCTCATCCCCTCCTT
This sequence comes from Meles meles, assembly GCF_922984935.1. Taxonomy (NCBI): domain Eukaryota; kingdom Metazoa; phylum Chordata; class Mammalia; order Carnivora; family Mustelidae; genus Meles; species Meles meles. Next base: position 55,771,817 of record NC_060069.1, read on the forward strand.
CTACAGATGAAACAATAAAGGCCCAGAGCCATGAAGTGATTTGTTACGGGTCTAAGGCTTTGGAAAGTTAGAATGGAAATTGAGATGTCCTGGCTCTCACTGACTTCACTATTTTTTTCCCTAAATCATGATGTTTTGGGCCTGTATTGGTGAATATTTAAAATCCTATTTGCTGGCTACTAAATGAAATACAAAATGAAACCAGTGCTATAAAATACCAAGATTCAGTAGACCACCGAATCAGAACCTCCAGCCAGTCACTTCTTGTCTCAGATCTCAGGTTCTTTATGTGTAAACGAGCTGGGCTAGATCATTGCTAGTATTCCTTCCCACTCTAAGACTATTCTGTAAATGTATTTCTATTTCTTTCTTTTTTAAAGATTATTTATTTGTCAGAAAGAGAAAAAGAGCACAAGGTAGAGGGAGCAGGCCAAGGGAGAAGCAGGCTCCCAGGAAGCAGGGAGCCTGACTCAGGGCTCGATCACAGGACCCTGGGGTCATGACCTGGGCCAAAGACAGATGCCTAACAACTGAGCCACCCAGGGATCCCTGTATATCTATTTCTAAAATATTTTACCATGTGGCCTTTGGTGTAATCACACCTGGCTTTTCATTTCCTTCTGCAAGCAATGACACAAAGCTCCTAAGTCTTTCTATTCATCACATCCTCAATGAACTTAATAGCTAATGTGTAACTGAAGAGGGCGCCTGGATGGCAGAGAGGGGAGTCAGTGTGGGCTGGAGATGTCCCGGAGCAGGGGAAATCTGAACCAACCTCTGGAAGAGGTGAGGGCTTGGCCAGGAAGGCAGTAGGGTGTTCCAAGAAGAAGGAAATACAAGTAGGGTGTGGGACTTCTGGCCACACGGGGGCCTGGCAGGAACCATGCTGCTGGGGAGGGGGCTGGATGGGGAGCCAGAGAGGCATGGGGGACCCCAGATGGAGGAGATCCTTGTCCTGCCAAGCTACAGCATAGACTCAATGAAGGAGTTCAGGGGAAGGGGCAGGATATGCTTTGGCCAGAAGGACAGGATACTGTCCAGGAACCGGTTTCCTTAAGCACAAAACAGGCCCTGTGGGCTCAAACTTAAGATGTTCTTGGTTCTACATCCTTCTGTTTTGATTAGATGTTCTGTAATGACACAATCAATTCTCAGAACTGTAACGTGAACAGCACAGACTTGAACAATGATCCTGTTGAAGCCAATGGTATTTCAAGCATTAAGGAAGAATCTGATGAATAGAAACTCTTCCCTGATCTTAGGAGGCTCACAGGTGATAGTGTTGCTCACTTGGTCCTTCTTTCATGGGTTCCTTCCTTTCTCCTTTTGTGTCTTTCTCTCACTGTGTTGGTTGGACTTGGTCTTATGTTTCTAATTTTTTTACATACCAAACTACTTCAAATGCTTTTTTGGAAGTGGGTGGGATATAAATAAATTATTAAAGTTTCTCTAGATCTATTTTCTTCACTATATCATTATACTAATAATTACAAAATAGCTCTTTGCAGATAGAGCCCTTTTGGACAGAAGACCAGAAGTCCTTGGTAAACCCATGTTATTAAACCTAGTTCAAGTTGATTTACATTTGTATATCATTTTAAGGATCAAAAAGTGGGCAACTGTGTGGTTCAGTCAGTTGAGTGGCTGCCCCTGGCTAGGGTCATGATCCTGAGGTCCTGGGATAGGTCAGCATGGGGCTCCCTACTCAGTGTGGAATCTGCTTTTCCCTCTCTGGTTGCTGCTCCCATTGCTTTGTGCTCTCTTTCTCTGACAAATAAATAAAATCTTTTTCTAAAAGTGGAGATTTTCCTTGATGTGCGTTATTTTATTTGAGCCACAATCTCAACAGTGAGCTCTTCCAACCTGACCGACTTAAGTCAGAAATCCTTGTGTGAGCAAGAACATGTTCTCATCGTCACTCTTGCATCACCAGGGAGGAAAAGACAGCGAGCGGGAGGACCGTCTCAGGAGAGTCAAGGCACATTTCTCTTCCCAGCTCCCCTACCACCAAATGACTTCACGTGGGCCGCTTGAACTTGGCCTTGGCAGGAGTACTTCCACCCAGGAAATCAGAAAATACCGTAAGTCAGCACCCTTTCCCCAACCCGTGAGAGCCAGGTTTGAAGCATTTGCTGGCAGATTTCTGAAATTACGACTCATGCTCCTGAAATGACTCAGCTGAGGTTAAACTGAAGGTTGAAAGGTCAATGCGAGTATTGTGCACCTGAAACTAACATAACACTGTATGTTGACTGTAGTGGAATTAAAATTAAAAAAAAAAAAAAAAAGCGGTCAACTCCATGTTCTAAGAAGAGAGACCATTAGGGAAAGTGACAAGTCAAGGACAAGAAGGGAGCCAGTTCCTGGCCCCACAGCAGAGCTCTGGGACAAGATCTGTGCAGCAAGAACCCAGGCAGGAGACTGCATCAAGCCCTCACCTGTTTGTGGTGAGGAACCTGGCCTTGAACCTCAGCATCAGAATGTTCAGAGTGCAACTCAGCTACCGTCCAAACACAGCAGGACACTGAGAGAGAGGTTCCCCTTACACCATGGAGATTTCTGAAATTGTGCAGATGGGAACTGCTGGGAAAACTATCGTTGCTTCAACACGTGGGAGAGACTCGTGCTGCCAGTAATTCCCAGCAGATTATCCAAGTCGCTGATCTTCAGTGAAGAAAAACATGCTGAAATAATCAACGTGCTCTCAGCTGGGCTACGCAGAAGCAGAAGTGGAGTTAGTACAAAAATTCTCATGGGTGAATATTCCAGAAATGTTCAGAAGGGCCTGCTGCCTTTTCAATACCCATTCTCATCTTTACGGAACCAGAAGGAAGTCTATTATTCTACTAATCGATCCCTTTTCTCCCAGGAAAAGTGGGGAGGGGTAAGGGCAGTCTGCTCCAAGACGGGTCACTTTGGCATAAGGATTATTTTGAGTTAAAAGTAATAAATACTCAGCAGATGCAGGAAAAGCTGTCTGTCTCCCCCATAACTGCCTAAATTTAAGTTGGAAAGCAGAGACTGCAACAGGAGGAGAGCTATTAACGGAAACTCTCTACTTAAGGAACCTATCTGCGGAACAGGGCAACCCGGTTTTTCCAAACATCTCTTTCTGCTTTCTTGCTAATAAGCTTTCTCCCTTCTGTGTCCTCAGCCCCTCCACCTCTCCGTAGCTCCAGTAAACTTCCTGTGGTCTCATTGTTTTTGGAATCCCTTGTCTGTCTGGATTCCCTGTACGTATGGGATTAAATTGGATTTCTTCCTGTCAATCTGTCTCATGTCAAGTTAATTCTAAGTCCAGCAAGAAGGACCATAGGGCAGAGGAGGGCCTTTCTCCCCAACAAATGTATTGACTGTGATGCAGATGTAGTTCTATGGGAGACTGTCCACTGTCTCTAACACTCCTTTGCTCTAAGTCTGCAGCCTCAGTAAGATGTTGTCCTTGTGATTTAGACCATTTGACCAACCAAGACTAGAAAAATCATACAGACTCAGGTTACTTGTGCATATCAAGGACTTTCGCTGTCGGTTTTTAAGAAGTATTAGTATAAGAGTATCTTGATGTGGAAAAAATACTCAACCAACAGTCCACTTTCTAAAATATCCACTATAAGTTCCAGACAGATTTAAAACCGCTTTTCGGTTTCAATTTCAGAATCGGTTTGAGCAGGATTTGAACCACAAATATTCCACAATGAGCACTTAGTAATTATTAACTATTAAGAACAGGGACACAGAGAACCATATTCTATCAGTACAACAAAACTTAATTTTAAGTACAGTCTTTCTTTCTTTCTTTCTTTCTTTTTTTAAAGACTGTTATTTATTTATTATTTGACAGAGATCACAAGTAGGCAGAGAGGCAGGCAGAGAGAGAGAGGGAAGCAGGCTCCCCGCTGAGCAGAGAGCCCGATGCAGGCTTGATCCCAAGACCCTGAGATCATGACTGGATCATGACCCGAGCCAAAGGCAGAGGCTTTACCCACTGAGCCACCCAGGCGCCCTTAAGTACAATGTTTCTAATTCAAATGACTGCCTCTGGGCCAGGCATGTAGCCCAGGCACCAGAGCCAAAAACTATTTTCTGAACATTCCCATGCTCTGTATTGTCTTCTCTGTCAGGACCCAGTCATTCTACTCAGTTTGTAGAGCTCTGCAAGACTGGGGCGGGCTGTCTTCTAAACTATAAGCAATCACCAGACAACACTCCAGATTGTCCCTACACAAATGTCACTCATTCACTCTGTTTAGATATGCCATCCTGAGTAGGAGATAGAGTGAGAGGTGGCCTCTTGGCCTTGCGCAGAACCCCACAGGCTCGGGGGGCGGGGGGGGTGAAGCCTATGCCAGATCCGCAGGTGGGGAGGGGAGAAGAAATGCTGAGCGAACCCGCGTAGGGGAGTGGTACCAAGTTCACTGTCGGGGGGCTGTCTGAGCACTGGCAGCATGGAGGGGAAACCCACGCCAGCCTCCCTTCCACTCACCGCCTCCTCAGTGGGGCTCCCCCCATCAGCTCTGCTGGGCCAAGGAGGATCCCAGCAAACAAGGCCTGGCTCCAAGACTGTCCCCACCCCTGTGGGGCCCCCAATGAGGGTAAGATGAACACATCGGAGAAGACTTGTATGTTGATGTGGAAGGAGCTGACCATTGGGGGGACAGGGCTCCCCAAGGCAGATGAGAACAGAAAGGGACAAGGTGGGTTCCGAGAATGGCCCGCGGGTGAGGGCCTCTGCGTACCCTCAGTCCCCTTCAGTTTCCTGTTCTGGGCAGACTGACAACGGTTTCACCCAAGCACTGAGGTCCTGGAATTGAGGGAGGGTGCCGAAGGGTGCCAAACCGCAGGAGCAGAGGCGAGAGCTGTGGGAAGGGGCTGGTGTGCCTCCAGCGCCTGCTTTGGGGCCTTGGTGGCTTCAGGGGAGAAGTACACAGGGACCTTTGTTCTGGGGGCGAAGCTTCTTGGAATGGAAATTTGAACATCTGACGAGTGAAAATTCAACTTGACTGGCAGTTAATCCGCACTTACTCTGTGCAAGGCATGACAGGAGGTTCTTCAAGGGAACTGGAGATATGTGGGATGGGCTGTCTGCCCTTGAGAGGACTCAGGACACTCAAGAGCAGGGAACACAGATCCACAGATAAGAAATAATTCTTGAAATGTTTTTGGTGCAAAAAGATGGTTTTATTAAACCACGGTGACAGGACCCATGGGCAGAACGAGCTGCACTGGGGTCCTGAGGAGCGGCCCATTATATACTTTCAGATTGCAAGGGAGTTAGGGATAGCCCAAGCTTCCTAAGTGTTTTGGAAACAAGGTTTCCAGGATCCTGAGGGGGCTAGCTATGGTTAGGAAAAACTCATTTACTATCATTGAGTGAAAGCTCAGTCATGGGACTCTTCAGATGTGTATGGGTGGGTCATATGCTTGGGGGTGTTTGCTAACATGTACCTGGGGCAGGGGGTAGAGATAAAATAAGTTTCCAAAGGAATTTTTATATGTTAAAGGAGGCTTACAGGATCCTGGGGGTCTGGCCAAGATTGTCTTTGCCCTTAGCAAAGTATTAACATCCAGGCAGCTGAGCTCCTGGAGGAAGGTCACTCTGCCTATTTCAAGGACTTGTCAGTGGGCTGTAAGTAGTAAAGAAATGTAATAATTTTTCTTCTGCCTTTGTTTCCCACATCAAGAACACGAGTCCCATTTCCTAATTCATATGAAACTATTCATACTAAAATTTGAGTGCATTTCCATAGAGGGGATATAGAGACATTTAAGAGGGCAGATTTTATTATAATGCTTTATTTCCCCAAAGAGGAACCTGGAGTCACAATGGAATGAGTAATTGACTTTATTTTTGTTTTAAGTAGGTTCCATGCCCAGTGCAGAGACTAACTTGGGGCTTGAACTCATGATCGAGACCTGAGATGAGACCAAGAGTCCAATGTTGAGCCACACAGGTGCCCCTCAATTGTTCTTTTCTGATAGTACCTCCTAATTCTATTCCTCTAGTCTTCCCTTTGGATTACATTACATTACATTACAAAGTTTGTAGAACTTTGGGGTTGGTTTTTGTTTTGGCAATGTGCAGAAGCAATGAGAATGATCTCTTCACAGTAGGAGAGAGCTTTGGTGCCCTCTACTGGTGGATTCTTCAAATTGCAGGCCTCCACTCGTTGATGGAATCCGTTTTGTGGGTTCCACAAGAATTTTTTTAGGAGTGACTGGGTGGCTCAGTCATTAAGCGCCTGCCTTTGGCTCAGGGCATGATCGTGGGGTCCTGGGATCCAGACTCGCATCAGGCTCCCTGCTCAGCGGGAAGCCTGCTTTTCCCTCTCTCACTCCCCTGCCCGTTGTATTCCCTCTCTCACTGTGTCTCTGTCAAATAACTAAATAAACTCTTAAAAAAAAAATTTCTATTTTGGGGCCCCTGGGTGGCTCAGTGGGTTAAGCCTCTGACTTTGGCTCAGGTCATGATCTCAGGGTCCTGGGATCAAGCCCCGCATCGGGCTCTCTGCTCAGCAGGGAGCCTGCTTCCCTCTCTCTGCCTGCCTCTCTGCCTACTTGTGATCTCTCTGTCAAATAAATTTAAAAAAAAAATTTATTTTTTAAAAAGTGGAAATGTAGACTGTAGATACTAAGTGTAAATATTCATTGGTGAAACTTTGTTTCCGTTATCTATATATGATGTAGGATCCAAATGATTTTCCTGTTAGCAATATTTAGCCCCAGGGAACTACACCCACCAGGACAGGGTCAGGGTGAGAGGAGTGAGGCACGACTGAATAAGTGCAGGATTGGATCCTATCTCTACTCAAAGTTTTGAAATTTAGTTTGTCATGGATTTTGTGCATTAATTTTGATTTTTAAAAAGTATTGCATTTAAATATTATTTATTTTGATTACTGTGCTCTTTGGTGCCCCCTTAAGTTTTGTGCCCTAAATGAGTGCCTGCCCTGCCTCTTCAGGACAGTCACTGTGCTTTACCGAGGGGATGGAGAGGGTTGGCCAGCCTGGGGATCTGCTAAGAGGGGGCCCATGTGGGGATGAGAAGGGACAATGCATGTGATGTCTTCTCTTTTTTCTGTGGGCAGGAGGGGAAGCCACGGATAAGAGTGAAGGGCACAGACAGAGGGAGAAGATTGAGCATGGCTGATGAGGGGACAGGAGAGAGAGAAGGTCTGGGACAAGTGAAGGCCCCTCACAAAGCACTGAGCCCTCTGTTGGGGTGGAAGGGCATGAACTAGGGAGAGGAGGGCAAAGGTGCCAGACGGTAAGGGCCTGCTTAGCCAGAGCGAGCCATTTTGTTGTTTATGCAGTAAACTTAGATCGAACTTACTTAGAAACAAGTCTGGGAAACCAGTGAAATATGACTGACCAGCCCCTGATAACAGAGCCCATATACCAGGACGTGTCTGGTCAGGGGGAAGTAACAGAGCCCAGAATACAAGGATGAGTCAAACCAGGTGGAGACATCCAATCAGGAAAGCATCTCCCTAACCATCCAAGAATGTGGGCCCTGCCTTTTGGGTGTCAATTCCGACCAGAGTGATAGGCTAGTTCAAGTAGCTATTTGAACTAGCCTATCACTCTGGTCAGGGGACCTGCCAGGGAGTTCAAGTCCCCCCCAGATGGTCAGGGGACCGATAAAATCCCCACCAACAGGTGTCTATAGGGGACCGAGAAAAATCCCCTCCAGCCTCTGGGTCTGCAGACACCCATAGGGGACTGAGAAAATCCCCTCCAGTGACAGATTGTGTTTTTGAGTTGGGATTATATCTTGCACACCTTTGGGGTTGACATCTGGTCGAAGAAGGGCCGCTGGGTCTGTGGCTGTCTTTGTCTTTTCTTTTTGTCGTCTGTTGTGTTGTTTGTTGTGTTTGAAGGAATGGGGCAAGCAGAGAGTAAGGGGACTTTGACTTTCATCTCTCTGTTCCTCCTAATAGATGTGGGGCTTCTCCCTCACTCATTTCCTGTGTTAATGGCTGGCTATAACTGGAGCCAACTGTGGTTAGTTTAACTCGAGACAGAGACTTTAAGGAATATTCCCAAGCAGCTGCCAAAACTTCCTTTGTTTCGGGGAAATTCCTTGCTCTCTCTGGCCTGAAGTGGACTGCCTAGCCCCTCCCCCTTGCTGGTGGGAAAGCATGGCGTCTGCTCCTCTCTTGGAGCTGATGAGCTCTAGAACTGGGAACCCTTTCTCTGCCTTCTGGCGGCACTTTCTTCTGTCCTTCACTGTTGGGAAACAAGAAGAGCCGCCCCGACACCTAACACCCCCCACTCCCGATCTTCCCACCCGGGTCTCAGGTAAATATTCGAAGTGGAGTGAGCCCAGGTGGAACATAAATCAGTATTTGAACTAAGTTAAGTTTGTTGGGTTAATTACGATGAACATGTTTTTTGAGTTAACAGCAGTAAATGTGAAATTTCAAAGTTTACTTAAGATCAAATAAGCTCGTGTTATTTCTGTAAAATCTGTGTTAAAATCTATTAGCGAAGAGATGACTGAACTGGTGGTTAATTGTCTGTCTCAAAGTTTTAATGGGTAATTTGTTAAAGTAACTTTCAGTCTTTGGTAACCTGAAACTTTAAAGTTTTGGTTGGATAACAAATGGTTTTAAATTATGGACATCTAGGTCTTAACCAAACAGGATAAAATGCTAAGTCATTAATTACTGGATGTAGGTTTGTGTTTTTGACTTCTTACTGCAAAGAAACTAAGAATATTTAAATCTGTTGGTAAACATGTTTTGTGCTTAACTGATTGATAAATTTGCCATCTAAAAAATTCTGTTGTAACAGTTCACAATTGGTTAATGTTTAGTTTTTGCTAGAGATTAAGGTGTTTCTAAGAGTACAAAATTCTGCTAAGTGTAACTAAGACTGATAAAAATGAGGAAAATGACTCTGTATGTGGAAAAGTAGAAGATATGTAAAGAAATAAGAAATGGGAATACATCTTGTTAAAAGTAAGAAAAAATAATTTTGTCCTAAATGAAATAGTTGTTTAAAAGGAAATGGCTTGGGACACAACCTGAATGTAAAGGAAAATTATAGAAGGTTTGTGAAGGAAAATCTTCAGGAAAAAAAAAAATTAGATATGGTCAGGATGGACTAAGGAAAAAAAAAAGGAGAAAAAGACCAGATGCCTGATCCTGTTTGAATAAGAAAGAAAGAAAAACAGCCCCAAAATGATTTAGTACTCTCCTGACATACCTCCACATAGATTATAATTCCAAGTGAAAGGGCCATTTGGCCTTGAGAGATTGGAAAAGTGGCAGGGCCTTGAAGACTGCGAAAACACCCTGTTACCATCCCCCATCGCCTGTAACCATAGAAACTCACTCTTATTCATATAGAATGGAAGGGGAGACTGATCACCTCCCACTAGCCAGGGATACCCGGAGGGGGGAGTCCAGCCTATTTGAATCTGAAGAGTGCCTGACTGTGTGAATCTTGTCTGTATGGCTCCACTGCTCTATGGAGTCTAAGTGGGCTGCACCCTGAGTCTCGCAGGGCGTCATATGGCATAACAGTCATCTACCCCACGAGTAGCCTGGTCCGGGGCTTATACAGACAGACCTTAGCTGAGACACTCCTAAGTTCCCGCGCGAGACGATAGCAGGACAGCATCTGAAAGATCCTCCTCCCCATTCAGGATGGGAGGGAAACCCAGAAAACTCACTATCTTAAGACTGCATGCTTAAGAATTAAAAAAAAAAAAAAAAAAAAAAAAAAAAAAGGAAAGACGCTGGTATAGAAAAGCTGGTTTTCTCTCTGCTTAAAAGGGCAAAGTCTTCTTAGGTTAATTGATCTGTTATGGTTTTCTCTTTGCCTGCCCAGAAAACCCAGTTTCTATGTTTTGTTTTATCAGGTGTTTAACATCCCTAATTATATTTAGGCATGTGTTTTAAAACTTTCTAAGGTTTTAGCAATTGTCAACAAGATTTAAATTGTAAATGAGATCTCTTTGACTCATAAGGCTTTTCCTTGGTATACTAAGTTACTCAGTAAGTACTGCTAAACCAACAATAAACCTTGGGTTACATTTGGGTAAATGCTGTAACTACTCTAGAGGTTCTATACATTTCCTAACGTTTTAATGTTTTGATAATAACATTAATAATATAATATAATATATATAAAATATATATTATATAATATATATAAAATAATATAAAATAATGTTTAATGTTTTGATAAGTTATATTAAAAGATAACGTTTTAATATTTGATAAGGTTTTGATATTTAAATATCATCACTTGATATTTAACCATATCTATTCTGAGTTTTTGTCATTTGTGATTGTTTTAATTCTCTTGTAAGATGAAGTCCGCCCTAGAGGAAATTCATATGGAAGACTTTCAGGACAAATACATGTCTTTGATATGTTAAATCCTGGGAACTGAAATGGGTAAAAATTTACAGAAGTAAGGATTACATTCGGACAAAACCAGAATTAGTAACATGGGACTAGATGAACTGAAAGGTTGTAATGTTGTGTCTCTTAATGTTTTAAACATGACTGGTTCTGTAATGTTTACTCCTCTAGACTAGGGAAACCTTTTCTTAAGTTATCTGTAACTTACAAAGATGTAAAAGTACTCATTTGTGAACGAATCAAGGCATTCAACTTTCTCTCTATCTGAACCCTCTGAAACCAAAAGGTCTCAGCAAGTATTCTTTCCTCCATGACAATCAGTCATTTGCATACATTCAATAAGAATCTGTTCTCCTTGTAACAGGATACCACTGGAAACACTGGTTATTTTACCCAGGCTTTGACTGGAATATCATATTTGAAAGGACTCTGGTATGACCAGGCAGCTTAAAGGAACTAAGTTTGACTTTATAAAACCTGGAGTCATAAAGCCCTTTGGAACTGTTGGCCCGATACCTTGCTTACAGAGTTCCCAGCAGCCTTACCAGGTGAGTAAAGAATGTCACTCCCTGGTAGGAGGAGGAGCCTCAGGATACTTTGGGTACCTCAGGGAGAGTAATTTGTCCAAGTGGACAGGTATTGCAGGCATGTCTGATGGCAAGTACGTGGCTTGGCTTCTGGCCCGGAGAGGCTACTAAAAGTTCAACCTAGAGATTCCTTATAAGAAGTTCCAGCAAAGCAGATTCTAAAAGATCTATATGATCACTCACTGTTCTTGCTGAGCTTATGTAAATAATTAGGCCAAGTTTGTTAAAACTGGACTTGTTTTTCAAATGAATTAGTCCTAATTTGGATATCTCTGGGAATGATTATTTTAGAGAGAAAATTATGTTTTAATAACATGCCTTTGTGGGTGTTAAATTCTAGATTAGATTGTTATTAAATGTTTGTTTACCTAAGCTAGACAGCTTAAGGTAAACTTCAGAGAACTTGCACGATAACTCGTGTAAACGATCTTGCTTTTGCCAGTCAGTCAGCCCCAGATATAAGGAGGAAACTGCAGAAAATTGAAGGATTTGAAAGGAAGAATCTGACGGAGTTAGTGGGAATAGTAGAAATAGCCGCTGAGGACTAAGGGTCATGCTTGCAGGGGTGACTGAAAGAGTTTTGACTCAGACTCTGAGGCCTTGGGAAAGGCCAGTAACCTATCTTAGCAAGAAACTAGATCCAGTAGTGGCTGGGTTCCCCCTTGCCTCCGCATATTCGCTGCCACGGCCCTCCTGGTCAAGGGTGCAGGTATATTTACAGAAATGGACTAAATTAGACTATAAAGGGGATTGGGCTAAGACTAGAACAGGAAAGTTAATTCTTCCTCAAACACTAGAAGAAATGAGTAAGCCAAATACATCAGGACACTCATTTGGGGACATGCAAGCTTAAGGAGCTTATGAGCAAGCAGTTTCAGGTTTCTAAATTATGGCGTATGACTCAGGATGTGGTTGATAGATGTGCTCAGTGTCAGGTGGTAAATGTGGGAAGAACTAGAATGGGAAGAGGGAAGAGAAAAAGAGGTAAGGAGCCAGGAATTTATTGGGAAATGGATTTTACAGAGGTGAAACTGGGAAAATATGGACACAAGTATATGTTAGTTTTTTTTTTAACTTTTTTTTTTATTTCTTTATTTTCAACCTAACAGTGTTCATTGTTTTTGCACCACACCCAGTGCTCCATGCAGTACGTGCCCTCCCTATTACCCACCACCTGGTTCCTCAACCTCCCACCCCCCCCACCCCCCCCCACCCCCGCCGTATATGTTAGTTTTTGTACATACTTTTTCAGGCTGGGAAGAGGCTTTTTCTGCCAAACATGAGATGGCAGGAGTGGTAGCCAAAAAGCTACTAGAGATTTGGGTTACCTCTCACGACTGGGTCAAACAATATCCCTACATTTGTGAGTTCAGTCTCACAGGCATTGGCCAAGGCCGTGGGCACTAATTGGAAATTACATTGTGCCTACCAGCCCCAGAGTTCTGGGCAAGTAGAAAGAATGAACCGGACTCTTAAAGAGACCTTGACAAAGCTCATTCTGGAGACTGGCGGTGGGTGCGTGCATCTCCTTCCTTCTGCCCTCCTCAGGGTATGATGTACACCGTGCTTAAACAAGGTGACCCCATTTGAAATAATGTTCGGGAGACCACCCCCCCCCCCAGCTCTGCCCTTGGCTACAAGAGGTTGCCCTAGCAGAAATGACTGGTCAGTCTATACTCCAGCCACTGCAGGCATTACAGTCTGTCTAGCCCACACAGGGATCCGAACTGCCCACACTGAGGCAGAGATGGAGCTGGAACCACATCCTCACCAACCCAGGGACTTGGTTTGGATACGCTACCGCCAAGTGGGAAACTTGGAGCCTTCCTCGAAGGGCACTTTACTGTCATCTTGACCACCCCCACGGCAGTGAAAGTAGGCGGCCTGGATTCATGCGGGTCACATCAAACGAGCCGAGGACGAGGACGCCCCCTAGAGATGGAAGCTGCTGCTGGTGGACCCCGCTGACCATGGACTAAAGCTAAGACTCAAAAGACTATGAGTTAATTGTTGCTCCTATTGTTACCTGTTTATGTAAGAGCTTCTAAGTCCCCTCATAAGACAGAAAAGTATAGGTGGGAAATTAAACGAACGGAATTAGGAAAAGTGGAAAGGTTTATACAAAGCGGTGAATGGCTAACTCATCAGCCGACTGTGCAATTTAATGTTACCTTATGCCAATTGGCACCCATTAACCCCTGTTTAGATGCCTTACAGTTTTACATGTGCCCTAACACTGGGCCTCCCCAATGCGGTGGGAGGAAGGGCCTGGGGGCCCACCAGAGTACTACTGTGCACAATAGGGATGCTATAAAAGTTTGTTCAACTGGTCTCCATGGACGACTTCCCTAAAATCAGCAATTGCAGGCCCCCTCGTTTTATAATTACTAATGTTACTTTTTGGCCCCTGCATTATAACTGCCCTAATGTCATTTGTACAAAAAAAAATTACAGCGATAAACATGTTAATCGTACATGCTCAATATAACCCCTTACAGCAGAAGAACATAAAACTGGCTAAAAAGTCAAGGATTTGACTAATCTCCAAAGAAAAGGGGGGAATGTAAGGGCCTGCTTAGCCAGAGCGAGCCATTTTGTTGTTTATGCAGTAAACTTAGATTGATCCTTCCCCCCCAGAGGAACTTACTTAGAAACAAGTCTGGGAAACCAGTGAAATATGACTGACAGCCCCTGATAACAGAGCCCATATTCCAGGACGTGTCTGGTCAGGGGGAAGTAACAGAGCCCAGAATACAAGGATGAGTCAAACCAGGTGGAGACATCCAATCAGGAAAGCATCTCCCTAACCATCCAAGAATGTGGGCCCTGCCTTTTGGGTGCCAATTCCGACCAGAGTGATAGGCTAGTTCAAATAGCTACTATGGGGTGAATTGTAATTCAGTTGGCCACCTGTGTGTGGCCAGGTTCAACCACATGACCTTTACTCTATAAAAGTTAGTTTGTGAGGCTGGGAAGGGTTGCCTCTTTGCAAGAGACGGCCCTGGCCGGTCAGTTTGATTCTCGGTGCTTGGCGCGAAATAAAGGTTTTCTTGACCTTCGCTTTGTATCAGTCTTGCTCCTTTGACCGTGGACCCAACAAGACGATTCTGCATCTGAGACAGGCAGGTGGGGAAGAAGGAAGGTCAGGAGATTGCCGGGTGGGGTGGGAGTGTTAGGGAGCAGGTAAGGCGTGGGCAGAGGATTCTGGGGGATTATTTAAGAGACTGTGGTTGAAGAGCGATCAGACCAGAGAGTGTGCACTGGAATTTGAAATTTCAAAGGAAATGCAGTTGTAGGTGAAGCCACCTAAATGACTTTCTTGCCAATAAGTTGAGTGTGTGGGAGGGTATGTGAACAAAATGGTATACCCTTCATGACACAAGGGCTCCTTAGACTTGAGTGTCGCAGGTCTACTAAGACTTGGAAATACAGTTTCTCTAAGAATAGATGTTGGTGATCTATTACAACAATGGCCAGAAACTATGGTCAAGAAACAGATGGGTGGAAGCAAAAACAAATACATTTTGAATTCAAATCCACGGGCTTTCTCTAGCTCCTGTTCCTCAGCCTTCAGGTCTCAGATTCAGTGTTGCTCCTCCTGGAAGTTGCCTCCCCTGCTCCACCTACCCCCATCTCTCCCCTCCTGACTCCCAGCACAGACCCCACTGTTTGCCCCAGGGCTCTCCTCCTGCCCAGAGCGCCACCTGGGGCCTTATCTTTCCTGCCATCTGAATATCACCCTCCACTGTTCTTTACCCCATCTTAACTTTCTACGAACTAGCCCTTTCAAATAGTTCCTTTTTTGGGGCACCTGAGTGGCTCAGATGGTTAAGCATCTGCCTTTGGCTTAGGTCATGATCTCCAGGTCCTGGGATGGAGCCCTGAGCCTTGCATCTGGCTCCCTGCTCAGTGGGGGAGTCCCTCTGACCCTCCCCCTGCTGTGCTCTCTCTGCCTTTCTCTGAAAAGAAAGAAAGAAAGAAAGAAAGAATAGTTCCTTTTTAGAAGAAATAACCATCTGAAGTTTTACAGAATTTGTACAGTATTCTCTTTCATTTGTCAAAAGGTATTACCTAGTCCTTGAGCTCAAACCTGCGCAAATGAATTGAGATGCCACATAAACGCACGCATGCACGCAGGGCACATCAAGTAAAACATACACATGCACACAGGCACGTAAAGTGAAATACACACGCGTTCATGGGCGCATAAAGTAAAATCAGATACTTCCTTTTCTTTGCCTCCTCCCACTCCTCCTTCCCCTGAGTTTCCTTCCTCGCGGCCCCTCTGCTCCTCTCTGGTCCTCCCAGCAGCCACCTTCCTTATGCTCAGAGCACTGCCCCCTCTGCAGTCCCACTGCCTCCTCCAGTCTCACCTGACCCCTGGACTGCCCCACCGGCTGACTCTCTCACACCTCCGCTCAACACCAGCCCAAACCCAGACACACTGTCCTCACTCCTAACTCAGGAAACCAGCTGCCACTCCTGTGTGGCTAAAGCTGGAAACCAGACGTCCACCTCCTCCTTTCCTCCCATCCCAAGCCACTCAGCAGGGAGTGCTGGGTTTGTTTTCCTCCAAAGGGTCTTCCTTACCCCTGACTTCCCTCCTCACTTCCACCACCCTAGACCAGGCCTCCTCACCTCATTCTGCTTCAGTGTGAGGCCCCAAGGGAGCTGGGGGCCCCATCTCCAGGCATCCCCCATCCATCCCGAGTGCCACCACCAGATTAGTCCCTTCATACGATGCTTAGTGCATGCATATTGACAAGGCAGTTATTGTTCAAACAAAAACTGAAATGTCTGTGACTTCTTGCTGCTCTCAGCACACGCTGACTCCTCTGCCTCATTTTCAAGGTTCCCCATAAGCGGGCCCCGATCTTTCTGCTTTCAAATACCTGCTTGTATCTCAAATATTTGCCATTCTGCAATTCTTTCCTGTGAGAACTGCAGAGAACGCTCAGCACACAATGACCCTGTCCAAACCCTCGCACTAAAACTTAACTCTACCATAGGTTCTGGAAGCCCAACCCTGCACCCTTGTGTTGAGCCAGCCCCCTTTTGAGTTCCCATCTGAAAAAACTCAAGGAATGTATTGTTTGTTCCAACCAGGACCTGAAGATAGATCCCTGGCTGGCCTCTTTCTTGGAGCTTTTACTAAAATAAGCTTACAACTGTGAATTTTTCCTCTGTTCCTTTGAGATGTATACGTATCTCCTACGACACTCCTGGGTTGGACCCGAAAGCCTTTCCTCTGAAATGCAGTCATCAGGAAGGACAGGACCTCTAGGTGCTGGTCCCTGTGGGAGGACAGGATCCTAACTTCATGACTGCCAGCCAGCAGATGCAGCTGGGCTAATCATCATTACACTGACCCACGCATACCAACTTCGTGTAAGTTTTCATTTCCCTGCCTCAGCTTGGGGCCCCCATCCATGCCCCCCTCCTTACGCTCTCCACCTTCCTTTAAAAACACCGGTCAGGGGGCCCTGGGTGGCACTGTAGGTTGAGCAGCTGGCTGTTGGTTTCAGCTCAGGTCATGATCCCGGGGTCATGGGATCGGAGCCTCAGGAGTCTGCTTAAGGATTCTCATTCTCTCCCTCTATACCCCCCCACCCCAACTGGACTCCCTCTTTCTGGAGACTGGGATAAATAAAGATAAATACATTAAAAATACTTAAAAGAATATGAAAACTGTCAGCTCTGCACAAATCGGAATGGGCTCAGCTCTTTCCCCTACTGACCATATTTACTGGATAAAATCTGTTTCCACTGCTTTAACTAAGGTCTCACTTCAGCTTTGACACTGAAGAAATGATCCCACCTCCTCCTGAGACCACCTAGATGCTGCTGATCCTCCCGCTCTTCTGAAATCCCGTGACTCATCCAAGCCCTGCGGATCTCTGCTCCCAGGGACAGCACCGAGGTGGAAGACACTATTGCGAGACACTGTTGTGAGCAGTACACAGAAAGCACTCTGATACAGGAGGAACGGAAATCCTGGAAACTGTGGTGGTTTGATGTCAATCAAAATGCAGGCCTCATTACCTTCATTACACTTTCAGTGAATACGGGTGGTTTTGCATGTATTTTAAGATGAAAAAGTAGACTCAACAAAGAAATGAGCCACCAGCAGGGGTGAGGTGGAATGAATGAGAGAGGTGACTGTAGTAAACCAGCTCAGTCCAGAAACCGTTGAAACACTCTCTTGAGAAGAAGTGTTTTTTGAATAGTTGGGAAGCACAGCTCCCAGACTTGGGATGGGGCCTGCACCCTGCTTTTCACTATTCCTTTACTCCCCTCTTCTCTTCTTTATCCCTTTGACTACTCTTGCCTATTAAAAAAAAAAAAAAGACATAAATCTCTCTCCAGTGCAAACATGAACTCAAGTTTTATTCCAAATACTTGCATATTTCCTCTAAACTGTTCTTTGTCCTGTTCTCTCCTATGGTCTTTCCTGTTTCCTCTTCCCAGCAAGACTCTGAAGTCACCTGTAAATTTTCCGTCCCCTAGATAACAATACATTGACGTTCACCCTCAGTCTGCAGATGAAGTCGCGAGCTCAGAGTGCAGGGAGGGTGACCAAGGTTGCACAGCCAACCTGGCCCCCAGCGGGGGTGACCCTGGGGCTTGCAGACTGTGCACACAAAGGAAGCTGCAGGCACAGCATTCTGGTGGGCTTGTTCCTGAGCTCACAGGCATTATCTGGCTCCTCTGTTCCCTGGCAGGCCCAGCATTTTCTCTCCAGCTCTGGAGGGCCTGTGGGTTTCTCTGTGGTCCCCTCCCCACCCTGATAAGCCGGAAGGTTCCGTGTGAAGTGGAAGAGGGGAGTCCTTGGAGTGCGCGTGGTGCCCACTGGCATCGCTGTTTGGTTCTGATTCGTGAATTTAGACCATGGAAGGGCCTTTGGTTTTTGGTCGGGCAATGCTGCCTAGGGACTATGTTCAATTTGGAGGAGTTTGGGGGTTCTTTTGTTATAAAAGAGAAACTGTCACCAGCTAGATCCCAAGACCTGACCTTGCCTGCTTGCACTCACCAACCATTGTCCCACATTTATCCTTAAGCTCTTCCTTCTAGCTAATCTCTTAACAGCGCAAATGGAAAGGGCAACTGCCCTCCAGGGATAGTGACGGCTCTGACAACACCCCCAGTGAGCCCAGACCACCCCAACCAGTTTGAGCTTAACCCCTGACTTGTGCCTGCATGGATGGATGATGGAGTGACCTCTAGAATGACCAATAACTACCTTTATTTCATTATAATATTAAAATCTCCATCCAAGGAGGAGCACAAGCCTCATTTCCATAACATACAGTGTATGCATAGGTGTGTTTTGTGTGTGACCTCAGGCCCACCTCTACCTAAGGTGACAAGGCGTCCCTACCTAAATATCCATCTTAACGCTAAATAAAAGGCACCCATCCACCCTTGTTCAGGGAGTCATGGCTTTGGATGCTGTTCTTCATGATTTTCTTATTTGCTGCAAATGAAGTTTTCTTTTTTTTTTTTTTAAGATTTTATTCATTTATTTGACAGAGAGAGAGATCACAAGTAGGCAGAGAGGCAGGCAGAGAGAGAGGAGGAAGCAGGCTCCCTGCGGAGCAGAGAGCCCAATGCGGGGCTCGATCCCAGGACCCTGAGATCATGACCTGAGCCGAAGGCAGCGGCTTAATCCAATGAGCCACCCAGGTGCCCCCAAATGAAGTTTTCTTTGTGCCACAGCTCAACCTGGTACCATTCAGCTCACCAAAGAACAAAGTCACGTTGGTTTGGTTACAGAGCTGGGTCCCAAGAAAGGGTTCACCTTTCCTAGTCTTCCCTAATGTAGGAAAGACATTAGGGCTCAAAGCCCACGTCCAAGAAAGAATTCTTGAGATGTCTTTGGTGGAAAAAGCTGATTTTATTAAAGCAGGGGGACAGGACCTGTCGGCAGAAAGAGCTGCACCGGGGTCATAAGGAGTGGCTCATTATATACCCTCAGGTTAGAAGGGGGTTAGGGATAGCGGAAGTCTCTAAGGAATTTTGGAAGCAAGGTTTCTGGGACCTTGGGAGGGCTAGCTATTGTTGGGAAAAGACCATTTATTACTGTCCAATGAAACCTTAGTCAAGAGACCCTTCAGATGTATATCGGTGGGTCATATGCTTGGAGGGTGATTGCCAACACCTATCTTGGGGGGGTTTAGAGATAAAGGAAATTTCTAGAGGAATTTTTATATGCTAAAGTAGACTTACAGGATCCTGGGGGAAGGGGGTTGCTCAGGCTAGGGTTGCCTTTTACCCTTCGCCAAGTATTAACATTGAGGCAGTTGAATCCTTGAAGGAATGTCACTATGCCTGCTTCAAGGACTTGTCAGTGGGCTCGAGTAGTAAGGACATTAATAATTTTCTCTTCTGCCCTTGTTTCCCACATCATTCTCCTCATCAGGTCAGTCCTATCAGTGGGGTTTAGTTCTAGTTTATGTAAATGGCGGCTAAACTATTCAAGCTGCTGAGGATGGGGGTGGAGGGGTGGATTTGAGTTTTAAAACTTCCTGACTACACTGACCTGAGGAGGGTGACTGCAACTGAACTAACTCAAGTTTACTCCTTGGAGAGTTACCAAAGACTGCACCTGGGCAGGGCAGGAGAGGAGTGGTCACACAAAGGAAACTTTATTTCCAGCAAATAAGGAGATCCTGACTCCTTGAGCGAAGGTGAGAATGGGTTCCTTTTATTTAGGGTTTAGGATGAATATTCAGAAAGGGGAGCTTTCTCATCGTCTGCAAGGCTGCATAAGTGTACTTAGAAAACATGCCTCCACATGTGTGTAATGGTCTGCTATGAAACTTGGGCTCCTCCTCAGGCAGAGACTTTACAATGATAATGAGGCAGAGGTAACTGTCAGACTTCGGAAAGGGGTTAAGGGCAGGCTCCGAGAGCTTTTTATTTTGGGTAAGGAATCCAGGGCCTTGCTTACTTTTGAAATATCACTGAGAGTTTTTAACCACTGATTTGTGGTCTCTGATGTGGTTGGGCTATTTCCTGGTAGGGTAGCCTGTTAGCTTTTGAATTCCCTTGGTTCCCTTAAAATCCTTACCAGTTGAGGTTTTTGTGTTTCTCTATAATTCTGATGGCTCGTAGGAAGTGTGCTTGAGCCAACAGGACACAGATCATGGAAAAGAGCTGGGAGCCTAAAATGACTTCTCCTGTGTCAGAAAAGTGTGTCCCCCCCTTTTTTTCTGGGACCCCTAACTTTTTCTGCTTCTATGACAAGCTGCTCCTATTTGCACAGGACTGTTGAGTCAGCATAGAAAGTCCTGCATTCTAGGAAAATTCCTGCCCTCGTACACGAAAAATCCCAGCTCTAGACAAGGTGTGCCAAAGCGTGGGGACAATGTTAAGTCCAGACAGCAGCCCCTGAGTGGCCCAGAAGTAACACTGTTTTTAGTGTTGAATGGATATGGCTTAGATTATGTCTTCCAGAGCTGGGGTTGCTGATGTTGGCAGTCATGATTTGCAGTTCACAATAACCCATTATCCATTCGTGTAAGACTCTAAGTAGAGTAACTGAAGTATGCAGCCTCTGTGTGTCTGTCTTTGACTGGGCCCGTGGCCTGACTGTGCTTTACGTGGTAATGGTGCTAGCTTAGTTTTAACGCTGTGAATATTGTGACAACATTTGCTAAGAGTTCAGATCATGAAAATGAGAACAATAACCATACCAAAGCCAGCATGACACAGACATTACTTGAAAACAAGGCTAAGTGACTGTTTCATTTTTTTATGTTATTTTTTTAAAGGTTTTTAAAAATTCATTTGAGAGAGAGAAGGCACACATGAGCACTGGGGAGGGGCAGAGGGAGAGGAAGAAAAGGGCTCCCCACTGAGCAGGGAGTAGTGTCACCCACCCACTCCCCACCCCCCCCCCCCACACACAGCTCCATCCCAGGACCCTGAGATCATGACCTGAGCCAAAGTCAAATGTTTAACCCAGGTGTCCCTGGCTATTTTATTTTAATGAAAGATGGAAGAATACATACAGTTGGATTGAGAAATTTAATAACCATCAGTGTTTTATAATTTTCAGAGTACAGACCTTTTACTTCGGCTAGGTTTATTCCTACGTATCTTACTATTTTTGGTGCAATTTTAAATGGGATTATTTGATTAGTTTCTCTTTCTGATGAAAGCAATTGAAGATGACACAAAGAAATGAAAAGACAGTCCATGCTCATGGATTGGAAGAACAAATATTGTTAAAATGCCCATACTACCCAAAGCAACCTACACATTTAATGTACTCTCTATCAAAACATCAATAGCATTTTTTACAAAACTAGAATAAACAATCCTAAAATTTGTAGGGAACCACAAAAGATCCTGAATAGTAATTTTGAAAAAGCAAAGCTGGAGGCATCACAATTCCAGACTTCAAGTTATATTACAAGGGTGTAATGGTATTGGCACAAAAACAGACACACAGGTCAATGGAACAGAATAGAGAGCCTAGAAATGGACCCTGAGCTCGATGGTCAACTAATCTCTGACAAGGCAGGGAAGAATATCCAAGGGAAAAAAGACAGTCTCTTCAACAAATGGCGTTGGGAAAACTGGACAGCAAGATGCAGAAGAATGGAACTGGACCACTTTCTCATACCGTACACAAAGATAAATTCAAAATGGATGAAAGACCTAAATGTGAGACAGGAATCCCTCAAAATCCTAGAGGAGAACACAGGCAATAACCTCTTCGACATCAGCCGAAGCAAATTCTTACTAGATATGTCCCCCGAGGCAAGGGAAACAAAAGCAAAATAGACTACTGGGACTTCATAAAAAGCTTCTGCATAGGATAGGAAACAATAAACAAAACTAAAAGGCAAGCTACAGACTGGGAGAAGATAATTGCAAATGACATATCTGATAAAGGGTTAGTACCTAAAATCTATAAATAACTTATAAAACTCAACACCCAAAAATCAAATCCAATAAAAAAATGGGCAGAACACATAAACACACGTTTCTCCAAGGAAGTGACGCAGACGGTCAACAGACATGTGAAAAAATGTTCATCATCACTTACCATCAGGGACATGCATATCAAAACTACAATGAGACATCACCTCACAGCTGTCAGAATGACAAAAATCAACAACACAAGAAACAGCAGGTGTTGGTGAGGATGTGGAGAAAGAGCAACCTTCTTATACTGTCGGTAGGGATGCAAACTGGGGCAGCCACTCTGGAAAACAGTACGAGGTTCCTCAAAAAGTTAAAAAAAGAACTACCTTATTATCCAGCAATCATATTACTGGTTATTTACCCAAAGAATACAAGAACACTAATTCAAAGGGATAGATGGAGCCCAATGTTTACAGCAGCATTATTTATAATAGCCAAGATATGGAAGCAGCCCTAATGTCCATCAACTGATGAATGGATAAAGAAGAGGTGAGATATATATATATATATATATATATATATATATATATATATATATATATAATATTATTATATTACACACACACACACACACACACACACAGGAATATTATTCAGCCATAAAAAAGAATGCAGTCTTGCAATTTGCAATGACATGGATGGAGCTAGAGCGTATAATGCTTAAGTGAAATAAGCCAGAGAAAGACAAATGCTATATGATTTCAGTCATATGTAGAATTTAAGAAACAAAACAAATGAGAAAAGGGAAAAAAGGAGAGAGAGACAAATCAAGAAACAGATCCCTAGTTATGGAGAACTAACTGATGGTTACCAGAGGGGAGTGGGTGGGAAGATGGGTTGAATGGGTGTTGGGGATTAAAGGGTGCACTTGTCACGATGAGCACCTGGTGTTGTATGGAAGTGTTGAATCACCATATTGAACACTTGGGACTAATGTAAGACTGTATGTTAACTAACTGGAATTTAAATAAAAACTTCAAAAAAACAAAAAAGAAAGAAATGTAATTACCGAAAGGGTACATTCTGCCCAAAAGACAGAAAATAATACAGGATGCTATGGTTTGAACATTCATGTCCCAACCCCCCCACTCTCACCCTCAAATTAGTGTGTTGAAATCCTAATGCCCAGTGGGATGCAATTGGTAAACTGGACTTTTGGGAAGTGATTAGGTTATGAGGGTGAGTCCTCATGAATAAAATACGTGCCCTTGTAGAAGAGACTCAAATGAGGACAGGAGAAGTCAACCAGATAGTTCCATCAATTGTGATACTCTAGTGAAGAAAGGTGATAATGAGGGAAGTAGGGTAGTAGGGGGTAGTGGGAAATCTCTACCTTCCCCTCAATTTTACTGTGAACTAAAAATGCTCTTTTAAAAAGTCTTAATTTAGGGGCATCTGGGTGGCTCAGTGGGTTAAAGCCTCTGCCTTTGGCTCAGGTCATGATCTCAGGGTCCTGGGGTCAAGCCCTGCATCGGGCTCTCTGCTCGGCGGGGAGCCTGCTTCCCCCTCTCTCTCTGTCTACCTCTCTGCCTATTTGTGATCTCTGCCTGTCAAATAAATAAATAAAATCTTAAAAAAAAAAAAAACCAAAAAGACATGCTGTAAAGCTACAGTAATCAAGATGAATCAACCAATGGAACAGAATAGAGAACTGTGATATTGTGATTTAGTGTTTTATTTTATTTTATTTTTTGTTTTAGAGAGAGTTTGATCAGGGAGTGGGGAGAGAGACAGAATCACAAGCAAGCTCCATAACCAGCACAGAGCCCAACGCAGAGGTCACAACCCTGAGGTCATGACCTGAGCTGAAATCAAGAGTTGGATTTGTAACTGAATGAGCCACCCGGGCACCCCTGTGATACTATGATTTATAATAAAAAACATATATTTGTCTTCCATTCTTCCTGGCACATAGCTCCCAAAACCCTTATAATTTCCTACAATACAGCCGTAGGGACATCTTTTGTTATACTATTGTTTTGTTCCCAGTTCCTGAAATAGCTCCAGAGGATAAAGGTGAAAACGTGTCTTTTGTTATTCATAATAAGTCCTTTCAACTCTACCAGAGTTTATATTCATGAGATGATTTTTGGAAAGCCCCTAAAGATGGGGGCTGGTTGCCAGGGGAAAAAACCCTGTGATTACAGGGTTAGAACTTTAAACCCCACCTTCTGACCTAGATGCTGAATTAGTCACCAATGACCAAAGATTTAATCAATCATGCCTACATAACAAAGGCTGTATGAAAATCCCAAAGGACAGGGTTCAGAGAGCTACTGAGTTAGTGAATGCATGGATGGGCTGGGAAGAGTGTTCCTTCCCTCACACCTTGCTCTATGCCTTGCTTCCATATGACTGACCTATATTGTCTTAAGCTGGTAACCTGGTAAGTAAAATGTTTTTCTGAGTTCTGTGAGCCACTCTAGTGTATTAATCAAACCCAAGAAGGGGGGGGGGGCTGTCACGGGAATTTTTAATTTACAGCCAGTTGGTCAGAAGCATAAATAACCTGGATTTACATTTGGCATCTGAAATGTGTGGGTGTGGGGCAGTATCATGGGATCAAATCCTTAACCTGTGGGATCTGATTTTATCTCTCGGTTAGACAGTGTCTGGATTGAGTTAAATTTTAGGAAACCCAGTTTGTGTTGCAGAGTTGGGAAAACCCCCAACATTTGATGACCGGAAGTGTCAGAAGGACACGTTATGAGAGTAGAGGTTTGAAAGTGGAGGAGAAAAAAATAGTTTTCCTTACAAGAGTCTAGAAGAAGACCCACATAAACACAGTCAACTATATTCATCATTGCTTTATGAGCAAAGGCAATACAATAGAGAAAAAATAGTCTTTTCAACAAATGTGCTGGAACAATTGGCCATCACATGGAAAAAAAATACAGACCTTAAACCCTTCATTAAAATTAACTCACAATGAGCCATAGACCTAAATGTAAAACACAAAAGTATAAAACTCCAAGAAGATAACATAGGAGAAAATCTAGAAGACCCTAGGTTTGGTGATAATGTTTTAGATATGACACCAAAAGCAGGGGAGTCTTATACTTTAGAATTTATCCTGAGGTGAAAGGAAACCCTGAAAAACTTATATTTTTATGAGATCATCCTGGGGGCTGAGTGGTAACTGGATTGCATAAAGCAAGACCAAGGGCAGGGAAACAAGTTTGGTGATCATTGCCAAAGTCTAGGTAAGAGAAGGAAGTTTAAGGTAACGGGATAAGTACCCTGGAAAAAGACGGAGAGTTTGGTCTTGAACATAGGGAAGTTTCAGAGCTGTGGGACTGAAAACATCCAGGGAGCAGATGGTCTGATGCTTAGAAGAGCATAAGCCAAAAGGCAGTGAAGAGGACAGCAGAGGGCCAGGTCCAGAGGAGGAAGAGTGGGAGTGAGGCCCTGGAATGGAGGGAGCGTGGAAGAGGAAGTGGTGCCTTGTGGTACTGAGTTTAAGGAAGTAATCTAAGGTGTCCTTGGCTGGAGATAATGGATGACTGTACCCTGAATAAAATCCACATAATGAGACAGAGAAAGGAAGGCCTTCTAGTACATTTTGTAGTCATACGTTTTCCAAATGCAAGTTATGTCTGTTTGTTTTTGCCTCATCTTTACGTCATTCTCTCCCCCTGCCTTCTAGTCTTCAAAGGGAGTGATCATCAGGGTAAATGTCATCCCTTGCCTCTCCTTATTTAAGATTTCCTTTTGTACATTTACTTACTGAAGACAGTGATGTGACTTGTAATTGATCTGATACCTCCAAGGATTCAAGCATTTGCCTTATGGGTCACAACAGTGGTTTTATGCAAGTGGCAGGCAAGGGTGGGGGCTGTTTTCAACTAGAAATTCACCACCATAGTCCTTTCTGTGCGATACCAATCCAAACAGCTGGTGGAATGGTCACTGCCTGTCAGTGTTTCTTTTGACCAGTTATGAACTGTGGTCAATGTAAAGATTGCTCAGTAAGTAGTTTGTGAGTTAGAAGAAACAAGGATCATACTCAGTGTCAATTCTTCCCCAAGAGGACCTATTAGAGCAACTCTATGTTATTGTTCCAGGAAAAAGAACTTTACTGATTAATTAGTTTATTAGCAGAGAAAATCTTGCTGTTAAGTAGCTACTTTGTATATACCAGGACATGTTTGCCACACCAGAAGGAGAAATCTGACAGCCTAATACTTCTTCTTTGTCAACGAAGCAGATAATGCTTAGCAGATGTTGCTGATGAACATTTGTAATTGACCGACTGACTAGTCTTCGGGTCATGGCCAAACAGCAGTTAACTTGGAACTATTACAACTTTTTATGAAAAGCCACATGGGTTGTATCCATTCAGTGTAGTTTTGTAACTAGAATAAAATTTTATCACAGAATGCTATTTTATCTTCTTCCTTGGAAAATGTGGAATTGTGGCAAAAAGTG
Source organism: Meles meles (assembly GCF_922984935.1). NCBI lineage: Eukaryota > Metazoa > Chordata > Mammalia > Carnivora > Mustelidae > Meles > Meles meles. The sequence continues at coordinate 55,798,140 of NC_060069.1, forward strand.
TAATTCTTTAAGGAATAAGGACCAAACCACTTGAAAGAAAAATATTCCTTATTACAGTATACTGAGTATTCAATATGTAATATGGCAGTTTTTCTGGGGTTCATTCCCAGGATATGACTATTGCTGGTACTTAGCAAAAGGCTCCAGTGCAGGGTGCTTGGGTGGCTCGGTCTGTTGAGTATCTGACTTGAGTTCATGTCATGATCTTGGCTTCTGGGATTGGGTCCCACATCGGTCTGCACTCCGTGGGGAATCTGCTTCTCTCTCTCTTTCAAATAAATAAATAAATAAAATCTGAAAAAAAAAAAAAAAAGGGGGGGGGGCTCCAGTGCACACTTACCACTAATATAATGCTTTATGAAATAAAAACACAATACCAAACAAAAGGAATTCAAATACTTTAAAAAAAATCAAGTTTGTTTTCAAGTTTGTTCTATTCAGTCTAATGACTACACAATAAAAGCAGATACACTAGCTTAATAGAATTGGCTTCTTTTCTACAGCACATTTTGTCCAGGCCACAAATATAGTATTAGATGACAGAGAACACTCAGTATGACCATTTTTGCAGAACTAGGAAATAAACTTCTAAGAATGATTTTTACGATCCCACCTTTCATATCCAAGTCCATTATTCTAATTCTAAAGAAGATAAAGCCAATGACCTTCCTCACATGAGCTCATGAGTAAGAGTAGCATTACCATCAAAATCTGTATTTCTGATCCGTTATGAGCTTTGAGACAAGCTTCAAATATCCCCAAAGAAAAAAGCACATTGTTATCACCTAGTCCACAAGAGCAAGTGCTGTGAGCCACGTTCATTGGCATTTCCTCCACTGTGGTACTGTAGAAAGTCTCAATGTCACAAAGATCTGCTTGTCTTCTTCAATGTTTATGGCCACAGCTTTTCTCCCAAATCAACCTCCACTGCCAATTCTGAACAAAAGAAAAATTATCAATCAGAATATTGCTTATCAAAGACAATATGGACTACTAACAGTATGAGCTACTCGTAACCATCAGTGGCTGTTTATTTGCCAGGATTATACATAAAGTGCTTCTAACTGATATTAATCTCAATATCTAGAGAAAAAGAACAGGTTTCTTTTGTAGATAGTGCAAAAGGATTCCTTTGGCTGCAAAATCAGATTCTATCAGGCATCTTAAGTATTATTATTTATAAAACAGATGGCAGTATTGTGTTTGTGGTAGTGAAATTTAAGCCGGTGCCCAAGAGGGCCACCCAAGAGCAGTTGTCGGCCTGGGACAGATGCAAACACAGGGACTAAACAAAAAGAACAATTACATAATTCATTTTGACACAATTTTGGAACTACCAACTGCAAACTCTGGATATACTCTGGAATGTTGGCTATTTTTTGGACCACGTTGTCCAAAACAACAGCCACTACTACACGTGGATACTGAAATTAAAATTAAAGAAACCACATTTAATCAGTTGCGTTCACCACATTTTAGTAGCCTCATGGCGGCTTGTCACTTCTTTGTCGGGCAGCACAGATGTGCAATATTTCTATCACTGCAGAAAGTTCTATTGGACAGACATAGTCTAGGACTTAAAACTTTTTACAGTGTGTGTGTGTGTGTGTGTGTGTGTGTGTGTGTAAGGAAGCTCCAAAAATCTGTTATGGTAACCTATGTTTATCACAGTTTTCTGCTCAGTTTACCTCATACACGTAACACAAATGGCTGGGATATATTTACCATTGCAGTTCTCTACTAAAACCGATAATATGGCCAATCAAAAATTTCTTGGCTGGAGCAATTTAAAAGATCCAATCAACAGGACAAGAGAAAACCAAATATGGAAATACTGACTCACTCTATCCAAACAATATGCTGTTTCACTCATGAAACCATGTCCTAAATCAAACCAATGCCATTTTGGAACACTGCCTCCTGTATTTCTTGAAACAAAGTTCTTCTTACCTCAGTAGCAAGACATAATTCAATTTATTTGGTAATAAAACCACTGTATTTAAGCCAGAGTCGATGTAAATTCCTACCAGTAAATGCTAACAAAATCCCAACTATAGAAGAATCATCAAGAAAGCATGGGATGTGAATAAAAGGACAACAACAACAAAAGACTTGTGTGTAAGAGAAGGCAACCAGATCTAACAGCACTATTGATTTTTCCTTTGAATATCAACTGTACGAAACCCAAAGTCTAGGCTACATTTCACATTTCTTTTCCTACAGTGTTCCGATCAACCATAAATCTACCTAAGTAGAATTTAAATACATCTTATCATGTTACTGGGCGATAAGATTATTTTCCTCATTCACATATGTGATTTTAAAGGTTGTCTGGCTAACAAAATCACACAAGATATAAATTAATTTCACCGGAATAAAAGCAAATACTCAATGAAGATGACAAATAGTCAGCTGAGAATATAGTTTTCACAAGTAGTGGGCAGGTCATAGTTTATAACCATAGATACTAGTTGTTCATAAAAATCAAAAGCCCAAGATTATGATAGTAGACATTCAAGTTCTTTTTTTTTTATTTTTTAATTTTTTTTAATTTATTTTTTAAAGATTTTATTTATTTATTTGACAGAGAGAGATCACAAGTAGGCAGAGAGAGAGAAGGAAGCAGGCTCCCTGCTGAGCAGAGAGCCCGATGCGGGGCTCGATCCCAGGACCCTGGGATCATGACCTGAGCACAAGGCAGAGGCTTTAACCCACTGAGCCACCCAGGCACCCCTAGACATTCAAGTTCTGATTTGAAAAGCAAGTACTGCACATCTTCCAGGCCATAAAATAGTAATGAACCACATATAAATCATACACCTCACTGTGGAGTGTAGTCTTCATTCCCCCACACAGCTAGAGCTGACCAAGACTGTTAAAAATCTTCCCCTCAAAACCAACTGCAGTAGATAAATATGATTAAAGAAAGAACTGAAATACCAGTAAGTTGGTAGTAATCAAAATGTGGCTTGTCCCTTATCTGAATTCCTTCTTGATAATGTCTCTTTCTTTCTGTCACCACCCGCAAAATATTAACAAGCCTTAATTCTCAAGAGTCATTCATCAAGTCAGTGTTTAACTTGGTAAACATGTCTGAGACCATGCATCCCTGGCTGCTAAGTACCGCAGCAGACAAGGCTAGAAAGGTAACAGTTTTATTTTGAGCAGGGGGCAAAGACAAGGCAGCACTTTACAGCTACATTGTAACTATATCCTGCATCAGTTTATTAAGGAAATGGTTAGACGTTAACAGTGTCTTAACTACCGATACCAAGGAGGAACTACTCTTATCACATCAGATACTGAAATTCCTAGCATGCATTTTCACGGAAGCCAGTCTACCCTTTGTGCCATGCTCTGAAAAAGAACAGCATGTGTGGTCTGTCTTTTGACACAGGGAGGACATAATTTTCTTCCCTCCAGTATTTCAGAGAGGAAAATTGTAATTCCTATCAGAGTCGGAATAAAAAACCATTTGATTTCTAACTCTCATCCTTTCATTGGAAGGGACCAGTTAGAAATTCATTCTATTAATTCTGCCTAAATACAGATATTCTCATCCCAAATCTTAAAACAAAGTATGCCAGACTTAAGAAAGAGGTTCATTTCAGTTTTTCTACTATCTGGTATAGTTACTTTTCTTCTTGAGCTTACTCTGCTGGTTTTATTACAAATACAAAGACATGATACTAGTTTCTGCCATTTTAGTAGAGAGCTTAAGTAAGAAGGTAAAAAAAAAAAATTCTGGCTATAATTTTTATGTATATCAACTAGAAAAACATTACCTCTTTTCAAAACTATTATGAAATGTTGACAATTTCATGGGTCAATTCTTCCTTCTTCATCAGAATTTGAACTTCTTGATAACTTCCAACATATTGATTGACATTAAGGCAGAAAGCAACCCAACCTTAAAAAAAAAATAGAGATGGCTAATTATGTTGACATATCAATTAAGCAGATATAAAGTTATCATAATAATAATGAAGGAATAATGTTTGAGACCAAGCGTCCCTGTCTTACTATAGAATTGAGCTAGACAGAGATTGTAGGAAACAGTTGCTTTCAGCAGGGGCAAGGACAATATAGCACTTTACAGCTATATTGTAACAAGTAACCCAACCTGCCAGAAATAGATAAATCATGTGCCCACCTGAATACTTGTATTTACTTTCTGGTAAGTCTTGTGGGTTTGACCTTTAATGCCTGGACTCAGCATTTTTATCTGCTTCAACATCAACAGTAGTAATCTTTAATATAATAAGATGAAAATGACACTTTACCTCTGGGTTCTTCCCCCAAAAAAACCATAACCCCAGTCTAATCTTGAGAAAAACATCAAATTCCAATCCAAGGACCTCCTACTAAATATCTGACTGATATCTGACTCCCCCCAGCTGTCAAGGTCATCAAAAACAGGGAAAATTTGGGGGCGCCTGGGTGGCTCAGTGGATTAAGACGCTGCCTTCGGCTCAGGTCATGATCTCAGGGTCCTGGGATCGAGCCCCACATTGGGCTCTCTGCTCCGCAGGGAGCCTGCTTCCTCCTCTCTCTCTGCCTGCCTCTCTGCCTACTTATGATCTCTCTCTCTGTCAAATAAATAATAAAAAAAAAATCTTAAAAAAAAAAGAAAAAAAACAGGGAAAATTTAAGAAACTGTCACAACCAAGAGGAGCTTAAGGAGACAAGACAATTAAATGTAATGGGGTATCCTGGGTGGGATCCTGGAACAGAAAAAGGACATTAGGTAAAAACTAAGGAAATCAGAGTAAATTCTGGACTTCAGTTCATAATACTGCATCAAGGTCAGTTGGTTCCTTAATTTTAACAAATGTACCATATTAATATAAGATGTTAATAATATGGGAAACTGGTGACAAGGTATATGGAAACTTTCTAAACTATTTTCTCAATTTTTTCTGTGAACCTAAAACTGTTCTAAAATATAAAGCTTATTAAAGGAAAGTTCTAGTTTCATGTCAAGGTATTCACCCATGGCAACTGGCTTAAATAGGTAGGCTAATTATTTTCCTTCCCATACCGCAAATATCACTAGTTTTAAAAATGACCTCAGAAAAATACGGTGATACTTACAAAGATATCTTGTGTTTAATGTATTGGGTGTTCTCCCTGAAATACTAACAACCGTAAGTGCTATTTCAGCTTGTATGCTGTGCGTTTCATTTTGAACACCGTTTCCACGATGCAGGCATGACAAGTTGTTTCCACACAGTAGTCAAGTGCCAGGATTGCTATTTGGATCTAAAAGTCAAAGCTTAAATTATTACTTTGTAGAAAAACAAGTTCTAGCAAGCAATTTCTGAGGCACATAGTTAAATGCTGAATGGCTCGCATTTAGTTTCAGATTCTGGTTCGCAAACAGCTTTTAAGCAGGTGAACACAGAGTCTCTTCTAAGCTTACAACACAGAATTATCAAACTGCTTCATGATAAAATCCCTTTCAGTATCTCCTTTTTAATTAGACTTTTTTGCCTTTACGAACTTGGGATCCTCAGTTCCTCAAGATACCAGTTAGAGAACCAAAGAACCCAGACACACATTTCCTGCATTATTCTTCTATGTGCAGGATATGTAAGTAGGGAAACAAGTTCTGTTTTTGCCTATAAGTAGGCAAATTGTTCTGTTACATATTCACTGATCACCACTTACTTTAAGACTAAAGGGGTCGGGGGTGTTGTGCAAAAAGAATGAATACTGTTACGCTGAAAAAATAAATTAAAAAAATAAATAAATAAATAAAAAGACTAAAGGGGTCGGGGCTTGGGGTAACTGCGTGATGGACACTGGGAAGGGCATGTGTTGTAAAAAGCACTGGGTATTATATAAGACTGATGAATCACAGACCTGTACCCCTGAAACAAATAACACATCATATGTTAATTTTTTAAAAAAACACCAAAAACCAAAAACGAAATCTTTCCAATGGGAAACTATGACATACAACCTTGATCTTCATAAAGCCTACAGCTTTGTTAAGAAAAGCTTTATTCCATAGCTAATAGCAGTGAACGTTGAAAACAGACAGCATGCCACAGATATATTACAGACTACAAAGATTCCCAACTAAATACAGATCATTGCAGTTTTCATGCTGCAAAATTGCATTTAGACTTAACAATAACACAAAGGGCAAGGATTCTGTCTACCCTGAAGTAAAGAAAGCTTTAGAATCTTAGTCTGGTGAGATAGAGCCCTTCAAACCTAGTTCCTGCTTAATTTGAAACAAAAACTCTATGTTTGCATATGGACAATAATTAAAAAGAAGGTTCTGAATGGACCACCACTTCACACCAAATCTTAAGCTGTTCTTCACTTTTGTAAAACCTGAAGCCTCGGGCATCTGGGTGGCTCAGTGGGTTAAAGCCTCTGCCTTCGGCTCAGGTCATGATCCCAGGGTCCTGGGATTGAGGCCCACATTGGGCTCTCGACTCTGTGGGGGAGCCTGCTTCCTCCTCTCTCTCTGCCTGCTTCTCTGCCTACTTGTGATCCCTGTCAAGTAAATAAATAAAATCTTTTTAAAAACAAACAAACAAACTAAAAACAAAACAAACAAAAAACAAAAACCTGAAGCCTCTGAGGATTTACGTTGCCCTGGCAGGCAGCCATGAAGCAATGCCAGGGGGTACAGATGTTAATACACAAGGGCTGACCCCCTGGGAAGGACGAGCCCAAGGATTGACTACACTGGTCTCAGAGTTCTTCTGTGGGATTGAGCCACCTTCAGGGCAACACGCTTGAGAGTGCAGCTTGCCCAGCCTCCTGATACGGTGCACTGAGATGAACACAACATTACTTCTGTGATATTTCTTTCTCAAATGGATAGCCTGAGTCTATTTGTGGGAAGTGTTGGGGGGAAAAACCCAACAAACCAACAATGGAGGGATATTCTATTTAAAAAACTGGCCTCCATTCTCAGTGATTGGCACCATCCACTACTCATGTATTTTTAGTATATGCAGAGATCTCTATCATGGATATACTTGTGAATACCAAAAATTACTTCATCACCTAACCTACAAAATCATGGAGACAAAGACGGAGGAGCTGTTCCAGAATGCAGGAGGCCAAAGAGACATAACAACTAAATTCAACATATGATGCTATATGAGATTCTAGACCAGTAAACAAACCATTTTTCTTCTCTTTTTTTTGGTAAAACATTCATGAGTTGGACAACTGATGAAATCTGAATAAAGTCTATAGATTACACAATATTACATCTGTTTTTGATTTTGATAATTGTGTTATGATGTAAGACAATGCCCTTATTTCTAGGTAACACACACTGAAATAATAAAGGTAAAGGGGCTTAATGTCAGTAACTTACTGCCAAGTGCTTCAGAAAAAGCATATATATATATATATATGCATATATATATATATATATGCAGTTGTGTTTATATACAGAGAATAAAATAAATGTGTTACAAATAGTAACACTTGAGAAATCTAGGTAAAGAATATTGGAATTCCTTGTCCACTTTTGTAGCTTTTCTGTAAGTCCAAAATCATTTCAAATTAAGTTATTAAAAATTCAAAATATGAATATCAAGTCTACTAACATAATTTACAGAAGAGAAACAACAGAGGTTGTAAACTGGCAGCTCCTTTGTTTTCTTTGTTTTGCACAGTGTTTTAAATCTGAATTAGATGCTTTCTGAGGAAATTTCAGATGCAAATCCAAATTTTCACCTTCACTTGAAAAAAACAGATTGTAATCTTGTTCCTTATCCTTTGGTGGCAACTAACGAGTGGCTGCCCACTTTAGATGGGCATATGCACTACACATCACTGGATCTCTACCTGTCCTTATTTTTCTTACAAAACTGGCTTTTTTTACTCGCTTATGTCGCTGGGCCAGCCTCCTGCAGACATTTGTATGTGAGGTCTTTGATTTATCCAGGAGTTCTAGCTCTGCTAAATTTAAGTAATTTAATCTGGAGCTCCTATCTGTGTCAATTACTAATTTTAAAAAGAGGAAGGTAAAGTGAAAAAGTTTGTTCAAGCCCAAGAATCTCTTGTGAGAGAATGCAGTTGTGTTTTCATTTACTATAAGATGAAAGATGACCCCCCCCAAAAAAACCCACTCAATGTGAATTAGTTAAATGAATCTGGAAATTAAAAATTTCAAATATTAAAGGGATGACTCGATGAGATTCTTTTTTCTCGTGCTCTGAAGATCAAAATTAACCTGAGGAAAAATTATGAGGGCTATTTGGGAAAGCACATGTTTTGACTCCATTTAGAGGGAAGAACGTTCTAATGGCTGACTGAAACTGTACCAAGGTACTTTCAGGAGGTGATGGATTTTCAGCTTCCTGAAGTGTTAGAAAGACGTTGGGCCACAATTTAGTGAGGATGCTAAGTGGGGTGTTTGTTGGGGGGCGGGAGGCCAACCCATGTATGCAGCAGCCAGGATGAGTCCCTGTCATGGTCCTTCCTATGCTCAGATCCATGATTCTATGGGGTGCTTAAGTCTCTAGGTAAACACTTCTGTCTTAGGATTGTAAAGAGAAGATGAAACAACTCAACAATAAATCATGGGAACTCAAGGGCATCTGAGCCTCCAGGGTGTGATTTAGAAGGAGAAACCATGAGCCAACCACCCGGGTCCGCTGGAGCACGACTCTATCTCTAGCCCCAGCATCCAAGGAAGTGGCTGCAGATACAAGACAGAGCTACATGAGGAGGAGTGAGCACAATACACCAGAAGGGACCAGCACATGGTGTAGGAAGACCTAGTGTGTGATCATCAGCGAGAGACCCATTTCTATAACATTAGGGGAATGGTTAAAGTATATTGAGCCCTTATGAGTGCAAAGCTCTACCTGGTAATAAAACATACCTGCAGAAAATGCTGTCTAAGAAAGAAGAGCAAGTTTAAATGAGGTTTCACAAAAACATGATAACCGAGGAAATAGAAAAGCATTCTATACCTTATGTCATGTCTGAATTTTGAACGCAGTGGTCCCAGCTTTCTCTTTGAGGAGGAGCTTCCCAGCGGAAAATTTCTCCAGCTGAAGCCGTCAGAGGGAAAACTGATCATCGTGTTGCTGAATGATGTGCGTGTGATTTCCAGCCTTAAACTCTGCATGGCCTAACAGGTGGAGTAAGAAGCCAGTGTGATGTGCAGCCCACAATCTTGCCCAGTGTGTTGTGCAGCGAGGAAGCACAACACAGTCCCCAATGAATGGGAGAATAGCTTTTTTAGGAAAAATGCTTTAGAGCTTGTGCTCTATTAAACTACTATTGGACTATGGGACTCCAAACTGAACCTTGATATGACATGGACAACCTTGGTAGGGGGATGGAAACACTGTTTGCTGGGAGGAACCTCAGAACTCAGGTATTCTCTTTCCTCTGAAACACTGAGATCACTTCCTGGGAATGGCTTGTAAGGAATGTCAGACGTTTGAAAAGACTGAAGAGAATCTGATACAGCAGTTGCATGAATTGAAAGAATGAGGTACTCAATGCTCAGGTGAAGTTGCTTACCACAAATTTCTTTTAGTACCAAGCCTTCTCAGCGCACAAATTTCTCCAACTCTTCTAGAAGCTTGATGCAGGCACAAAGAAGACAAATAGTCGGATTCATTCATGGTTGCAATTTTCTTTGGTAGACAAATAGCTAGTAATAACTGACAGCATTTACAAACCTTCAGGGGGCCAGAATCAGGTTTTCGTTATGATTTTGCAAATAATTAAGGATCAGATATGATAAGTGACTTGTTTACAATCACTTGGCTAATAATAAAGAGTAGTCACTAAGAGTAAAACTTCAATCTTCATAATTCCACATTCCCCCATAGGGGGTGGAAAAGTTTTGTTGTTTTATGCAGAAAAATAGCAAAAAATTCCCAAGAGGAATTTTAGCAAATAGTCTGCAAGTAAACAGTTTTGTTTTGTTTTAGAGAGAGAGAGAGAGAGCGAGCGCGCACAGGTATATGGAGGGAGAGGGAGGAGGAGAGAGAATCTTAGGCAGGGCCCAGCAGCAAAGCCCTACTCAGGGCTCGATCTCACAACCCTGAGATCACAACCTGAGCAGAAATCAAGAGTCAGGTCTTAACTGACTGAGTTAGCCAAATGCCGTTGAAAGTAACCTATTTTAATACTGTAAACACTAAGGAAATAAAACAATATGCAAAAAATATAAAATTCTACAAGGCTTGAGTTCTGGTTTTTAAAGCATATTATGTCTACCTTACTCTAAGCAAACACTGACTATAAGCCCATTTTCTAGTTTTACCTGTCACCTTATAGTTATTTTCTTTCCCATGGTGTTTTAGTTTCTTCTGTTTAAAACACAATGCAAATAAAAACAATATAAAAAAATTATGCATGGGGAAAATGAATGAGACTGATAAATAAATATTTTATTAGCCCAGCTTATGGATATTTCATTTGTTAAAATTGGTATATTACAATCAAAAATACTTGTTTTAACCATTATTGAACAGTACATTTCTTTTCACTGAAATTCAGATATCCATAATATTTTTAATCGCTTGGCTTTTTAAACTTAAAATAAAAGTTTATAAATTAAAAATTAATTGTAGAATAATTTGGTATGCCAAAGATTCACACTTATTAAAGGTCAAATGTAATAGTTAATAATAGCTAAAATAATTACTTTTGATGTTCCAGGCACTTGACAATCCTATGAAGTGGATATTATCATCTTTATTTTAAAGAAGAGTAAACTGAGACCCAGAGAGTTTGTGTAACTTGCCTACTGCCATCAAAGTGGGGGAACTCGGCTTTGAACCCAGGTGTGTTTCATTCCAGAATTTGAGCCCTTAGCCTCTGTAGGATATACTGCCTTATACCCTACCTTCATAGTGATGTGTGGATCTCCTGCAAAGCATATGAATATAACCTTGAATGCTGACATCAGAGCCAAATGATATGACACTGTTTATTAATTATAAAATACACTTTCATCATCACAGAGCTGTACTCCTTGACAGTGTAATAGTTATTTCTTCCCTAAAATATAAAGTAAGCGTTACAGAGGAGAACTAACTCTCCAGCCCTCTGAGAGGTAAGTTTGCTTTTGTTAACCCGATTTATTCCAACAATAAGAACTCCCCAGGAGTCTTCTCCTGATGAAGGACAGCAGAACTGAAATGGGTTTTTAAGGTGTCCTGGCCTCAGCACCCACTAGTTGCATAACCTTGGACAAGTCTCTCCGGGTTTCATCAGAACATGGATTACAACAACACTCCCCACATAGGTTCTGCTGTAGAACTAGGCTGTAAATGCTTAGGAGGTGTACAAGTGTTATTCTAGTCTGGGGTTACCAGATAAAAAAACAACACACCCAGTTCGATTTCAGACAAATAACAAATAAATAATGTTTTATATTTAAATTTAAATATAAACTTAAATTAAGTTTATATTTAAATATAAATATAAATATTTATATTTATATTGGGGACATATTTATACTAAAAAAATAAGTGTTTATCTGAAATTTTAACTACCATCTTGTATTTTTTTTAAAAAGATCTTATTTATTTTATTTATTTGAGAGAGACAGAGAGCATGAGCGGGGGGAAGGGCAGAGGGAGAAGCAGACTCCCCGCCGAGAAGGGAGCCCCACCGGGGGCTCCACCCCCAGACCGGGGCCGGGACCTGAGCAAAAGGCAGACGCTTAACGACTGAGCCACCCACGTCCCCCTCCTTTGGTATTTTTATTGCCAAATCTGGTAACTCTACGGCGAGGGGAGCATGGAGAATGGCAAGCCCAGCTCCACCGCCCTCCATCTCCCCCGTGCCCCAGTAGAGAAACTGAGGCAGGCAGCGGGCTGACGGGTGAACGTAGGGAGAAGGGAGAGAAGGGAGGCTGGAGGAAACGCAAATGCATATTGCTACGTGAAAGAAGTAATCTGAAAGATTACCTTTCGGGGTGGGACTGAAAGCAGAACCCCGGGTCTCGCGGATTCTTTCCTCTGGTCCTCCTCCCCCTCCTCAGCTCTCTGGGCGCTGGCCGGCCAGACATCCCCCGCCCCAGAGCGCGACCGTTACCTCCGCCGCAGCAGCGCGCTCGGGAGGCGCTGCCACCGGCTCCTCTCAGTCGCCATCAGCAGCACCGAGACCACAGAGGCCGCCGCCACGTCCCCGGAGCCCGGCTGCTTGTTGATGTGCGACTGCGTCTCAGATATCACCCAAATCGTCCCTCCATTCTGTCTGGAAGTCTCTTGTCCTCCTCTGGCCACCATCCAGGTCAGAAGCAAGAAATAGACCAATCCGAGCAAGGAATTCGGAAGGGGGCGTCACCACTAAAGCCAATCAAAGAGCAGAGCAGGGCTTCAGTGATGGCGATTGGTCAATTGGTTTCCTCCGCCCTTCAGGTTGTCTGCCTGCTGGGAGATGGGGGATCCGTCCTCGGACTCGTTAGGCCCTTGGGGTCGGATAGGTGTGTCCACCTGTGGTCCGTGGGGCTCTTTCTCTGTCGCGGGCTCTAGGGCGAGGGACCCTCCATGATCTTAAATTTTTAGAGGCTCTGAGGGGAAGAAGGGAAGAGAACTGTCAGAATATAAAGGGATGTGGGCTAAGAATACAACATTTTATGTTTTCAAGAATGTGAAAAACATATATTAAGAAATTCCTCCTAATCATCTCAAAACAGAAATTACACAATTTTTAAATAGACTTGCTTTTTAAAAATTGAGATATAAATGACCTATCGCGTTGTTTAAGGTGTACAATGGGTTGATTTGACACATTTATATATTGCAATAGGATTATCACCATAACGTTAGCTAACACCTCTATCCAGTCACATAATTATTTTTGTGCATAGTGAGAATATTTAAGATCTAGTATCTTAGCAGCTTTGAGGTTCATAAAACAGTGTTGTTAACTATAGTCACTATGTTGGGCATTAGATCTCCAGAACTTTTTCATTTTCTAGTTCCAAGTCTGTAGACGTTTTCACAGCAATTTTAGGTTGATAGCAGAACTGAGCAGAAGATACTGAGGTTTCCCATGTACTCCCCCCCCTCCACCCATGCACAGCCTTCCTCATTATCAACATCTCCCACCAGAGTGATACATTTGTTACAACAGATAAACCTACACTGACACATCATTATCACTGAAAGACTGTATTTGTTTGAATTCATTATTGGTGTACTTTTATGAGTTCAGATGAATTTTTAACGATGTATGTCCACAACCGTAATACCATAAAGAGTAGTTGTACTGCCCCAAAAATCCTCTGTGCTTTGCCTATTCATTCCTCTCTCCCCCATACCCCTGGCAACCATTGATTTTTTTTTTATTTTAAGATTTTATTTATTTATTTGACAGAGAGAGAGAGAGAGAGAGAGAGAGACGCAGAGAACATGAGCAGTGGGGACGAGCATGGGAAGAGAAGCAGCAGGCTCCCCTCTGGGCAGGGAGTCCAACTTGGGACTCAATCCCAGGACTCTGGGATCATGACCTGAGCCGAAGGTAGGCACTTAACTGGCCAAGCCACCCAGGCACCCCCACTGATCTTTTAAAATGTGTCTGTAGTTTTGCCTTTTCCAGAATGCCATGTAGTTGGAATTATACAGTAGCTGTTTATGTTTTCAGTAAGTAATCACTTCTTTCAGATTACTTCTTTCACATAGCAATATGCATTTAAGTTTCCTCCATGTCTTTTCATGGCTTGGTAACTCATTTCTGTCTAGTGCTGAATAATATTCCATTGTCTTGATGTACCACAGTTTACTTATTCATTCAGCTGCTGAAGGGCATATTGGTTGCTTCCAGTTTTTGCAATTATGACTATAACTGCTATGAGCACCCATGTGGTGGGTTGTTGTGTGGAAGGATAGAAGAAGAAATTCATAAATTAGAGAATAGAAATGGGAATACTCACAGATATAAGATATTAAAAAATAACAATAGAAAAGACAGTAGGCTAGACAGAGGAAGTACAATCAAAATAAAAATAAGGAGAAATAATTACAGAAGCAAAAAATTAATAGAATTGGGGCACCTGGGTGGCTCAGTGGGTTAAAGCCTCTGCCTTCGGCTCGGGTCATGATCCCAAGGTCCTGGGATCGAGCCCCGCATCGGGCTCTCTGCTCCGCAGGGAGCCTGCTTCCTCCTCTCTCTCTGCCTAGTTGTGATTTCTCTCTGTCAAATAAATAAAATATTTTTAAAAAAAATTAATAGAATTATATGGGATCACATTACTCACCTCTATGTAATACATTTGAAAGCCTAGATGAAACAGATGAAATTTCAAGAAAATATAATTTACCAAAACATCCCAGAAAAGATAGAAATTCTATATAGGCTGGTTACTATAGAATAAATAGATGTTGTCAGAAAACTGTATTTTCCCACAACTCCATCCACAAAATCACCAGGACTATATTATTTCTTAGGAAAATTCTACTGAGAAACATTAAGGAACAGATGAGTTGGTTGCTATTGATTCTATCCTGAGCACAGAAATAAGGAAACCTTCCAAATTCTATTTATGAAGTGAGTATAATACTGATAACAAAATTTAATAAAACACACATATATCTGATACGTACATATACACAGTGATCACAGTCTTTTTAAATGATTTTATTTATTTATTTGAGAGAGAAAGAACACATAAGACAGAGAGCAAGCAAGCATGAGCAGTGGGGAAGGGCAGAGAGAGAGGGAGAAGCAGGCTTCCTGCTCAACACAGGGCTTGATCCCAGGACTCCAGGATCATGACCTAAGCTGAAGGCAGAGGCTTAACCAACTGAGCCACCCACCCATCTGCCCCAACTGTAGACATTCTCACCCAGTAATCAAGATGGCAGGATGTTGGTGAAAGAATAGACAAATAGATCAGTTGAACAGAATAAAATGCCTTGATATACTCCCACACAGGTATAGTCAACTGATTTTTGACAAAGAGCAATGGAAATTCAATGGAAAAAAGATTGGTGCTGGAAAAACACCAACAAGTGGTGCTGGAAAATCTAGGAATCTAATGTGATAAAATGAATCTAGACACTAAACTTACATTTTTCACAGATATTGTCTAAAAATGGACTAGACCTAAATATAAAACACAAAACTATAGAGCTTCTAGAAGAAAATGTAAGAAAAAACCAGGTGACCTTGGGTTTGGTAATGACTTTTAGATATAACACTAAATATATGATCCATGAAAGAAAAAAATTGATAAATTATTATTCATTAAAATTAAAAACTTCTGCTCTGCAAAAGACAATGTATAGAGAACGAAAAGACAGGCCAGAGACTGGGGGACAATATCTGCAAAAAATGTATCTGATAAAGGGCTTCTGTCCAAAATATACAAAGTACTATTAAAACTCAACAATAAGGGGCACCTGGGTGGCTCAGTGGGTTAAGCTGCTGCCTTCGGCTCAAGTCATGGTCTCGGGGTCCTGGGATCGAGTCCCGCATTGGGCTCTCTGCTCAGCGGGGAGCCTGCTTCCCTCTCTCTCTCTCTGCCTGCCTCTCTATCTAGTTGTGATCTCTCTCTGTCAAATAAATAAATAAAATCTTTAAAAAAAAAAACTCAACAATAAGGGGCACCTGAGTGGCTCAGCGGATTAAGCCTCTGCCTTCAGCTCAGGTCATGATCTCAGGGTCCTGGGATCGAGCCCCGAATTGGGCTCTCTGCTCAGTAGGGAGCCTGCTCCCCCCCCCCCCCACCGCCTGCCTCTCTGCCTACTTGTGCTCTCTCTCTCTAAATAAAATATTCAAAAAAAAAAACCCCCTCAACAATAAAAAAAGAACAAGAAGTGGGCAGATACCTCACCAAAGAAGATATACTGATAAGCATGCAAAAAGTTGCTTACTGTCATATATCATCAAGTGGTTGCAAATTTAAACTGCTATGAGATAACACTAATACCTGTTAGAATGGCCAAAATCCCAAATCCTGACAATACCAAATTCTAGTTAGGATGTGGACCAACAAGAACTCTCAGTCACTGTTGGTGGGTATGTTAATGGTTTTATAAGACGGTTTGTAGTTTCTTACAAAGGTAAACATAGTCTTACCACACGATAGAGCAAGTGCATTCATAGGTATTTGCCCAAATGATTTAAAAACTTTAAACCCACATAAAAACCTGTGTACAATGTTTACAGCAGTTTTATTCATAATTGCCCCCAAATGGAAACAACCTAGATGTTCTTCAGTAGGGGAATGGATAAACAGATACCGCTACACAACAAAATATAAGGAATATTATTCTGTGATAAAAAGAAACAAGTTAACAAGCCATAAAAAGACACAGAAAAAACTTAAATACATATTGGTGAGTGAGGGAAGCCAGTCTGAGAAGGCTACATACTGTATGATTCCAACTATATGACATTCTGGAAGAGGTTAAACTATGGAGACAGTAAAAAGATTAGTGGTTGCTCCAAATTTGAGGGGCAGGGAGGATGACCCTCCCCCCTCCCACAGTGGAGCATAGAAGATTTTTAAAGCAGTGAAACTATTCTGTATAATTGTAATGGTGGATACATATAAGACATTACGCATTAGTCAAAACCCATAGAATAGTACAATACAAAGAGTGAACCTTAATGTATAGACTTTAGTTAATAATGTATCCATATTGGTTCATCAATTGTAATACACATGCCACACAAATAAAGGATGTTAATATTATGAGAAACTGTTTTGAGAGAGTGGGTTTATGGGTATTTTTAGTATTTTCTGCTCAATTTTTTGCAAGCCTAAAAATGCCCTAATAAAAAGTTTATTAATGAAAATAATACATCAAATACACTTTAAAATTCCAAGTGGAGGATGCAGAAAAAGGGGAACCCTTTTTGGTGGGAATGCAAGCTGGTGCAGTCACTCTGGAAAACAGTAGGGAGGATTCTCAAAAAGTTGAAAATAGAGCAATCGCATTACAGGGTATTTAGCCACTCTGGAAAACAGTATGGAGGTTCCTCAAAAAGTTGAAAATAGAGCAATTGCATTACTGGGTATTTACCCTAAAGATACAAATGTAGTGATCTGAAGGGCACGTGTACCCAAATGTTCATAGCAGCAATGTCCACAATAGCCAAACTATGGAAAGAACCTAGATGTCCATCAACAGATGAATGGATAAAGAAGATGTGATATATATATATAGAGAGAGATCTATGTATATATGTATATATACATATATGTATATATATACATAGATCTCTGTATATATATACATATGTATATGTATGTACATAGATATATGTATGTATGTATATATACATATATGTATATATACATCTCTCTCTATATATCACATCTTCTTTATATATATATATCTTCTTTATATATATAGACATATATGTCTATATATATTGATATATATGTATATATATACATATATATATTGCAGCCATCAAAAGAAATGAAATCTTGCCATTTGCAATGACATGGATGGAACTAGAGGATATTATGCTAAGTGAAATAAGTCAATCAGAGAAAGACAATCTCTCTGATACGAGGAATTTGAGAGGCAGGGTGGGGGGTTGTGGGAGGTAGGGAAGGAAAAAATGAAACAAGATGGGATCAGGAGGGAGACAAACCATAAGAGACTCTTAATCTCACAAAACAAATTGAGGGTTGCTGGGGGGAGGGGAATAGGGAGAGGGTGGTTGGGTTATGGACATTGGGGAGGGTATGTGCTATGGTGAGTGCTGTGAAATGTGTAAGCCTGATGATTCTCAGATCTGTACCCCTGGGGCAAATAATACATTATATGTTAATAAAAATAATTAAAAAAATAAAATTCCAAGTGGTTTTGCCTACAGGTGATGAAATTATAATCAATTCTCCTTTTTCCTACCTCTTCTTTTCAGTTTTTTACTTTGTTAATATGTTCTGCAAAGAAAATACATTATTTTGACCATAGATAAAATATGAGAGAGGACATATAAGGGGGAGGAGGTGAAAGTACAGAGGTACAGGCAGGTGTGCCGTCCCCCTCCTGGTACACGCACTTGCATGCTCACATGCTCCCCTGTGCCAGGGGCAGCTATTTTCAGAAGACGCAAGGTGACAGTGGAATGACTGTCAGGCTGGTGTGAGTCCAGGTGACTTTTTCACATTCTTGTGTTCACCTATCCAGTCAGCTGCGTACTCGATGCCCCATGGTGTGACTCTTTAGACAGGAATGTGGTCTTACATATGAGAACAGCCAGGCTCCTGGCTCAGAGAGGGTTATCCTACTCGGCAGCACTGGGGGAAAGAGGCAATATTGCAACCTTGAGGCAGTTCCAAGTCCTCTGTGAAATGAAAGCTTTGACTGATGTGTGTTTTCTAATTCTGGGCTTGGTCCAGGAACTGTGGGGTTTACAGAACTGAATAAGGTATTTTCCTTGCCAAGTAGTGCAGGGTCCAATGCAGAAAGACAGTGAAGATTGAATGGGATGTGGAGGATGAGGCCCTTTAGAGGGGCATTATCTTGAGGCATTTGTGGTACCCCTCCCCCATCCCAGAGTGCACTTCTACCTCCGTTATCCTCCATCTCCTCTCACCTTCTCCCTACCTTCCTTCCTTTATCTCTACCATTTCTCTCCCTCTTCTGTTTTCCTCTGCTCTGCCCTCGCACAGAGCTTTTGAAACTGCTGGCAGCAGCTCCTTACGGGTCATACAAGCAACTGAGTAGGTCCAAACAATCATTCTAAAAAGCTTTTATTATGAAAAAGATTTAAACATGCATAAAACAATATTTAAACAACCCATATACCATCTTGATTTAATAATTATGAACATTTCCAATATTTATCTCATTTATTCTCCCTGCTAAGGTAACTTAAATTACAAACAGTGATATTTCATCCCTAAAAACTTCAGCATATATCTCTGAAAGAATAAGGACATTTTCTTACATAACTAAATACCCTACTTTTCAATTCAAATTTCCCCAATTTGGGCCATTTAAAAAAATGTAATTTAAAAAATTAAAAAAAATTTATTAATTTCACACACACACACACACACACACACAAGTGGGGGGAGTAGCAGAGGGAGAAGAAGAAGTAGTCTCCCCACTCAGCAGGGAGCCCAATGCTGGGCTTGATCCCAGAACCCCAGGATCATGACCTGAGCTGAAGGCAGATATCTAACCAACTAAGCCACCCAGGCACCTGGGCAATTGTTTTTTAAAAATGAAATTGAATAGAAAGTATTTCAGAGCTTCATGTGTAGTAAAAAGAAGGAAAAGAAATTGTTCATACAACTTTTGTTTTAATTATGTGTATGTATGTTTACTGTGTCTTGAGGTAAAATTTATATCATACTGTGATTTGCAGTCTAAGAAATTTGAAGAACCCTGCTCTAGGCCAGTGATGCTCAAAATACAGTTCAAGGACCAGCAGCATCAATTTTCCTGGGGATTTGTTTGAAATGCAAATTCTTGGGTTCCATTCCATATTATTGAGTCAGATCTCTGGAGGTTGGGGCCAGGAAGTCATATTAAAAACAAACCAACTGTATTTTAGGTGATTCTGTTACTTTGAAAACCATGTATCTAGACTCAACTGGGTGAACCCGTGATGCCTAGGCATCCCTCACCCTCATCTTTGTCACCCAAAGTGGGTCCTTTCTTTCTCTTCATTGTGCTGAAAGTTCACCAACAGAGATGAAATCTACCTTGGCAGTGCTTGGAGGTGGTTTCTCTTTCCAAGCTTAGGCAAATCTTTACTTGAAGGCAGAGAAAGGTCTAGATTCATAATACTAGTAATACACAGTCTCGTCTTTGTACTAGCAACATCGTAAAATGAGACTAAAGCCCTTAAAGTGTGGTTGTGAGGCTTAAATGACATCTGTGAAATGCCTACCATTGCACCAGGCAGAGTAGTCGCTTACTATATGGTGGTGGCAGTTGCTGTACTTGACACTACCTATCACAACCCTGGGCATATGATAGATGTGCAACGGAAGTGACTGATTGCTTAGTGATTCACTGGAGAAGGAGGCAGATTATTCTGGCTTGTTCCTTGATTTTGCCAGATATTGGAGCAATGTGATTTGTCGGACATAGAAAATAGATCATAATTAAGAAGGAGACAATGAGGCACAAAAAGGAGGAGGATGGAGAGGAAGAAGAGAAGACAATAGGAATGTCCATATTCATAAGAGCAATGGAGACCATGACCAATTGTTTTCTTGGGGAAAAGTCGAGGTATGGGTTATTGCACACTAAGTGGTCATATCTTTATTTACGATGTCAGGATTTCAGAACTGGAAAAGGGAATTTGGAGACCACAGACCCACCTCCTCATAGTCCACATAAAGCAGTTGGGGCCCTGGAAGAGCACATGTTAGAGTTGAGGGACAGAATTGGTTTCTGAGGACAGGCACTGCCTGCTACATCTTGTCATAAATTCAGCCAATTCATCTCCATGGAAACCTTTGAAGATTGTGAAGGTGCAGATGTGGGAAAGGAGATCAGGACTCTGAGTGCAGTTTCTTTTCTATCTCATTGCTATTTATCAGTTTCCTCTGCCTCCTCTTCTTTCCCCCTTCCCACTCTCCCTCCTTTTCATAATTTTCACACATAAGGGCGTGTCCAGGAAGCCTGAGGTCACCGGATCCGGAAAGGCCAGAATGCTGCACATCACCTGCCTCCTTAGCAATGTGCTTGTTTCTAGTGATGGAAACTCACAGTTGACTCTGGGCACTGGGGTTCTGACTACGGTCGTCAAGAAACACTTCTTTGGTTCCTCAAAAATACCTGTGAGTCTTGAACAGGCAGAGAAACCACCACGGAAACGCAATCCACAGCTGTCTTACTTCTTTGTGTCTTTAACCCTTTCCTGAATTGTCAAGTGGTTGCTATGAAAATGGTTTTTCTACTTAGGCAGGTAGAGTGTGGAGACCGTACCTCAGAGGAGAGAGTAATTTTCTTTTCTTCTTCTTCTTTTTTTTAAAAATATTTATTTGACAGAGAGAAATCACAACTAGGCAGAAAGGCAGGCAGAGAGAGAGGAGGAAGCAGGCTCCCTGCGGAGCAGAGAGCCCGACGACGTGGGGCTCGATCCCAGGACCCTGGGATTATGACCTGAGCCGAAGGCAGAAGCTTTAACCCACCGAGCCACCCAGGCGCCCCGAGAGAGTAATTTTCCACATGAAACTCAAGTTGTATGTGGAGTAACGTCTCTTAACCACAGCTCACAACTGTTACAGAAAGCATTTAAAAATGTCCTCACACCCCTGGGATGACTGGCCACTATTTGAAATTAGATCCGGAGTGTTTGGGGTCTGGCTTTTTACATGTCAAAGAGGAAAGCTGAGCTTCCTGGCATTGGCTTAGAAGTTGTAATGGGGGCGCCTGGGTGGCTCAGTGGGTTAAGCCTCTGCCTTCGGCTCAGGTCATGATCCCAGGGTCCTGGAATCGAGCCCTGCATCGGGCTCTCTACTCAGCGGGGAGCCTGCTTCCTCCTCTCTCTGCCTGCCTCTCTGCCTCCTTGTGCTCTCTGTCAAATCAATACAATACAATACAATACAATAAAAAAGCCTTAAATCTGGCGGAAAAAAGAAGAAGTTGTGATGGTCGTGGCATTCTTGCGACCAGATCCTCAGGGTCCTCCGTTGTAGAATGGGTTGAGGAACAACCTGACCCGATTCGCATTTGCTTAGGCTTTGGCTGTGGAGTTCTGCGGAACGGGGTTAATCTTTCGCTGCCCGTCAGGTAGTATCTAGGGCCGTCTGAGGAAGCTGCAGGACGTCGACTGCTGCGGGAGAGCGGCCCAGAGAAGACGCTCCCGGGGCGGACAGGGAGGAGAGCCCCGCGTGGGGTCTGTGCGAGAGCCTTGTTAGGATGGAGCCTCGGCGCGCCTGACCGTGGCAGACGGAGCGGTGGCGCCCTGGAGTAGCTGCACAAAGGAAAAAGCCCACATGGTGGAGATGGGTGTGCGCACATGCGTGCCCAGCCCTGTCCGCGCACAGCCCGCGCTCCCGGCTCCGAGGGCAGGTGCGTCCAGCGCAAGCCGATCATCGCGTGAGACAAGCCCTAGGGTAGGGGCGGCCGTGCGAGCAGCCGCCCCGGCGGGATGGCTGCGCCTCTCCCTGTCAGCCCCCTCCTCGCTCCGGCCACTCTGCAGGCATCTGGCAGGCGAGGAGGGGAGCCGAGGCAGGTGCTCAGAACCCCGGTACTAGTAGGAGCACCTAACTCGCCGTCTCCTCTCCTCAAAAGCTGCGAGGACGCGCGGTGAGTTGACCCACTCCCGCGCGCTCCGCGCAGGGCCAGGGGCGCAGCTCTCCACCTGCCAACAGACGGCGCTCGGGCGCGTGCGCGCTGCCGGAGGCGGGGAGTGGTGGGCAAGGAGGCGGGAGCGCTGGGCGCGCCGCGGGGCGTGAGGCGGCCGTCGCGGAGGAGCAGGGGCCTCAAGCAGCCCGCCGCCTCCGCCCTCCCTTCCTCCGCGCCTCGGCGCCTCGGCGCTTCGGCTCCTCCGGCTCCTCCGGCTCCTCCGCCCGGTGCGCGCAGGCTCCGCGCTCCCTCCGCGTGCCGGCGGAGCATCCTTCTTCCTCACCCCACCGGAAGGCGGCGCCGAAGATCGGACCCACCGGGACCGCAAATCCAGAGAGCGGGGCGCTCCCTCGGCCGGGGCAGCCCGACGCGCAGTTACAGCGGGATTTGGGGCGGCTTGCTTTTCTTACGTCCACAACTGCCATTTCCCTCTCTCCGAAAGCCAGACATTACGTTGGGAAAGCTGCTGGATTTTAGTCTTTGAGACAATCCTCTAAAGGGCGTGGCAGGCCCAGCAAAGTTGGCCTGGGCTGGGAGTGACTCGTTTCGTGCCTGAAGAGAGCGGGGAAGAGCGTGAGTGCAGCGCATCCTCGGGAGATGTCTTTGAAACACCATCCATGACAGCCGCAGGAACACTTACGTGTTGCTTTGTTTTGTTTACATACTGAGTGGCTTTTCGGTGAAATGCGGTTTGGGTTACAGGAAGAAATGGCCCCCCAGGAGCTCAGCCGGCGACTGGCCACAGTGATCACTCATGTCGGTAAATGCAGCTTCTTTCCCCCTTGCGTTTTATTGATGGAGGTGGGGGCGTAGTCTCTGGGGCGAGTCTCCTCCCCGCGCTCGCCCGTGGCCCCCCGGCAGCGCCCTGCGTGGGAAGGCGGTGGGGTGCGGGCCGGGCGTCTCGGCCTAGCTGCTGCGGGGGGCGGCCAGCGCCAGGCATCCCTGGGGCTCTCCACGCCCGGCGGGGCCGGGGCGGGTGGAGGGCCGGTGCCTTCACCAGGCAGGTGCCTGGTCCCCTGAGGGCTGCTGGGCTGTTAGGATCCGTTACCCGCGCTGACCCGGCGGGGGTGGGGAGTTGCGTCGCGGTTTACGAGATAACGAGAAAGGAGAGGGAACTTGAGCCAGCGCCGGTGCTTTCCAGAAACTACTGCCAACCGCGGAGGGTTGTCCACAAGCCTGCGTAGTGAAACGCAGGTTACGGTAGAGGGTATGCAGCCTGGCGCCCGCGCGCGTTGGAACTACCGCCTGGAGGTGTCCGCGCACTCCTGGTGACCCCCGGATGACAAGCCAGTGCAGCTTTTAGGAGACTGAGCCATGTTAATCCTCTTCCGTTGAGTTAAAAATGGGGCAGCAGAACATGCATGCCTTGCTCCTGGAATAAGGGTTGTGGTGGGAGGACAGGCCCCGTTCAGTAAAGAGGGCATTGAGATAGTGGTACGTTCATTCCTTCTTAGCATTTTCTTTCCCCTTCCCTGCACCTCCCCACATCAAAACACATTCAGGTAGAGATTCTTTGGATGCAGGTGACTAGAATTATCGGCGTAATTTTCAATGTTGGTCCCTTAACGTTGAGACCCTTCCATAATGCAAATTAGTTTTAAACTCTGGAAGTCTTTACTTCAGTGTTCTGCCCATTTGCTAAAACTGCCTTCTTAGTATTTATATATTATATATTGCTTCAGTTAATGGGTTTCGTTGCTCTTTGAGCACCCTAGTCCAATATATTTAGTGCAATAACGATATACATCTTGAAGGATACCTATGTGGGGATATACTTTGTGAAGATGATTTATCTGGAAAGACCCAGTTTTGATGATTCATTTAAAAAAATGTTTCTGGTGCCAGTGTGGCTGCTGAACTGGTTTTTCTTTAAGACAGAAGGTCGTTAGAATCCTACCACGGAAGGCTGAATGTGAAATGTTGCTGGAGGCAGGATGAAACAAAAGAATTTGGAGTTTGAAATATATTGAATGCTGAAATGATTTTGCTTGAAATTGTGCGTGCATGAAGTTGTTGTGCAGGGAAAGAGCCTTGGACTGGGGGGTATGACTGTCTGGTTTGAATCCTTCCTGGACAAGTCATTCAACCTCAAGCTAAAAATGGGAATCTTAAGAATTTTTTCCCACCCAGCTTGAAGCCTATTTGTAAGCTGATATGGGTAAAAGCATCATCTAAACTGTAATGTGTTATTGTTCATATTCCCATATGCCACTAAAGATCTTGGACAGATCACTGGGCCTCTCTCAGCATGAAACTTCCCATCTGTTAAGGGAGGAGGTAGATGTAGATGATTATTAAGGTCCCACTTATTTCTCTGGATGTGGGATCTTCTCAAAGATCTGGTAGACAGTATTCCTTGGTTAATGCCAGGCTGCCTCTGGGGCCCCGGCTCTGGTATTTTCTTGCCTGTCTTGCTCCCTCTTTTTCTAGAGCTCCATGAAGGATACAGACATGAATTTGTTGTAGTTTCTGCTCTCAGAGAGCTTCTCATGACCTCTGGCATTTGTGTGTCTTGCAGTGTTCCGTATCCTCCTATAATCTCACAAACCTGTGAAATAGGTTATCATCCCTGTGTTACAAATGAAAAAATTAAGACTTAGAAAGTTCATCTTTTAAGGTTTCAGAGGTAATGAATGGTGGGTTCAGGACCAGAGGCAACTGTTCAGATGTCTGTCTGGGGATCTGATTGAGGGGGCAGCCAGCCTTTGCCTTCATGCAGAGTCTCACTGAGTAACCAGTCTCACTGAATAACCTAGCATCTGCGAGAGTGGATTGCTCAGTGTTTGACTGTTCTTTTCAGGCATTTTCTTGGTGAGCAGCCTGAGGGGTGTGATGAGTTGGGAGAGGGTTGAGAAGTGCTGGGAGCAAGACTATAGGTGAGAACATTCCCCTCGCTCTATACTAAACACTCATCTGGGTAATAACACTGTGCTTCCATATTCATTCTGCCACCTCTGTGCCCCCAGCCAGTTCGTCCTCTGCTTTGCTTTCACAGTCTCTTAGATTTGACAATTCAGGTCTGGAATTTGTTGATTCAGTTTCTGAAATATCTCATGGGTCTCTCTCCTAATGTCCATTCCCACTGTGACCTTCCTGTGACCTGCTTTAGGACTTCATTCCTCCTGACTAACCATTGTCTAAGCCTTTTGCCTCTCCTTTGTTTGCCTCCAACTTATACCAGGAATAAACACACAGCATTTGTATTTTCTAAAACCCTTATTTATTTGAGAGAGGGAGAGACAGCATGAGCAGGGGGAGGGGAAGAGGAAGAGGCAGCTCCATCCAGGAGATGGAGCAGATGCTCAACTGAGCCACCCAGCCACGCCCTAAAACCTTTAATGATACCTCTACATGGTCATTCTCTGTAGCCTGGAGTATGAGCTCTTTGTACTTTATTCGGCACTCTTCTGGTTTTATCCCCATAATTAATATTTTTACATGTATGTCTCTTTACTCTTCTTTTATTTTCCTTTTACTTCTTTTACTTTTTTTTACTCTCTTTACTTACTCTTCTTTTACTCTTCTTTACTCTTCTTGCTTTAGCTTTGTTCCACTATATTGTCTGACTCTGTTTCCACCTCTAAATTTTTGTGTCTGCTTTCTCTCCACCTGGAATGACCCCTTAATATATTTCTCCATACAAAAATAGTAAACACCTTTCAAGCCCAACTCAATGCTTCCTTCTTCAGATATCTCTGATCCTGCCAGTGGGAAATAAAGACGCCTGCCTCTGAATTCCAAAGTAGATTTTGTTCTACTCTCGTAACACCTCTCATTCTCTCCCTTGTGTTATTATGGTTGGTTGGTTTTTGTGTGCTTGTCTTATCTCTGCTCCTAGACTCTACATTACCAATCTGTTGTTACCTAACACAGCCTCCCTCTAAGGAATTGCAGAATAAGTGTTTGTTGAATAAACGAATGATTTGTTGTGCCTTGGGATGGACCTTGAGTACTGAGTAATGCCAGGCAGGTTTTTTTTTTTTTAATTTTTAAGGGCAATTCTGAAGTGTTTGTAGATAACACTTGCCTCCTAAATCCCACTTTTAAGTAAACATTAAGCCCCTTAAATGTTCTTCATATGATGTCATTACTGTGGGGACCTCCTTTGAATTTTGTTAATTTGTTGGATACCCACAAAAAATATGCAGCTCACATGTGAAAAGTGTCCAGACGTGTTTAACCCATGCAGTACACAGTAGGAATATCCTTTTCCCTTTTTTCTAGACTATAGAATCACTTTGGCTCATTTACAGAACTTCAGAATCAAAAAAAGAGTAAAGCACCAGACGGCTTCACGGGTAAATTCTACCAAACACTTAAGGAAGAATAAATACCAATTATTCACAACCCTTCTCAACAATAGAAGAGGAGGGAACACTTCTCATTTTATCAGGCTAGTATTACCCTAATACCAAAATCATACAAAGACATTACAAGAATAGAAAACTATAGGCCAGTATCTCTTATGAATGTAGATACAAAAAGCCTCAACAAAATACTAGCACCAAATCCAGCAACATATAAAAAGGATTATACACCATGACCATATATGGTTTATCCCAGGAACACAAGGCTGGTTTAACATCTGAAAATCAATTGATGTAGTACACCTTATCAATAGAATAAAGAACAAAAACTACATAATCATCTTAATAGTGACAGAAAAGTTATTTGACAAAATTTCATACCTTTTTGCGATTTACAAAATACCCAACAAGTTGATCCCTCCAAGCATTTGTAATCAGATGGCAACTGGGGCAGTAGCTGGGGCTATGTGGATGGCGTCTTGGTGTTCCCTCATGTGGTCTCTTTTTCCATGGTGGCATCTCATCTTCCAGGTGCTCTCTATCTGGCCCTTCTCCAGCAGGGTAGTCTAGACTTCTTACCTCGAAACTCAGGTCTCTGATGGTGATGAAGCAGAAGCTGCCAGGACTTCTTGATCACTGGGCTTGAAGTTCTGTGAAGTCACTTCCAAGTTCTTTTTGTTGGAGTGGTCCCAGGCCCAGCCCAAATTCAAGGGGATGGGGCACAAGTTCTTACTCTTGATGGCAGGATCGGCATGCCCCATCATGAGCGTTGGAAGTGTTAGTTGTTGTATCCATTTTCTATGGGTGCTATGATAAATCTCCCCAAACTTAATGGCTTAAAACAGCACAAATTCCTTTTATTACAGTTCTGTAGCTCCGACATTGACACAGGTCTCACCAGGCTGAAACCAAGGTGTCAGCCAGGGCAGCATTCTTTTCTGAAGGTGCTGTGGGAGAATCCTTTTTCTTGCCTTTCCTAGCTTTTAGAAGCTGCCTGCATTCCTAGGCTTGTGGCCCCTTTCCTCCATCTTGCTCCAAAGCCAGCAACATCTGGCTAGTCTTTCTCGTGTCTCCATCTCCATTTTTTTCTCTTTTGTCTTCATCTTCCACTTTTAAGGACTCCTGTGATTACCCTGGCCTTCCTTATTTTAAGGTCAGTTGATTAGCAGCCTTCATTCCATCTGCAACTTTAATTCTCTTTGCCATGTAACCTGACCTACACGGTGTCTGGGCATTAGGATGCAGGTATCTTGGGGGTGGGGGCATGGTTTGAAGGAGTTTTTCTGCTGCCACGGTTGCCACCTTGGAGACTAGCTACCTCATTGCTCCACCGAACATTGGTGATGTATATTGTGACTTATGCCTTTGAGTTGTTCATATTGGGATGATAGGAAGAAGAGTGGAATTTCATTTTTTTGGTAACCTGTGTCAGGCATAGGATTTACTCAGATACATAGTGGCGATCTAAAGACTGAATGGATGCCATTGTGTTTATGATCTGAAATGTCAGATTTTGGTGAAGGGTACCAAGCACGTATTAACTAAAATGTTGTCATGATGATAACAACTGTCCATGTTATAGAAAATGGTCATTTATTAAATTAGGATTTCTTAGAATCAGTGTCTAGACAATATTGATTGTGGAGGTGACCATCTTTTCTAATGTGTAGAATGTCAATGATGATTCCTGCCTTTCCAGATGTGAACTAAGACTGCACAGTCTTTGCCAGCAAACAGCTTTAGCCCATTACTTGCCCTCCAAGTCTTGGTTCCCTTATATGTAAAATGCAGATAATCCCCATCTCATAGGATTGGTAGAAGATGAATGTGTAAATAGTGCCTTGTGAATGCCTAGTTCCTGTTGGAGGGAGAAACTTGAGAAGCAGAGATAACGAGAGTGGCTTTACATACAAGGACAGCATATCTACTTGTTTTTTGTCCTAGTACATCAAAGGCACCATCAGTGTCCTTCTCTTCCTCTTGGCACCCACCTTCTTGTGGAAGGCTATTCCAGGGAGCTGAAGGCTAATCCTGACATGTTGCTTTAGAGAAAAGTATGTTCTCACTACCTGGGGCCACCTCTCTGCTTTCTCCTTTGTAGTGCCAAAAGCAAAACTCAGAAGCAGAACCCAATTACCTGAATTTTGCTGACTCTTGGCCCTTGAGACATCCTCAATGTCTTCCCACTGGTGGTAGCAGGTTATGAAACAACAGGAGAGGGGAGTATTGCTGCCAGCAAGTATTCTTCCTCCTAGTCTTAGAGAGGACCTCTCACATCATGATGGCTTCTATTTCCAGAGTGTCTGCAGGTTGTGACCGAGCTTATTAGCCTGGGGGTCTGATCTGCTTTCAACAGTTGCACTACTAAAGCTTTAGTCCTCCAGTTCACTGCTGGCTTCCAGACCAGGATTCTACATGGTCTGACCTTGGAAAAAACCTGTGAAGTTAACAACATAACCAAAGGCACAGATTTCAAGCAAGAAGCAGAAAGTCCAAGAAGAAGTGTTTCCACTTTAACTGTTTAGAAATATTGGCCAAATTTATTGAGGGTTAGGCCTTTCCACGTATGCCTCTGTATCTTTACAGCTCTGGGAAGTA
This sequence comes from Meles meles, assembly GCF_922984935.1. NCBI lineage: Eukaryota > Metazoa > Chordata > Mammalia > Carnivora > Mustelidae > Meles > Meles meles. Next base: position 55,827,280 of record NC_060069.1, read on the forward strand.
GGCGTTATTACTCCCATGCTGAAGATGTCAAAACTGCGAACTAAAAAACAAGTTCAGTAATTTGCTTAAAGCCGTCATGTTACTAAGAAATGAGAGTCAGGATCTGTCAGATCTGATTTCACAGTCTATGTTCTATTATATCAAGGCAGAAATTCTTACTGCTGCTTGAAAGTAATTTTTTAAAAAGCTGTGTTTTTATGTTAATTTGGTATTGGGGAAGGATTTCTGCCTTGCCATCCCATTGTCTGCTCCCTGAGGGCAGGGAGATGTCTGAATCATCTGTATATCCTGAGGTTTAGCTCCGTACCTGGCACTGTTCATGAAAAAGCTCTTTCTTTTGTTTGTTCTATTTGAGTGATTGGAAAGCATCCTTGTTTGGTCCACCCACCTGCTAGCCCCCCTGGGTCTTCCTTTCTTCTGACTAGGTCCCATTTGTGATTACTCTTACCAGCAGTACTCTGCCTGCCTGTCTGAATCTCCAGGGCTTCCCTCAAGCCTGACCTCCCCAGGAGCCCTTCACAGGATGGGCCAGGTCAGGCCAGCCTCCCTGTCTTTTCTGAATGCCTGTAATAGTTGGTATCCCTCTCATACGTGTTTTTGAGCATTTGATTACAGTCTAGCTTGGATTTTTCCTCTGTGTTCCAAGTACTGATATATATTTTAGTTGTTGGTTGGACATGTTCTCAAGTCTTATGTAATAACATAGGCATGTCTTACTTAACGGTCGAAATTCCAACTAAGATTGCTTTATGGCCTGGTAGGATAAATTAAACCCATTATAGGAGATCAAGAATCACATGTTAATTGGATGGAAAAGATGTCTTTATTCCCTGAATTTCCTCATCTCTAATGTAGGGTGATACTTTTATCAGTCCCTTTTTATTTTGCAAGTTGGAACGATCCTATATAGTGAAAGTGGTTAAAGAGAAATCCAGACGCCATGAATATAGAATGACTTCAATTGTTTGCTTTATGGACTAGCAGAAGACGCTTGAGAAGGAGTGTTTTGTTGTTCCTCTAGTCTAGTCAAGAGGAGTACTCTACCCGTAGGCCCCTAGTACTCACTAGAAACTGCAGCCCGAGTGGTGCAAGCTTACTCTGCAGGGCACAGGTTGAAAAAGGATGCCTGCAGGAAGAAGCAGTGGGGCCAACATGGCCGAGGAAGGGAGGCAGCGGTGGCAGAGGTTCTGAGAAGGCCTCTGGACTCCGGGGCTTCACTGTGGCAGTGGCAGCAATTGTGAACGGCAGCCTTGAGTGAGGGTGGGAGAGTGTGTCCTCCTCCTGAGGATCAGCCCTGTCCTTGCTTCTTGCTTTGGGGTGAGCCGGGGCTGTCCAGAGATGCTGGAGAGAAAGGCAAAGCCCCTGAAGAGCCTGCCTCCTGTGCAGTGTGCTTTGGAGATGGTGAAGCCATCACGTAGTGAGGGGCTGCTGCTCCACATTCTGTCACCGCTGTAGGGATGGAACGAAGTCGCATGACGCACTGGAGCTGGGCTGTGTCTGCAAGGGCTTTAAAATAATTTGAACCAGATTTTTTGGGCAGACATTCTTTGGGAGAGTTTCTATGCCTCCCCCAGAAGTAGGGATTTTTATTTGTTTTCTTTTAATTTTCCTCAAGCTGCAGTGGGTCTTCACCTGTACCCTAGAGTCCAGTTAAAGGGTGGGCTGCCACCCCCGCCCCCCAAGCCTCCCGCATCTGAAGGCTTTTTCCACAGGGAGAAATGAGATTTTCCTGGGCATCTCCTCTCCTCCTGGTCTGCTCCCCCACCCCCACCCCGACAGAAGCTCTCTCCAGACTCCCAGCCTGTAACCACTCTAGCGAGAAGAGCCTGCAGGTAGCTGGGAGCTCCTCTTGCATCCTGGCTCATGTTAACCCACACTTAAACCTTCCACAATTCGTTTAAATCTTTTAGGTGATTTCTTTTTATTTGTTTATATAGGTTCTGGACAGGTTATAATTTTGTAGTTTATCTGGCTTTTTCTTGTTGTTAGGGTAAGAGTGAGCACTCTTTTCCAACATTCTGAGTTCCAGGGGGAAAGCAGAATGTCTCCTTGGCTTTTCACCTTGTGTATATTTCACAGGGAAAATGTGCTTCATTCACATAGCCTCCTTTCATCACAGTGTTGTTACAGGCAAGCTACTAGGAACTTTGCAAACTATATTAGTAAATTGGGTCTCAAAATTTTTTCTTTTTGTTTTCCCAGATGGTGAGTGAACTGCAGTTCACTTTTAAGAGTGCTCAGCTGGATGAGAATGCTTCCTCCCATTTATTATCCAGGAACCAGCTAAGCACAGGGATCTCTCATGTCCAGGAATCATGGGTGTTAGGTACAGTTACCAGATGCCTGGCCCCCTAACTTGGTCTCCCTTGGCCTGCCTTGGCCAGGGGCCTACATTTGTGCTATAAAGGCCCATCTGTGTTTCTTATTTTTAAAAAAGGCTTCAAGTAGTCTGAAATTTCTGCTGAATTAATAATTAATGTAGCTAATGTAAAAATCTCTGCCAGGATAGTTGAAATCATTGAGGATCAAAATGGAAATGGTCCTGCTTCTCTTGGGATTTTTCCTGAAGGGTAAGGCTTTTGTCATGTCTGTTTCCCTCTAGATGTTAGTGAGTATTGCCCAGCCGGAGAGCCTCTGAGCCTAGTCTGGCACCATGGACTAGCTCTTCCCAAATGGGTATAGGTTCTCTTTCTGCTTATTTTAAAAGGTAGGAATTGATTGATTTATTATTTTTATTTTTTTATAAATATATAATGTATTTTTAATCCCCAGGGGTACAGGTCTGTGAATCGCCAGGTTTGCACACTTCACAGCACTCACCATAGCACATATCCTCCCCAGTGTCCATAACCCCACCCCCCTATCCCAGCCCCCCTCACCCCAGCAACCCTCAGTTTGTTTTGGGAGATTAAGAGTCACTTATGGTTTCTTCCTCCCAATCCCATCTTGTTTCATTTATTATTTTCCTACCCCCCAAGCCTCCCACGTTGCATCTCCACTTCCTCATATCAGAGAGATCATAAGATAGTTGTCTTTCTCCGATTGACTTATTTCGCTAAGCATAATACCCTCTAGTTCCATCCACGTTGTCGCAAATGGCAAGATTTCATTTCTTTTGATGGCTGCATAGTATTCCATTGTGTATATATACCACATCTTCTCTATCCATTCATCTTTGATGGACATCTAGGTTCTTTCCATAGTTTGGCTATTGTGGACACTGCTGCTATAAACATTCGGGTGCATGTGCCCCTTTGGATACTATGTTTGTATCTTTAGGGTAAATACCCAGTAGTGCAATTGCTGGGTCATAGGTTAGCTCTATTTTCAACTTTTTGAGGAACCTCCATGCTGTTTTCCAGAGTGGTTGCACCAGCTTGCATTCCCACCAACAGTGTAGGAGGGTTCCCCTTTCTCCGCATCCTCTCTAGCATCTGTCATTTCCTGACTTGTTAATTTTAGCCATTCTGACTGGTGTGAGGTGATATCTCACTGTGGTTTTGATTTGTATTTCCCTGATGCCGAGTGATGTGGAGCATTTTTTCATGTGTCTGTTGGCTATCTGGATGTCTTCTTTGCAGAAATGTCTGTTCATGTCCTCTGCCCACTTCTTGATTGGATTGTTTGTTCTTTGGGTGTTGAGTTTGCTAAGCTCTTTATAGATTTTGGACACTAGTCCTTTATCTGATATGTCATTTGCAAATATCTTCTCCCATTCTGTCAGTTGTCTTTTGGTTTTGTTAACTGTTTCCTTTGCTGTGCAAAAGATTTTGATCTTGATGAAATCCCAATAGTTCATTTTTGCCTGTGCTTCCCTTGCCTTTGGCGATGTTCCCAGGAAGAAGTTGCTGCGGCTGAGGTCAAAGAGGTTGCTGCCTGTGTTCTCAAAGATTTTGATGGATTCCTTTCTCACATTGAGGTCCTTCATCCTTTTTGAGTCTATTTTCATGTGTGGTATAAGGAAATGGTCCAATTTCATTTTTTTGCATGTGGCTGTCCAATTTTCCCAACACCATTTGTTGAAGAGGCTGTCTTTTTCCCATTGGACATTCTTTCCTGCTTTGTCGAAGATTAGTTGACCATAGAGTTGAGGGTCTATTTCTGGGCTCTTTATTCTGTTCCAGTGATCTATGTGTCTGTTTTTGTGCCAGTACCATACTGTCTTGATGATGACAGCTTTGTAATAGAGCTTGAAGTCCGGAATTGTGATGCCACCAACTTTGGCTTTCTTTTTCAATATTCCTTTGGCTATTCGAGGTCTTTTCTGGTTCCACATAAATTTTAGGATTATTTGTTCCATTACTTTGAAAAAAAATGGGTGGTATTTTGATAGGGATTGCATTAAATGTGTAGATTGCTTTAGGTAGCATAGACATTTTCACAATATTTATTCTTCCAATCCAGGAGCATGGAACATTTTTCCATTTCCTTGTGTCTTTCTTTCATGAGTACTTTATAGTTTTCTGAGTATAGATTTTTTGCCTCTTTGGTTAGGTTTATTCCTAGGTATCTTATGGCTTTGGGTGCAACTGTAAATGGGATTGACTCCTTAATTTCTCTTTCTTCTGTCTTGTTGTTGGTGTAGAGAAATGCAGCTGATTTCTGTGCATTAATTTTATATCATGACACTTTACTGAATTCCTGTACAAGTTCTAGCAGTTTTGGAGTGGAGCCTTTTGGGTTTTCCACATATAGTATCATATCATCTGCAAAGAGTGAGAGTTTGACTTCTTTGTTGATTTGGATGCCTTTAATTTCTTTTTGTTGTCTGATTGCTGAGGCTAGGACTTCTAGTACTATGTTGAATAGCAGTGGTGATAATGGACATCCCTGTCATGTTCCTGACCTTAGCGGAAAAGCTTTCAGTTTTTCTCCATTGAGAATGATATTTGTGGTGGGTTTTTCATAGATGGCTTTGATGATATTGAGGTATGTGCCCTCTACCCCTACACTTTGAAGAGTTTTGATCAGGAAGGGATGCTGTACATTGTCACATGCTTTTTCAGCATCCATTGAGAGTATCATATGGTTCTTTTTCTTTCTTTTATTAATGTGTTGTATCACATTGATTGATTTGCAGATGTTGAACCCACCTTGCAGCCCTGGAACAAATCCCACTTGGTCGTGGTGAATAATCTTTTTAATGTACTGTTGGATCCTATTGGCTAGTATTTTAGTGAGAATTTTTGCATCTGTGTTCATCAAGGATATTGGTCTGTAATTCTCTTTTTTGATGGGATCCTTGTCTGGTTTTGGGATCAAGGTGATGCTGGCTTCATAAAATGAGTCTGGAAGTTTTCCTTCCCTTTCTATTTTTAGGAACAGTTTCAGGAGAATAGGTATTAATTCTTCTTTAAATGTTTGGTAGAATTCCCCTGGGAAGCCATCTGGCCCTGGGCTTTTGTTTGTTTGGAGATTTTTGATGACTGTTTCAATCTCCTCACTGGTTATAGGTCTGTTCAGGTTTTCTATTTCTTCCTGGTTCAGTTGTGGTAGTTTATGTGTCTCCAGGAATGCATCCATTTCTTCCAGATTGTCAAATTTGTTGCCATAGAGTTGTTCATAATATGTTCTTATAATTGTTTGTATTTCCTTGGTGTTGGTTGTGAGCTCTCCTCTTTCATTCATGATTTTATTTATTTGGGTCCTTTCTCTTTTTTTTTTTTTTTAATTTTTTTTTCTTTTTTACAGAGAGAGAGAGAGAGAGAGAGATTACAAGTAGGCAGAGCAGCAGCCAGAGAGGGGAGGAAGCAGGCTCCCTGCCCAGCAGAGAGCCCGATACGGGGCTCGATCCCAGGACCCTGAGATCATGACCTGAGCTGAAGGCAGAGGCTTAACCCACTGAGCCACCCAGGCACCCCTCCTTTCTCTTTTCTTTTTGATAAGTCTGGCCAGGGGTTTATCAGTCTTATTAATTCTTTCAAAGAACCAGCTCCTAGTTTAGTTGATTTGTTCTGTTGTTTTTTTGGTTTCTATTTCATTGATTTCTGCTCTGATCTTTATGATTTCTTTTCTCCTGCTGGGTTTAGGCTTTCTTTGTTGTTCTTTCTCTAGCTCCTTTAGGTGTAGGGTTAGGTTGTGTACTTGAGACCTTTCTTGTTTCTTGCAAAAGGCTTGTACCGCTATATATTTTCCTCTCAGGACTGCCTTTGCTGTGTCCCACAGATTTTGAACCGTTGTGTTTTCATTATCATTTGTTTCCATGAATTTTTTTCAATTCTTCTTTAATTTCCTGGTTGACCCATTCATTCTTTAGAAGGATGCTGTTTAGTCTCCATGTATTTGGGTTCTTTCCAAATTTCCTCCTGTGATTGAGTTCTGGCTTCAGAGCATTGTGGTCTGAAAATATGTAGGGAATGATCCCAATCTTTTGATAATAGTTGAGACCTGATTTGCGACCCAGGATGTGATCTATTCTGGAGAATGTTCCATGTGCACTAGAGAAGAATGTGTATTCTGTTGCTTTGGGATGAAATGTTCTGAATGTATCTGTGATGTCCATCTGGTCCAGTGTGTCATTTAAGGCCTTTATTTCCTTGTTGATCTTTTGCTTGGATGATCTGTCCATTTCAGTGAGGGGAGTGTTAAAGTCCCCTACTATTATTGTATTATTGTTGATGTGTTTCTTTGATTTTGCTATTAATTGTTTTATATAGTTGGCTGCTCCCATGTTAGGGGCATAGATATTTAAAATTGTTAGATCTTCTTGTTGGGCAGACCCTTTGAGTATGATATAGTGTCCTTCCTCATTTCTTGTTATAGTCTTTGGCTTAAAGTCTAATTGATCTGATATAAGGATTGCCACCCCAGCCTTCATCTGATGTCCATTAGCATGGTAAATTGTTTTCCACCCCCTCACTTTAAATCTGGAGGTGTCTTCAGGTCTAACATGACTTTCTTGTAGGCAGCAAATTCATGGGTTTTGTTTTTTTATCCATTCTGATACCCTGTGTCTTTTGATTGGGGCATTTAGCCCATTAACATTCAGGGTAACTATTGAGAGATATGAGTTTAGTGCCATTGTATTGCCTGTAAGGTGACTGTTACTGTATATTGTCTGTTCTTTTCTGATCTACTACTTTTAGGGTCTCTCTTTGTTTAGAGGGCCCCTTTCAATATTTCCTGTAGAGCTGGTTTGGTGTTTGCAAATTCTTTCAGTTTTTGTTTGTCCTGGAAGCTTTTATCTCTCCTTCAATTTTCAATGATAGCCTAGCTGGATAGAGTATTCTTGGCTGCATGTTTTTCTCGTTTAGTGCTCTGAATATATCATGCCAGTTCTTTCTGGCCTGCCAGGTCTCTGTGGATAAGTCCACTGCCAGTCTAATATTTTTACCATTGTATGTTATAGACTTCTTTTCCCGGGCTGCTTTCAGGATTTTTTTCTTTGTCTCTAAGACTTGTAAATTTTACTATTAGGTGACGTAGTGTGGCCCTATTCTTGTTGATTTTGAGGGGGGTTTTCTGCACCTCCTGGATTTTGATGCTTGTTCCCTTTGCCATATTAGGGAAATTCTCTCCAATAATTCTCTCCAATATACCTTCTGCTCCCCTCTCTCTTTCTTCTTCTTCTGGAATCCCAATTATTCTAATGTTTCATCTTAAGGTGTCACTTATCTCTTGAATTCTCCCCTCGTGATGCAGTAGCTGTTTGTCCCTCTTTTGCTCAGCTTCTTTATTCTCTGTCATTTGGTCTTCTATATCACTAATTCTTTCTTCTGCCTCATTTATCCTAGCAGTAAGAGCCTCCATTTTTGATTGCACCTCATTAATAGCTTTTTTGATTTCAACTTGGTTAGATTTTAGTTCTTTTATTTCTCCAGAAAGGGCTTTTATCTCTCCAGAGGGCGTTTCTCTAATAATTTCCATGTTTGTTTCAAGCCCGGCTAGAACTTTGAGAATCGTCATTCTGAACTCTAGATCTGACGTATTACCGATGTCCATATTGATTAGGTCCCTAGCCTTCGGTATTGCCGCTTGTTCTTTTTTTTTGTGGTGAGTTTTTCTGCCTTGTCATTTTGTACAGATAAGAATATATGAAGGAGCAAATAAAATACTAAAAGGGTGGCAAAGACCCCAGGAAAATGCGCTTTCAGAACGTGGTCGATTTTCTGTTTCTAGAATTGCTGTTCTTCTTCCCTTCGATCTTCTGTTGGATTTGTAGGTGTTTGCAATGGATTGATAAGCTATCGAGCTGATCTCCTGCTACCTGATGTAGTCTCAGCCTGCTACTTCTCTGCCATCTTGTCCCCTACCTGCAGGAATTGATTGATTTTAATGAATCTAAAAAATAGGACTGTCTCATTATCATAGACTTACTGAATTCAAGCACTTATTTCTTACTCACAGGCAATAATGATTATAATAAACTTTAGAGATTTTGGAATTTAACACACTGATGTTACTAAAGATGTGTATATTTAATTCAGAATAGCAAAGGACAAAATAGTTTGTTTTGCAGCACTCTGCTAGTGGTGGCAAGGCCAGGCTTTGAACTCAGACAAATTTGGCTCCAGAATTTGAGCTCCTGAGCACTATTACTCAAGTGTTCTATACTTTCCAGGCTGTGGAGTGTGGGAACCTCAGAACAGGAAGCTCCATGGGCCTCATCAACAAGATGTACAGGGCAGAACTGAGGTGGCTGGGGATCTCTCCCTGGTGTTACCTAGTCTGGTCTCTGCTTCTCTGTGGTGTCTGTAACATTTTTCTGCTTCTCTCTGCAGACTAGCCCTCTGTTCTTTTATCAGTGAGTATGGACTCCAGCCAGATCCCCTTCCAGATCTAGAGAAATCACTAACTGATTCTCAGTCTCTGGATCTCTCTGTACACAGTTTCTCTCTGGAGAGCCTGGTTGGCCCAGCTCAGAGGAAACTTAGGCATTTCTGATCGTATCAGCTGTGGGTTCAGAAATTGGTTTGGTCTTGGAATGGGGAAGAAGTCCTCAGAGATGAGGGCTTTAAACTGTGTACTCACCTCTCAGAACAAGTGTGGTAACTTGGAAGACACTTTCAACCATTAGAATCAGTAAGAGTATGAAATACTTGGACAGTAAAGGCAAGCTCTGAGCAAAATAGAAACCATTCCCTGTGTGCACTGTACTGCTTCTTTCTTTGGGCTATATTCCAAGGCCCACTGCCTTTGTGTGGCCACCTACGTACTTAGGCACCACAACTACATCAAGAAACCAAGTGGTCAGTGAACAGATTTTTGTAGAGTGCCAACCATGAGCAAGGCTCTGTGGCAGGCTTGTAGCCTGTGAGCTATTTGGAGGCTGAAGTTGTGAACTTCCGTGATTCAAGAAAGCTGTATACTAGATTTATGACTTGAGCTTGATTGGAAGGAAGGAGAAGATTTAGGCTGGTAGAGAGGAGAAAGCTTTCTAACTGGGTGGGCTAAGGGAATGGCTGCTTTTGGTTAACTGCGCTGGTCTTGCTATGCTGGGTGTCCTGTTCATTCCATTCTCTGTATAGAACTTGCTGGACAACTGAGAAACTTGAAGCTTTACCTTGAAAGAAGGAATGACCTCAAGCTGGAAGGTAGATCTATATGTGGTATCTCACTTTCTTTCCTTCTGAATATAGATCCTTTTTCTGGTGGAGAGAAGTTGTAGAGGCTGGAGGATATGGAAATAATATTAAAAATGGTGTTGTCAGGTGCCTGGGTGGCTCAGTCACCTGAGCATCTGCTCTCGGTTCAGGTCATGACCCACATGAGGCTCCCTGCTCTTGTGCGTGTGCTCTCTCTGTGTCAAATAAACAAATAAATAAATCTTTTAAAAAAATGGTCATCGCCACCATTTATTTTAATGTCACGTATTGTGCTTTATCCACACTATTGATTTCATTAAATTTAGTCAGAAGTATAGTCCTTTTTTAATGGAGGAGAAATTTGAGGGTTAAGTAGATTAAGAAACTTGTCCATGGTCAAACTGAGTGGAATTAAAAGTCAGGTTTGGCTGGCTTCAAGGCCTTGGTTTAATTTCTCATTACAGAAGAGCATATAAACCAATAAAGCATAGATGTGTTATTAGTGAGTTTTAAAAATCTCTTGGAAAACCTAATGGAAGCTAAAAGCATTAGTCCCCTGAGTGTAAGTATTTTACCCACCACTTGAAATGTTCGTTTATTAATAGTCACTTTCTTCCAAAGAAAACTACCATTAAAAATGTGAAGGGGGCACCTGGGTGGCTCAGCGGGTTAAAGCCTCTGCATTCGGCTCAGGTCATGATCCCAGGGTCCTGGGATCGAGCCCCGCATCGGGCTCTCTGCTTGGCTGGGGGCCTGCTTCCTCCTCTCTCTCTCTCTGCCTGCCTCTCTGCCTACTTGTAATCTCTATCTGTCAAAAAAATAAATCTTGAAAAAAAAAAAAGTGAAGATATGGGGCGCCTGGGTGGCTCAGTGGGTTAAAGCCTCTGCCTTCAGCTCAGGTCATGATCTCAGAGTCCTGGGCTGGAGCCCCGCATCGCATCGGGCCGCATCGGGCTCTCTGCTCAGCAGGGAGCCTGTTTTCCCCCTCTCTCTCTGCCTGTCTCTCTGCCTACTTGTGATCTCTGTCTGTCAAATAAATAAATAAAATCTTTTAAAAAATGTGGAGATTTACTTTATAGTCTTTAAGTAAGCAAAAGTAATAAATGTGTAACACTTCAACAGGAATAAGCCTTTGTGAAGGAAGAAATTTTTAGGAGCGCTGTCTGCATGTACTTCCAGTGCTAACCACCAGAACCTTAGGGAAAAATAGTCCAGTAAAGTTATAACCCCCAGTTACAATGGCAAGGTAACAGCATGTGCAGGTGCTTTTATTTGGTACAGAAGAGCTCCTGTGTCTAAAGGACTTTACTATGAGGGAGAGTCAAGCACAAAGTATAGGCAGGTGGACAAACGACAGGTGCCCCATGTGTTAGAGCACTTTGGCTTGCCCAGCCTATGAGAGTTACCTCTGGATTTCTTTGTCCAGGTGTCTGAGCCCAGATCATGTTCAGCTGAGGTTTTCGTTTGTGTCTTTTTTTTTTTTTTAAATCTGTTATCAGATCAGTCTAAATTCATTTTAGCCCTTTTCTCTTTCTGTACCCAAGGAGGCTAGAATTAATTCAGTCACCAAGGGGAAAGAGGTCCTTCTGCCCTTGTCTCCTTATTTAAGACCCAATTTAAGACTAATCACATTGATGGAGGCCTCCAGGACTGGGCATGAGGGCAGGTGCTGGGGACATGAAGGAGCAACTGTGACCCCTGTGACCTGCCCTGCTGCAACCCCACTGCTGTTCCCCAGGAACTGCAGGAATGAAAGGTGTCCTCCTGGACTTTACAGTCTATGGAGGAGGCAGATGTTAAGCTGTAAGCTCCAGGAAGAAAATTTTGGGCAGAGACAGCCATCATTCCCTAGTTCCTCCCTTTTCTCATTGTGCTTCTCTTCTTGTGGTCTTCCAGCCTCCCTGCTTCTTTTCCTTCCACATTAGCTCTTTTGCTTTTGCATCTGGTTGATTTAGGTGTGAAACTCAGTTCTTCCTCAATATTTCAAAAGTCATGTACACAGAAGATGAGAGGGTTCAGGAGAATTTTTTGAAGATGGGAGAGGAGACATTTATGGTCAGGAAACACAGACACTATGTTTTTTTGGTTTTGTTTTTTCGCTTGCCCATTCCATTCTGTTTCATTCCATTCATTTCATATGTTAGTCACCATACAGTACATCAGTAGTTTTTGATCTAGTATTCTATGATTCATTGTTTGCATGTAATATCCAGTGCTCCAAGCCATACATGCCCTCCTTAATATCCATCATTGGGCTAACCCATCCTCCCACCCTGAAACCCTCAGTTTTTCCCTGAAGTCCATAGTCTTTCATAGTTCATCTCCCCCTCTGATTCCCCTCTCCCTTCATTTTTCCCTTCCTTCTCCTAATGTCCTCCATGCTATTTCTTATGTTCCACAAATAAGTGAAACCATATGATAATTGTCTTTTCTGCTTGACTTATTTTACTTAGCATGATCCCCTCCAGTTCCATCCACAGACACTTTTTTTTTGAAAGATTTTATTTATTTATTTGACAGACAGAGATCACAAGTAGTCAGAGAGGCAGGCAGAGAGAGAGAGGAGGAAGAAGTCTCCCCACTGAGCAGAGAGCCTGATGCAGGGCTTGATCCCAGGACCCTGGAATCATGACCTGAGCCGAAGGCAGAGGCTTTAACCCACTGAGCCATCCAGGTGCCCCCACAGACACTTTGAAATGGAGCTGGAAATATCAATTTTTATTTTTTATTTATTTTATTTTATTTTTTAAGAATTTATTTATTATTTGAGAGAGAGAGAGATGTGAGAAAGAGAACACAAGCAGGGGGAGTGGGAGAGGGAGAAGAAAGCTTCCTGCTGAGCAAGGAACCGGAGGCAGGGCTCTATTCCAGGACCCTGCGATCATGACCCGAGCTGAAGGCAAATGCTTAATGACTGAGCCACGTAAGCACCCCAAGACATCAATTTTTATTTTATTTTTTTCTAAAAGATCTTCTTTATTTATCTGAGAGAGAGAGAGAGAGAGAGCATGAGGCGGGGAGGGTCAGAGGGAGAAGCAGACTCCCTGCTGAGCACAGAGCCCTATGCAGGACTTGATCCCAGGACTCCAGAATCACAACTTGAGCCGAAGGCAGTTGCCCAACCAACTGAGCCACACAGGCGCCCAGAACATTACTTTTTAAAATGTCCTTTGGTCCCCCAGCTCCTGGGGGTTTCACTGGCCCCTGGAGTCACCTTTTCACTGGCTTCTTCCCTCCCCATCGCTCCCTTCACTTTCCTCTTTCTTGCTCCCTCACTGGTGAGAAAGCTCTGGTATAGGACTGGACTAGAAAGATGGCCCTCCTAAATTCCCCTACCCACATCCCTCTACTTTTCATTTGATTTGTTTCTATTATGGTATTTATCCCTCCAGAAACCAAAAGAAGCTTTGCTTACAAAGGAGGAAAAAAATCCCTGAGGCTGTAAACTGGGATTTAGACCTTGATAAATGGTGCAGAGATGAGAAGGAAAATTCCACTACTCACACTTGCTCTGCCCTTCAGGTGTGGCATGAGTATTTTCTCCTCCTCGCCTTGGGAAAACCAAACCAGATTTTAAAGAGAAAGATCATGTTCATCATTTTATGGCTTTGTGGTTTAACCTAAAAAAGAAGTGGAAGAAATGAGAGAGGAATGAACATTATGCGGCTTTCATAAAAGCTTTAAAAATGGTTTATAAAAATAATACATGGTCTGTGTTTAAGGTTTGGAAGAGTCTATTTTAAGATGTCAATCCTCCCCAAATTGATCTATAAGTTAAACATGACTCCAGCCCCAAGTTTATCAAGTTTGTTTTTTGTAGAAATCAACTACAGATTCTAAAATTTATAATCAATGAAAGGTACTATAGTAGGCAAAAATCATTACAATAGGCAAAATCTTTTGGAAAAAAAAAAAAAAAAGTTGGAAGACTCACATTACTTAATTCCAAGACTTACTATAAAGCAAGATAGTGGGGTATTGATGAAACAATAGACAAAATGGAACAGAATAAAGAATCCAGAAATATTTCCAAATATGGTCAATTGATTTTAGACAAAGGTATGAGGCAATTCAGTGGAGTAAAGTGTAAAGACAATTTCAACAAAAAGTGCTGGAACATTTAGATATCTGGGTACAAAAAAAGAACCTTGACCTATACTTCACCTCATACACACCAGTTAACTCGAAGTGGATCATGTACCAGGGCACCTGAGTGGCTTGGTCAGTTAAGCACTGCCTCTTGTTTTCTGCTCAGGTAGTGATCTCAGAGTCACAAGATGGATCCTGGCTTTGGCTTTGGGGTCAGGCTTCAGCTCAGGGGGAAGCCTACTTGGGATTGTCTCTCTCTCTCTCCTTCTGCCCCTCCCTTCTGCTCATGCACGTGTGCCCTCTCTCTCTCTCTCAAAATAAATAATAACATCTTTTAAAAAAATGGATCATGTACCAAAATGTAGAACCTAATTGGACTTAATCAAAATTAAAAATATTTCCTCTACAAAAAACACTGTTAAGAGAATGAAAACATTACTCCCTGGAGGAAAAAATTTGTGAATCATATATCTGACAAAGGACTTCTATCCATAATATATAAAGAACTCTCAAACTCAACAATAAATGAAAATCAAAAACCCAACTTAAAAATTGATAAAAAAAAATTGAATGGATACTTTCCCAAAGAGGATACACAGATGAAAATAAGCATTGGAAAATATGCTCAACATCAGTAGTCATCAGGGAAGTCACACACCCATTAGAGTGGTTAAAAAAATGGCAATACCAAGTCATGTGATGATGAGAAGTGTTTGAATCTCCCACACAGTATGTTGGTGGGAGTGTAAAATGGTATGGCTGCTTAGAAAACAAGAATCTTTATGGAAACGCTTATAGCAGTGTGATTCTTAATCACTAAAAGCTGGAAACAACCCAATGTCTCTCAGCTGGGGAATGGGTAAACAGTTTGTAGCACATCTGTACAATGGATTATTCAACAATTAAAAAAAGTTATTGATATGCAACAACATGAATAAATCTGAAATACATTATGCTAAGGAAAGACATGAGACTCAAAGGATACATACTAAATGCCAATTATATGGCATTTGGAAAAGGTAAAACTATTAAAATGGAGTGGTTGCTCAGGGTTAAAAGGGCAAGGAGGTGGTGTGACTATAAGGGAATGATGGAACTACTCCCTACCTGATTGTGGCAAAGGTTAAATGACTCCATGCATTTGTCAAAACTCAGAACTGTATGTCAAGAGGAGTGAATTATACTGGATATCAGTTTAAGAACAAATTTTATTTTTTAAAAGATTATTTATTTATTTGATGGGGGGTGGCAACGCATGAGCAGGGGGAATGGCAGGCAGAGGGAGAAGTAGGCTCCCTACTGAGCAGGCACCCATGCAGAACTCGGTCCCAGGAACCTGGGATCATGACCTGAGCTGAAGGCAGATACCTAACCAACTGAACCACCCAGGTGCCACAAGAACAGATTTTAAAAAACATTTCCAAACAGAAAAACGCAGGAAAAAAATGGATGGTCATTGCTTAGTATTTGGAAAGGACAAAAAGACAAAGAAGAAAGTCCATAATTCCATCTCCTAGTTACAATCACAGTTATCCTTTGAGTATATGTTCTTCTAGATTTTTCCTTTGGCGTTTTTAGAGTTAAAATGATATGATCTCTCTTTACGTGTACCATGCCTAATATGTATGTAGTGATGTGAATTCTCTTCTGCTTTTTAACACTATGCTGTAAATTAAGCCAAATTATAGAATGAGCAATTCCTTGTTATAAAACATTTCCACAAATAATATTTAAATAGATTTAGAATTTTTCACTACATGGTTATACTATGATTTATTTAAATATCACCCTGGTGTTGGTTGGATAGGTCGTTTCCAGTTTGTCAGGGTTATTTTTGCAAAAATTCAAGGAGCATCTTTGTTCAGAAATCTTTGCACATATCTCACACATTCCAGTTTGCTTTTTTTTTTTTTAAAGATTTTATTTGAGAGAGAGAGCATGAGAGAGAGCAAGAGCAGGAAGGAAGGTCAGTGGGAGTGGGGGAAGCAGGCTCCTCATTGAGCAAGGAGCCGATGAAAGACTCGATCCCAGGACTCTGGGATCATGACCTGAGCTGAAGGCAGACGCTTAACTAACTGAGCCACCCAGGCACGTCCAGATTGTTTTTTAAGGATACATTTCTAGCAAATGTAATTATTGGATCAAAAAGTATGAATATAACTTTTAAAATACATTTTGGTCAGATTACCTTCTGGGAAATTTATACCATTTTAGGGACACATCAACAGAGTGTGGGCATTCTTGATTCTACTGGATCACCTTATCAGCATTTGTGTTCCTCTGTTTCCTCATATGGCATGCAGTAATGAGAGAACTAGTGTTACAGGATTTCGAAGGGATGCATGTTAAGTGCATGGCACAAGAGCTGCAGTGTTGTTAGCCCCTCTTGGTGATATTATTTAAATTTTTGTTTGGTAGATAAAAGTGGCATAGTAGTCATTTTAACAGAATTTTAAAACTTTCTAGTGAACTAGAATAATTTTTATCAAGTTGATTATTTGCTATTTGAATCTTTGCTCTGTGACTTGTCTGTGTGTTTTTGTGGGTTAAGATATTTTTGTGTAGGTTTTTTTTCAGTGTTAAATATATTAAGCCTTGGTCAAGTTTGTAGCAGTTGTTTTTCATTTTCCAGTTCACTTTTATTTTATAATTTTGTTTTTGATGACTTTTAATATCTATTTTATGATTTCTTCTATTGCTTTTATATCCTACCTCACATAAAGGATGAGTAAATAATCATGAGTTTTATTTTAATATTTTTAATGGTTTTATTTATTTTTTACTTTTGTTTTTAAATCTCTAAGTGTATTTCTGATGTGATGTGAAACTACATTTTTTTCAGTAGCATTTATTAAGTATTTCTTCATTAATTCGTAATGCCTCCTTTTCTATGTAAGTTATTTTAGAATGTATAATCTATTTCTGGGTCTTCCTGTTTATATTCTTCTATTTATTTTTGTATCAGTTCCACATAATTTAGATTATTAGTGCTACATAATTATCTTTATCTTCTAGGAGAAACTCCCTTTTTCTATCAATCATTTAAACAAATTATTATCTTAGTGGGGGGAGGGGCAGAGAGGGGAGGAGAGGGAAAAGCAGACTCTGCTCTGAGCATGGAGCCTAATGTGGAGCTCGGATCCACGACCCTGAGAGTATGACCTGAGCTGAGACCAAGAGTTGGACACTGAACCAACTGAGCCACGCAGGTACTCCTTAATTACGAAACTTTTAAGACACCACAAAAGGTGGCTCAGTTGGTTAGGTTAGGCATCAGATTCTTGATTTCAGCTCAGGTCATGATCTCAGGGTCCGTGAGGTCAAACCCCATAGCGGCTCTGTGCTGCTGAGAGTGGAGCCTGCTTAAGATTCTCTCCTTCTCTCTCTTCCAGCGTGCCACCCCTCTCACTCTTTCACTCTGTTTCTCTCTCTCTCTAAATAAATAAATCACAAAAAAAAAAGAATAGTCTTTTACACCTTACTCAGAGTCCATAGTCTCTTATGGTTCGCCTCCCCTTCCAAATTTTTTTTTTAATAAACATATAATGTATTTTTATCCCCAGGGGTACAGGTCTGTGAATCGCCAGGGTAGCTCTATTTTTAACCTTGAGGAACCTCCATACTGTTCTCCAGAGAGGTTGTACCAGCTTGCATTCCCACCAACAGTGTAAGAGGAATATTCCCCTTTCTCCACATCCTCACCAACACTTGTTGTTTCCTGTCCTGTACATAAAGTTTTTAAAAAGGCAAAACTAGTCTCTATTGAAAAATCACTTAAGTGCTCCTGGGTGGTTCAGTTGGTTAAGTGTCTGCCTTCAGTTCAGGCCATGATCCCAGCATCCTAGGATGGAGTCCTGCATTGGGCTCCTATTCAGTGGGGAGCCTGCTTCTCCCTTTGTCCCTCCTCCCACTTGCATCTTCTCTCTCTCTCTGTCTAATAAATAAATAAAATATTTGAAAGAAATGAAAGAAAAATCACTTCAATGGTTGCCTGGGGGTTAGGAACTAAGGTTGACTGGGAAAGGGCATGAAGTTACTTTCTGTAGATGGAAACATTCTATATCTTGAAAGGAGTATGGGTTACATGGATGTATCCATTTGTCAAAACTCATTAAAATATACACTTCAGATCTGAGTATTCAATATATATGAATTTTACCTTCTGCTTAAAAATAAATATTTATTTATTTGTAAAAAAGTGTTTGCAATTTTTCCTTGGCCTGTTGCAAGCCTTACTCAAATTTCAGCTTGAAACATACAAATAAAAATTAGAAGTTTATATTCAAACATTTATTACTTGTTGGATATTCCATATTTTGCCCTTTCTTTAAATCTTGGAACATGACATTACTAAACAAAAGCATTAATCACAATGAACCAAGATAAAATGCATTATGTAAAATCAGCCTCCTACTGAGTATACCACATTCTGTGCACAGCATAGTTCTGAACTGTGAGCTCGGGCAGGAGGTCTCCATCAGATGATGACAGACAAAGAACATCCTTTATTTTAGAATCATATTGTACTTGTACCTGGTCTTTAGAAGTAGTTCAGGAAACACTCTACATTCCTTCAGGACTTCAACATTGACCTTTTGCTGTGCCAACACATGTTGTCTGCCTAGATAGTAACTTCTATTGGCTGCAGTGTTAAGTCTCTGGATTTTATTCCTCTGCAGCCTGGAGAGGTTGGAAGAGGGAGGGGAAGATTGTGGCCTGGAATAAATTTTCTTAAGAGCATCCTTTAAGAAGTTTATTCTTGTCTGTTACTTTATTTTAAACACCCACTGGCATGATGTATGTCTCATGTTGTGATTCTGCTAAAAAAGAAAAAAAAATTCTGATTCTCATTGACGCTAGGATTTCTCTCTCTACCCCACATCTTCATCCCCCTATTTCCCTTTGTTTCCAAATAAGAAAGTCCAGTAACTATTGGGCCTGTAATCCTGTGAGCCCTCACCAATCCAAAGATAAACTCTCAGCAGTGAAATGACCTTGAATGAACCTCAGTGAGATTAGTCAGGAGAAAGGATTAAACATGTTTCTTTGAGTGCAGTGCTGAGAGGAATGAAGAGAGAACAAGGTGGCACCATTTCCTGGGAACCAATGGCTTCCTGGTGTAAGAAGTGTGGGCAGCAAGACCCCAGATACTTACCTTACACCTCGGTGCGGATCACAGAGGCAGAGATGAGGGCTTACCACCATTTCCTGGGAAGTTGCACCAGGCTAGAATATATGGCAGAACAAGGTACTGTGAGAGCAATGATGCCTTTCTTTTATGTATATTTCATTATTTATCCTCATTCTCAGTGGAATAATGACTTAACTAACAAAATTTATGTTAAAAGAATTTACTTACAGTACTATTTCAGGTTTATTGAGGAGTTTAAAGGGCTTCTTATTTTTTATTTTTTTAAAAGATTTTATTTATTTGACAGAGAGATAGAGACAAAGAGAGCACAAGTAGAGCAGCAAGCAGAGGGAGAGGGAGAAGCAGGCTCTCTGCTGAGCTGGGAGCCCGATGTGGGGGTCGATCCCAGGACCCTGGGATCATGACCTGAGCTGAAATAAAAGGGCTTTTCAAAAAAGCATTAATCAGCTATTAACAATATTGTATATGGTCATTTATTGAAAAATTCATATTAAAAAGAGATGACCAAATATTCTGAAAATATCAGGTTGTAGGTTGGAATGTGTGAGTATGAATCCATCTTAAGAGCATTTATGTCTATACATAAATATGTGTATTGACTGTTATACACCAGTGAGGTAACTGTTTCATTTGAGGTGAAGGAGTGATAAGGAATTTTATTTTTCTTATTTTTGCTGTGTTTTTTTATTTTTAAAAATAATCAACATATATTGCTTTCATAAAATGAAAATAAGAATCCAGCTAAGAAACTCATGTTCCTGAAGAAAAATGTTAAATCTGAAAAAAGTGTTAAATCTGAAATGCTAAGACTTCATTTTTAACATATGAACTAATAACAGACTGGTGGTTTAAGAGTAGAAACAGTTCCCTTCAGTGGGCTGGTTGAGAAGGAACAGCATTTCTGAGTATGCCTTATTTGTTTTTGGAAGCCAGTAAGACACATGCTTTAAGAGCTGAAGAGACTACTCGTTTCTAAGACTACTTTTTTTTTAATGGATGGGCTTTTAGATATTATCCCATCCCCCCTCCTCTTTTTTTTTTGCCTTGAAAATGTTTATAATACATTCGTTCTCCTTGGATCACAGACTAGGAAAAGTGATTAAACAACTGTCTGTCTTTCTTTATTCCTCTTTACTTATATTTGGAACCTGAAGAGGGGAATTACTGAATAGAGAAGTATGCTTTATCATTATTACAGTATAGTTTCTGAATTCATGCTTATAGTATACATCATATACTTATATAGGCTATAATACATATGCTATCTTATCAAAGGCAAGGAATACCATGTATTTGCTACTTAAGAAAGAACAACTTGTTAATCAGATTTTTAAAAAAGATTTTATTTATTTGACAGAGACACAGCGAGAGACGGAACATGAGTAGGGGGAGTGGGAGAGGAAGAAGCATGAGTAGGGGGAATGGGAGAGGAAGAAGCAGGCTTCCTGCTGAGCAAGGAGCCCGATGTGGGGCTTGATCCCAGGACCCTGGATCATGACCTGAGCCAAAGGCCAACAGTTAATGACTGAGCCACCCAGGCATCCCTGTTAATCAGATTTTGCTTTCCATTCTTAAAACCCATAGATGCTCACCTGTGCATGCACACAGATCCTACAGGACTTGAATTCAAGTGTAAATTATTGCCCTGATTTTTGTTAAAGTTGAATCACGAGAGCTTTACAGTTTTGTTGGTAGAGGAAGTAATTTGAAAGATTGTGAAGAATTTCTGAATTCTAAACTCACAGCATTATGTGCACGTTGTTGCTTTTCTTCTTCCCCCCACTATAAAAGGTTATAAAACGTTTGCCTATATGCTCTAGCTGCCAATCATTTTAATCTGTTTGTGACTCAAGACAACTATGAAAATCTGAGTATCTTAACATAGGTTTTGGGAATGTCTAAAAGGCCTTTTTGATATGACTGCAATCTGACATTCATTCACTGGCTGTATTTATTCCAGGAATTGTCTGATCTTAGTTTGTGTTTGTTTCATGGGGTTGTTAAATTGGCCACAGATTTGATGGCTTAAAACAGCAGAAATTTATTTTCCCATAGACTCGGAAGCCAGAGGTCCAAAATTAAGGTGCAGGTCTCTGGAGGCTACAGGGGAAATTTATTTCCTCGGCTTTTTTGGGCTCTGGTGGCTCTAGGCCTGTGTTGGCTTGTGACTGCAACATTCCAGTCTCATGTCTTCTCCTCTGTTTTCCTTTCTCTCTTTTTTAAAAATTCATTTCGTGGGGGAGGGTCAGAGAGAGAATCTCCAACAGACTCTCTGCTGAGTGTGGAGAATATGAGAATATATATGCTTGCATTCTGGGCCCACCCAGATGATTCTCAGTAGACTGCCTCTCAAGAGCCTTAACTCAGTCATGTCTGCAAGGACCTTCTTTCCACACAAGACAATGTTCACAGGTACTAGGATTAGGACATGGTATTATCTTTTGGGGGGGCTCTACCCAGCCTGCTCTTTATATTCTAGGACGATAAGCCCTTTATCAACTATATATGCAGTACATTTTCTAATTTGTTGCTATTTTTTTGACTTTGTTCAAGATATGTTTGCCCTGCCAAAGTGATTTTTAAATTAACTTTATCAGTTTTTTCTTACTGGTATTTCTGCCATACTTTGAAAGGCTGTTCTGATTCCGGTATCATAAAAATATTTTTCTACATTTTCTTCTAGTATTATTATGGTTTCATTATTTAATCTAGCTGGAGTTTGTCCTTTTGGCAAGAAGTGAAAATATGGACACACTTAAACATTTTGACAATAATAAAATAACCTTACATAGCACCTGCCATATACCAGGAATTTTTCTTAAGTTTTCTAGCTATATTAACTCACTTCTTACAATGATTAGATCAGGTGGGTGTATTATAATTTCCTCCATTTTCAGATCAACACATTAAGGTACAGGGATGTCAAGAAACTTGCTCGAGATTAGTTTGCTGTAAGTGGCAGATTCAAGATTTGAACCTAGGCATTGTGGTACCAGAGGTGATGCTGTTAATCACTGTACTTGATGTCCTTTAGTGACCAGCGGATTGACCCAACACCACTTGTTGAATAATCACCCTCTGACCCCACGTGAAATGCCACTTTTATCATACACTACATGTTTATTTATATTTTGACCTGATTGTAATCTCTATTTTGCTCCTGAGTCCTTCTGAACACAAAACAATTTCTATCAGACTTGTTTCATAGTGAAAGAGAAAGGTCAACCAAGGGGAGTTTATGAGCAGAATTTCAGTGCAAACCAGTTATGCATGATAATAACATAGGTGTTTGTGAGAAATCCATTGTAGTATCCTTGAGATCATAGCTCAAAGGCCTGAATGATCAATTTAATTAGCTTATGTTGAATCTCTTAAATACAAACTGCTTTCACATGGTTTTTAAGTAAGTTAGATAATGTACATAAAGCATGTATTTCAGTGCCCAGTAGGCAGTAAGTGTGCAATAAATAGTAGTATTAATCCTTACAATGGCCCTCCAAGGAGATGAACTATTATTCATTCCCGTTTTACAGAGGGAGACCTTGATGGTAGAGGGGCTGGTTAGTGGCAGAGCTCAGATGCAAGTCCAGTTCTTTTCATTCTGTTTCCATACCTGAATGAATGAATGAGTGAATGAATCAATCAATCAATCAATTAATTAAGAGAGGAAGGAAGGAATGTTTGCTAGAGCTTCTAGGACTTTTTCTTAAACAAAAATAAAATTGTTTATCCATCATATTGCTAAAACATCTAAAATCCTACCATTTTGATTCTTTTGTGTGAAGATTCCCCCCGCCCCCCCCCCCCCGGAGCTTTAGAAAAGTGTAGAAACTTTTGGAAGGATGCAACATTAAATGATTATTACTCATATCAGGTCTTCTCATCTCTTCATTGTATACCATATTATATTGTTTTGCCCAAGGCACTGCTTCCAGACCTTAAACTTGGTCTGAATGTGCCAAGAATGAGAGGGCTTAGGCATGAGGGAGCCCCTCCCCTGCCCAGCAGTTTGGCAGGCTTGAAGTGGATATGTATGTGTAGGAAGGTGATGTAAGCAGGTTCTCGGGCCAGGTTTTTGTTTCTCAGGGTGCTGACCTCACAATCAGCACAGAAGGAAAAGTTTACACCATCTAGGCCTTTGTTTTAAGAATACTTTGAACACACAGAGATGATTATTTTTACTGAATGATAAAAGAAGCAGACAGCAAACAACCCAAATAAAAACATTTTTTTCCCTTTCCCTGAGCTGTATTTTCATAAGCAACAGGAAAGGACCAAGAATAGTCTCAGGACCAAGAATAGTTGTGCTGGTTTCTCTGTTGGATCAGCAGCACCAGGAGAACTTATTAAAATGCCCCACCCTCAGCCTACTAAATCAGTATTGCATTTGAAAACCCATGTCATTTATATATCCATTATAATTTTGAGAAGCACGGCTCAGGGCGAAGTATTGATTAAAATGCAGGTGGGGCATTTGAAATCCGGTGTTCTAACAGGAAGCCTTATGAGAAGAGGGATTAAGTAGTTTCATAGATTTTCTCAGTTTCCTGCAGGGCCTTGATTGCTTTTTATGCGTAATACCCCAGGCCGCAGAGCTCAGTTTCATCTGTCCTGGAGTTATGAAGGGCTACAGGGGAATGTCCTCTCCAGCCACTGTTGCTAAGGAAACTCATTGCATAGAAATGTCCACCTCTGCAGTGCTTGGTTTATACAAGGGTACAGTGTGAAATGTCAGCAGAAATTAAGGAGCTTTAAAAAAAATGTATCCACTCTGCAAAGGAAAGAAAGGTGAAATGGGATTTAGGTAAGTATTAACAGAAATGCTATGCTTAGTAGTATCTTACCGGTTCTCAAAGCAGTTTTAAACAGGTACTGCAGAGCCTGGGACAAAGGCACGAATGGAGGCCCACATGCCACAGTTAAATAAAACATGTTTTATCTTCCTACCTACCTTACAAACATACTGTCATAGTAACAAGATTAAAATATGTATAAAGCAGTGGTTTTTATCTGAGTAAAAGTCAGAAGATAGCAAAGATGACAAAACTGAATTATTGAATGTGTCTGAGTGTTGTGTTGATGGACCTGTGAAATTTGGGTGTGTAATAAAGGTATCTGTAATCTGTAAGTCATTAATTAATCCATGAAATACATATATTTTTTTCTTGCCAGCAAGATTTTTCATGTCAGCAAAAGCACTGTTGTTATGATTGAGATTTTCACATAATTTGAGCTCTCTTGAGAGCAGTGACCTGAAGTCAATGTGATCTAAGTGTTGTAATTGTGTTCAAGGAATTCACGATTTGGAAGGATTAAAGAAGGTTGATGCTTGGTAGTGCTTGGCCCGAGATTTCACTAGATGAGAATCTACAGCATTCATGCCATGTGAGAGGAAGGATTTGACGTGATAATTAATTTGTCTCTTTTCTTACTAAGCACTTCTGCGACTCCAGTCCTCCCCGCGCCCAGAAGCAGTGTCTGTCCCTGATGTCAGCCGTGGCACAGCCCACAAACCGGCGTAGCATTGGATGCAGTCACCTTTTCTTTTGAAGATGTAGATCAAGAGATGTGACGAAGTACTTCCCTGGGGTTCCAGTGGTGTTAAGAGGGTAGATGTATGGGACTGCAGTATGCTCTGTTAGCCCGGAACACCGGATTGCAAGTGACAAAGGCACCCGTGTGGTCTTTAACACACATATTTATGGGTGGAAGAGCGGTGAGATGTGGCGCTCTTGAAAGTGTGGGGCCTGGACCAGGGGTCACAAGGAAATTTGGGGGTGATGGGAATGTCCCATATCTTGACCTGTCTGATGGTTACATAGTGTATATATTTATCAGAATTCATCAAACTGTACACTTAAGATCTGTGCATTGTACCGCATGTAAATTATACTTCAATAAAATCCTATTAGCATGAAAAATCAAGGCTACCAGAACATACTTTTCTCTATGTAAGCTGAAGAGGGTAACCACAATATGATTCCATCACTCTAACACAACTACTTCAAGTGTTCTTTCTCATATGCCTGTACACCTATGCACAAATACACTGCATGTTTTCTTCTTTCTCTTTTAACTTGTCTACAATCACATATGGTTTTTATGTCCTTGATATATCTTAAATCTTTTTCTATGGAGATGGTTTTCATAATCATGTAATACTTGCTTTCATTTTTTTCACTTTTTTATAAAAAAGATTTTATTTACTGAGAGAGAGAGAGCACCCACAGAGGGAGAGGGAGAAGCATGCTCCCTGCCGAGCAGAGAGCCCAATGTGGGGCTCAATTCCAGGACCTTGAGATCATGACTGAGCCGAAGGCAGCTGTTTAACTGACTGAGCCCCCCAGGCATCCCTCATTTTTTCACTCTTATTAATAATTCTCCAGTCTACCTTTTTATGTATAAAGTTTTTATTTTACTATTTTGTTGACATAAATTTCCATATATAGGATGAAGGATTATGAAGATTTTAATGACTGTGTATTGAAGCTGTATATTGTAATGGTTAAGATGTTGGGCTTTGAAGTTCAGAATGAGAGGTTCAGAATTCAAATTCTGGCTCTATTTAACCTTGGATAAGCTACTGCAAATCTAGTTCAATATTGCCCCTAGCATTGTTTTGAAGATTAAATGCGATGCTGCATACAAAGGGTTTGGTCTGTAGCTACACAATATTAACTGGATAAAATCCTGTGAAACTACTTTCTAAAAGGGCTCTACCAGCTTCACTCACCAAGGTTATGTACATGTTCTGGTTTTCCAATAAGATCCCAGCATTGGATATTAGAATCTCGGTTATTTTATGGGTGAATGAGATATTCTATTGGTGTTTTAATGGCATTATTTGACTAATAAGAGGTTGGACATTTTTCAGTGTTTTTGCTTTTAAAATTCTGAATTTCTCCTTCAAAAAAAAATTCTTCCACCTGCTTTTCTATTGCTTTTTATTCATCATTAAATTTTTGGACAAGACCTCAGTGCTATCTTATGGTTCAGGAAAGCATCGTGATAGCACAGGGGCCAGTAAAAGAAGGAAAAATGGGTTTGTGTTATTCCTGACCTGGCCAACAAAAAAAGAGAAGTGAAACAGCATGTCTCCATGAGGTAGCTTTGTGTACCAGCCCGGCAACTGATTTCTCAAGCTTCTAGTCCATACGTGTTTTCCTGGCAGTCAAGTATGGTTTAGTTGAGGGGATGAGAGGGCGGGGTGGGTCAGAAGAGGTTCATTTTAGTGCAGGGGTGCATTCCTTTACTGTCATTATCCAACTCATTAAATGAGTTAATCTGTGAGGTGCACGGTCAGGGCTGACTCACAGCTGGGGCTCCTTAGTGTTACTAACAGGCTGGGACGGGGGATCTTGGGCCCGTTCCTAGTCCAGTTAGGTGGCAAACTCTTCCATTTTTCCTGTTCACCACATTCCCTTGGCAAAGTAGAAATGTGGCAGGGTCTGTCAAACTTGGCACTGCCTTCCCTCTTTGGTCTGGACCAAAGTTTATCTCCCTAACTTACTTACTTACTTAGCAATTTGGTTCTTTTTTTATTCAGACCATACTGGAAACTTTCAAATCCCAATGTGACTGAAATTTCAGAACAGCCAGAGTGGAAGGCTAAGGGTTTTGCTGCCCTTTACTCCTGACCAGTTGCGGCAGGCAGATTGCAAATAGCTGTTATCAGCTGTTCCCTACTCTCTGCTGTGAGGACGGCTGCCATCAGTGGGAAAGGTCCCAGAGCCTGCACCACTCTCTCAGACTGGGTGGCAGACAGTGCAGGGCATTTGCTGCCTTCCCAAGTTGAGTTTCCATAGATTGTGTGGGGCTGTTAATCCATCTCCGAGGAGGCTGTGTTACACCCTTCCATGCCTTTTGCATCTCTGAAACTCTGGGTCCAGGGTAGCATACAGTCACTCACCTGTATACTTATCAGGGATAGAAAAGGGACAGGTTTTCTCTAGAACTATTTGTAACTTTGCCTAGGATACAGATTGTGTTGAAATTGAATTATCACTTGCCCTGGCCTTGTGTGGGTTGAAATAGACAAGTTTCTCCCTAATCCATGCACACCAAAAATAGCAAGCAGCAAGCAGGAAGCCTCCACATAGGACCTAGGGCCCAAGCAGAGTGTAGCAGGTACCACCACTTCAGTGGGTCATCACTGGTCATCACTGCCCAGCTGTTTCTGGAGAAGGCAAAGCCATTCCACAATGGAGGATGCTGAAGTTCAGAGTTATATAAAGCTCTGGTTATCTAGCTAGGAGTTGGCAGAAACGGCCTTTCCCATGCAGGGCTATCTGGGTTCTTTCCCACTGCAGAGAAGGGTGCTCCTTTACACCAAAGAGCCCCGGCCCTCTCTTCCTTATTCCATCTAGACATGAGTGGATAGCAAGGCTTACCAGCAGTAGAGCTGGTCTTTGTGTCTCTTTTGGTCACAGTAGGAATGTGGCCTATTTGGGGCTGAACCGAGTTGGGGCCGAGCCGAGTTGGGGCCGAACCTGTTCCAACAAGGCCATAGATGTCAGGCATCACTAAAAGCTTGGTGTGTCTGAGATCATCTCCTTGCTCTGGGTCGGCACTGAGTCTAAGAAACCCGCATGATCTGTTATGACTGGCCAGGTGGGGTCATGAGTTTTCTTTGTTGGAATATCTTCAAGGACAGCCCCTTCACTCCCTGGCTAAGGGCCAAGCTTTCTCAGTAAAGGCAAACCAGCTCATTTCTATTTTTGAAAAACAAATTATACATCGTAGTCCTGTTCATTGGATAACCCCAGGTTACCCATTTGGTAACCCTTCTCTGTTGGAAGGCTGGGCAAACCTCCATAGACTCCCATGATGAGAGACATTAGTTACCCTCTCACTCGTGGTAGAGGTCAGTGCTGCTGAAGACCAAGGGTCTGGGAACTCCTATCATGGAAAGCCAAGGTTTGTCCTTAGAGTTGGGTGATCCCAGGCTGACCTTGAGGCCATGCTTAAATTAAATGATCACTGGCAAGGTCAGAATCTCTTTGGGTCTCCATTTCTTCACTTAAAAAATGAGATGGATTGGGGGATGGTTGGCTTAACTCACTTCTGTTGTCCATTTTCAAATCTTACCTATTTGAAATGTCTAAAACACACCTCAAATGTTGAGGTACAATAACAATAAATTGCATCTTATGATCTTGGTTTTTCTTTGGGTCACTATATCTTAAATATGCTCTCTCAGGTATGAAAATACAGTAATCCAGCTCTATTTTTGAGTATACCGTTTTCTCAGACTACTGGAAGATTATATTCTGGAAAACCCTTCAATTATATAACACCTCTTCCTGCTTAAATTCCCTATGTTTAAATTTATATTTTATTATGAAAAATTTGAAATATATGCAAAGAATTATATAATAAAATCCCATGGACCCATCAATAAGCTTTAACAATTATCCATATTTGTCAGTCTGATTTCATCCCTTCCTCCCCCTGCCCCATACATTTTTGGCTGGGGAGAGGGAACTCTTGAGTATTCTTAAGCAGATCTCAGACTTAATATCATTTTACTGTTAAATACTTTAGTTTGTGTATAAAACCAGGAAGACCCTCCCCTTTTGCCAAATATAACCACAGTGTCATTATTGTACCCACTATAATTAACAGTGAAACAGGGGTTTAGTGAATTTTTAGTGAATTCAGGATGGAAAGAGGAAGATGGAAATGAGAAAGGAGGGATGAAGGAATGAGCTCTGGCTGGATTTGCCTGCTTTCCTCCAGAGAAAGTGGTAGAATTCACTGAGAAGGCTCTTAGCATATCTTTTTAATTTAATTTGGTTTAATTTTATTCATGTGAGAGATAGAGAGAGAGAGAGTGGGGGCCGGGGCAGAGGGAGAAGCAGGCTCTGTGTGGATCAGGGAGCCCAGTGCAGGATTTGATCCTAGGACACTGGGATCATGATCATGTCTGAAGGCAGATACTTAACAATACAATATAATCTTCCGATTGGTCAGCGTCACAGTATCATACCATTACCCTGACTCCAGGCCGAATCAATGGGAGATTCCTGTTTAGCATCAGTGTACAAGACTATGTGGCTCCACCTTAACCCTAACTGATGTTTAACTGCTGTAGAAACAAGAGCCAGTTTATTTTTTTTATTTTTATTTTTTAGATTCTCTGGGAAGTAGTTAAGTGAGGATAATCTTATCTTAGGCAGTGAGAGTGTGAAATGTCTTCCTCTTTCCAGCCCAGTCTAACAATTTCCATTCAGTCTTCTCTCCTCTCTAATCCCCTTCCCCCAGATGGATAGATTGCAAATTATAAGGCTTACAAATCACTCTTAGGGTTAGAGGACATTTATAGGTTTATACTTAAAAGATTTGAATTTTTGCCTTGGAAGCCTATAACTTTTTATTCAGTATGGAGTATCTTTAATTAGCAAAATGGAGAAAGGTCTCCTTAAACATGCTTGGCAGTGGGAAGAGGTCCCTTGAAGTATTCTGGAAGGAGAAGAAAAGTAATTAAGGAGAGAGGCATAAAAGAAGGAATGAGGGAGGGAAGGAAACAAAAAGCAAAGAACCTTCATAAATGTCAGACAGATGTTATGACCCAGCTTGAGATGAACTCTGGTGAAATAGATTGTTTGTGTTTAAGATGTCCTGCAGACACAAAGGAGTACGCAGGTCCCTGAGTACCTGCCTTGGCAATGAGACCCTCCCAGCAGCGATATTGTGAGGCTGCTGAAGCTTAAGCTTCAGGGCCCCTTCCTTGCGTTGATCCTCCTAAAGCTTTGGGAGAGGCTCTAGGAATGTGTTCCTGTGTTCATGGGTATAAGCTTCAAACCACACAAAGCCCAGATCCATTCCTGCATCTCGGGAATAGCATTCTCAACAGAATAAGTGCCTATAATCATACCTAGATAAGTCCCAGATTTCCCTAGTAGTGAAGCTTCCCTTTCTTACCCCCCTTTCCTTTTAAATTCTTTGTAAATTGTGATTTACACAAATTTAAACTAATTTGTATTTCATTTGTGCAGATGAAATTATGCAGCAGGAAATCAGGCCGTTGGTGGCAGTGGATATAATTGAACAACTTCACAGACAGTTTGCCATTCTCTCAGGTAAGGTGCAAATTAATGTGTATTTTAGATTTTGCTGCAGAGATCTTGTTGAGAAGGGCCCAACCTCTTAGACCTTAATGAACAGTGGACCCAAGTCTTAGTCAGTCACCCCTTTAGCCTCTCTCAGAGTTACAATAAACAAACGGAGGAGGGTCAGATCTCATAGATGTAATTCCTATTGCTGTTGGGTGCAATTTGATCTTCCTTAAGGGAATACATTTCTTTGAGGTTGTGAAGTATGGAGCTAAAAAGGTTTTGAGGAAGGAAAAGGAAATAACTGCTGATATCAGCTGCCATCGTGATGTTCTTCCTACATTCTTGTTGGAGGTTTTTCTAAGATCTAACCTTAAGAGAGTTTGGTTTTAAGGGTTCTTGAGCATTGGTGAGGTTATTTGATCTCTGAGAAATTTGTCTTTAATTCTTAGCTTTTATGGACCTAATTTTATTTTATTTTTTATTATTTTTTTTAAAATTTAAAGACTTTATTTATTTGACAGAGAGAGATATCACAAGTAGGCCAAGCAGAAGGCAGGGGGTGGGGGCGGGGAAGCAGGCTCCCTGCTGAGCAGACAGCCCAACTTGGGGCTGGATCCCAGGATCCTGAGATCATGACCTGAGCTGAAGGCAGGGGCTCAACCCACTGAGCCACCCAGGCGCCCCTTATGGACCTAATTTCAATGCACTGATTTCCATTGAGCATTCGGGAATAAAGAGAGGCTAATGTTCATAAAAGGCTAGGAATCTTCTGAGCTTAGGCACAACCCTGAGAAGTTGTCATTACTAGAACACTCTTCTTTCTTATTCACTTAGCAAAAGATGACATGACTTTGATTACTGATACTGGAGGTACATATCAAACCCTAAATTACAGTTAGACCTGTGTGAGAAGTGTGGTGTGAGATTGTCTTTTTAGCACATGTCACAGAGGAATAAGGAGGTTAAGTTACTCTCTTCATCTTCTAGATCAGAAAAAAGCAACAAAGCTGCCTTAGTTCCATCATGGAGAATATGAAGTTGATATTAATTTAACCCTACAAGGATATTAAAAAAGACACATTTCTTTCCTTTCTCTAAATCATATTTAATCTGCTTCCAAGTCCTTATCTTACTGAGTTTGAGGGAAATGCAGTCTCTATTATTGGCATACTTTTCCCCATCCCAGAGCTGTATCGTGGGTGGGGACATCTTACACAATCCAGACATTCTGGGGAATTCTCTGGTCTTTCCTCTACACTGATCGCCGCTCCTATAGTCACTGAAGCCTCTATAAGTACAAAGTCCTCATTTTAAAATTTCTACCTGTATTGCTTGGAACAGAAACTATAACATAATAGGAGCTCAGTTCAAAATTATCCGAGTCCTCCTGGTCTGTCTTGTGAGGACAGCTCCTCATATTCCCCAGACTAGGCACTGTAGTCATGGTCCTGGTGGGGATGCTAACCAGCCTCCTGAAGGTGCATAGCTTCTCATGGGGAGGCTGGGATTCTGCAAAACAAAAGGGAGGATGGGGATTGCCCTTTGGGTTTCTGACAACTGCTGCTGGGGTCTTATGCCACAGAGGGCTGCAAGGCTCACACAAGTCAGGGTCTGGAATGGATGATGAGTGAGGTGGAGCGGATTTCTGTATCCTTACACCAAAAGTTGAATGTCCTAGCATAGGATTCTGGCATATATAATGGCTCATCTAGGGAAGGAATCCAGTGACTGATTAATTCATGCATTAAAGGATCCAAAGTTACCTTTTTGGAGTATTACTGAGGTGCTTCTCTCTATTCTTATTTCTCAGAGGCAATAAAGAAATGGATGTCAGACAGCCCTAGATATGGATTTAGGTTCTGCTGTTGGCCAGCTGCATCTCCTTGGGCAACTCAGTTTTCTAAGCCTCACTTTCTTCATTTGTGTAATGAATGGGTGGGATCATCATAATTTTGAGGATCAAAGACATAGTGCATGAAAAATGCTTAGCATTGTAACTACCAACTAAATGACTTCTTTTCCTGATCTAGTTTAATCCCATAAAAATGTTTATTTTTGGATTGTAGTACAAAAAGTATTTTTTTTTCTGGCATGATATAATTTGTATAAGGAACCAAGGCCATGCTCATAGTTGAAATGGTGTATACTGCCACAACTAAGTCAGTAATAGAGATAATTGTCAGTCTCTAACAGAGAGCATAGAACACAGAAAAACACACTGGACCAAAGGGGACACCTCTGCATTAGGAGAGTCACTTTGACAATGGCAGAGACAGTCTTTCATTTTTTGAGCTTCTCTTGTCATCTTGTGGCCTCAAGTTTGCCCTTCTTTTTTTTTTTAATATTTTATTTATTTATTTGACAGAGAGAGATCACAAGTAGACAGAGAGGCAGGCAGAGAGAGAGAGAGGGAAGCAGGCTCGCTGCTGAGCAGAGAGCCTGATGCGGGACTCGATCCCAGGACCCTGAGATCATGACCTGAGCCGAAGGCAGCGGCTTAACCCACTGAGCCACCCAGGCGCCACCAAGTTTGCCCTTCTTATGAGAGAGGAGCATGGATTAGCAGTTGTAGACTTTGCAATGCGGCAGGTCTTGAAGAAAATCAGTAGCCCTGGGGTTCTCTGAGTCAGCACGTTCTTGGAATTACTAGACCTGCTTTTCGTCCTTACCTGAAGTGGCATGAAATGTCAGTAAGGAGGCCGTTGTGGGTGCCTATGTCTTTGTGGTTGTAAAACAGAAATCTCCATGCTTACGTCTTTTCCCATCACTGAGGCAACCCAGCTATGGCAATTTTCTGTTTCCTGATTCAGGCAAGTAGGGTGAAGGTACTCCAGCTACAGACTTTTCTACAGATTCCACTGAGCTCTGGAAAGAGCCAGAGGCCCCGTCAACCAGGAATGCTGGGAAGGACAGCAGGGAGCCTTTTTCTCAGGTCCCAGCTGCCTGGCCTGCTTTGCTCCGAGTGTGCTCCCATGGCTGGCGGAGAGATGGGTGATCCAGATGTGTGGCCAGATGGTTGGAGTCCTCTGGATGGTCAAGTTCGTGGGCAGGGGCCACTGCAGGAAATGGATAGTGACTGGTAGAACTGATAGTGGACTGATAGAACTGTTCAGGGCCTCTTGCGATATTTCTAAATTTAGGGCTTAGCTAGGAAATAAGAAGATATAAGGAGGTTAGTATGGTGGAAACCCTCCAGGCTTTGGGCTCAGACAACTCTGGGTTCACATTCCAACACAATTAGTATGTCACTGTGAACCTCAGGTTTCTCATTGATAAAGTGGGTTGTTTTGAGGAAAATGCCTTGCATAGTATCTGGCTGTAAGAGAACTTAGCTTGTAGGACTTGTTTCTTTGTTTTCTAAGCCATATAACAAGAGGTCCAAAAGTAGAAATTCCATGTATTGGATCAGTGGCTCAAAGACATTAAGGGTGCATCTTTGCGATTCTCTCAATGTTTCTCTTGTTTCTGAAGTCTTAATATCAGTACGGCGGCTGCAGCTCTAGATATCAAGTCTGTGTCCAAAGGAGGAAGAAGGTAAAGAAGCAATGCTGGCTTCTTCTGTTCTTTTGGCCAGGAGAGCAAGAACTTTCCCAGAAGCTCCTGGTAGACTTCTGCTTATGTGTCATCCTGGAACTGTGTTGTGCGGCCATATCTGCAAGCAGGGGGGTCAGAAGAGACAAATATTTAGCTTTGAAATGGCTACAGTAGAAGGTGGTCTGGAGAGAGAGGGTTGGTTATAAATTAGCCACTTGGAATCATTGTCTTTAATCCCCCCCCCCCCGCCACGGTCACAAAACCTTTTAGAAGTAATTAATAATGAAGGTGTAAAATATTCTTAGGCTTGTAGAGTCCACAAGTGTTTCCCCCCAGAAAGTGGGAAATTCTCACTGAAGCAATGGAGAATATCAAATCAAGGAACTACCCAGAGTCAGAACTTCTGCCGAAATCAGAGATAGAGTTAGTAACTTGGCATCCAGGAAATGAGAACCAATGCAACAAGGTATAGAGAGCAGTACTTCTTAATAGAAATAAACCATGGCCCACATTTGTTTTGACCCACAAAATTTTACATTTTGTAGTAACCATATTAAAAAAAGCAAGGAGGAACATGTGGAATTAATTTTAATAGCATTTTTATTTAACCTAGCATATTTAAATATTACTCCAACACATCATCTCTATTCAAAATCATTGTTGAGGTACTTTACATTTTTCCACACACTGTCTCCGATTTCCAGTTTGTATTTCACACTTGTAGCACATCTCAATTTAGACTGATTATATCGCAAGTGCTCCATAGCCACAGATGCCTAGTGGCTGTTGTATTGAGTGGTGTAGACTACAGAAATGGTTCTTAACCAGGCTGGACTGAAATCTTCTTTTTATAACAAATGATTTGCATTGCCCCCCACACTATCTTGTGTCAGAATTTAAGATACCATCACCTGTATTAGTTAGGGTGGGCTGAGCCGCTATACCAAATAGACTCCTAAGTGTATAGTAGTTCAGACAAACACAACAGGAATTTAGTTATTTGGCTTGGAGCCCTCCAGCATGGATGTTCATGGTCAGCAGATGACTTTTCTCCGTGTTCCTCACACATGAAGGTTCCTTTCACTTTATGGCTCATGTTACTATTATCCACTTTGTGGCCATCTTATGATCTGTATCCAGGAAGCAGACAGGGAGAAGACAGCATACGGCTTCTTAGAAGCTTCAGCTCAGCAGCAGCACACACCGCATACCACTGACTTGAATCTGGATCAGTTATATGGATACACTTAATGTCATGGGAAGCTAGCCAATTTAGTTCAGTTGTGTGCTCATGGTGGGTGAATAGATATCCCCCATTTATGCATATAATGAAAAAAAATGAAGAGGAGAGTAGTAAAGGAGAAATAAAAGGAAAGTAAGAATAATAAAAAAATATGTATTTCAATATGTAGTTCTAGCTGTACTAGAAAAAGTAATAAAGTAGGTGTTTGGAGTCACCATGAATGTGATAGCCGCAAACACTGGGGTGTGGTGTGGGTGATCAGACCCCCTCAGTGACCTTACTGTAGTGATTTTCTGAAAGAGTAAACAATTGTTGACATAGTTCTGAACAGAGTTGATAAATTCTGAACAAAGTATTATCTTCCTTCAGTTTATAGGGTAGTTATAATTCTGAAAAATTCAGTATATATTTAAACCATTTAAAAATAGTTTTTGATTTGTGACACCATTGGTGGACCTTGAGGGTATTATGCTAAGTGAAATAGGTCAGGCGAGGAAAGGCAGATACTTTACCATCTTACTTGTATGTGGAATCTAAGAAAAACTGAACTCATAGAAACAGAGATAAAGATTGGTGGCCAAAGGCAGGGTGTGGGGGAGAAATAGAGGAAAATGGTCAAAAGTATAGAATTCCAAGTTATAAGATAAATACATTCTGGGAAATGTAATGTACAATGAGGTGACTACAGTTAACAGTGTATATTTGAAAATTGCTAAGAGATTAGATCTGAAGAGTTTGTAAGGTGATTTGTGAGGTGATGGATATTAACTAAACTTATTATGGTGATCATTTTATAATATATACATATATTAAATCATTGTATGTATACCTTAAGCTAATACCATGTTATATGTCAATTATGTCTTAATAAAATGGAAAACTTTTTTAAAAACTTTGATTATTATGTATAAAACAGAATTTATAGGATCTGATCACTGAAATTGGATTTCTCACTTATATTGAGTTTCTGTTAAGATATTCAGGAATCACACAGGGTATAGGACAATTCTTTATTATATAGAATAGATTATTTGGTATCTCAGACCCTGACATTTCTAATGTGTCTCCCAGGAAATGGTATTACCATTTTCCCAGCTAAAATCAGTTTTGGGGGGGAGAGAAGGAAAATGGATTTTGGGAGGCAAATAACAGTTAACTACCTCTCTCTTTCT
The DNA here is from genome assembly GCF_922984935.1 of Meles meles. Taxonomy (NCBI): domain Eukaryota; kingdom Metazoa; phylum Chordata; class Mammalia; order Carnivora; family Mustelidae; genus Meles; species Meles meles. The sequence goes on from NC_060069.1 coordinate 55,863,051, forward strand.
TTCATTGTTGGTATTCACCATCTTCCTATAGGATTTCCTAGTGTTCTAAATTCTCTATAGGACAAAAGTTCGTGCCAGCCAACACCCAGACCCTCATGGGAGTACTCTTATGTATCCCAAGAACTTACTGCTGTTTTCTGCAGTGAACCTAGTCCTCTTCCATTTAAATGAGCAGGTAAAAATTATACCAGGAGTACTAAAATTTATTTAAGTCACCATTTTACTTAACTTCGAAGTGGTTTGGTTTTCTTTATTTTCCTTGAATAGGATTTCTTTGGCACACTTTCATCCTTTTGCATTTCCATGTTTTCTCACAAGGTGGCACCGAATGCCTTGCTGTGGGTTGTCAATGTATTGAGGCTTAGCTTTGTCTCCTTGGGTCTTCTGTCCCTTAAGGTTAATTTTCAACAGCAGGTAGTGTCCTCAGTTAACTTTGGGTCTCTCTGGTGTTCAGTATTGGTATTAACCAAGATATAAGACCACTCCACCTATCTTTCTCTACTTAGGTAGAGAAATCATTAATTAATCATTAGGTAAATCATTACTTAGTATAATCCTATCTTAATAAATATTTTAATGTGTTCTGAGTCTTTGAAATGTTTAGCCATTTTCTTGGCAAATATTGGTTATGCAATTAGTACAGCGTTATAATGCATCTAATTTTAGCCTTACTAGAGATGTAAATTCTCTTAATTTGCATTTATCTAAAACTTATTATGGGTATAAAACTGTAAAGAGGAAGAGTATGAGGTGAAAGCTGATAGTATCCCTATTTAAGTCGTTTTCAGTCAACACAATGAGGCAGCTTAATCACCATGTCAAAGTTTGACAAGTATCTAATCTGCAGGTGACTTTTTAAAAATTTTAAAATAAACATGTAGAATTAATAAAGAAGTACTTCCCAGAGAAGAATGGCAAGTCATCCAGACAAGTATCACACAGTTTCATTCCATCGTGATTGGTCTCTGAGAGCCTCACCCCACATTAACAGTACCTAGAAGAGACTGGTGTAGAAAACCACAAGGCTCTCTTACTCTTTACGTGATACAAATACTCATGTTTGCCTCACAGCACATTTTTGTCCTGGAAACAAATTTACAGGGAAAGTTGGAGTCTAAGCAGAAGGTCCTTTTCAGGTGTGGACTCAGAGCAGCAGAGTGGATTGGATGGTCTGAGTGGTGGTGTCATCAAATACACTGTTGGTACGGCCTAGATTCCTGTGATGGTGGACCATCTCCTTAGGAAGATGGTCCTCTCCTTAGGAAGGCACTGACGGTGCATGGCCCGCCCTTGCTTCTCTGAGTCTTCTTTTCTGTAATTTCTTCACTGATGCCACACCCTCATTAATCACGCAGTTCTCATTAAGCCACACCCTGCTGTACCTCTTTCATTAGATGTGTAATGCATGCTGTCATTTGTAGTTGGCCTCACTTGGGAGCTTTTATTTTTCTTAAAGTAGTTTTCCTCCATGGGCACAACCCAGAAGGTGCTCCCAGCAACTCATCTCTTACCTCACTGACTAAAGCATAGGTTCCGTAGCCATTCTTGGGGCCTTAGTTTTTCAGTCTCAGATAGATATCTCAGCCTATTTTAGTATTTTGGCCAAAATCAATACCTAACAGTTAAAACAACTTAGTAGCCCTATATATCCTTAGGACTTAGTGGCTGTTTGGAAAAACAAACACGTAAGTTGAAAGAAAAAGTAATGTTTAAGTTGCATTCTTAGGTAACTACAATAATCTCAAGCTTTGGAATGGGATTGGACATCACCACCCTCATTTCCTGTCCTACATTACCTTCCTTCCTTCCTTTTTAAAAGATTTTATTCACTTATTTGAGAGAGAGAGTGAGAGAGAGCATGAGAGGGGAGAAGGTCAGAGGGAGAAGCAGACTCCCCATGGAGCCGGGAGCCGGATGTGGGACTCAATCCTGGGACTCCAGGATCATGACTTGAGCCAAAGGTAGTTAGTCGCCCAACCAACTGAGCCACCCAGGCTCCCCCTACATTACTTTTCATACTGTACTTGCTCTTTATCTCAACAGCCACCAAAAACCCAACTTCACAAGGATGCAGTGACTTTCCTAAGAATATAGTGCAATTTAGTGTTGGAATTGTGAACTATCTCAAGCTGGTAGCACACGTGGTGTCCTATAGATGCCAACTATTGCTGTTTCCCTCAAAGATTTAAAATACTCACGGTGCTTCTGCAAGTTCACCCTGGTTCTCTGGGTACGTGGGACACAGTTTGGGAACCATGGAACTAGGACTCAGTCATATAACTGCACCTCGCTGAAGGGAGATGAGGAAAGGGAATCTGTTTCATTTAATCTAGTGACCTCTGTTCTGATAGATTAAATATTTAAATATTAATTTTACATTTCTATTTTCACAGTGGTGTATTCTATCCCTGTTAGTAAGCTATTGAAGGGCATTGGTTATTTCCTCCTTGTAATAATTATAACCATAATAATGGCCACTGTTTATTGAGCACTTATATGTAAAAAGCACTGTTCTCCCTTGCTTTCCATATATGTTCTCACTAAATCCTCACATTACTTTTTGAGGTAGGTATAAATATTATTCCTATGAAATATATATAGATGGAAACTCCTGTTTAGATTCAGTATCTTGCATAAAATCATGTAGAAATCAAGTAGCAAACCAGGATTTGAACCAGGCTGACTGATTTTATTTTTTTATTTTTATTTTTAAAAATTTATTTATTTGAGAGAGAGCACACAAACTGGGGGAGCAGTAGAGAGGGAGGGGAAGCAGACTCCCTGCTGATCAAGGACCCTGATGTAGGGCTTGATACCAGGAGCCTGGGATTGTGACCTGAGCTGAAGGCAGATGCTTAACCAACTGAGCCACCCAGGCACTCCTGGGCTGCCTGATTTTAGAATGTATTATCTTAACCACCATGCTCTTTTAGCTTTGATATTTACTGACTACAGATATGAAGAACAATATTATATATTCACGTTGGCATTATTTACTGTTCCTCCTATGCTAAAGTAATTAAATTAATACTACCTTTTACACAGTAACTATCTTCAAAGGATTTAAGGGTTGAATTCTCACATCACTTGAACAAGCATGAAGGAGAAGAGACTTTTCCAAAATAGTTCCATGTCAACCTTCTCAAATTCTAGTCTGAGATAATACAGAGAGAAAAGGGGAAGACCAGTATCTATCTCCCAGCTTGATATTAGTCAAAGTCCCTTACCTGCAGGATGCGACATGAAGACATTTTGTTAACATCTTGACCACCCATTTTTGTTGCAGGAGGCCGAGGGAAAGATGGTGCCCCCATCATCACTTTTCCAGAGTTTGTGGGGTTCAAACACCTCCCAGAGGAAGACTTCCTGAATGTCATGACCTACCTGACTAGCATCCCCAGGTGAGCTGAACACAGCGGTTTGCTACCTCCCCAGTCACTGGCTGCATTCTGAGTTTCCCATGTGGCAGGGCTGGGTTGAGATGAAATCTTCCCTGAGCATGGCCCACACTAGTATGTAGCTTGGCCAATTTCTCTTATTTATCCATCACAGACAAGGGATGGCAGAAGAGTCTAGAAAACAGTGATAAAAGAGTGTCCATTCTGACTCTGGTGTGCACATAGGAGGTACTTAATAAATATTTGAGTGAATGAAACTTTGACTGAGTAGTTAATGCTGACTTTGTGTCTTCAGGTTCAGTGCTTCTGGATTAAGGTGATTCTGTCTTCCTGCGGCCTGTCTTCTGGGACACATGGCCATTGCTCAAGGAGGTCAAGCCATTTTCGGAGTCAATTTAGTTTAATCTCCCCTAAATAAGGAATTTAAGGGCAGATTTTATACCTGTCCTATTCAGATGAAGAAACTAAGGCAGAGAGCAAGGAAACAAAGGCTAGGAGTAAAAGCTGTCCTTATAGCCGAGATCTTGACAACGATGTTTTTGGTGTCTGCTGTTTCCACTCTTTCTAACCTGGGCCTCATACCTTTGTCCAGTGAAGTGAGTAAATACCCAGTCCTCCAAGGGATGGAGTGTGGAATAGAGTTTGTATTGGAGACAACCATTTCACAGAGAGAGCTCGAGCCAGGAGTGGGGTCCAGACCCAAATCTTAGTGCTGTGTCCACTTTCCAGCCAGGAAAGCCCCTGCCCTCCATGGGGTTATAGTGCTTGTGACAGTCTCTCTTACCCAACTGCTGTGAGGTTGGACCATGTGTGTGCTCTTTAGCTTGCCTTCTGTCTGCCTCATATGATTTCAAGGTCAACACCAGCTTTGTGATTGAAAGGCCACCTGGTGTTTCATCCCACCTATGGAGATCAGGCAGTTGAGTTGTTTGCTTTAACCAAACCCACTCTAAAAGATTTTTTTGGTTTTTGTGTTTTCTTGTTACCATTCTTATTTCTTCAGAGGAGGCTATGGATTTTTTTTTAAGGTACTTCTTCAAAATTAGTGCTTAAATTCACTTCCTTTCTTCCTTTGATCCCTGAATATGGTATGTATTACACAGACACATGAGGATTTGGCATTTTATTGGTTTGAAGGACAGATGCTGTGTCTCTGGGCTGTGCTTGAGTGGTTCTCTCTACTGAGCGCCTTTCCTACCCTTCTTGATCTGGCTAAATTCTAGACATTCATCGGTCCTCAGTCTATCTCATTTCTTCAAGGGCTCCTTCCCTCACTTCAGTTCTGCTCTCACAGATGCTTAATTTCCATAGATTCCTGAGCTTACTCCTTATATAATACCACAGCATATGGAAATTATTTTTGCATTTCCTGTTAGTCTGAGTAGGGACCAGTGCTTGTTTTGTTTCTGTTTTATCCGTAATCCTAGCACATTACCCAGCACGTAATAGGTTCTCAAGAAGAAATGGTGGAATTTCCAGTTCTGATATAATTCATTTCAATCAATGAGTATTTGTTATAGAGTTAGAAGGAGGCTGCTGACAGAAGAGAGGGGGAAATCCGGTCCTCTTGCCTTTACCTCCTTGGTTTATAGGGAGTTGAACTTCGTCTCCCTCTTTGGCTCAGTTGCATTCTAAAACAATGACCCATCAGTTTAGCAACTTCTCCTTCCATGGTGAGCAGGAAAGGAAGGGGGTAATCAGGGAGGGGGGCATCAGGTAGACATGGTCCCCCCATTCTCATTATGTATCTTTTTCAGCTCACCATCTAATTCTACCGATCCCCAGATGCAGTCATATGCTAAACAAAATGGGTGGTTTTCATCTTGTACTTGCAGCATTTTCTGAGTCACACTGAGGAGCATACAGGGAGTGCCATCTGAACCAGTGCAGAGAGAAGCCTTGAGTGGTAGGACCTGTATCTCCCATATGTAGAAGGGAAGAAAAGACAAAATCAGGGACTAATGTTTTGGTCTGGTGTCTTTTTTCTGCTCCATGTTCCTTATATCATTTCTTATAAATAGGAGTTTCCCCCTTTCCTAGAATGCTATTTGTTTCTTGAGAAGCAATAGCTGTCTGACCAGTTATTCCCCTTTCCTCTTCCTAACATTTGCTCATACCCCACTTGCTGCCCCACCCCTATTTCTTTCAACATAAAACAGAGACAATGGGTAAGAAAGCCCCAAATAGGAATTTGACCTAAGCCTTACTGTCCAGCTTCCCTTTCAGGTTCCAAAGAGTGAAAGTACCCTTGTTTCTTCTACAATTCCTACTTACCACCATATGCATCTTTCTAAATCTTACAGTGGTTACCAGACAACAGAGCCCTTCCCAGGTTGCAAAATGTTTTATAGGCAGTTGGAAGAGGGCTCATGACACAGAATAAGGAAGAATAGATGCACGTGAAGAGGAGGATGGCAGGATACCCAGGTTAAGGGAAAGGATACCTCTGTGCCTGAAATTAACCTCTCACTGTGGCTGGGTGGGTGAGTACAGAAAGCTTCCCATGACAGTTCATTCTTCGTCAGACCTTTGCTGCCTGCTGACAGTGTGAATGGTGCAGTTAGGTGTTATAAAGGACCAATGAGGCCATAACACAGTGTCTTGAACCTTGAGAAGCTCATCACAGGAGTCTGTTGTCATGATATTTTGTGAAATAAGCAAGTAAATTGCTAAAGAAGATCAGAAAAGAGAAAAGTCACTTCAGACAGGAAAGACAAGGAAAGCTTTAGGAATGAATAGGCTCAAAAGATAGGTAGGATTTCCACAGGTAGATATGGAAGGTTACATTCCACAGAGAGAGAATAGGGTGGTGTTTAACAGCTTTGGACACAGCCCCAATCTGGAATGAAATCCACAGTCTACTGTTCACTACCTGTGTGATCTGGGGCAAAACATTTGGCTTCTATTTCCAAAGGCCCTTGAATTTTGAAGTTTTAAATAGAGTATGTTTGGGGAATTATAGACCATGCAGGTTGATCAGAACAGAACTCCTTTTCAGCTAGTAGTGAGAAATGAGAGCTGGAAAGACATCTGGAAACAGACTGGCAAGGCCTTGGTGGTGGCCTCTCCTCTACCAAGTTAAGGAGTTTAGACATAGCAGGAAGAGGCTGTTGGAGGTTTTGAGGAGGAGAATGACAACCAGATCAATTTGGTAGTGGTGTGCAGTGTAGATCAGACAGAGCCAGGAAAGGAGGCAGGGAGGCTGATGAGGGGCTTCTACACTGGGACAGGTGCAAAGTGAAGGGGAGTGAGCTAGCTTGATAGCAGGAGGACTGGGTAGAAAGGAATGGACAGAAAAGGGCTGTTCAGGGTCAGGGAGGGGGAGAGTGAGAAACTGATGATGGCACTTGGCTTTAGGAATCGTATTCATAGGTTTCACTGCTTATCTGGGCATGTGGAATTGAACCTTCATTTTGGTTTTGATTGTCTCATCTTGTTTTATTTTGCTACTTTGCCTGGCTCTTCTTACGAAAAGTATGCTAGGACAGTGGTTTCCATCCTAGTTGCGCATTAGGGGAGTTTTGGGGAGGGTTTTTTTTTGGCCAAAATTTTATTTATTTATTTAAAAATTAAAAAAAATTTTTACAAAGATTTTATTTATTTATTTGAGAAAGAGAGAAAGCAGATGGGGTTGGGAGGAAGGCCAGAGGGAGAGAGTGAGAGGGACAGACTCCCTGCTAAGTAGGAAGTTTGATACAAGCTCTATCCCAGGCTTGATTCCAGGACCCTGAGATCATGATCTAAACTGAAGTCAGATGCTTAACTGACTGAGCCACCCAGGAGCCTCTTATTTATTTGAGAGAAAGAGCATGTACGCAAACACATGTGCAAATGAGGGGTAGAGAGAAGGAGAGAGAATCTCAAGCAGACTCTGCACTGAGCATGAAGACCAACATGGGGCTCAATCCCGTGACCCCAAGATCATGAACTGAGCTGAAACCAACAGTCAGCCACCTAAGCAACTCAGCCACCCAGGTGCTCCAGGATCACTATGGGAGTTTAAAAAAAAAAATCCTGATGTCCAGACCAGAAATCAGACTAATTAAATCAGAAATTTTTTTGGGTGGAACACAGGCTTCTGTAGGGCTGAAAGTTCCACAGGTGATCCCAGTGTGCCTCCAAGGGTGAGACTCACTGCGCTAGCACTGATGGGGAGAGAGAAGAGGACTGTGAGGTGTGAAGAAGGAAATGTGGAATCAGGCTCAACTGAGAGAGCCTGTGGGGGGAAGCTGAGAGACAGAGGGAAGACTGTACCCAAATCTTTTACTTTTGTTTTCACAGTTCTGTAGTTCTCCTTAAATGCAACATAAGCCAAAAATTCTATTTCCTGAGCTTCCCTGACTCTGTGATTTCTTTGTGAATTAAATGTAGTACGTAAATCTTGAGTTAGAAATCTTCCCACATGGATCTCATGGTATTAAAATATATATGGTTGTATCACTGCCGCCTTGTCTTTATGTTTCCAGTACCAAGTGAGGGCCCACCTTTAGCCTCTCAGATACCACCTGCTATGTGTCTATACTACTAAGGGTTTTCAAAATCTGTTTTATAACAAGTACAGGATAATCCTAGGAGTCAGTTTCTCAGAGACATTACATAAGATACTATTGCTTAAAACATGTCTCCTGTGGCTACTGATTGTAGACAATGCCTTTGAAAAGGTGTTGGTATAAGAAACTCTTAATCTCACAAAACAAACTGAGGGTTGCCAGGGGGAGGGGGAGAAGGAGAGGATGGTGGGGTTATAGACATTGGGGAGGGCATGTGCTATGGTGAGTTCTGTGAAGTGTGTAAACCTGGCGATTCACAGACCTGTACCCCTGGGGCTAATAATATGTTATATGTTAATAAAAAAATTAAAAAGTTTAAAAAAAAAGGCGTTGGTAAAGCATTCTGAACAACTGAGATGCTTAGCTATTTTTAGATCACAGTTGTTTTTCTCAAAATCAATTATTTGTATACCTTAAGCATGTATTTTGTTACTGAATTACTCTATTCAGTTCCTTTGTTTTACTTACAGTTTCGAGTTCATTATTTGAAAGGGATTGGAGAAAGTACTTTTATTAGATGGTACAAGAGTTGTATTTCATAACAATGGTAATTTTATGATATTTACTGGTTTTTTTAAAAAAGATTTTATTTATTTATTTATTTGACAGAATGAGAGAGATCACAAGTAGGCTGAGAGAAAGATAGAGAGGGGAAGCAGGCTCCCTGTTAAGCAGAGAGCCCAATGAAGGACTCCATCCCAGGACCCTGAGATCATGACCTGAGCCGAAGGCAGAAGCTTAACCCACTGAGCCACCCAGGCACCCCTGATTATTTACTGTTTCTAAAGGGTCTTTTCTATAATGAATCTGTTGAGAGGCCTGTTTATATTTGATGAATTCTCCTATGTCCATTTTCCTCCCATAAAGTCTTTGAGAAGAGTCATACCCTCATTTATGATATGCTGTCTGGTAAAATGTTATCTGGCATTTCTACTTTTGGAAAGGAGGGGAGAAGGACACTGTGACTATTTGCTTTGCAAATTATAATGAGAGTTGCTTCTTTGTATTAAAAGGCTGAATGATATTATAACAATTTGTCAGTTTTAGAAACCAGTCCCGCCACAGATGTAAATTCAGTCTGGGTTTTTTACTGTTATGAAGGCTATAGGAAAACCCTGTTTTTAAGTGTCTTTGAATGGCATTAATTGAAAAAGTGCTGCTTTGACTGAGTGGCAAGAGTGAGGTCTGTTACTTGCACGACTGGCCGTGGAATTGCTCCCCAGATTCAGGGAGATGGAATCATTCGCTTGACTTCTAAGGATAGAGGTCCGGGATGGGGAGATTCGTTGGCCTGCTGCTTTGCCCAAGGTGGGTGGATTTGCTTCAGCCCTCAAGAGTGATGCCTTGAGAGGCCAGACCTTTAACACCCAGCTAAGGCTCGAAATTAGAGAGTGCCCCATGGATTTGTTATGAATATATGGTGACCCTGCTAAGAAAGTCTTACATGCTAAGAGAATTTGAATGAACTCTTCTGGAGGGCAGAAAAAACAATTTAATAGGCTAGATTCTTGTCCTTCTCTGTGTAAAAGCTAGGAGTCTGACAGCACTTCTCACCAGTAGGATGACCTAGTGTGTGCATAATGGCTTTTCTTTGTTCATTTGCTTTAGAATATCTTTACTATCCTGCTTTGTGTCACCTGTCCAGTTCAGATGGGAGCACATTTTGCCTTTTCTGATTATGTTCAATTTAGGTTTATTTAGACATTCAAAGCACAGCCCCTTGCCTGAATTTATGGGTGCTAATGGTTGTAAATATCTGGAATTTGGTTTTATTCAGCAGTATTGTTAATTATAAAGAAGATAATTGCCACAACCTGAAACAAACAGCCTCATCTCCTATTTCTTATATGATGTGGGTTGTTTTGGCGATTGGGTGATATGAAGAATTGAGATGAAATTGGAAAAGATATTGGGTGCTGTATTGACTTTAAAATGTGAATGTTGTTTTTTAAAAATCAACTCATCATGCTCTCCACCAGTCATTATGTGGTCAACAACGTTTCCTAAGACCCTGTGAGCCACAGAGGATGTTGACTTTTGCTGTTTATTTTATTACACCATTTATTGATTAACTAATTACTACATGGTTGTTTACTGTATATTACTTACTGTTTTTTTTTAAAAGATTTTTATTTATTTATTTGACAGAGAGAGACACAGTGAGAGAGGAAACACAAGCAGGGAGGTGCTGAGCAGGAAGCCTGATGCAGGGCTTGAACCCAGGGCTCAATCTCAGGGCTCTGGGATCATGACCTGAGCCCAAGGCAGATGCTTAATGACTGAGCCACCCAGGCGCCCCCTATTACTTACTGTTTTAAGGGGTCCTGAGAATGGGTAGGAGGATTCAGTCAGTCCATAATACCTTATTAAAGGACTCTAGACATTATTAGCACAAATACCTTTGTGATTGAATAATCTTCACAACTTCACTGGGGAGATAAGCATTGAATGCAGTTTAGTAATGATGTGTAATCAGTATTCTATCAGTCAGAATATTCTAGGTAGAAGATTATCAAACTTTTCCTGGAAAGGATCAGGGAGTAAATATTTTAGGCTTTGCAGGCCATATGATCTCCACCTCAACTATTGAACTCTGTAGTTGCTTGAAAATATAGATAATACATAAACCAATGAATGTGGCTGTGTTACAATAAAACTTTATTTACAAAATGGAGGGCATGGAGTGGATTCGGCCCACAGACTGCAATTTGTTGGTCCTGGTTGATTGTTCTCAGACATTAGCTTGCCTCAGAATCTTTTGGGGGACTTGCTAAAACACAGATTGCTGGCCCCACTCCAGAGTTTCTGATTCAGTAGGTTTGGGTAAAGCCAAATAGTTTTCATTTCTAATAAGTTCCCAGGAGATGCTGCTGCTGCTGGTCTGAGGATTGCACTTTGAGAGCTAGCCACACTTACAAAGATTTTTTTTTAATTTTATTTATTTATTTGACAGAGATCACAAGTAGGCAGAGAGGCAGGCAGAGAGCCCAATGTGGGGCTTGATCCCAGGACCCTGGGATCATGACTTGAGCTGAAGGCAGAGGCTTTAATCCACTGAGCCACCCAGGTGCCTCCACACTTACAAAGATAGATATTAAGACCAGGTAGAAGGAAAACAAAAACGTATGTAAGTATACATCGCTGGTGAAAAGTAAATCTTAGTGCTTAGATTTCCTGGCTCCTGCCTCAGTGCTCCAACACGTCATGAAGTATTCAGATAATGTTATGGTGGTGATCTTCATGGTGCTAACTTACATATTTATGTTTTTATTTTTTGATTTATCACGTTTAGACAGTATCCTATGATTCTTTGCTATGAAAAATTAGTTTTGCATACTGTGATGCTTCTCTGTCCTTGCTCCATAATTTTTGTTGGTTACATTATTATTTTTAGATCATGTAATATTTACTGTGATAAATTTAAAAAGCACAGTTAACTTCTCTCTGGTGATCCAACAACTTTAGTTGATAATCTGCTGGTTTTCTCCTATACGTTTCCATCTTCCTTCATTCTTTCTCATCCTTCAAGTTCTTGTACCTATATACCACTTTCCAACAGTTGGTAAAATTTAAATTTTACATTTTTACTATATATTGGGGTTTTTTTTTTGACTATAGGTTGATTCTCAATCATAGAAATCAGTAAAAGTGCATTAACTTATGTAGTATCATTAGGCTCTAGAGTGAGAAATGTAGTCTGACATCATTAAACCTGTCTCCACTCAAAGGGGTTTTGTACATGTGCAGGTAAATGGGATTCTCTTTTGTAAAAATCCATCAGTTGCCCCAAATCATGCCACAATTTAATTCGTTTCAGACTCAGGCAATGACTTTTATTTATATAATTTTTTCTCTTGACATTTCTAATGGCTTTTCTTTCTTTTCTTTCTTTTTAAAGATTTTATTTATTTGACAGAGAGAGACACAGTGAGACAGGGAAACAAACAGAGAGAGTGGGAGAGGGAGAAGCAGGCAGATCCACCTAGACATCCCGGCTTTCTTTTTTTCTTATTTATAGAGTACCATATATCTATATTGCATTATTACTATCTTGTAGATTCTTTATCATAGAACTTATGTAATACATATTTTTTTTCTTGAAGTTTTTTTTTTTTTTTTCTTTGAGGCCCTCTGGTTTACCCTCACAGCTCAAGGTGGCTGCTGTCTGAACCTGCTGCTAGATGTTAACCCGGGATTGCCTTTTATCATATCTCTGGGAAGGTTGTTTCCTCTTTCTTCATTAATTTTTTTAACTGAAGTATGGGTGACACACAATGTTGTATTAGTCTCAGGTGTACAACGTGGTGATTTCATTTTCACCGGAAAACACCCAAGTTGTTTCTTTTTCAGAAAAGGTATATGGTAAGTGAATCTTACAAGATCTTGAATGTGAGGGGTGCCTGGGTGCCTTAATTGATTCTGTATCTGCCTTCAGCTCAGGTCACGATCCCAGCTGGGGTCCTGGGATGGAGCACTGTGTTGCGATCCTTTTCAGCAGGGAGTCTGCTTCTCCCTCTCCCTCTGCTCTGCTTGTGTTATTTCTCACTTAAATAAAAAATCTTGAAAAAGATCTTAAATGTCAGAAAAGACTGCATTTTGTCTTCACACTTGATTGGCAGTTTGTCTGCATACGGAATTTTTTATGTAAAATAACACTGATGCATTGATTTTTAAAAAAGATTTTAAAAATCTATTTTTTTTGAGAGAGAAAGAGAGACAGCACAAGTGGGTTGAGAGGCAGAGGGAGTAGACTCCCTGCTGAGCAGCGAGCCAGATGCGGGGCTCCAGCCCAGGACCCTGGAATTATGACCTGAGACAAAGACAGACACTTAACTGACTGATCCACCCAGGTGCCCCTTGATTTTTTTTTTTTTTAATAGAAAGCGTATAGTTACTTTTAAAAAAGGTTTATTTATTTATTTAAGACAGAAGGAGTAGGAGCCAGGGGAAGGGCAGGAGAGGCAGAGAAATTCAAGGAGACTTGGTGGTGAGCATGGAGCTGGTACATGGGACTTCATCCCATAGCCCCGAGATCATGACCTGAGCAGAAACCAGGAGTTGGTCATGCAACGGACTGAGCCACCCTGGCTCCCCTTGATATATTGATTTCTGGCAGGTGTTACCGATAACAAGGCTGTTCTTTCTGACATCTGAGTCTCATTCCTTCATAGGTAAGCTGTTTCTTTATTTCCATAGGAGGCTTTTTCTTTCTGTCTTGCAGGTTTGATTTCAAACTTTTTCTTTCATTCTACTGGGCCTTCGAACGGGAGATTTGAGTCTGTTTTAGGTTTAGAAATTTTTTTCTGTGTTTTCGTTTCTTTCTCTTTCTTTCTTTCTTTCCTTGACAGAATGAGAGAGAGAGAGACAGTGAGAAAGGGAGCACAAGCAGGCTTCCTGCGGAGCAGGGAGCCCAATTCGGGGTTCGATCCCAAGAATCTGGGATCATGACCTGAGCTGAAGGCAGACGCTTAACAACTGAGCCATCCAGGCGCCCCTTTTCTGCCTTTTCTTACCTTCCTCCCTCCCTCCCTCCCTTCCTTCCTTTATTTTTTAAAGATTTTATTTATTTATTTGACAGAGAGAGAGAGAGAGCACAAGAAAGCAGAGCGGCGGGGCGCCTGGGTGGCTCAGTGGGTTAGGCCACTGCCTTCGGCTCAGGTCATGATCTCAGGGTCCTGGGATCGAGTCCCGCATCAGGCTCTCTGCTCAGCAGCGAGCCTGCTTCCCTTCCTCTCTCTCTGCCTGCCTCTCTGCCTACTTGTGATCTCCGTCTGTCAAATAAATAAATAAAATCTTTAAAAAAAAAAAAAAAAAAAAAAAGAAAGCAGAGCGGCAGGCAGAGGGAGAGAGAGAAGCAGGCTCTCTGCTGAGCAGGGCTCTGAGCTGAGCAGCTCTATCCCAGGACCCTGGAATGGTGACCTGAACCAAAGGCAGTCACTTAACCAACTGAGACCCATGCGCCCCTTAAATTTATTTTTAAGTAAAATTTTTTTTTCTTCCAAGTCTGTTTTCTGCTGCTTCAAGAACTCAAATTAGAGGGATATTGTATCTTCTGAATCTCTCTTCTGTGTCTTTTAACTTTTCTCTCATATTTTCCATTCTTTATCTCTTCACTTTTTTTTTTTTTTAAAGTAATCTCTATGCCCAACATGAGGCTGGAACCCACAACCTGGAGATAAAGAGCCACCCTTCCACCACCTCAGCCAGCCAGGCACCTCCCCTTCTTATTTTAAATATATGTATGAATTGTCTGTCCATGCCTTTGGTCTTTTTTCCATCAAGATTTTCTTAATCTTTATCTTCCTCTTCATTTTTAAGATTTCTTTAGGGTTTAGGGATATTAGCTCTTTATCTGTGATCTATGCTGCATATATTTTCTATCACCTTTTTATTGTCCTTGCACTTAGCCTGAAACGTTTTTTGTCATGTAGAAATTTTATGTCATCAAATATATCGATGTTTCCTTTATTGCATATGGATTTTGAATCATTGTCAGAAAACTTTTTTATACCTAGGTTATAGGGGGAATTCACCCATGCTTTCTTGTAATACAGCATAATTTCATTGTTTTCAGGTAGTTCTGGAGTTTATTTTTGTGTGTGGTCTGAGGTATAGAGGCTCGTCTTTTTCCAAATGGCTATTCAGTTATCCTACCACCACTAAATTTTAAGAGTTCGTCTTTGCCTCAGTGATTTGAGAGTTAATTGGTTTGTCTATTCATAAGTAAATAACACACTACTTTACATATAGAGGATGTTTAATATCTGGTAGGATTAATTCCCTTTCCCCTCCTGGCCCCTGGGGCTTTATTTGCTTTTTTCATGTTGTTCTAACTGTTCTTCCTTGTGTTCTTTATATGCATCTAGCTCCATTAAAAAAAAAAAAGCTTGTTGGTCTTTTCATTGGGACTTTGTTAAATTTATAAATTTATTTAGGATAAAGTGACATATTTATGGTATTGAAATCATCTCATCAAAAAGAGGAAAAGTCTTTCCATTTTGTTAAAATTTACTTTTCTGTCTTTCAGGAGTGTTTACAATTTTCCTGACATAGTTTTGTAAATTTATTCTTAAGTTTATTGCTAAGTATTTTATCATTTGTTGTTATTGTGAATGAGATCTCTCTACTATTGTATCTGTTAACTGGTAATTTTATTTTCCTATCATCTTTGTTAGGTAACAATGTCAATATCTAGTATTTTGAAGTTTTCTTTCAGTTTTTAAGCTCTTTTTTCTGGTGTATGTGTGGCCTTGGGACTTTATGGTCATTGATAATTTGAGTTCCCCTCTGAAATTCCTTGGTGAATCTGAGCCTTGATAACTTTCTCTGTTTCCTCCATGGAAATTGTTCTGTTTAAACTTTATATTTCTAATGACATCAATTTTGTTAAATTAGATTTTCCTAGGAAATTATTCATGCCTTTGTTTCTGAGTTTATTTGCATAGAGGTATGCAAAAGTAGTTTCTTGGAAATGTAAGGTTTCCTGTGTTTTGGTGGTTATTTTCCTTTTGTTATTTCTTACTTTGTATACCAGTGCTTTGTCCCCACTCCCCCCCCCCCCCCCCGCCTTGATTAAGTTAGCTAAGTGGCTTATTTATTTTGTTAATTAAAAAAATGGGATTCTTACTTATTAATTACATCTACTGCATTCCTTTTCTCTAGTCTTTCTGCCTTTATCTTTTTTTAATTTTTAAAAATTTTTATTTATTTGTCAGAGAGCACACAGGCAGGCAGAGCGGCAGGCAGAGACAGAGAGAGAAGCAGGCTCCCCACTGTACAGGGAGCCCGATGTGGGACTCTATCCCAGGACACTGGGATCGTGACCTGAGCCAAAGGCAGCTACTTAACTGACTGAGCCACCCAGGTGTCCCATATCTTTAATATGTTTTCCCTTGTGCTTTCTTTTGGTTTTCCTTTTTTTCCTCGTGTTTGAATTCGAAAGCAAATATATTTTCATTCTTTCATTTTATTGATATAGAATGTTTAAGGTTATGAATTTTCTCTGATCACTGTTTTAAATGTATTCCATAGATGCTGATATGTAGTATTTTTGTTATCACTATATTTTAGAAATTATATAGTTGTGTTTTATATTTCCCCTTATTGAAGAGTTGTTTGTTAGAAGGTTTTAAATTTTTCAGTTTTTTTTTCCTTTCTTTGTGTGGATGTTTCACACGTGCTTGAGAAGAAGATGAATCCTCTATTATCAGGATGTAAAGTTCAACACATATTCATTAGCTCTTCCTTACTGATGATGTTGGTTAGATCTTCTATAACCTTATTGACATGTTGTCTATTTGTTCGGTCTTGTGCTGTAACTGGTATACTAAAACCTCCCATGTAAAATGTATTTTTGTCTCCTCACATCTCCTGTAGTTTCTGCCTTTAAAAACTGGCTAGTAGGGTATTAGGAGCATAGTTACTTATACTTATTTTATCTTCATTGTGAACTGTGACTTTCAGCATTAAAAAGTGTTCCTGATTATTTAATGCTTTATGGCTTGAATTCTGTTTTGATGTCAAGACTGAAACCCTTTGCTTTTGTTTCCATTTACCTAGTATACTTTTTTTTTAAAAGATTTTATTTATGTATTTGACAGATGGAGATCACAAGTAGGCAGAGAAGCAGGCAGAGAGAGGGGAGGAAACAGGCTCCCTGCTGAGCAGAGAGCCTGATGCCGGGCTCAATCCCAGGACCCCGAGATCATGACCTGAGCCGAAGGCAGAGGCTTAACCCACTGAGCCACCCAGGTGCCCCACCTAGTATACTTTTTAAAGAAAACATTTATTTATTTATTTTAGAGAGAGAGAGAGAGAGAACACACAAGCAGGAGGGACAGAGGGAAAGAGAGAATCTCAAGCAGACTCTGCCCTGAGTGTGGAGCCCCACATGAGGCTTGATCTCACGACCCTGAGATCATGACCTGAGTTGAAACCAAGAGTCGAATGCCTAACCAACTGAGACCCCCAGGCATCCCAGCCTAGTATAATTTTGCCAATTCCTTTATTTTTAGCCTTTCTGACTTTGTTCTAGATCTTTTTCTTAGATACAGTTTATAGTTGGGTCTTAACTTCATGAGCCAAATTGAAAATCTTTTTCTTATATTAGGTGAATTAAGCCCATTTATGTATATTGATATGATTGATATATTTGGTCTTAATTTTGTCATTATTTTATAACTACTAAATGTATTATATTTATTGTATTTCTCTAGTGATAGGTTTTCTTTGCTTTTTTTGCTTTTAACTTCTTTTGGTATTTAGGAAGATTTGTGATTTTTGTCTTTGTATTTATGTCTTTTTTAATGCTCTTAGTGTCTGTTTTTAAATATAAACTTTTTAAATCTGTTTTTCAGTTTTCAGTAATATTCTTGATTTCAATCTGCTGCCTGCACAACAGTATTTATTCAGTATTTTATTCTTTTCTCTTCCCCTCTCCTTTTTCTTACCATCTTTTAACTTGCCTTATTTCTATATATTATTCTTCTACTACATCTAACATTAGACCCACCATTAAAAATATTGAATTAATCCTTTTGCTGAAGTTTCCCCAAGTTATCTTTTGATTCAATGGAAGTCATTCTTTCCTAGATTCTTCAAAAAGGGGGCTCACAGGAATAGAATTCCCTTGAGTTTTTGTATAACTGTTTTTCTATTGCCTTATTACTTCAAAGCCAGCTTGTCAGGATATAAAATTCTTGGTTCATACTTTTTGTTTATAAATTGTTCTAGAATACTGTCTCATTCTTCCCATGATTTGTATGTTGTTTTTGAGAAGTATGGTGCCTGTCTGTTTCTCTTGGCCTGGTAAATTGTATAATTTTCCTGGAAATGCTGAGAATTTTTACTTTATCCTTAGAGTGTAGTCATTTTACTGGGCTGAGTCCCAGTAAACAATATGATTGTTTCAGGTCAGTTTTCTTGGGTCTTGCTAGGTCATTTCAGGTTTATGTAGATTCAGGTCATATTTTATTTTTGGAAAGTTTTGGGTTATGCTTGTGGATATTATCTCTGTTCCTTTGTTTTATCTTTAGTCTTTAGAGACTCTAGTTGTAAGTATGCTGATTTCTTTTTGTCTGGTTTCCATTTCAACCCCTTTCTTTGCCTGTTTATTTCATGTTATACACTGCCCCTTATTAAACTTTTTTTTTTTAAAGATTTTTATTTATTTATTTGTCAGAGAGAGAGAGAGCACAGGCAGACAGAGTGGCAGGCAGAGGCAGAGGGAGAAGCAGGCTCCCTGCCGAGCAAGGAGCCGGATGTGGGACTCGATCCCAAGACGCTGGGATCATGACCTGAGCCGAAGGCAGCCGCATAACTGACTGAGCCACCCAGGCGTCCCCCCTTATTAAACTTTTGTTTAAATGTGTTATCCTTTAGGTTTCTTATAATTTAGACTCCATTTCTTAAATGGTTTTATCTTTTCTTTTTCTTTTTCTGACTTCAGTCAGCTCTTATTTTATTTCTTCTTCTCTTTATATAGTAAAAAAAAATCCTTTTTTTCTACCTGATGCACTAGATCTGTGATTCATCAGTCTTACAGAATTCACAGCACTCACCATAGCATATAACTCTCCTCGATGTCCATTTCCTAGGTACCTCATCCCGCCTAACCCCTTCCCCTTCAGCAACCCTCAGTTTGTTTCCTGAGATTAAGAGTCTCTTATGGTTTGTCTTGTTTTAAAAAAAATTCCATTTTTGTTCTTGGTTTTTGAGTTTCTTATTTAAGGTGCCCCTCCATACCCCACGAATGTTTGTTTGTAGACATGTATTTCATGTTTGAAGAGGTATGTTATAGGTTTTTGTATGTTTGTTTGTTTTTTGTTTAGTATCTAATTTTTTGGAGGAAATTTCATCATCTAAAAATTTTTTAATAGACTTTATTTTTAGAGCAGTTTTAAGTTCACAGCAAAATTGAACAGAAATTGCAGAGATTTCCCATTTACTTCTTCCCCTACCATCAGTTAGCTTCCCTATTAACATCCCACACCAAAATGGTATATTTGTCACAATTAATGAACCTACATTAACATGCCATTGTTGCTCAAAGTCCATAGTTTATATTTAAAGTATGTATTAGTTTATTATTAGGGTTCACTCATAGTGTTGTACATACTATGGGTTTAGACAAATATATAATGACATGTATCTGCCTCTGTAGTATCCTACAGAATAGTCTCACTGCTGTAAAGTCCTCTGTACTCCACCTATTCTTCCTTCCCATGCCCCCATCCCCAACCCTTGGCAACCACTGATTTTTCCTATCTCTGTAATTCTTATTTCCAGAATTTTATATAGTTGGGATTATATAGTATGTTCCCTTCTCATATTGACTTCTTTCACTTAATAATATGCATTTAAGATTCTCCATGTCTTTTCATGGCTTCATTGATCTTTGAATGAATATTCACCTGCTAAAGGATATCTTAGTTGCTTCCAGTTTTGGCAGTTATCAATAAAGCTACTGTAAACACCCATGTGTGAGTTTTTATATGGACATAAGTTTTCAACTCATTTAGGTAAATACCAAAGAACACACTTGCTGGATCATATGGTACAAGTATGTTTAGTTTTATAAGAAACTGCCAAATTGTTTTCTAAAGTGGCTGTGCCATTTTGAATACTTAATTAAATGAGAATACCTAGTTAAATGAGAGTTCCTGTTGCTCCACATCTTTGTCGGCATTTGGTGTTGTCTGTGTTTTGGATTTTGGCCATTCTAATAAGTGTGTAGTGGTATTTCATTGTTGTTTTAATTTGCAATTCCTTTAAAAAAAAAGATCTTATTTATTTGAGAGAGAGTGTGAGAACACAAGCGCAGTGGGGAGACAGAAGGAGAAGGACTAAGAGACTTCCCACACTCCCGGCCAGGCTCTATCCCAGGACCCTGGGATCATAACCTGAGCTAAAGGCAGACACTTAACAGACTGAGCCACTCAGGTGCCCCTAATTTGCAGTTCCTTAATGACATACGTTGTTAAACATCTTTTCATATGCTTATTTTCTATCTGTATATCTTTTTTGGTAAGGTGTCTATTTTCATTTTTTGCCTGGTTTTTAATTGGGATGTTTATTTTTTTATTGTTGGGTTTTAAGAGTTCTTTGTGTATTTTGGATAACAGTTCTTTATCACATATGTTCTTTTGCAAGTATTTTCTTATAATTTGTGTCTTATCTTCTCATTATCTTGAAGCTGAATAAGTTTTTATTCTTATGTTTTCCCCCATTTACAGTACTTTTCTATAGATGAATACTGCTCACAACTTTGCATTTAGTGAACAGGTTTGGTGGTTTGGAGTAGTTTACAGGATTTCTAGTATAAGAATACCATCTTTTGTTAGTATATAGTTTCTTTTTATCAATGGCCTAAAAAATTTTGTGGCAGGTGGTTAAGGGAAGGGGTTTGTGTCCCTGTTTTGTTTTTGTTTTTTTTTTGGTCTTGTAGGATGCTAAATTTTACCTCTTGATTCTTTTTACCTTTACCAACAGGTATACCTCTTGTTTCATTTCCATTTCTCTCCCAGATTTGCCTTGCTAAGACTGCCTCTTTGAGTCCTTCTTTAGTTAGTACCCTAATGTACAAGGACTCTCTTTTTAGTACCTTTGTAATTAGGGTGTGCTTTTTTCCCCCCTGGGAGTTGTTTCATATCAATCCCCTCATCTCTCGATACTCCCTATGTATTAATCAGAGAAAGAACTAATACAAGATATAGATATAGATACAAATATATATGATGGCTAATTTTATGTGTCTGTTTGACTGGACTGAGGGATGCCTAGACAGCTGGTAAAACATTTTTCCTGGATGTATCTTTGAAGGTGTTTCTTGAAGAGAGTAACATTTGGATTCATGAACTAAGTAGAGCACATTGCCCTCCACAGTGTGGATGGGTATAATATAATCTATTGAGTGCCCAAATCGAACTGAAAGGCAGAGGAGAGATGAGGCTCTCTGCTTGAGCCAAGACATTCATCTTCTCTTGCCCTTGAACATTGGTTCTTCTGGGTTTTTGGACTTAGATCAGGATTTAGAACATTTGCCCCTTCATTCTCCAGCCTTGGACTTGGACTGAGTGACATCTCCAGATTTCCTGGTTCTCCAACTTGCATTTGGCAGATTGTGAAACTTCTTGGCCTCTGTAACTGCATGAGCCAGTTCCTATAATAAATCTCCTCTTTTACATATCTGAAGTTACCTTATTGGTTCTTTTCTCTGGAGATCCCTGATATATATGTAAAGAGATTTACTATAAGATGTTGACTCATGTGATTATGGAGACTGAGAAGTCCTACAATCTCCCCTCTGTATAATGAAAGCCCAGGAAAGCCACTCATATAATTCAGAGGCCTGAAAGCCAGAAAGCCAGTGTTGTAGATTCCAGTCCAAGTCTGGAGCACTGAGTGTAGGAGATCAGTGTCCCAGCTCAATAGTCAGGGAGAGAGAGAATCCTCCCTTATTCCACATTTTTGTTCTATATAGGCCCTCAATGGATTGGATGATGTCCACTCACAATAGGGAGAGCAGTTGGCTTATTTTACCAATTCAAATGCTAACCTTTTCTGGAAACACCCTCATGGGTGCACCTAGAAATAATGTTTAACCAGATATTTGGACATCCTGTGATCCAGTCCTGTTGACGCATAAAATTCACTATTATACTCTAGTTCTCTCCAAAGACTTGTAGCAGAAGCTCAGAAATAGTTCTGCTGGAAGTTGGTGTCTGTTTTTTTAAAACTTATTTACAAGTAACTTGAAGTTTGTAGTGTTCTCTGTCTTCTAGATATGCTCAATGCATTAAATTTGTGTGGCTCTGTTTATTCTTTTTGTTGCTCTGTATAACTTTTAGATGTGTAAAGATTCAGATTTTGCTCAATATCCAGAAGTTCCTATCTTTATCATTTTTTATAAACTTTCAACTTCAAATTGCTAATTTTTTCATTAGCCATGTCCTTTTTTGTAAACTCTTATATAAATTTTTAGATACTGGCATTGTCTTAGTCTAGGATGCTACAATAAAGTACTATGGACTGAGTGGTTTATAAACAATAGAAATTTGTTTTTCATAGCTCTGGAGGCTAGCAGTGTGGGGTCAGGGTACCAGCATGGTCAGGTTCTGGTGAGGATCCTCTTCTGGGTTGCAGACTACCAACTTGTATCCTTGCATGGTAGAAAGAGGGCTAAAAATCTCTGTAGGATCTCTTTTTATAAGAGCCTTAATCCCATTCATTAAGGCTCTGCCTTCATGACTAATGACGTCCCAGAAGTCCTATTTCCTAATACCATCACATCAGGGGCTAGGATTTCAATATATGAATTTGGAGGGAGGGGCACACAAACATTCAGGTCATACTGGGCATCATTATTTCTTATCTCTCATCACTTTCTTTTCATAACTGGGTATCATTATATTATGGGTACAGTATCCTTTCAAGTATCTGAGATTACTAATTAGAAAATATAAAAAAGTTCTTTTCTGGTTTTTTGATTATTTCTGTTTCTACATTGGTAGTTCTGTTTATTTGCCTCAGTCTTTCTCTTTGGTGCTTCGGTTTTATTAATTTCAGAAGGCCTTTGGTTGCCTTTCCATATTTATGAATGGAAGTTTATATTATTAATATAATTGTTTGGCTTGCGTTTCCTTTGCATTTGGGTAGGGCTGTTTAACCAAAGTCTTTGTACTTGAATGGGAAGGGAGTAAGGCCACAGTGGGGATGAGGGTCCTCTGAACAGATTTCCCTTTAGGATGCTTGGCTGTGTAGCAGGCAGGGCTTTATTTATCATAACAAAGAGGTTATTTTCCTGGAGGCAGACTGAGTGTCTTAGTCAATTCCCTTCTAGAAAGACCTCTTTTACATATTTTTCTGAGTCTTTTGTGAGGTATTAAGTTTCTTCAAGCTCCACTTTGCTTTCTCCCCAGCTTTAAAACTCATAATCTAGGCTCTCGGGCAATTATAATTTGTCAAGGAAGGTGCTCTCAAGGCTGCAGAACAACCAGCTGCTCTCTATTCACAACCTCCAAACAAGGCCAAGGTTGGCCTATATAATGGACATAACCTAGAAGCTGGTTAGAAAGCAGAACCTGGGGCATTACCCCAGAATTTTTGAGTCAGAATTTGCATCTTAAGATTCTCAGGTGATTGGTGAGGACATTCAAGTATGAGATATATTGTTATACATGACACTAATTAATAACTCTGCCTGTCCTGCTCTCTGACCTCATCTCCTTCAAGACTGAGACTGTCCTGGAGTCAGAGGAAGAAGCTCTTAAGGTTTTTTTTCCCCCTCTATATTCAGGATTATTAGGAAGAGGAATTCACTCATATCTGCAATCCCAAAAAGATCTCATTCTTTTCTAGTGACATTATCTATTTTTGCTTCCTGCACAGAATATCCTAGTTTTTTCATTTTCAAATATTTAATGTATATTCTAGAAATGAATATTATTTAAGGAAAGTTGTGGCTGAGTGTTTCTGTGAAGGAGGTGCAGTCCGTTAGACTACCTAGGAGAATTTTATGCAAATACTTTAAGCAATTGTGTTTTATCTTATATCATGATGTACAGTAGACAAACCCGCAATGTAGTTTGTTCATCTATTTACTCATTCACAGTGGATTTTCAGGCTTATGGAGACTTTATTATTTGTCATTAACATACCTGCTTCTTATCCCATTAAAAAAAGGGTGGTGGCAGGAATGGAATTTGAAATATGGAAGCTGTATAGGAAGGGGGTGCCTGGGTAGCTCAGTCCATTGGGCATCTGACTTTTGGTTTTGGCTCAGTCATGATCTTGGGGTGTTGAGATCAAGCTCTGTGTTAGGCTCTGCACTCAGTGTAGAGTCTGCTTGAGGTTCTTCCCCTCCCTCCTTCTTCCCCTTTGCTTCTGCCCCTGCTTGTACTTTCTCTCTCTTCAATAAATAAATAAAATCTTAAAAAAAAAAAAAAGAAGGAAGCTATATAGGAAGGAGTATTTGAATGTAGAGAAAAACCACCACATTCTGTGAGCAACCTGGCAGAGAATTTGGTTGGCTTAGAGGCAGTGGGTGCCCTATAATGTATGCTTCTGATAGAGCTGGATGCATCTTGCAGGGATGGGCAAAGGGATTTCTTCATTGTTAAAGAACTCGATGAAGTCATTGATCATGTTTCTTACTACTATAAAGAGGAAATGTCCTTAAACTGTTGGCTATTCTATGAATCAGTAGAGCTGATTCTTAAAGTTTCAGCCTTCTAGAATTCTAGATTTTTTTAAATTCAGAAATAATCCAAGAGCTTTTGGGTTTTTAAAACAAATCTTTAAAAAATTGATATAAATTATAGAAAAATTTAAGTTTCTATCTAAAAATCCAAGTTTCTGCCATTAAGCTGCAATGATTGTCAATGCATGAAGAGTTGTGTTTCATCCGGATCTCTACCCATATTCCCTTCCTCCATTATCTTGAAACAGATATCATTATCACTTCATCTGTGTTTCAGTATGCATTTCTTTTTAAATTAAAACAAATTTTTCTTACTTAAAAAATGTCTTTTCTTTTTTAGAGAAAGAGACTGGGGAGGGGCAGAGGGTGAGAGAGAAACAGAGAGAGAATCTTAAGCACACTCTATCTTGGAAACCAGTTTGGGGGTCCTGAGATCATTACCTGAGCTGAAATCAAGAGTTGGATGCTTAACTGATTGAGCCACCCAGGAACCCCTCAGTAAGCATTTCTAAAAGACTCTTTAAAACATAATACCACCATCACATCATATCACATCACATAACAAAACATCATAAAACATACCTTAATATCACCAAATAATTTAGTCATTTTTTTGTCTTTCTCAAAATATCTTTTTTTTCTTTTAACTTTGAATTAGAATCCAAAAAAGGAGGTAGAGTGGGTATATTGCCATTTGTTGCTCTATAGAGTCTCCCTCCTTCTGTCATCCAAGAGCTTTTCATGTTCTACATGCACTGCTGTTTGCTGGCTTTCCTGTGAAACACTAGCACATCTTGCTCTCTCATTGATTTGGGCAGGGAATTACCATTATCATCAAGAGAGTACTAGTGTGACGGCCTCTAGTCCATTTTATTTAATTTTTATTCATTTATTCATTTATTTAAAAATTTTAATTCCAGTATATTTAACATACAGTGTTATATTTTATTATTTTCAGGTGTACAATATAGTAATTCAACAATTCCATACTTTATCGGGGCTCATCAGGATAAGTGTACTCTTAATCCCCTTGACTTATTTTACCCCTCCGCCCACTTCCCCTCTGGGGATTATTCTGATATTAAGGGTCTGTTTTTTGGGTTGTCTCTTTTTTTTTCTTCATTTGTTTTGTTTCTTAAATTCCACAGATCAGTGAAATCACATGGTATTTAACTTTATGCCCTCTAAGTCCATCTATGTTGATGCAAATGGCAAGATTTCATTCTTTTTTAAGACTGAGTAATATTCCGCTGAATATAGATATCACCTCCTCTTTATTCATTTATCTGTTGATGGACGCTTGGGTTGCTTCCATAATTTGGCTTTTGTAAATAATGTAAATGTAAGTAATGTAAATAATGCTGCAATAAACATAGGCATGCATATATCCTTTCAAGTTAGTGTTTTCATATACTTTGGGTAAATAGTAGTGGACTTACTAGGTTACATGGAAATTCTATTTTTAATCTACTGAGGAACCTCCATACTGTTTTCCACAGTGGCTACACCAGTTTTCATTTCCACCAGCAGTACCTAATGGTTCCTTTTTCTCCACATCCTCACCAACACTTGTTGTTTCTTGTGTTTTTGATGTTAGCCATTGTTACAGGTATGAGGTGATATCTCATTGTGGTTTTGATTTGCATTTCCCTGAGGATGAGTGATATTGAGTATCTTTTCATATGTCTGTTTGCCATCTGTATGTCTTCTTTGGAGGAGTTTCTGTTCATGTTTTCTGCCTATTTTAAAATTGGATTATTTGTGGGGGTTTTTTGGTGTTTAGGTGTGTAAGTTCTTTATATATTTGGGGTATTAACCACTTACTGGCTGTATCATTTGAAAATATCTCCTCCCACTCTGTAGGTTGTCTTTTAGTTTTGTTGATAGTTTCCTTTGCTGTGCAAAAGTTTTTTATTTTGATGTAGTCCCAATAATTTAATTTTGTTTTTGTTTCCCTTGCCTCAGGACACATTTCTAGAAAAAGGGTTCTATGGCCAATGTGAAAGAAAGTACTGCCTATGTTTTCTTCTAGGAATTTTATGGGTTCAGGTCTCATATTTAGGTCTTTCATCCATTTTGAGTTTACTTTTGTGTATGGCATAAGACAGTGTTCCAGTTTCATTATTTTGCATGTAGCTATCCAGTTTTCCCAGCACCATTTTTTGAAGAGACTTTTCCCCATTGTATATTCTTGCCTCCTTTGTCATAGATTAATTGACTATATAATTGTGGGTTTATTTCTGGACTCTATTCTGCTCTATTGATCTATGTGTCTATTTTTGTGGTGGTACCATACTGATTTGATTACTGTAGCTTTGTAGTTTATCTTGAAATCTGGGATTGTGATTCCTCTAGCTCTGTTCTTCTGTCTCAAGATTTCTCTAACTATTCAGGGTGTTTTTGCAGTTCCATACAAATTTTAGGGTTATTTGTTCTAGTTCTGTGAAAAATGTTATTGGTATTTTGATAGAGACTGCATTAAATGCATGGATTGTTTTGGGTAGTATGGTCATTTTAACAATACTGGTTCTTCCAATTCATGAGCATGGAATATCTTCCCATTTGTTTGTGTCACCTTCAGTTTCTTTCATCAGTGTTTTAAAGTTTTCAGAGTACAGGCTTTCACCTTCTTGGTTAAGTCTGTTCCTAGGCATTTAATTATTTATGGTGCATTTGTGGGATTGTTTTCTTAATTTCTTGTTATTCTACTTCATTATTAGTGTGTAAAAATGCAACATATTTTGTGTATTGATTTTGTATCCTATGTTATTGAATTCATTGGTCAGTTCTAGTAGTTTTTTGATGGTGACTTTTGGGTTTTCTGTATATAGTATCATGGCATCTGCAAATAGTGGAAGTTTTACTTTTTCCTTATGGATTTGGATGCCTTTTATTTCTTTTTCTTGTCTGATTGCTGTGGCTAGGACTTCTAGTACTGTGTTGAATAAAAGTAGTGAGAGTGGACATCCTTGCCTTGTTCCTGATCTTAGAGGAAAAGCTGTCAGTTTTTCCCTATTGAGTATGATGTTAGCTGTGGATTTTTCATATATGGCCTTATTATGTTGAGATATGTTCCTTCTAAAATCACTTTGCTAAGAGTTTTTATCATGAATGGGTGTTGTACTTTGTTAAAAGCTTTTTCTACATCTATTGAAGTGATCATATGGTTTTAATATTTTCTCTTGTTAATGTTATGTATTATGTTGTTTGATTTGGGAATATTGAATCATGCCTGCTCCCCAGGAATAAATCCCATTTGATCGTGGTGAATGATTTTTTTTTAATATTTTATTTATTTATTTGACAGATAGAGATCACAAGTAGGGAGAGAGGCAGGCAGAGAGAGAGAGAGGAGGAAGCAGGCTCCCTGCCAAGCAGAGAGCCCGATGCGGGGCTCGATCCCAGGACCCTGGGATCATGACCTGAGCAAAAGGCAGAGGCTTTAACCCACTGAGCCACCCAGGTGCCCTGGTGAATGATTTTTTTAATGTATTATTGGATTTAGTTTGCTAGTATTTTGTTGAGGAGTTTTGTATCTCTGTTCATTGGAAATATTGGCCTGGAGTTCTCTTTTGTTATAGAATCTTTATCTGGTTTTTGTATCAGGGTAATGCTGACCTCATAGAATGAATTTGAAAGTTTCCTTCCTCCTCAAATTTTTGGAATAGCTATTAACTCTTGAAATATTTTATAGATTTGACCTGCAAAACTGTCTGGTCCTGAATTCTTGTTTGGTTTTTTGATTCCGATGCAATTTAATTGCTGGCAATCAGTCTGCTCAAATTTTCTATTTCTTCCTGATTCAATTGTGGGAGGTTATATATTTCTAGGAATTTATCCACTTCCTTTAGATTGTCCAATTTTTGGACATATAATTTTTCATAAGACTCTCTTATAATTTTTTGTATTTCTGCAGTGTTGGTTCTTATTTCTCCTTTTTCATTTCTGATTTTGAGTCCTCTCTCCTGTTTTTTATTTTTTGATGAACCTGGCTAAAGGTGATCAATTTGGTTGACTTTTTTTTTTTTTTAAGATTTATTTATTTATTTCAGAGAGAGAGAGTGAAAGCAAGTACAGGAGGGGGAAGGGGCAGAGGGAGAGAGAGTCTTTTTTAAGCAGACTCCAATGTTGAGTGCAGAGTGCAACATGAGGCTTGATCTCACAACCCTGAGATCATGACTGGACCTGAAACCAAGTCAGAAGCTAAACCAACTGTACCATGCAGGTGCCCCTGTTGTTCTTTTCAAAGAAACAACTCCTGGTTTCATTGATTTGTTCTTTTTTTTTTTTTTTAGTTTCTATTTCATTTATTTCTGCTCTAATCTTTATTATCTCTTTTTTCTCTGTTGGTTTTGGGTTTTGTTTGTTCATTTTCTAGCTCCTTTAGGTGGAAGGTTTTGTTGTTTGAGATTTTTCTTGCTTCTTGGGTAGGCCTATATTGCTATAAACTTTCCTCTTGGGACCACTTTTGCTGCATCCCAAAGTTTTTGGACCATTGTATTTTCATTTTCATTTGTCTCCATGTATTTTTCAATTTCCTGTTTGATTTCTTGGTTGACCCATTCATTGTTTGGTAGTATGTTAATTAACATCCATGTATTTGAGCCTTTTGTTTTTCCAGATCCTTCTTATAGTTGATTTTTAGTTTCATAGCTTCTTGGTCAGAAAATATGTGTGGTATGACTTCAATCTTTTTTAATTTATTGAGACTTGTTTTGTGGCCTATATGTGATGTATTCTGGGAAAAGTACCATGTGCGTTTGAAAAGAATGTGAATTCAGCTGTTTTAGAGTGGAATGTCCTCAATTTATCTGTTAAATTCATCTGGTCCTATATGTCATTCAAAACTACTGTTTCTTTGTTGATTTTTTGTATATGATCTATCCATTGATGCAAATGGGATAATTAAAATCCCCTACTATTATTGTATTCATATCGATTATTTCTTTTATGTTTGTTATTAGCTGCTTTATGTATTTGGGTACTCCCGTGTTGAGTGTGTAAATATTTGTAATAGTCATGTCTTCTTGTTGGGTTATTTCCTTTATGATTATATAGTGTCCTTCTTTGCTTCTTATTGTAGTCTTTGTTGTAAAGTCTATTTTGTCTGATACAAGTATTGGTACCCCAGTAGGAATTTCTTTTCAGTTCTATTTGAGTGATAAATACTTTTCCATCTCTTCACTTTTCAATCTACATGTGTCATTAGGTATGAGAGAGTCTTTTATAGGCAGCATATAGATGGGTCTTGCTTTTTTATCCATTCAGTCACCTTATGCCTTTTGATTGGAGCATTTAGTCTATTTATGTTCAAAATAATTATTGATAGATGTGTACTTATTTACATTTTGTTTCTTGCTTTATGGTTATTTTTATAGTTCTTCTCTATTCCTTTCTTTTCTTGCTCTCTTCCCTCCCAGTTTGCTGGCTTTCTTTAGTGATATATGTGGATTCCTTTATCTTTATTTATGGTTATTTATTCTTTATCTTTATTTATGGTTTTTGATTTTGTGGTTACTGTTAGATTTGCATATAACATCTTCTGCATATAACAGTCTATATTAAGTTGATGGTCACTTAAATTTGAACCCATTCTTTCCTCCTTCCCTTCCCCTGTGTTTAAGGTATAAGGTATCATACTTTATATTCTTGTATTTTTGTAAATCCCTTGATGGATTTTTTACAGATACACTAAGTTTTACTGCTTTTATGCTTCCTACTTATCTTATTCCTACTTAGAATCTTTCCTTTCCATTCAAAGTATCCCCTTTAACAAATCTTGTAGGGCTGGTTTAGTGGTGATGAATTCCTTTGACTTTTGTTCATCTGGGAAACTCTTTATCTTTCCTTCTGTTTTGAATGATAGCCTTTCTGGATAAAGTGTTCTTGGATGCAGGTGTTTTTCTTTCAGCGCTTTGAATATATCATGCACTCCGTTCTGGCCTGCCGTTTCTGCTGAAAAATCAGCTGATAGCCTTATGGGGTTTTCCTTGTATCTGTTTTCTTTTCTCTTGCTGCTCTTAAAATTGTCTCTTTATCACTATGTTTTGCTATTTTAATTCTATATGTCTGGATATGGACTTCCTTGAGTTGATTTTGTTGGGGGCTCTCTGTGCCTATTAGATCTGGATTTCTGTTTTCTTCCCCAGATTTGGGGAGTTTTCAGCTATTATTTCTTCTTTTTTTTTTTTTAAAGATTTTATTTATTTGATATATAGAGAGAGATCACAAGTAGATAGAGAGGCAAGTAGAGAGAGAGGAGGAAGCAGGCTCCCTGCTGAGCAGAGAGTCCGATGCGGGACTCGATCCCAGGACCCTGAGATCGTGACCTGAGCCGAAGGCAGAGGCTTAACCCACTGAGCCACCCAGGCGGCCCCCAGGTATTATTTCTTCAAATAAATTTTCTGTCCCCTTTTTTTACAGGATCCCTGTAACGCAGATGTTATTATGCTTGATGATGTTGTCAAGTTCCTTAAGTCTATTTTTATTTAAAATTTTTTTTCTTCTCACCTGTCCAGCCCGATTGCTTTCCATTCCTGTCCTCCAGGTGGCTGATCTGTTCTTCTGCTTCCTCTGATCTATTATTTATTCCATCCCATGTATTTTTAATTTCAAGTATTGAATTTTTCATTTTTCATTGATTCTTTCTAATGTTTTCTGTCTCTTTGTTAAGGATCTCACTGAGGTCCTCCACTCTTAAGTCCAGTGAGTAACTTTAAAACCACTACTTTAAATTCTCTGTCAGATTGATGTGGGTGTTGTCTAGTTGTATCTGTGAGACAAAGTGACATTAGGGTCCTCCTACTCCAGCATCCTCTGCATCTTTTCTAGTCCACTTTAAAGAAGGGCCTTTATTTTCCTACAGGGAAAACAGGAAGAAGTTTCTACTCTTGATGAGGCATGAAAGAATATAGCAAAAGTTGGGGTAAGGTGAAGTTTCCAGGTTTGAGGAGAGAGGGAAGACATGATAAAGATTCTGAGATATTCCAGAGATCAAACTAAATTGTGCCCTATGTGTTCTATTCTTAATTTTGGATTATCTCATAATCTCTTCCAAACTCTAAAAATTACCCACTGAATTTGTACATCCATGGTCCCAAGGACTTGAAGTCTTTAACATTCTATGACTCTAATTCTGTATAAAGTTGGAAGAAGTACTTGAGATGAGCTTGTGTCAGCCAGCCAGCCATTTTACAGATGAAGATGCCAAGAGAATGCTGTAAGAGTAAAAGCACTATGAATTCTTTACTTCTGAATTAGAATAATATTTTTTTAAAAATAGGGTAATCATTCTTAAATAAAATCTTTAAAAAAAAAATGGGGCACCTGGGTGGCTCAGTTGTTAAGCGTCTGCCTTCGGCTCAGGTCATGATGCCAGGGTCCTGGGATCGAGCCCCACATTGGGCTCCCTGCTTGGCAGGAAGCCTCCTACTCCCTTTCCCACTCCTCCTGCTTCTGTTCCCTCTTTTGCTGTGTCTCTCTCTGTCAAATCCCTGTCTGTCAAATAAATAAATAAAATCTTAAAACAAAATAAATAGGTTAATCATTCTACCTCCTATATTAAGAACAGCTTTGAGGACTGCCACTCGAAAGAGAATTCCTAAAACTATTAAAGATCACAGAGTAACTGTCAACAGATGTAAATGGTACTAAAAAGTAGTTTGATTTTCTCCAATAAGAAGCCCATAAGCAGTATGCCAGTGAACAGTCATATGCTTGGAATTAGGCATTTGAGTTGGGGTTACCAAGTTGTCTTGGTTTTTCTGAGACTATTCATGTTTTAGCACTGAAAGTCCTGCGTCCCAGGAAACTGTTCGGTCCTGGACAAACTGAGATGGATGGTCACCCTACATTTGACTCAGTTCTTATGGCAATGAGGTAAATTTCAGTTAATTAAAATATTTTTCATACCTAGCTTACTGAAAAAGGCAAATCATAGGAAAATATTTAACATAAGAGTTTAATTAAAGAAATAAATACCACATACACCATAAAACTGCCCCAGCATTTTGGGGTCACACCACATTTACCTTTATCATGTATACTTCTACATTTATACTTAGTCATATTTAAAATGCTGCATTTGACTCATTAAAAATTCAGTTATCTTTGTTACAGAGGAAATACTGAGATTGGAAAATGAAGAAATACAGTGTTAAAACATTTTCCATACCAAGAGGGTATGAATTTTGTGGCATGAGCATTGGTTTCAGAGTCTGAAGACTTTGAATTTTAACTGTGCACATGGTATATGATTTTGGGCAAGTCACGATTACTTTTTAAACATCTTTGAGGATTAGTTTCCTCATCTGTAAAGTACAGTTGTTATAAGCAACATGGTTATGAGAGTGGTTGTAAGGATTATATTAAATAGCATTTAGGTAGGTATCTAGCACATCACAGGACCTTAATGTTAAAAAGAACAATAGTGATTAAAATAGTCAAGTGTTGGTTAAAGAAATATACTGTCCAGAAACCCCATTTCTTGTGCATTTGGTGTAGTTGAGGTTTTCACACTTATGTTGAACCGGACAGAGTAGAAAGAAAACCCCAATAATCCCACAGTAGTTGATATCACTCCATGTTGTTTAAAGTATTTATCTTTCCATACCAAGATAAACTATATGAATTTGACTGTATTCAAAATCATTGTCATGATTTATTATTTCTCTTCTCTGAACTGAGGTCTGTACACAGCTGTGTCAGGAAACATAGCCCTTTATGTACACAGGTATTTTCCCAGGAGATCCCACCCTATTTGACCAGATGCTCTGACTTCCGACCAGATACATCTGACTTCATCTGTATGGAGCTAGGGAGAGATTGTTGTGAGGAGCATTAGCCCTCAGTTTGGCTGGGGAGGCCATACAGGCATTAGCTGCTTACTTCGTAGATCAAAGAACAGCCTGTGTTTATGTGCTATATGTATTTGCTGAGCCGTTCCCAGCTCCACCTGGCTTGAGAGCCTCAGATGTCCTCTTAGAACATTTTCTCTCAATGATTATTTGGCTCAAAGAAAAAAGAAAAGAAAAACACTACTGACAGAAAAATAGACAAAACTTCCACAGGATGCAAGCATATCATCTGTGAAAAAAAATTGAAAGGGGGCAGCAGGACAGGGTTGAGCATGAACATTGGTATCAGAGAACACAGCATTTAAAATACAGTGTTGCTAGTGTAGTATCAGTCAAGTTATTTTGTTTCTAGCAGCCTTTGTTTCCCCTTCTGTAAAGTGGTGATAACAATATTTATTGTATAAGGTTAAGTAAAATTAAAAAAGAAATGTGCCTGACAAATAATAGGCACTCAACGTACAGTGGCTGTCAGTATCTAAAATTATTTTCTTTGTTACTAACATCAGTTTGTTTTTGCCCTACTGCAGAACAGTTTTGGTCGTTTCATCAATGCTGGACACATGTTGGGAATTTGATAAGGACGGATCTTTGTTCTTAAATTTTGTGGTATTTTTCCTTTTTCACAACTTGAATTAACTAATTCCTTGGTTTTTAAAACTGAGTTACACTTTACATGTAACAAAGTATAAAAATCTCTACTGTATAGCTCAATGAATATTTGCCTGGTTATATACTGTGTAACAACCAGAAAAATCAGGGTGTGAAATATTCCTATGAAGGTTCCTTTCTGCTTCTTTCCCATTGATGTCTATAGCCTTACCTCTTCACTTCTTTACCTCCCTCCCCCAAGAAAATCTCACTTTTATCACCACTGATTAGAAAAGTTGCAAATTATTGGAAGTTGAGCAACCATCTCTAAATAATCTATGGACACAAAGATAAACTCGAAATGGATAAAAGACCTCAACGTGAGACAGGAATCCATCAGAATCCTAGAGGAGAACATAGGCAGTAACCTCTTCGATATCAGCCACAGCAACTTCTTTCAAGATATGTCTCCAAAGGCCAAGGAAACAAAAGCAAAAATGAACTTTTGGGACTTCATCAAGATCAAAAGTTTCTGCACAGCAAAGGAAACAGTCAACAAAACAAAAAGGCAACCCACGGAATGGGAGAAGATATTTGCAAATGACAGTACAGACAAAAGGTTGATATCCAGGATCTATAAAGAACTTCTCAAACTCAACGCACACAAAACAGATAATCATATCAAAAAATGGGCAGAAGATATGAACAGACACTTCTCCAACGAAGACATACAAATGGCTATCAGACACATGAAAAAATGTTCATCATCACGAGCCATCAGGGAGATTCAAATTAAAACAACATTGAGATACCACCTGACACCAGTTAGAATGGCCAAAATTAGCAAGACAGGAAACAACGTGTGTTGGAGAGGATGTGGAGAAAGGGGAACCCTCTTCCATTGTTGGTGGGAATGCAAGTTAGTGCAGCCACTTTGGAGAACAGTGTGGAGACTCCTGAAGAAATTAAGAATAGAGCTTCCCTATGACCCTGCAATTGCACTGCTGGGTATTTACCCCAAAGATACAGATGTAGTGAAAAGAAGGGCCATCTGTACCCCAATGTTTATAGCAGCAATGGCCATGGTCGCCAAACCATGGAAAGAACCAAGATGCCCTTCAACAGACGAATGGATAAAGAAGATGTGGTACATATACACAATGGAGTATTATGCCTCCATCAGAAAGGATGAATACCCAACTTTTGTAGCAACATGGACGGGACTGGAAGAGATTATGCTGAGTGAAATAAGTCAAGCAGAGAGAGTCAAGTATCATACAGTTTTACTTATTTGTGGAGCATAACAAAGAACATGGAGGACATGGGGAGATGGAGAGGAGAAGGGAGTTGAGGGAAAATGGAAGGGGAGATGAACCATGAGAGACTATGGACTCTGAAAAACAACCTGAAGGTTTTGAAGGGGCGAGGGGTGGGAGGTTGGGGAACCAGGTGGTGGGTAATAGAGAGGGCACGTATTGCATGGAGCACGGGTGTGGTGCAAAAACAATGACTACTGTTATGCTGAAAATAAATTAAAAAAATTAAAAAAAAAAGAAGTTAAATAAGAGACTTGCAATTAAATCCAAAGAAAAGAAAAGGAAGGAAATTGTAAAAGAAAAAAGGTAAATGAAACAGAAAGCAAAAGACTAATAGAGTCCCATTTTAATTCCACAGTGATCAGACACCCTGAATGATTTCAGTCATTTAAATTTTTTGACATTAGCTTTATGACCAAAGATAGTGGACTATTTTATAAATGTCCTGTGTATATTTGAAAAAAAAAATGGGTGTTCTGCAGTTGTTGGATGTCAGGTTCTTCAAAGTCAGGTCTGTGTCCTTACTGGTTTTTAGTTACTAGGAGAGAAGTCTCTTACTTTGTGGATTTATCTATTTTTCTTTTAGTTCTATCAGTTTTTTAAAAGGTTTTTAAATTTTCTTTTTGAGAGAGAGAGAATGAGTAGGGGAGAAAGGCAGAGAGAGAAACAGATTCCTGCTGAGAAGGGCGCCTGATGTGGAACTCGATCCCAGGATTCTAGGATCATGACCTGAGCTGAAGGCAGAAGCTTAGCTGACTGAGCCACCCAAGCACCCTAGTTCTATTAATTTTTGATGAATGCATTTTGAAACAATGTTGCTGCATATGTAGACCTTTAGGATTGTTATATCTTCTTGATGAACTGACCCTTTTATCTTTGTGAAACACGTGTCTCTGCCAATACATCTTGGGCTGAATACTACTTTTTCTAATGTTAATATAGCCACACTGGCTTTCTTATGATTAGTGATTGCAGAGTATACCTTTTACCATCCTTTTTCTTTCTATTTCGGATTATGTTTAAAGCATAATCACTGGCTCTTATAATCAGTATTTTCATTCTAACACTATTGCCTTTTAAATGGAGAAGTATAGACCATTTCCATCTAATGTGATCACTGAAATTGGTTGGGTTTAAATCTACCATCTTGCTGTTTGTATCATTGGTGACTCATTCTTTTTTTCCTTTTTTCCTGTCATGTTGGTCTTCTCTGAATGCCATAACAAACCCCCACATACTGGATGGCTGAAACAATAAAATTTGTTTTCCCACCAGGTGCCTGGATGGCACAGTTATTGATTCTTGATTTTGGCTCAGGTCCTGATTTCAAGGTCATGAGATCAAGCCCCCACTTTGGCTCTAAACTCAGTAGGGAGTCTGCTTGAGTTTCTCTCTCCTCTGCCCCTCCCCCCATGTGCTTGCATGCTCACTATCTCAAACAAATAAATAAATCTTTAGGAAAAAAAAAATTATTTTCTCAGAATTCTGGAGGCTAGCAGTCTAAGTAAGATCAGGGTTGTGGCTGATTCTGTTTCTAGTGAAGGTTGTCTTCCTGGCTGCCGATGGCTGTATTTTTCCTCTGTTTTCACATGGCAGAGCAAGAGCTCTGCTTTGGGGTGCATGGATGGCTCAGTTAGTTGGATGACTACCTTCAGCTCAGGTCATGATCCTGGAGTCCTGGGATGAGTCCCACATCGGGCTCCCTGCTGTGCAGGGAGTCTGCTTCTCCCTCTGACTCTCCCCCTTCTCATGCTCTCTCTCTCTCTCTCCTTCTCTCCCTCTCAAATAAATAAAATCTTAAAAAAAGAAAAAAAAAGCTCTGCTGTCTCTTCCTCTTCTTAGAAGGGCACTAATCCTATCAAATTAGGATACCTTATTTAATCTTTATCACCTCCTTGCAGGCCCTTTCTGTACTTACAGTCACATTTTGAATTAGAACTTCAACATACAAATTTTGGAAGGATACATTCAGTCTGTAGCCCTTGCTCTCTTTTGAATTTTTCAGATATTTTCAGCATTCCATTTAATTTCCTCTATTGGATTTTAAGCAATGGTTTCTATAGTGTTATAGTATGTGATACTATATATCATGTATTTAATATATACATATATATTTTGCACATATAATGTATTTAATATTTGTTTTCACTTTTTTAAAAAAGATTTTATTTATTTATCTGACACCAAGAGAGTGAGCACAAGCAGTAGGAGCAGCAGGCAGAGAAGGAGAAGCAGGCTCTCCACTGAGCAGGGAGCTGTACACAGGGCTCAATCCCAGGAACCTGGGATCCTGAGCCGAAGGCAGATGCTTAACCAACTGAGCCACCAAGGCCCCCTGTTTTCACTTTTAATAGTCAGTAGTCTTTTTGTGAAATAAAAAACACAGTTGATAATATTTATCCATATATGCAATGTTTATGGTACTCTTCATTCTTTTTGCAGATTCAGGTTACTATGTAGCATTATTTCCTTTCATGGATGGACATTCCTTAGCCTATTACCAGAATAAGCAACCACCACTTCAAATGAAAGCCTCTTCTCGTAGTAGTTGCTGCCTATGGAAACAACTCTTGACTCTTAACCCTCTCTGGAATTTGTTTATTTGGCTTGCTTTATTTTCAGTGTTCCCTAATGTCTTTTAAGGACAAATATGTTTTTTTTTTAAAGATTTTATTTATTTATTTATTTGACAGAGAGAGAGATCACAAGTAGGCAGAGAGGCAGGCAGAGAGAGGGGGGGAAGCAGACTCCCTGCTGAGCAGAGAGCCTGATGCGGGCCTCGATCTCAGGACCCTGAGATCATGACCTGAGCCGAAGGCAGAGTCTTAACCCACGGAGCCACCCAGGCACCCCAAATATGGGTTTTTAACTTAACCAGTTTGTTGTTGTTGTTGCTGCACCAGCTCCTTTATGGGCACCTTAATCTCACACTGCATCTTATTAGATGTCAGCAAACCTCAGTGTCACTATCAGTGTTTTGAGCAATAAAGAAAACTAACTGAGCTGAAGAGGGGTCAGCATTCATTGTGCAGCCCAGCCAGTTACCCTTAAGGTGTTTTTTTTTTTTCCTTACTCAAATTCAGTTAGTTAACATGCAGTGTAAAATTAGTTTCAGATTTACAATATAATGATTCCACACTTTCAAGCTTCAGTGCTCATCACAAGTGCACTCCTTAATCCTTATCACGAATTTCTCACATACCCCCACCCCCTCCCTTCTGATAACCATCAGTTTGTTCTCTGTGGTTGAGTCAGTTTCCTGGTTTGCATCTCTCTCTTTTTTCCCTTTACTCCTTTGTTTTGTTTTCTTAAATTCCACATCTGAGTAAAATCGCATGGTATTTGTCTTTCTCTGATTGACTTATTTCATTTACATAAGACTCTCTAGTAGTTTGTTTGTTTTTTTTTTTCCAATGTAAGAATAAAAGTCTTCCTAATCAGCACTGGATCTCCTTTTCAGGCTGTTAATTTTTCTTCCCCTCTCATGCTTTATTCAGCCTGGAGAACATCCTTTAATATTTCTTGACGTGAATGCCTACTGGCAATAAATTCTCTCAGCTTAATTGTCTGGAAACACCTTTATTTCACCTTCATTTTTTTTTAATTTATTTATTTTTTCAGCGTAACAGTATTCATTGTTTTTGCACAACACCCAGTGCTCCATGCAAAACGTGCCCTCCCTATTACCCACCACCTGTTCCCCCAACCTCCCACCCCTGACCCTTCAAAACCCTCAGGTTGTTTTTCAGAGTCCATAGTCTCTTATGGTTCGCCTAATACATTATATGTTTATTTCACCTTCATTTTTAAAAAAGATTTTATTTATTTATTTGACACAGAGAGAGAGAATGAGAGAGAGCACAAGCAAGGGGACCAGAAGAGGGAGAAGCAGACTCCCTGATGAGCAGAGAGCCCGATGTGGAGCTTGATCCCAAGATTCTAGGATCATGACCTGAGCCAAAGACAGTTGCTTAACCAACTGAGCCACCCAGGCACCCCTCACCTTAATTTTTTAAAATAAATTTTCATTTGGTATATAATATTTGGTATATAAATGGGTCCCTTTTTCAGGTTACTCCTTGAAAGATAACATTCGATTGGATTGTAGCTCCCATAGTTTCTGTTAAAAAGTCAGTGATTGGGGCACCTGGGTGGCTCAGTGGGTTAAAGCCTCTTCCTTCGGCTCAGGTCATGATCCCAGGGTCCTGGGATCCAGCCCCACATCAGGCTCTCTGCTCAGCAGGAAGCCTGTCTCTCTCTGCCTGCCTCTCTGCCTACTTGTGATCTCTCTCTCCGTCAAATAAATAAAATCTGAAAAAAAAAAAAAAAAAGTCAGTGATTGTTTTTTGTTTTGTTTTGTTTTAAACGTTAATCTTCTGGAGGTAATGTGTCTTTTTCCCATTGGTTGCTTTTTTTTTTTTTAAGGTTTTATTTATTTATTTATTTGACAGAGATCACAAGCAGGCAGAGAGGCAGGCAGAGAGAGAGGAGGAAGCAGGCTCCCCGCTGAGCAGAGAGCCTAACGTGGGGCTCTATCCCAGGACCCTGAGATCATGACCTGAGCCGAAGGCAGAGACTTTAGCCCACTGAGCCACCCAGGTGCCCCCCATTGGTTGCTTTTCTAAAGGTTTCTTGTTATCTTTAATTTTGAGCCACTTGGCTCTGATATGTCTGGATAAAGTTTTCTTTGTATTTATCCTGCTTGGTATTAGAAGAGCTGCTTGAATCTGTGAATTGATGTCTTTGATCAGATATGGAAAATTCTTCATTGTTACTTTTAAAAATATTGTTTCTGTAACATACTCTCTCTCCTCTCCTTCTGGGACTCTGTTCATGGCTCATATCTCTTTAACATTCTATCCTTTCTATTTCTCTGTGTTTCACTTTGAATATTTTCAAGTCATATGTTTTCAGTTTCACCTATCTTGTCTTTTACTATGTTCGGTCTGCTGTTAAATCCACTGAGTTCTTAATTTCAGATATTGGTGTTTTGTAATTCTAGGAGGTTCATTTGATTCTTTATTATAGTTTCTAATTCTCTGCTGAAATAATGTATCTTTTCATCTATTTTGTCTACCCTTTCCTCTTTTTCTTTTAACGTATTGATCATAATTAAAGTTTTTTCTGCCAAAAACCAGGATTATCTTTGAATCTATAATTATTGACTATTTCATCTCTTATTTATTGTTTTCTTCTTGCTTTTTTGCATTTCTATTAATTTTTTATTTTATGCTGGATATTGTAGGTTAGATGTTATAGAGGCTTATTTGCTTGCAAAAAATATTGAGTTTGATCTGGTGGGAAGTTAAATTACTGGTAGATCACTTGATCTTTTTGAAGCCTGCTTTTTAGGTTTTCTTAGGGCAAGTCTATTTCTGCTTGGTCCTTATTCCTAGAGTATAGCCTTAATCCTGTAGCAATTCCTATGATGTTTCATTTATCCTAGAATATTGCCTTTCTAGAGTTTCACCTGAAGGACGAGGGTGCTCAACAAAGTCTGTCTATTCAGGGTGGGCCCAATGCCTACTGTCTTTCTTTCCCCAGAACTACATAAACTTTATAACTTTTCATCAGTTTTCACATGTGTAGTTGCTGTTCTCTGTCAGCCTTCCGGACTTCTGCCTGAAATAGTGGGGTATGGGCATTGGCAGCGTTAAAGGAGAACTTCCATGAAAATTTCTGGGGTTCCCTCTCTGTTCCTTCTTCACAGTCACCCTCCTCAAGTTCTGGCAACTTTTGCTTCTATAATCCCCAGTCTCTGCCTCTTTTACCCAGTGAGAACCGCCGCCCCCTTTGCACTGTGGCCTGGAAAGTGTTCCCAGTGAGAGAACCTGGGTCATTATAGGACTGTGATAATGGCTTTGTCCAATAATACCTACTTCAGATCAGCTATTTGTGTTTTCTCAATGTTTGCTTAGATCCTAGATCTTCTGCCTTACCCCCATACAGGCACTCATTATGGTAAAGCTTATCTTTTGCCTAATATTAGAGAGTTATTAAAAGTTTACTAGAGGCCATCTACTTTTCATGTACTTGATCTCTTTTCATCGCCATGACAAGGACATATGAAATAATCATAATATTAGTATATACACAGTGTATATGTACTCAGTGCCAGGCATTGTTTGAGCCTCTTATGTATTTCTTATTCATACTCATTTAATCATCACCTCAACCATATAGATAGGTACTATTTTTGTTCCTACTTAACAAATGGGGACTCTTAGAAACTATAGAGGTTAAGTAATTCCACCTCCTGTCCCCATACACACTATATAAATGGTGGAATTAATGTTTGGCAATCTGGCTTCAGAATTTGTGCTTTTAAGGACTTCATTTTTGGTGGTATTGTTTTCATTTTATGGGTGAGGAAACTGAGTTTTAGAGAGGGTGGATGACTTCCCCAGGTCACAGTGCTATTAAGTGGCAGCTCTAGGATCTGAGCCACTAGAATCCAAAGCCTTTGCTCTTTCCCGTATATCATAGTTCCTCCCAAAGAGAGAAAGAAGAAAAATGTTTTCATTTTGGGGACATTAGTTTAAAAAATTTTCGCGGGGACTTGGAAGGGAGTAAAACAGCTTCCTTTCATTCTTGATGAAAATAATATCTTCTTGTGCATATAATTTGCTGGCTGTTCATAGTTGGGCATTGAAAAGGGGTTGTAATTCCCATAAACATGTGGTATTTCTGAACACCTCTAGAATTCACTCCTATGGAAGCATATTGATAGCTCCATGAATGTCAGTTTTGGGAGTGGAAGGATGGCAGAGCTCAATCTTGCGTTCCTTTGCATATACTGACACATATGATGCCTACCTGACATGTGCCTTTTCCTCTTAAGTCTGAGCACATGTGCTCCTTGGGTGTTTTGGACACTTGCCAGCCATAAACAGATCCTTGAGAGGGTTTGAGACACCAAATATTTCTGTTTTGTTAAGGCTGCCAGGCTGAGATGAGGAGAGGAAGTTGATTCTTTTGTCAGGGAAGTCAGATCAGGTTTTCCCTTGTGCCACATGGCGTGTTTACGCATGAGCCCAGGGTACCAGAGGCTGTAGAATATCCTGGTAAGGGAGCTGCCCAGAACCCATGTGTCTCACCTGGTCTCTGATACCGACCATCCTTTTTTGCAGTGTGGAGGCTGCCAGCATCGGATTCGTCATTGTTATCGACCGGCGAAGGGACAAGTGGAGCTCCATAAAAGCATCATTGACACGAATAGCTGTAAATATTCATTTTTGTGCTGTTATTATAAGTAGTAATTTAAATTGTCTGTTCAGCTATTTCCTATCAAAGTCACAGGGAAAAGACAATTGTTTTATGCTAAATTTTGGGAAGGTCTTTGTAGCAGAGGCTGTTGTGTCACATCCATGTCCCCTCTGCCACCTGCCTGTCATGGCAGACAATTCCTGAGCCCATCAAAATCTCCCTGAATCTACCTTATTGACCTCTCTGGTCACTGAGCCAGGGGTGGGGGAGCGGATAGGGAGTGCTGGGAAGTTAATGACCCAGGAGTGACAAACGACCGTGTTATGGGAGTTGATGGATAAATGCCCCAGCCTCCACACCACTCAGTGGGACAGTTCTGACATATGTACCACACAGTATCTCAGAGAGCCCCAGCCGTTCTTGCCCCCAGCAGTGTCCCGCCTTGTTACACTGGCTTTCTTGTTATCACTCTCCCCAACTCCTCTGTGTTTCCTGGGATCACTTCCTCATTAAACTCTACACCCAAATCCTTGTCTTAGAGTTTCTTTGGTTGGGGGGGGGGGGCGGTGGGATTCACCCAATGTAAGCCAGTCTTCATTTTGGTATTCAAATTAGTTTTCCACATTCTGAAAGATACTGGAAAAAACAGACAAAATATAATATGTGCTTGCTTTTGGTATGAGATTGTACAACCTTGGATGAATTTCCTTTTCCATCTATTTAGTCTGATTTTGATCCCTGTTTGTTGCCTTTCAGCAAGTAGATGTATCCTTTCTCTCTGTGGGGATAGGGAACTCAACCACATATGCAGGGAGAGACACCTCAGGGCAGCTATGCCAGCATTTCCACCAAAGCACAGGCTTCCTAGGAGAGTTGAGAAAGCTGAAGAGGATGGGATATGGTAGGGTGATGTGTGTGTGGAGGCTGGGATGGGAGATGGACTTTAGAAGCCTCATTCATGCCTACTTACAAAGGTAGTCACACATATAAACATGCACATATATGGAGTCTCAGACCTAGAGCCTCAACCAGAAATACAAATAGTGTCTCAGCCTATTTGTCCTACCATGATGTAACAAAATGCAAGCTGCTTCTGTTTAGGAGCTTGCATTTCAAACATCGGGGGAAAGGAAGACTCCCTTCCCTTTGTGTATGGATTGTTTTGTTCCTTTGGTTTAGTTTGGCTAAAATTTTTGAGAAAATTTTAGTTTTGGGGAAAAATACAATGGTGGTTGATGGCCTGAGGATTTAGACACTTGACAGTGCCCATGAATATTTTAGAGGACTGGCCTCAAGAGAGTTCTGGTTTTCCAGGATCCATTGACAATACTTGAATAATCTAATACTTGAACCTAATTTGTTCAAGAATTACATTATCACTTTGTGAGTAAAAAACACAGGGCACAGTGAGTAAAAAACACAGTAGCACAGGGATCCCAAAACCTGGCTTCCAATCAGAATCTCTTCAGGTGCTTGTCAAAAATAGATATGTGATCTTTATCCCTGTTCTAGTGAATCAGAATATTCTAAGCTAAAGACCAGATTACTTTTTAATATTTTTTTAAAGATTTTATTTATTTATTTGACAGACAGAGATTACAAATAGGCAGAGAGGCAGGCAGAGAGAGAGAGGAGGAAGCAGGCTCCCTGCTGAGCAGAGAGCCCGATGAAGACCAGATTACTTTTTAACAAGCACTTTAGGAGGTTGCTTTTTGGGAATCACTAGAAGGAGAGAAAGCCATGAGCAGTGGGAGACTTGGAGTCCCTGTTGTGCCATTAAGTTGTTATATGAATCTGAGTTATCTCATTTCTCAGGAACTTGCCTCCAGATGAAGGCAATGCTTCCTGAAAGCAACTTGGCAATAACATGCATCAGGAATCATTAAAATACTAAGTCTTTGACTCAGTAAATCTTTTGGGAAACTACCCAAAGAAAGTGTTCCAAAATGTGGATT
Source organism: Meles meles (assembly GCF_922984935.1). Classification (NCBI taxonomy): domain Eukaryota; kingdom Metazoa; phylum Chordata; class Mammalia; order Carnivora; family Mustelidae; genus Meles; species Meles meles. Next base: position 55,907,117 of record NC_060069.1, read on the forward strand.
AAGATATATAAAAGTATGAAAAAGTCTAATCATTAGCAATAAGGGATTGGTTAAGTAAATTGTGCACCCATGAAAGATAATATTTCCAAAGAATTTTTAAATAATAGAAATAAAACTCATGGTATAACGTTAAGGGGGAAAAGCACGTTACAAAATATTTCTACAGTGTGAATTTAACCATGATAAAGATATTTCAGCTGAGAAAATAGTCTGTAAATAATTAGATTGGAATATTAAAAATGGCTATGAGATCATGGGTAGTTTTGGTAGTTTTCTTTTTCTAATATATACTTTTATTTCCAATTTTTTTCTGTAAGAAGTATGAAATACTTTTATAATCAGAAATTTTTTTTTGTTCTTTGATTTGTTTTGATTTTTAAGGAGAGGTTTGGTTTTTTCAAACAATATGTCTTTCAGCTCTGAAATCCTGTGATATATACTCTAATTCTTTGGCATCTGTGTTGTCTCCTTAAACTTTCCTGTCTGTGATCTCGGGCAAGAGGAGACCAATGGATGTGACATTTGCCCTGAAACTTTCCATGATCCTTTCAGGTAGCATTTCCAGGAAACTTGCAGCTCATATTCATCCTTCGCCCATCTCGCTTTATCCAGAGGACATTCACTGACATTGGCATTAAATATTATCGAGAAGAATTTAAAATGAAAGTTCCGGTAAGCGTGACTTTTCATCTTGTCTGCATTTGGTCAGGGCCTGTGGAGAAGATGGCATTTGAGCTGAGTTTCTAAGGGAGGTAGGATTCTATAGGCAGAGAGAGGAGAGGCATTCTGTATAGAGTGAACAGCATGTGTAAGGACATGGAGGCAGGAAGGACATACATTATGTGAGGTCCACGGGGAGGCCCCATTCTTGTTGGACTATGTATAGGACAATTGTTTGGAAGAAAAAAAGTAGAAAACATGGAATAGGTTTTCGTTGTAAAAATAAGAGTTCTAGATTTTATTCATAGGCAGTGGGGATCCAGTGAAGGTTTTTCAGTTGGGGAATAACTTGGGTAAAGTGGTATTTCAGTTATGTAATCTGAAGGTAGTGTCCAAGACTGTAGAAGTGATTGAAAGAGGGAGAGTTATTTTAATAGTATGGGTAAAAGAAAATAAGGATCTAAAATAAATATAAGCAACTGTAGAGTAAAAGTAAAACCAATATGTGATATACTCATAGAACAAAAATAAATTAAAATGACAAAAGTAAATATTTTACTGATAACTTTGGCAGAGATGTGGGGGGAAACAGGCACTTTCATACTTTGCTGACTGAAATGAAGTTGATAATGACTGATATGAAGGACTAATTCGTGGATTTTCAAAAATTAAAGGATTTACACTCATTGACCTTCCTATAAAAGTTATTCTACAGATATTCTCACACATGCGCTTAAGTCTGCATATATAATGATATTAATTACCAAATCATTTGTAAGAATCAATGATTAGAAATACCATAAATAAAAAAATAAATATTGGTCTGCACAATCAACTAAATACTTTGTAGCCAGCAAAAGTGATAAGGCATTATACAACCACAGGAAAAACAGGTGGCAGTTATCATACACCTAACCAATGACCCAACCGAAAGAAATGAAAACTCGTGTCCACAAAAAGACCCTTACAAACACAAATGTCCACCAACATAATGGATAAAGAAATTGTGGCATAGTCTCCTAATGAAAGAACAAGCAATAAAAAAGAGTGAAATATTGATTATTTTAACAACATGGATACTCTCCATAATATTCTCCGGAAAGAAGGAAATTAACCACTAAAGAGTGGATGTTCTATGATTCTTCTTATGTAACATTTAAGAAGAGACAAAACTAACCTAGAAAATCACAATGATGGCTGCTGTTAGGGGTGAGGTGGAGTGGAGATTGATTGGAAGTAGGTATAAGGGAAATGTGTATCTTGATTGGATGGTGTTACATGTGTGTATACAATTGTCAGAACTAAATGAACTATCACCTTAAAATCTGTGCATTTGATTGATGTAAATTACATCTCAATTGAAAAAGAACATAAAAAAGGAAAAAAATAGGTAAGATTAATCGATAGTGATAGAAAAGTTTCTAATATATATTTTTGTTTCATTTTTTGTTTAGTTGGGAAAAACCTAAGAAAAATTTCAAGAATAAGATTAATACAAAGAACATTCTATGCTCTTTACCCAGATTCATTCACCTATTGTTAACATTTTATCCCATTTGCTTTATTATTTGCTTATTATTTGCTCCTCCTATAGATAGATAACCTCTCTTTCTCTAATATTATACATATATAAATATATATATTTCTCTATTCATCGTATATATAGATAGGTTTAAATATAAAGATATATATATTATACATATATGGAATATGTATACGTGTATTTGTGTATATAGGATCTAGTTTAGGATCAAACAGTATACATAGTTGTCATGTCTCTTTAGTTTCCTTTAATTTGAAATATTTCCACAGTCTTTCTTTTTTTTTTTTAAAGATTTTTTTTATTTATTCATTTAACAGACAGAGATCTCAAGTAGGCAGAAAGGCAGGCACAGAGGGAGAGAGAGGAGGAAGCAGGCTCCCTGCTGAGCAGAGAGCCCGATGCGGGGCTCGATCCCAGGACCCTGGGATCATGCATGACCTGAGCCCAAGGCAGAGGCTTTAACCCACTGAGCCACCCAGGCGCCCCTCCACAGTCTTTCTTTGTCTTCTATGACATTAGCATTTTTGAAGAATACAGTCCTTTAAAAACAAAACTTACCTTATTTGGGGGTCATGTGATGATTTCTCAGGATTTGATTCAGATAATGCATTCCTAGTTAGAATACTGCTTAAGTGATGTCATGTCCTTCTTAGGGTATCACATGTGGAAAACACAGTGTTCATCTGCCCCCTCCAATTGATAACGTTAATTTTGGTTCCTTGGTTAAGGTGTTGTCCAGTTTCTCGAACGTTTCCATTACAACTAATACAGAATCTTTGGAGAAACATTTTAAGATCACACAAATACCCTGCTCCTCAAAAGATTCCTCTCTATATTTAATACCTATTGGTAATTCTTACCTGGAATGACCTTTATTAAACTGATTGCAAAATAATGATTTCCCAACTATAATACTCTCTGAACATATACTAATCAGAAGTTGGTACTCTACTGTAAACTAGAGTTTTCCCTTCTCCCTTATTTGTCTATCATCATTAGACATATATGTATGTCTCTTTCTCTCTAAATATATTTATTTAACCTAAAAATCATAGAGTTCACACTGGCCCTTTAAATTTTAGGTCATCATCAGTGATCCCTTGTGTGGGAAACTTTACACTAGTTGCATGTAAAAAAGTAATTTAATCTTTAATATTAAAAAATCTGGCAAAACCCAGAAAACATCCATCATGAAAGCAAGATACTTTCAGTAAAAAGAAAGTTACATAATAGGTCATTAAAAAAACTTTTTTAGGTCTTCTAGGATGTATTTTTAAGTGGGGATAAAAGCAAATGGAAAATAATATGGATAATATATTCCCATTTGAATAAAATAGAAGTGGCTTGTTATATGATTGCATGTAATAGCACACCTTGGGAAGGCTCAAAAAACTGGTTGAAGTGGTTGCCTCTTGGATGTAGAACTGGAGGTCTGGGGGTAGGGGTGAGACGAAGACTATTTTCAATTTAGCTTAACTCCTTCTGTTTGAATGTATTATCACATACACATATTAACTGTTCAAAATGAAAAACCTCACTTTAATTGAAATTGCTCTGAGAAAATATTTAATCCATCTCAATGAAAACTGACTATATCTCAGATAAGGGATTTTTCTGTTTCTTTTCCCACTCTTATTTTCCCTCTTTTGGTTTCATTTTATATTAATACTCAAATTTCCTAAAACACTTCTTCCCTATATTTTGGGTGTTAACCAGACACAAAACATATTTCCTATTCTGTTTTAAATACTTATTTCAAAATAACTTGAGTGTTTAAGAGAAAATGTGAGCCATGAGTTTCTTATTCTGTTTTCCTGAACTGAGTAACAGCACTGGGGAAGGGATGACTTACAAGAAATGAATGAACTTTTTGTAATCCTCATAAGCTTGTTCCCCTTCAGAGATAAAGAAAATTGTTTCGTGTCACTCAAAAAGGTTTGGAGTTAGCACTAAGCATTTGACCAAATGTTAAATACATATTTCTCTGGTTGTGTATAAAACACACCTCTCCAAGAGATAATATGTATACAGATACATATGTGATTTATGCCTTGCTTTTCATGTGGTGCATCTATATACTAAAGAGAGAAGGACCATCTACTTTGTGTTGATACCATGTTTTTAGTTACTTCTGTATGTGGTAATGTATGTTGGTACCTTGTCCATCATATTTTCAATTTTAAACTGAAAATCAACTTTTTAAAAAGCTCTCTGTCACCCAAACTAAAGGCTTATTTAGTAGGGCATTTTTAAATGCTAAACATTTACCTTGTCAACTGCCGTTTCACCTGTGGAAGATGATCACATTCTCACTGTTCTGATGCACCAGAGTTCAGTGTAATGTTAACAGACTTGATGGAACTAGACTTCAAAATACATTTAGCCTTTTAAATGACAGTCCAAGCTGTTGGTTTGTCTTCTTTACTTTGTTTTTATTTTCCTTTAATCTTTAATTTTTTTAAATTTAAATGTTACTTAGTTAACATACAGTGCAATATTGGTTTCTAGAGTAGAATTCAGTGATCCATCACTTACATAAAATAGCCAGGGCTCATCACAAAAATGATACCCTTCACCCATCCTTCACCCATCCTGTCCCATCCCCCCACCTCCCTCCCTCCATCAACCCTGTTTGTTCTTTTGTTAAGAGTTTCTTATGGTTTATTTCCCTCTCTCCCTTTCTTCTGCCCCCCTTCCCACATGTTCATCTGTTTTCTTTCTTAAATTCCACACATGAGTGAGATCATATGATATTTGTCTTTCTCTGACTGGCTTATTTCACTTAGCATAATACACTCTAGCTCCATCCATGTCATTGCAAAAGGCAAGATTTCATTCATTCATTATTCAGTTGAATAATATTCTATTGTATATGGAAACCACATCTTTTATTCATTCATCAGTCAATGGACATTTGGACTCTCTCCATAGTTTGGCTATTGTTGATAATGCTGCTATAAACATCGGGGTGCATGTAGCCCTTCAAATCTGTATTTTTGTGTCCTTTGGGCAGATATCTAGTAGTGCAATTGCTGGGTTGTAGGGTAGTTCTATTTTTAATTTTCTGAGGAAACTCCACACTGGCTCCACCAATGGTACAAGAGGGTTCTCCTTGTCTATATCCTTGCCAACGCCTGTTTCTTGTGTTGTTAATTTTAGCCATTCTCACAGGTGTGTGGTGGTATCTCGTTGTGGTTTTGATTTGTATTTCCTTGATGATGAGTGGTGCTGAGCATCATCTCATGTGTCTGTTAGCCACCTGGATGTCTTCTTTGAAAAAGTGTCTGTTCATGTCTTCTGCCCATTTCTTGACTGGATTATTTGTGTTTTTGGATGTTGAGTTGATAAGCTCTTTATAGATTTTTGAATACTAACCCTTTATCTGATATGCCATTTGAAAATATCTTCTTCCATTCCTTAGGGTGCCTTTTAGTTTTGTTGAGTGTTTCTCTCATTGTTCAGAAGGTTTTTATCTTGATAAAGTCCCAATAGTTCACTTTTGCCTTTGTTTCCCTTGCCTCCTGTAACCTGTCTAGTAAGAAGTTGCTACAGCCAAGGTCAAAGAGATTTCTGCCTGTGTTCTCCTCTAGGAATTTGATGGATTCCTGTTTCACATTTAGGTCTTTCATCTGTTTTAAGTTTTATTTATTCATTTGTTTATTTTATTGTCTTATGTTAGTCACCATATAGTACATCATTAGTTTTTGATGTGTTCTAAGATTCACTGTTTATATATAACACCCAGTGCTCCATGCAATACATGTCCTCCTTAATACCCACCAGCAGGCTCACCCATCCCACCACCTCCCCTCCTCTCTAAAACCCTCAGATTGTTTCTCTGGAGTCCATAGTCTCTCATGATTCCTCTTCCCCTCCGATTTTCCCCCCTTTACTTTTCCTTTCCTTCTCCTAATGTCCTCCATGTTATTTCTTATGTTCCACAAGTAATTGAAACCATATGATAATTGACTTTCTCTTCTTGACTTATTTCACTCAGCATGATCTCCTCCAGTCCCATCAAGGTTTTTGTATATGGTATAAGAAAGTGGTTCAGTTTCATTCTTCTGCATATGGCTGTCCAATTTTCCCAACACCATTTATTGGAGAGACTGTATTTTCCCACTGGGTATTCTTTCCTGCTTTATCAAAGATTAGATGACCATAGAGTTGAGGGTCCATTTCTGGGTTCTCTATTCTGTTCCTTTGATCTACATGTCTGTTTTTGTGTCAGTACCACACTGTCTTGATGATTACAACTTTGTAATATAGCTTGGACACAGTACTAGAGGTCCTAGCTTCAGCTATCAGACAACAAAAAGAAATAAAAGGCACCCAAATTGGCAAAGAAGAAGTCAAACTCAGTCTTTTCAGATTGACATGATACTTTATGTGGAAAACCCAAAGACTCCACCCCCAAATTGCTAGATCTCATACAGGAATTCAAAAAAGTGACAGGATATAAAATCAATGCATAGAAATCAATGGCAGAAAGAGAAATTAAGGAATCTATTGTATTTACAATTACACCAAAAACCATATGATACTTAGGAATAAACCTAACCAAAGAGGTAAGGGAAATTGAAAACTATAGAACACTTACGAAGGAAGTTGAGGAAGACACAAAGAAATGGAAAAACATTTCATGCTCATGGATTGAAAGAACAGATATTGTTAAAATTTCTATGCTACCCAGAGCAATCTACACATTCAGGGCAATCCCTATCAAATGCCATCAACATTTTTCACAGAAAATGTGGAACCAGAAAAAGACGATGACTAGCCAAAGGAATGTTGAAAAAGAAAACCAAAGCTGATGGCATCACAAATCCAAACTTCAAGCCTTACTACAAAGCTGTCTCCATTTCATTTCTTTCACTCTGGTCATTATTTCCTTTCTTTTACTGTCTCTGGCTTTGTTTGTTCTTTTTCTAGCTCCTTTAGTATAACGTAGATTTGTTTGAGAATTTTCTGGCTTTTAAAAAAATTTTTGAAAAGAGTTTATTTATTTATTTATTTATTTGACAGAGAGAGAGAGAGAGAGACAGACAGACAGACAAACAAACAGATAGCAAGAGAGGGAATACAAGCAGGGGGTGTGGGAGAGGCAGGTTTCCTGCTGAGCAGGGAGCCAGATGTTGGACTCAATCCCAGGACCCTAGGATCATGACCTGAGCCAAAGGCAGACGCTTAATGACTGAGCCACCCAGGTGACCCAAGACTTTTCTTGCTTCTTGAGGTAGGCCTGAATCGTTATAATCTTCTCTTTTGGAACAGCTTGTACTTCACCCCAAAAATCTGGACTGTTGTATTTTCATTTTCATTTGTCTCCATGTGTATTCTTTTAATTTCTTCTTTGGTTTCTTGGTTGACCCATTCATTGTTTAGTAGCATGTTATTTAGGCTGCATCTATTTGTGTTCTTTCCAAATTTTTTCTTGTGGTTGATTTCTAGTTTCATATTATTATGGTCAGAAAAGATGCATGATATGATTTCTGCCTTTTTGAATTTATTGAGACTTGTTTTGTGGCTAACATGTGATCTATTCTGGAGAGTGTTCTATATGCATTTGAAAAGAATGTATTCTGCTGTTTTAGGGTGGAACATTCTGAATGTATCTGTTAGATCCAGTGTGTCATTCAAAGCCACTGTTTCTTTGTCCTTTTTCTGTCTGGATGACCTATCCATTAATGTAAGGGGGGTGTTAATATCTCTACTATTATTGTATTACTATTGATTTCTACCTTCATTCTGTTTATAGTTACTTCATATATTTAGGTGCTCCCATGTTGGGTGCATAAATATTTACAATTGTTGTATCCTCTTGTTTTATCATTTTGTAGAGTCCTTCTTTTTCTTAAGTTATAGTCTGCCTTAAAGTTGATTTTGTATGATATAAATATTGGTATCCTCATTTTCTTTTCATTTCATGGTAAATGTTCTTCCATTTTCCATTATCTGCATATATTTTTAGGTCTGGAATGAATCTCCTGTAGGCAGCATATAGATGGGTTTTGCTCTTTTATCCATTCAGTCACCCTATGTCTTTTGATTCAAAGTATATTCAAAGTAATTATTGATAAATACATACTCGGGGCACCTGGGTGGCTCAGTGGGTTAAGCCGCTGCCTTCGGCTCAGGTCATGATCTCAGGGTCCTGGGATCGAGTCCCACATCGGGCTCTCTGCTCAGCAGGGAGCCTGCTTCTCTCTCTCTCTCTCTCTCTCTCTCTGCCTGCCTCTCCGCCTACTTGTGATCTCTCTCTGTCAAATAAATAAATAAAATCTTAAAAAAAAAAAAGAAAAAAAAATAAATACATACTCACTGCCATTTTGTTATGTTTTACGGTTGTTTTGTTGTTCTTTTCTGCTCCTTTCTTCTTTTCTTGCTGTCTTCCCTTGTGGTTTGATGACTTTCTTTATTGATTCGCTTGGATTCCTTTTTCTTTATTTTTTGTGTGGCTATTACAAGCTTTTGTGTGTATGTGTTTGTGTGGTTACCATTAGGTCCATATGTAACATGTGATGCATAGAGCAGTCTATATTAAGTTTTTCATTATTTGAGTTTGAACCCATTCTAAAAGCACTAAATTTTTACTTCTCCACCCTCCATGTTTTTTGTATATGACGTCATACTTAACATTCTGTTATTCTGTGAATCCCTCTACTGATTTCTGTATATATAATTTATTTTACTGCTTTTGTGCTTTAACCTACCTAATGGTTTTGTGAGTGATTCATCTACTACTTTTTTTTTTTTTTTTTTTTTAAGAATTTATTTATTTATTTGACAGACAGAGATCACAAGTAGGCAGAGAGAGAGAGAGGAGGAAGCAGGCTCCCCGCAGAGCAGAGAGCCCGATGTGGGGCTCGATCCCAGGACCCTGGGATCATGACCTGAGCCGAAGGCAGAGGCTTTAACCCACTGAGCCACCCAGGCGCCCCCATCTACTACTTTTTAAAAAGGTTTATTTAAGTAATCTCTACACCCAACATTGGGCTCAAACCCATGACTCCGAGACTAGAGCTGCATGCTCTTCCAGTTGAGCCAGCCAGATGCCCCTCATCTACTACTTTTATTGTGTTTGCATTTACTTGTGAAATTTTTTTTCATTTCATAATTGTCTTACTCCTATTATAGCCTTTTTTTTTTTTTTTTTTGACTCAAAGAATTCCTTTCAGTGTTTCTTGTAAAGTTGGTGGTGAATTCCTTTTAACTTTTGTTTGTCTGGGAAATTCTTTATCTTTCCTTCTATTCTGAATGGTAATCTTGCTGGATAGAGTATTCTAGTTTATGGGTTTTTTTTGGTTTGTTTGTTGTTGTTTTTTTTTCTTTCAGCACTTTGTGTAGATCATTCCACTCTCTTCTGACCTGCATAGTTTCTGCTGAAAAACCAGCTTATAGCCTTCTGGAGTTTCCCTTTTATGTTACTGTTTTCCTTTCTCATTCCTTTCTCTATTATTGTTTTTTCATTTTAATTACTGTGTGTCTTGGCGTGGACGTCCTTGGTTTGATTTTGTTGGGGGGCTCCCTGTGCCTCTTAGATCTGGATTTCTATTCCCTTCCTCAGATTTGGGGAGTTTTTAGCTATTATCTCTTCAAATAAAATTTCTATCTCCTTTTCTCTCTTTTCTCTTTCTGGCATCCCTATAATGCTAATATTATTATGCTTGATGATGTCACTGAGTTTCCATAATCCATTCTCAGCTTTTATTATTCTTTTTCCTTTTGCCATTTAACTTGTTTGCTTCTCACCATCCCTCCTTGGATCTGGCTACCCAGAGCAGAGAGCTTGGTTGCTTTTTATTACTCCATATTTCAAATCACTGATCTGTTCTGTCTTCTCTGATTTGCCATTGATACCCTCTAGTGTATTTTTAATTTCAGTTATTGACTTTTTCATCTCTGATTGATTCTTTTTAATATTTTCTACCTCTTTGTTGAAGGTCTTAGTGAGATCCTCCACTCTTTTCTCAAGTCCAGCAAGTATCTTTTTGACCGTTACTTTGAGTTCTTTATTAGGCATATTAGTTACCTCTTTCATTTAACTATTTTCTTTAAGATTTATTTATTTATCTTAGAGATAGAAAGAGAAAACTTGTACACATGCATGTGAGCAGGGTAGGGGTGGAGGGAGAATGAGAGGGAAAGAATCCTCAGACAGACTCCCCACTGACCATGAAGCCTGATGTGGGGCTTGATCCCAGGACCCTGAGATCATGAACGAGCTGAAATCAAGAGTTGGATACTTAACTGGACCTAAGCACCCCCCCCCCATTTAACTTTTTTAATATGGTTTTTGTCCTTTTCTTTCATTCAGGACACACTCCTATCTTCTTATTTTGTCTAACTCTGTGTCTGTTTCTTTCTTTCTTTTTTTTTTTTTCTTAAAGATTTTATTTATTTGACAGAGATTACAAGTAGGCAGAGAGGCAGGCAGAGAGAGAGAGAGAAAGGGAAGCAGGCTCCCTGATGAGCAGAGAGCCTGACGCAGGACTCGATCCCAGGACCCCAAGATCACGACCTGAGCCAAAGGCAGGGACTTTAACCCACCGAGCCACCCAGGTGCCCCTCTGTGTCTGTTTCTATGTGTTAGGAAAGTCAGCTTTGTCTCCTGCTCTTGAAGGTAGTAGCCTTATGAAGAAGAGGTCTTGTAGTGCTCTGTACCACAACGCCCCCATTTACCTGGACCAGATGTTTTAGGGGTATCTCTTTTGTGGCTTGTGTGTGTTCCACTGTTGTGGCTGAGCCTCATTTGCCTTCAATCCAGTTGGCTGCAATGGCCGACTTTGCCTATTGTGGTTGCACATGACAGTTTATTCCCTGTGATGTTAAAGGGCTGGTCTGGGGCCACTGTGGGCTTGTAGTTGGGTTATGGCAGCAGTCAGATTAGATGCCTGCCCTCAGCTCATCTACTAGGGCTGCAGTGGTACCAAACTGCAGGGTGCTCTCTTATTCTGCCCCCTGAAAGCCTTATTGGTATGTGGGGCTGGCAGTTAGACCAGATGTCTCCAGTCCCACCTGCTGGGACTATAGTTACACTGATGTGTGTAGTTAATCCTCCTCTCTCCCCAGGGCAGGAGTTACTTTTGAGTAGCACTGGTCCCTGCTGGGGGTTGCTTGCAGGATGTGTCTTGGCAGGAGCCATTTTGGAGGGACCCCTGTGGAGTGGGGTGGGGTGGATGAGGTGGCTCTTCAGGAGAATGCAGGAGTGGGGTCTGTGGTCTTAGCAAGCTATGGGAGAGTGTTTGAACTGGTTTCCACAGGTGTCTGGCTCTCTAGGCTGGGGTGGGTTGGGGGGGGTGATGTCACTTGCTAGGACTTTGTTTTAGGAGAAGTCACCTAAAGATTCCTGCCCCTCCAGTGCAGGTTCTGAGATTAGTAAGTCAGTCTTCTTTCCATATACTCTTAGTGCTTTCAGATTGCTACTTCTGTACTGTACCTTGGCTAGGTTGTTTTTTGTGTTGGCTCTTTAAGGACTGGAATTCAGTTTCCTTTCACCCTCTGTCTTTCCCAGAGCTAAGCCTGCTGATTTTTAAAGTGCCTGGAGTTAAGTCCTACTGATTGTAAAAAGTCACAAAGTTAATCCCCACTGGTTTTCAAAGCCAGATGTTATAGGACTTATCTTCCCACTGCAGGTTCCCTGTGCCCCAGGTGCCTGGTATGGGGTCTGCTCCTCACCCTTCTTCATGCTTGTGGTGTCACTACTGTTTGTGGTTGAGTTTCCTGGGAGTTTGGCTCCCAACGGCCTCTCTGCCCCTCCTACCTCTTTCTGTGTGGCCTTCACCATTTTTTTTCAGAAGTCCTCTTTGCTCATTTTTAATTATATGTTTTTTTACTGTTAAGTTTTGAGAGTAGATATGGATCCATTGTCAGATATGTGATTTGCAAATATTTTCTCCTGGTCTGTGGGTTGTCCTTTTACCCTCCTATGTCTTTTGAAGAGCAAGTGCTTTTTATTTGGATGAAGTCCAGTTTATCAGTTCTATGTTTTATGTTTTTGGTGTTGTATCTCAGAACTCTCCTAACTCAAAGATTTTCTCCTTAGTTTTCCTTTATGTTTTCTTCTCCAAGTTTTATGTCTTAGATTTAGATCTCTGATGCATTTTGAGTTCATTTTTGTATGAGATAAAAATTAAGGTTCCTTTTTTGGCATATGGCTGTCTAGTTGTTTTAGCACTGTTCATTGAAAATAGAATTATTTCTCCATGGAAATGACTTTTTGCACCTCTGTCAAAAGTTAGGTTCGTGTTTGCCAGGGTTCAGGGATGACTAGGGGGTGAGGTGTGCTTATAAAGGATAGCACAAGGGTGGGGTGCCTGGGTGGCTCAGATAGTTGGGCATCTGCCTTCAGCTCAGGTCGTGATATCCAGGTCCTGGGATCAAGCCGTACATAAGGCTCCCAGCTTGGCAGGGAGTCTGCTTCTCCCTCTCTTTCTGTCTCTCCCCCTTCTCATGCTGTCTCTCTCTCTCTCTCCTTCCCTCTCTCAGATAAATAGAAAACTCTTAAAAAAAAAAAAAAGACAACACAAGGGAGACTTTTATAGTGATTAATCAGTTAGTTCTGCATCTTGATTGTTCTGGTGGTTACACAAATGTACAGATGTGAAAATGATGTAGAGCTAAACATACACATTACATCAATATCAAGTTCCTGCCTTTGATTTTGTACTATAATTATGTAAGATGCAACCATAGAGGGCAGGGATTGGGTGAAGGGTACATGGGACCTCTCTGTACTATCTTTGCAACTTCCTATGGATCTGTACTTATGTAATTATTTCAAAATTACTATAACCACTATAATTACTTTAAAATAAAGAGTTAAAAAAATCACTTAGCCATATTTGTGTGAGTCTATTTCAGGACTTTCTATTCTATTCCATTGATCAATTTGGCTGTCCTTTGCTGTTACCAAACTCTTAACTACTGTAGTTTGTAAGTCTTGAAACTTTATTCATTTTCAAAATTGTTTTGCCTATTCTACCTATTTTGCATGTCCATATAGCTTTCAGAGTTAGCTTGAGACTTTCTACAGAAAGTCTTCTGGGATTTTAATTGAGCTTGCTTTGATCAATATTTAACAGTACTAAAGCCTCTAATATCTTTCTTTAAAAAAAAAGATTTTATTTATTTGAGAGAGAGAGCATGAGATGGGAGAGGACAGAGGGAGAAGCATACACCCTGCGGAGCAGCGAGCCTGATGTGGACTCAATCTTGCAACCCCAGGATCATGACCTGATTTGAAGGCAGTTGCTTAACGAACTGAACCACCTAGGCACCCCTAATAGCTTCCTTTTATTTCTAATTTTCATTTTTTCTTCCAATTTAAAATTTCTCTTAGTCCTTTATAGCTAAAGATGAGTAGGCAGAGTCCCAGCAAACATGGAACACATGCCTCCTTCTGCTGTTCAGTTAGGTAGAACAGAAGACGTGCAACCTGGCAGGATATATTTTTATTTTATTTTTAAATTATTTTTATTAATTAATTAATTAATTTGACAGAGAAAGAGAGAGCACAGGCAAGGGGAGCAGCAGAAGGAGAGGGAGAAGCGGGACCTCTGCTAAGCAGGGAGCCTGATGCAGGGCTTGATCCCAGGACCCTGGGATCATGACCTGAGCCAAAGGCAGACACTTAACATACTGAGCCACCCAGGTGCCCCCGGATATGTTTTTAAAACTCCAGGCTGTGTGGCAAAGTTACTTTTGCCTAATAAGATGTTCCACATTGGTATTTCAAAAAAAACCAACAAAACTCCAAGTGTTACCATAACAATATTTCAAGAAGCAAAATATATTGGCAACTTCTTGTTTTGTGTCCTATTAATTTCTAATTTTAGAAAGCCTAAAAATCTTTTTGATTTTTAGTGGTTTAAAATTTTTAGTGGTTTAACATTTTTAGGAGGGAAAGGCAAAAATGGATTCAGGTTTGGATTCTTTCCACTTTTCTCATGTTATAAATGTGATTTTTAAAAATTCACAGACTCCTGGCTTGCCTGGCTGGCTCAGTTGGTAGAGCATGCAACTCTTGATCTCAGGGTTGTGGGTTCGGACCCCACATTGGGCATAGAGCTTAAAATGTAATTAATTAATCAATTAATTAAGAATATTCCCAAACTCCTTTTCAGAAGTGAGGGAGAAAGGCAGGGACCTGATAAGGTTAACAGTGCTATGTAGTAACCAAATCCCACAAAACCTGAGTTCCTTGAGGCAGGGACTGTTGACTGTTGTGCTGACTGTGTTATCCCTCAGAGCCTGGCATTAATTAGAAATTCAATACCTTATTTGTTGAATGAGTATATCAATTTTGTTTTTCACCTATAGACTTTGGGCCCTAATTTACATCCCTTCTATTCCAAAGTGGATTTATCACTTGACTAATACTATATGATAATAGAAAAAAGCCCCTATTTAAAAAAAAATAGATTTTATTAAGTAATCTCCACACCATATGTGGGGTTCAGGCTCACAATCCAGAGACCAAGAGTTGCATGCTTTACCAACTGACCCAGCCAGGCACCACAGAGAGCCTATGTTCTTACGTCTTCTGATAAAGAGTCAGTTTTCAAAGTAATCAACAAGGAGTGAAGAAATATGAAGTCATAAGTTAAAGGCTTACTGGTGGCATGTTTCAGAAGTAGGAGTGAGAGGTCCTTGTTTCTCTTTAGGAGTGAGTAGGGGGTGTGATATAATCCCTGAAACAGAGCTGGGATCACTACCTGGTCAGAGCCACTGCAGAGGAGCAGAAAGGGACAATTTGGAATGCGTCTCCCTCTAGGTGTGTGGGCATTCCTTCATCTGCATGGGTTTGTTCATCAACCAGATTGTTAATTCATAAAAATCCACTCCCTATTACCTCCAGATCTCCTCCATGCAGGAAATTGGGGCGCATCAACCTTCCTCAAGGGAGGCATCAGTGTAGTAAATCTTTTTAACACACACTCCTCAGGATGTGCCCGTATTCTAATTTTATTTGGATATTCACCAGCCTACCCCTTGCTGGGCTTCTCATTGCAGATTTTTAGGTCTCAATATAACACCTGATTTTGGTGGCTGAAGAGTATACTTAAGCTTGGTAACCTGTGACAAAAATCCACCTAAAGTAGGACCCGACTTCTAGGTAGCTTAGAACGGAGTCCCCTGAACCAGGTCACCATTTTGTCACAGACTGTACAACCTTTGGTATTCCTCGCTTAAGGGGGGAAAATGTAAAGAAAATATAAAACATTTCTCTGCTGGATGTAGTAACTCCTTGTACATGAATTCCTGATTAGGCAAAGTTCAAGTGCTGTTTGAATAATAATAGAACCTAGATAAGCTACTCTTCAATTATCTGTGAGGAATATATTGATTTTTTTCTCTATAGATTGTTATGTTAAACTCTGTGTCTGACCTTCACGGCTACATTGACAAAAGCCAACTGACAGAGGACTTAGGGGGAACTTTGGAATACCGCCATAGTCAGTGGATAAATCATCGAACTGTGAGTACCAACTTATGTGCCATTTACATTTTCTCTCCTTGTTTTCCAGAAGACAGGGCAGTTAAAGATCAACTGGTGGGTGGTCATTGCCTACTGGGATGATTAGATTTTCTAAGCCACGGGTGGGGGAGAAATGGGGCAGAAGGGAAGAAGCTGTGGCTTGTCCTACTATCTCCCTTGCCTCACCTCATCATCTAGCATGGGGTTTTAGGGAGACTTGACTTAGAATGCACCTGGGGGGTTTTCAACACACCAGCACCCTGCTATACCTTAGAGAAATTAATTTTCTTGATCAGGGTTGTGTCTCAGACATTAGCATTCCACAGAACTCCCCAGATGATTCTAATGTATAGAAAGATAAAACCCACCGAGTCAGAAGGCGCTGCATTTGAATATTGTCACCATTACTTATTGTTTGAACTTTGCTCGGTTGTTAAACCTCTTTCAGTTTGTTTTCTCCTGTTAAAATGGAACTAGCAGAGGTTTTCAGCTGGGGACAGTTTTAGACAGATTTTTTTTCTATAGTTATAACTTGGGAAGAACAGTGTTATTGGCACCTAGTGCTGGGTAGGAGGCAGGATTGCTGTGAATCATCTCACGCATAAGACAGCCCCCCACAACAAAGAATTGTTTGGCTCAAATGTCGATAGTGCCAATGATGAGAAACCTCAGACTGACAGAAGCCGTCTGAGAGTTTGATGTGAGACGGAGTGATGTAATGTGTGTAAAAGCACCTGACATAAAGTATTTTACTTGATTCACTCACGGTAATGGTTACTACGCTAAACTAAAAAGGAGGAAAGGTGGGATTGAAACTCAAATAATGAGTGTTTCTGTATAAAGCTGCCATTCCCCTTTCCCACTCTCACAGATAGCCCCTAAATGCTCAAAATGACTAGGTTTTCTGAGCTGAGTCAGAAGCTCCCTTCACCACCCCAGTGCCAAGTTGTGGTGTCAGCCCCCTCTCTCTGTATCCGGGCACTTTGGAACCATGTTGCTCAACATTTACCAATAAACACCTGAATGACGTTTAATTAAGTAGGAG
Source organism: Meles meles (assembly GCF_922984935.1). Lineage (NCBI taxonomy): Eukaryota > Metazoa > Chordata > Mammalia > Carnivora > Mustelidae > Meles > Meles meles. Next base: position 55,923,845 of record NC_060069.1, read on the forward strand.
AATTCACTCTTTTTAGAGTGTAAAGCTTTGTGGTTTTTTTTAAAAGGAAATTTAAGAACTAAACAAAAATAGATTTCTAGCAACACAGTACATTTATTTCAAAGCTACAGATAGTAATCTTTCCATCACTTCTTTGGGCACTATGTAATTCTAAGGAATACACGACCCTTCCCAAAACCTAGAGGAAGACCCACAAGCTGGGCACGAACCCTTTAAACTTATTATCAGTTTTACCTCAATGACAGTGACTCGAAGAGAATTTTCGAGAATGAAAAAAGAAATGGTGAAGTTCTTCACAAACATATTATCCTCACTAGGTCTAAATAGAAAAGATATGGAGGGAAGCGTATGTAGAATATCACACACAAATAAGTGTGGTCAGGGTTGTCCTGTGTTACAATTTCATTAAACCTATGAAAATGGAACTGGAGTGCTTCCAAGCTTTATTTCTTCACTTCCTAGGATTTTATTACATCACTTTAATAATTAGAAGAATTTACTGTCCTGCCAGCCTTATTTGGCCTAGCTAGCTCTCTGGTTTTTGTTTTTGTTTTTTTTCATTCATTTTCAAAGTTTTATTGATCACTTGCTCTGTGCCTAGCTCAGTGTTAGGTGTTGAAAACACAAATGTGACCAAGATGTATGTGCCTTTGGTCTCCAAGATTTTCCAGCATAGTAGGTCAATACAACTGTCTAGTGGAAAAGAATCTCTATAGCTTTTGTTTTGTTTTGTTTTGTTTGTTTGTTGGTTAATATAGCAGCTTTGTTTTTTTTTTTTAATTTTGTTTTATTTTTTCAGTGTTCCAAGATTCATTGTTTATGCACCACACCCGGTGCTCCATGCAAGAGGTGCCCTCCTTAATACCCACCACCAGGCTCACCCATCCCCCCCAAAACTCCCAATTGCTTCTCTACCAACCCTTAGTTTTATTATGTTATTAATGTTTTTCAAATTGTCTCAGATCTTTTTTGAAATAATGCAAATTTGCAGCAAATGAATAAAGAAAAAAAAATGAATGCACATTGACATCAAAGACAAGAATAGTTCTCTGAGAACTTAGAGAGGTAAAGAAGACTGAAACCACAAATATAGATTATTTAAAGACTTGGCATGAGCAGACATGTGCACACACCTTCCCACCCCAGGCCTAGTTTGTATCCATGGTTTGTGTTTGTGCATGTATTAATCATATAATAGTGAACTTCAAAAAATACAACTATATTGATGGGGTGCCTGGGTGGCTCAATGGGTTAAAGCCTCTGCTTTCGGCTCAGGTCATGATCCCAGGGTCTTGGGATCGAGCCCTGCATCCGGCTCTCTGCTCAGCAGGGAGCCTGCTTCCTCCTCTCTCTCTCTGCCTGCTTCTCTGCCTACTTGTGTTCGCTCTCTGTCAAATAAATAAATTTTTAAAAAATCTTAAAAAAAAATACAACTATACTGAAACATCAGACATATCTTTATATGCCTTTTGTATGTTTTATGTATACATTTTATATATACACACATACAATCAAAACTATAAAGATACAATCCATATCATGTATATACAATATATATAAACACTTTTTTGGGTAACAGTGTACTTTCTGGATGTCAGATCACTATGTCCATCTTCTCCCTTGGGGTCAAATTTGCTTCCCAAACTTGGTGACATTGGTTGAATCCTGTCTTCTTTCCTTCCTTATGGTCCAAATAATATGATCTTGGGCAATTCACTTGACTTGTTGGAACTTCAGTTCCCTCTACTGTAAAATGGAGATAAAATATCTTCCACTCTGGATTCTTGAGATGATAAACAAATGTATAGCATCAGGTACAATGCATTGCCCAGTGCAGGTACTCAGATTATAGCTAGTTCTATTATCTCCTATTCAGAGAGTACAATAGTGAATGTTAAGCTCTTCTGACTGTTATGATTGTCTGACCTTCCAGGCCATCGAAAACTTTGCCATGTCTTTGAAGACAACTGCCGAGATGCTCCAGATGTTTGGGGCCTGCCTTGCCACAAAAGAGCTGCCCAGCAGTGTGCTGTCTGCTGAAGACCTCCTTATGTCCCACACAAGGCGGCGGGACAAGCTGCAGGTGAGTAGTCAGTGGCCTCTCATGGGCCAGGCTCTTGGAGAGAGCCAGGAGAAGAATTAGAAGTTAAGCTCCCATTACCCCCTTTGCCAATGAATTGGCAGTGACTGATCATTTTAAACCTTCTAGATAGGCAGTGTGAGAATAAAGAAAAAACCAGTCTTGAGACTGGTTGGTGAATATAAGAGGATTGTAATTAAAACCTTTGAGAAGCTGCCACATAAAGGGAGACTCAGTCCACCTTTGTGCTTGTAGGAGAGGTGTTTGAACATTGTTTCAAGGACTGCACTCCTATGATCTGCTCACAGAGCAAGATATAATGGTTAAAACTGCAGTGAGGGAAGGAGGGTAGGAGCTGGCTTTTGAGGCAGATGCTTTCCTGAGGCTGTTGTGAAGTTTGGGGCAAACTAATAAGCTGACATGTTGCTTCACTTTCTCAGGGATATATCTTTTTATTTGGAGAATAATTTGAGACATGGAAAGTGCTCTGAACTGGGTTTAAGGAGAGGCACCTATTAACTTCATAAAAGCATGTCAGAACGTGCTATGAATGGAGGCTGGCAGATTCTTTCAGATCATGCAGTAAAGCAAAGTCTTCCTGGGGCTTACAGGATGGGCGTCAGCTCCGTTCTGCCTCCAGAAGCACAAACGGACCGTATCCATTATTTCACGGGAGACCAGAACTCCAAAGGGCAGCAAACAGTATTTGAAGGTGGATACATCTTAGCATTACATGTATTCTTGCTGCCCAGAGTTTGGTAAGAGCTGACCTCTTTTATCTGTGGCCCTGGATTTACAAAAATGCTTTGCTATGTGGTTGATTTGTTCATTTAAGCAACACTTATTGACGACCTACCCCTACATGCCAGGAAAACAAATGAAAAAAAAAAAAGTAAACTCAAAGAACACAGAGTTGAATTAGGGGAGTCTCCAGAGTCTAGTAGTTAAGGCAAATTAATTCTTCCATGTGCCAGGGAGCACTGTTAAATTCTCTTTTTAAGGAGCTCGATATCCAAAAGGAGTTTAAAATGTACTTTCTACATTACTCTGTGTAGTTAAAAGATCTGGTTTGACACTGGGGAAACCTGAAATTTTCAGATCTGAAACCTAGACATTTTCCTAGGAAATATCTCTGACGAGCTTGAAAAATACACACAACTTAGCAAACCCATCTTGTTCCCATGTGTTTTTTACACTTGTTTTTACACTTGGATGGAGACTTAGAGCACATCTTCAGAACAGATGCATGCAGGTGTCCCAGACTCTTCTGCATACTGGATTTTTCTCCATGGAGAACTTCCATTTCCTGAGGAAAAGTGACTTTAATAAGCTATAGGCCATCTCTTGGTTTACAAACAATATGGTGGCATGTACCCGGCTGCCCGTAGGACCCTGTCTGCTCAAGGGGGAAACTCACAGAAACTCCCATGGGCTTCTATATATTTTCCTAGAAGCCAGTCCCTGAACTCCTGTAGCCTGAGTGCTGACAGTTAAATAATTAAATGCCCCAAAATGATGAAGGGTATTTTCTCTTTGTGGGAACAAAAACCCACTTAAGTTCTTCTGGCCATGTGACAACTGGATAACCACATGGCAAAGAAGGAAATTGGATGCTTATCTCACATCCCATATAAAAATAAACCAAAATTGATCAAGGGACTTTAAATGTAAATCCTAAAGCTTTTAGGAAAAAATACAGTTCTAAGTTTTCATGACCTTACATCAGGCAATGGTTCCTTAGATATAATGTCAAAAGAACAAACACCTAGGGGCGCCTGGGTAGCTCAGTGGGTTAAAGCCTCTGCCTTCGGTTCAGGTCATGATCTCAGAGTCCTGGGATCGAGCCCCGCATCGGGCTCTCCACTCAGCAGGGAGCCTGCTTCCCCTTCCTCTCTCTCTCTGCTTGCCTCTCTGCCTACTTGTGATCTCTGTCAAATAAATAAAATCTTAAAAAAAAAAAAGAACAAACACCTAAGAGAAAATAAATAAACTGGACATCACCAAAGTTAAGAACTTGTGTGCTTCAAAGGACAATATCAAGAAAATGAAAAGACAACCTACAGAACTGGAGAAAATATCTACACATCATGTATCTGATAAGGGTCTAGTGTCCAGAATATATAAACAACTCTTACAACTCAACCTGTGTAAAAAGACAAATAACCCAATTGAAAAATGGGCAAAGGATTCAAACAGACATATCTTCCATAGAAGATAAATATATATGGTTATTAAGCCCATGAAAACATGTACAATATCATTAGTCATTAGGGAGATGCCAATCAAAACCACAGTGATATACCCACGAAAGTGGCTCTAATCAGAAAGACAGACAATAACAAGTTTGGTGAGGATGTGAGGAAATTGGAACCCTCATTTACTGTCTGGTAGGTCCTCAAAAAGTTAAACATAGAGTTACCATATGGCCCAGAAATCCTACTTCTATGTGTATGCACGAGAGATCTGAAATCATATGCTTCATATAAAAAGTTACATATTAATGTTTGTAGCAGCATTATTCATAACATCCCAAAAGTGGAAACAACCCACATGTCCACCAGCTGATGAATGGATAAATGTGGTATATCTATACAATGGAATGTTACTCAGCCATAGAAAGGAAGTATTGACTGATACATGCTGTAATATGTATGAACTTTGAAATAACTATGCAGAGTGAAAGAAGCAGACTCAAAAAGCCACATATTGCGTGATTCCACTCACACGGAATGCCCAGGGAGGTAAATCTGAAGAGTAAGTAGGTAGATGTGTGGTTGCCAGGGGCTGGGAAGAGGGAGAAATGGAGAATGACGGATAATAGGTATGGGGTTTCTTTTTGATGGTGATAAAAATGTCCTGAAATCGCATGGATTAAAAAGGTGAATTTTATGGTACTATATGGACTATATCTCAATTTTTTAAAAAAGAAAAAGACCTTTGGGTCTAACACAACAATAAAATAACCATGAAGCCTACAGAGATATGCTTTTCTTACTGTTTATGATGGCTCTGCTGACCTTCTTTCTTAGCAAAACAGCTCTTCCCATTGTCTAATTCTGAGCTGGTTTTGGGAGCAGTTTACAGAGGGAGGTGCAGTCTCCCTCTTGAATCTCAAAAGAGGTATTTCTCACCTCTTTGCCACTCTTACTTAGGCCAGAAACCCCAGAGTCTTGGTCTTTGGCTCTCAGATGCTTAAGTCAACTGAGACACTTTACCATGTGTTCCTTTAAATAGGGTAAACCTCTCATATTTTGTTGTTATTGAGATAAGAAATCTAACAGAGCTAAAGGTCTTTCTCTCATTTTGATTATGTGATAAAATACTCTTTTACAAATACGAATACTAGGGCACCTGGGTGGCTCAGTCAGCTGAGCGTCTGCCTTCGGCTCAGGTCATGATCCCAGGGTTCTGGATTGAGCCCCACATTGGACTCCCTCCTCCGCAAGAAGCCTGCTTCTCCCTCTCCCACTTCCCCTGCTTGTGTTCCCTCTCTGTGTCTCTCTCTGTCAAATAAATGAATAAAATCTTTAAAAAAATAAAAAAACAAAAACAAAAAAATGTATCAATACCATTTAGTATTCAGTATTTGTTCCACTCAGGATTTATTCAATTTTCTATTTAGAGATGACAGTTCTATTGGTATTTCCAGGGTTACAAATAATCAGGAAGATAATCAGAATTATAAGTGACTTTTTGTAGGCCATAGAAATAATTTTATAGTCTTAGGAGTTTTCAGAGACCCTTTTGTTAGAACTCTACTTACGGGAAATATAAGTTAGGAATGGATAGACACAGAGGTCTTGATTTTGCACAGGGAGACAAACTTAGTATACTTAGGAATGATTTTAGTGTTGACGCCTTAACAAATTAGCTTTTTGTATTAATTTAATTTAATTTAATTTTATTTTATTGTATTAATTTTATACCACAAGAAGGTTTCTCTCAGTAGCTGCTGAGGAAAGGAGTGTTTCATTTCTTTTAGGTATTTTTTCTCAGTTATGAAGACTTGAGTTTTAAAGGCTAGATTCTAGAATTCATTAGTCGGCATTATACACAGAAGCACACAGAGCTAACTTATAGTCGCAGAAATGGAGTTAAGTAATAAAAGTGAAGTGAGGAGTCTAAAACATTAGTCATTCATATAATCTCTGGGTTCTGATTCATCCTTTAACTTCCCACCCCACCTCCACCCCTAGCCCATGACACAGATGAACACAGCACCTGGCGTGGATAGTTCTGCTTTATAAATATATTTTCAGTAAATGAACAAATGAATGTATAGATTCATGCTTACCATTGTCATAGGAAAGAATTCCCCCCAGAAAATTTAAATTCTTTTGAGCCTGAAGCAGTCTGCTTTCCCCATTAAATGGGTCTTCAGATCCAGTGGCTTGTTTCTATTATAATGGAACTGTAATGATGAGTACACACTGGGACAGCCATACCAGTTGTTAAATATTTATGTTCCTTGAGTGGCCAACTTTTTAAAAAGATTTTATTTATTTATTGGAGAGTGAGAGAGAGAGAGCATGAGAAGGAGAGGGTCAGAGGGAGAAGCAGACTCCCTGCTGAGCTGGGAGCCCAATGTGGGACTCAATCCCGGGATTCCGGGATCTTGACCTGAGCTGAAGGCAGTTGCCCAACCAACTGAGCAACCAGGTGCCCCACTGAGTGACTTTACCTCCCTGGCCCATTTCCTAGGACCCATGAGACCTCCTCGGGATTCTGGCCACTAAAGGGGTTAACGTGTGACTGCAGTTGCCCTCAGGACTGCTTGGGCATTGCATCTGACATCTGTGCTGATTGGTCAGTGCCTGCTCTAAACAGCTCTTAAATACTCTGAATTGTTACTACAATGGACAAGGGCAAACTCCAGTTTAGGCCTGGGTAACTTATCTTTTCACTTTCCTCAATTTTTCCTCATGTATCTCGGGCAGATTTTTTTATAACCCCGCTGAACCTGGCATATGACCTAGTCCCAAAGCAATAACCAGTCATTATTTTCCCTTGTGTTTTTTGATAGTGCGAAGGGGGACACACAGTGAATGACACCACTTACTCAAACCCACCTTCCCTCTCTCACACATTTCCTCACACTCTGCAGTTCTTTGGGTGTATCTCTCTTCCCCTTCGAAAGGTCTTCTACTGCTCTAGCAGTACTTTCCTGTTTCTCTGGCCCTTCTATTCTTCCTCTCCACTCTACATCATACACACACTGTATATATAAAATCTAGTAATGGAAACGCCAAAGTCCTGTGGGAATGTTGGAAATCTCAAGGACATCTAAGAAACTGAGTTGAGAAAAGCCAAGACCCTTTTAGAAGGTAGGAGGAGTGCAAGGTAAGAGTACTTGCTGCTGACAGTTTTGCCCCTTCCCCCATCATATCCTATTTGTCCTTGTTCATCTGCAACCTAATTTCTTTTAGACTATTATTAATTTATCCAATCTACAAATATTTAATGAGCATTGGACAGATAAGAAGAAATGAGGGTTGATATCTGAGAGTGGAAAAGAAGGGATCTGTTCAGTTCCCAGGCAGGAGTACAAGCCAAGAGGCTGACTGCGGGGCATTACCTAGAGCTGACAGAGCCACAGGTGGTGTCCAAAGAACTTGGGCCAGATCTGAGAAGTCACATTTATCATCAACCAAATCCAGGGACAAGTTTGAGGCTGGACATGGATAGCAGAAGCCTGCAAGGGGATGACTACTGGAGAGAGATGGGAGATAAGGAGCAAAGGTGTGAGGGTGAGCAGGCCAGGAATTGTGTGTGAACAGGATGGAGAGACTTAAAACTCCTCCCACGGGGAACGAGCTCCATACGTGTGAAGGCTAGAGGTGGCCAGGCCTGGAGGGGAGATTCAGGGTTCATGTGACTAGAGGATATTGTTCTATAACCATGGCCCTAATCCTAATGCTCAGGACATACTAACCAGCATCCTGTGTGACTCACGCATCAAACCCCAAACTCCTCGGAGCAGAATTCCCTGGCTGGCTCCACCCCCATGGCTTGTTTTGTGGTTCACACTCAGAGCATTGAGAGATGACTTGTGCCATGTAATCAGAGGATTGGAGCCTGTGGATTTGGCAGGCGATAACCTGACATCTTCTTCAGTTGCAAAGCCCCACATCCCATGTAAAAGAAGCAGAATAAAGTTGCCCTGAAGTATGACTCTTTACATCTCAAGCTGAAGTTGTGGACCATCTCCACCAAACTTCCATAACTGAACGAGGCCACACTTTGTGGGCAGATAGGAGGAGAGGCAGGTTTCAGCTGAGACCAGATGAAGTTTTTTTCCTGGTCAGCTAGCAACTCTTACATTGTTAGTACATGCCAGTTTCCAGCACTTATTATTCAGTATCTGTCATTATCTTGTTTCTGGTCACTGCCTTGGATTAGAACCTGATTTTATTTATTCATTAATAAATTTAAAATTATTAATGATTAAGTAATTAACATAAACAAGTAATTAAAATTATTGATTTATTGCTTTTGCTTTAAATATATAACAGTAGTTTGAGATATAAAATTTGCAGTTGTTACGTTGGAGGGGAAAAATGGATGGGCAGGGGACAAAAGACTTAACTTTTTCCAATATATACCCTTTTGTATATTTTGGATTTTGTATAATATGTATGTATATATATGTATTCCTGTGAAAAATAAGTTAATAATCGTATGATCTAATAATACCACTTTTGGATATTTACCCAAAGAAGACAAAACACTAATATGAAAAGGTATATGCATCTCTATGTTTACTGCAGCACTATTTACAATAGCCAAATTATGGAATCAGCCCAAGTGTCCTTTGATAGATGAATAGATAAAGAAGATATGGTGTATATATATGATGGGTGGGTCTAGAGGGTATACTGCTAAGAGAAGTCAGTCAGAGAAAGACAGATACCGTATGATTTCATTTGTGTGTGGAATTTAAGAAACAAAACAAAGAAAAAAAGAGACAAACCACAAAATAGACTCTTAACTACCCAGAAGAGATGGTTACCTGAGGGGAGGTGGGTGAGGGGATGGGAGAAACAGGGGATAGGGATCAAGAGTACATTTATCGGAGTGCCTGGGTGGCTCAGTGGGTTAAGCCGCTGCCTTCAGCTCAGGTCATGATCCCAGAGTCCTGGGGTCGAGTTCTGCATCGGGCTCTCTGTTCAGCAGGGAGCCTACTTCTCCCCCTCTCCCTCTCTCTCTGCCTGCCTCTCTGCCTACTTGTGATCTCTGTCTGTCAAATAAATAAATAAAATCTTTAAAAAAAAAGTACATTTATCATCATGATCACTGAGTAATATAGCAGAACCGTTGAGCCACTGTGTTGTACACTTGAAACTAATATAACACTTTATGTTAACTATACTGGAATTTTAAAAAAAATGAGTTAGTTAATTTTTGAAAGCTGCAGCTTGACTTATTTAGCATTTAATTTCCTGTATGAAAGATACACCTGATCTGCCATTCTCCTCACCACCAATCTACCAAGAATTTGCTTTTGTTCATTTCTTCTGAGACAAATAATATTTTCCTTTCTCTAGGATGAGCTGAAATTACTTGGAAAGCAAGGGACCACATTACTGTCATGTATTCAAGAACCAGCAACCAAAAGTCCCACCAGCAAACTCAATCCCACTGAACTAGAGAATGTAGCTACCATGGAACGGTGAGTGAGAGAGGGGGGAATATGTAGAACTCCATGATCTGAAACGACGGAGAACAATTGGCACAGCTACTCCTGGGTCTTGGCGGAGTCAAGAAAGAATAATATTTGCGACAACAAAGGCAAAAAGATGGTACTCTCCGACAGAGATGTTTTTATGAGAATGCTATTCCCTCCTTTTGTGCTTTGCTCTCATCCCAGGATTTCAGGGGAGATGGTAGTACGTATTTATCTTCATTTCTAAATAATGGTTTGGTTGGGTGCTGTGCTTTACACACCTGTCATCTCAGTTAGAAAACAAAAGGCACAAAGGTAAGGTTACCTGGAGGCACATTTCAAAGCATAGCAGCTGCCTCCAAAGTGAAGTTTCTGCCTAGTTCTGAGGGTGTCCTGATTGAAAAATGGAAAAATTTTCATTTTCCTGCTGAACTGTGAGGTCATAGGTGACAGAGACTTGCGTAAAAAGTCTGACTGAGGGGCGCCTGGGTGGCTCAGTGGGTTAAAGCCTCTGCCTTCAGCTCAGGTCATGATCTCAGGGTCCTGGGATCGAGCCCCGCATCGGGCTCTCTGCTCAGCGGGGAGCCTGCTTCCCTTCCTCTCTCTCTGGCTGCCTCTCTGCCTACCTGTGATCTCTGTCTGTCAAATAAATTTTAAAAAAATAAAAAAAAAAAAGTCTGACTGACTAGAAACATAGGGGTTATCTACAGAAGCCTATATGGACTCCTGTGGAAGTGAACACTAATCACATGCTACTTTCTCTTTCTTGACAGGTTATTAATTCAGTTGGATGAGACAGAAAGAGCCTTTAATCAGTTTTGGTCTGAGCATCACTTGAAGCTTAACCAATGCCTACAGCTACAACACTTTGAGCACAATTTTTATGAGGTTGTTACTTCCTTGTTGAACAGAGCTCCCTTTCATGGTTTGGTGACTTCTGGTTCTCCCTTCTCCCTTGAACTCTGGATATTGAGTGTCCCTCTTCTCCCTAATCCAGCCCCTTCCTTATATCCTTGCTTCCTCATTGATCATTCTCTTCTCCCTTTTTCAGTGGGGTAGCAATGTTCTAGAACCCCCATTTTTCTGCTGGCGTACATGCTATTTCATGTCTGGTTTATCTTCCTTTTTGATTGATAATCTGTGAATGTAGCTTTACTCTTTCATCTCTATGTGTCTCAGCACCATACTCCTCTCAAGCCCTGCTCTGAGCTTAATCTAAAAGCTTATAAGCTATTAAAAAAAAAAAAAGTATATGTAGATACACAAAGTCTTGAATCCTTTTTGGACTTTCAAAGTTTTCTTAGAGTATGTAGAACCTATACCTCCAGAGAGGGCCTCAGGGCTTATTTCTGAATGTTCCAATGTGTCTTACAGGTTAAGCTTGCCCTGGACAGTTTGTTGGCAGAGCAAGCGGAATTTACAGACATTGGCGACACTGTGATATGCGTGGAGCAACTTCTTAAGGAACACAAAAACCTGCAAGGAAAAGGCCAGGTTTGTTTTTTGCTGTTTTTATGGACTGGGAAGGAAGTCTCTGTGTACAGTGACAGATCATATCCATTCATTATTGTTGGAAGGTGGCTGAAGGACACAGGAATGCCCAAATCCTGCCTTTTCAGTCCCCACTGCCACCCCAGGTGGGGTGAGGGTTCCGGTTGACTTGCCTGCCCACACAAAAGCAGCAGGAGGAAAGGTCACAAAAGACATGTTATCTACCAGCAGGATGTGGGGGTGGGAGCCAGCAGTAAGGAGGGGAAATGTGAAAAGGGGAAACCAGAAAAAATACCAGCTGGGTTTATAATAAGCAGAACAGTGCAGAGTGGGCAATGGGTCCACATTAGTTCTGCTGCTACACAGAATTGGTAAAGCTTTCTCCTTTCTCATACCCCAAAAGTTGTCAATATCAAACTTGTAAAAGAATATGTGTTGCACAATTCTCATACCAGTATTAGACAGTTTCCCAGATCTGCACACAAGTCAGCAGGTGGTAGTGATTCTATTTTAAGTCCTTACGAATTTGAGTTATTACGAATTAAGAAAGCCGAATCCTCTCTTTCTAGAGAAGTTCCTTTTTGCTCTTCTCAAATTAGAGTCTCTATCTTTTTGTCTTTTGGGCACCCAGTCCTTGATGATTAAGCACTTCCTCTCTGAGCTTATCTAAATGCATGCTTCCCATATGGTAATTTTATAGTATTAGAGATTTGCTTCTCCAAGTATGAGCCTCTGACCAGTGCATAGATGCCACCTCAGTAAGAACTTGTTAGAAATATGGAATCTCAGGCTCCCTTCAGAATTGGAATCCGAATTTTAATAAGATCCCCAGGTGATTGACATGTACATTATAGTTAACTGAGACACACCTTCTCTTCCCCAAAGGACAAGTAACAAACGTAAACCAGGTTCCCTCTGACCCTAGGAGGTATTAGTTATAGATTCTGAACTGAGGTGCTTCTCCATATATGTGAACACATGAGCCCATCTGTGCACCCAGACTCTCACTCAAGAATCCCATCCTCCCCTATGAGCACTCCCTCTGTTACCAGTGATCATTTGACAGCTAAACATTTTAGTACTGTAGGCTTGAGTAATCAGAAACATTTATCAAACAATGAAGAAAACCCAAATTTCATATATCTGGTGTCTCAGATTCTCTAAGACCCGATTTTTTGTAATTTTAGGGTTTTTTTTTTTTTTCAAGAGAATTCCATGCTAAGTATAGATACTATGTATTTTCACTTGCATATATTTTATATATTAGGGGGAAAAAGCTTCATCAAGCCCAGTCCTTATATTTTGGGTTTGAAAAATATAGTCATGGCATATATATGAATGAAAGTAGCTACTGACCTGCCAGGAGGCTTTCATTCATCACCAGGTACTCGAATGTGGTAGCAAACCAGACAATCAAAACCCTGCTCTCACAGAGTTTACGTCCCACTGCAGAGAGAGATGAGTAAAAAGTAATCGAATAAGTATTAATATCAGATAGTGACAAATGGTATGAAGAAAATAACAGGATATAAGAGAGTGACTAGGGGTGTTACTTTTGCTCAGGTAGTCAGGAAAGGTCTCTCTGAGAAGGTGACCTTTGATCTGAGCTCTGGATAGCCATGCAAAGATTTAGGGGAATACTGTACAAGGCAGAGAAGCCTCAAGCATAAAACACTGGAGGCAAGATCGAGGTTTGTAAGTTCAAGAAATGTTTCTGGAACATAGTGAGTCAGGGGAGTATAAGGTGGGAGTTATGGTGGTGAGGACTAGATTTTATTTTCAGTGGAACCTATTGGAGGGTATGGGTTGGGTTTTAAATAGTATGGCTGAGGGGCACCTGGGTGGCTCAGTCAGTTAAGTGTCCAACTCTTGGTTTTGGCTCAGGTCATGATCTTAGGGTGATGGGATCCAGCCCCATGTTGGGGTCTGCACTCAGCACAAGGTCTTCTTGAGATTCTCTTCCCCTCCTTCTGCCCCTCTTCCCACTTGCAATGTGTCCTCTCTTTCTCTCAAATAAATGAACCAATCTTTAAAAAAGTAATAAAGAGTGTGGCTGATATGCATCCACTTTCTCTCTTCTGCCTCTCTTCTTGGACTTGAGATCTTTGATACATTAAAGATTGCTGACCAAAGCTAGGGGAGAAGCCTGTGGTCATGGGACATGGGTATGCTTTGTGCACCCATGATTGGTCTTTCAAGGGCAAAGTGTCAGAACCAGGTAGACTGACTCACAGCACATGACCTGCAGAGCCTGGGTATACCAGTTTTACCTATTCTGTGTCTTGCTTACCCTGTTATTTTACTTATTTTCTAAAGGATGCAGTAGACCTACTTCTCTGCCTTTAGATGAACCAAACAAAACTATCCTATCATAACCAGGACCTTTTTAACATGTCTTCCCTCAAAGGCAGTGTTTCTTCAGATAATTTTAAAGGCTGGGCTAATCTTTCCATTTGTCCTATAAAGTGTTAAAGGAACAAGGTAATACCTATCTAGAGTCCACCGAAACCTGCTTGGGTTTGTCCTTCACTCAGCGCTCAGGGGTCAGCTTCCCTCCGGGCAGAGCCACTCACTGATATCTGGATTGTTGCCAATTTCCTTATTCTGTACAATGATGTCATCCTTATGGGTAACCTCTGAGCCAACTCACTAACCAGACATCTGCTGTATGCTAATTGAGCCTGTTCTTTTATCTTTTTCTGGTTTGATGGTTCAGCAATCTTTTTTTTTTTTTTTTTTTTTTTTTAAGAGAGAGAGAATCTCAAGCAGGCTCCATGCCTAGTGTGGACCCCACCTCGGGCTTAATCCCACAACCCCACGATCACGACCTGAAATGCAGGAGTTGGACGCTCAACCCACTGAGCCCCCAAGTGCCCCTGATTTAAATCTTTTGAATGTTCATTTTTAACTCTGGTTTTTAACTCTGACTGGTGATTTCAGTCCCCACTCTTATTCCTTTTAAGGCAGAATTTGCTGTAGGGTTTTGGCTATAGGCATGCCAGGCACCTTGGTCATGGGTCAGCAGAGAGCCGACAAGGACCAGGAAGGGGAATCAACATGATTTTAGTCTTGACCTCTCCCCAGAAGGCCAGGGGCCAGCAGTTACAGTACACGTCTAAGAAGGCTTAGAACCCAGATCATTAACTTCCTAAGGATGTAATAATCTAGCTGGAGGGGCATGACTTTTTTTTAATGCAAATTTTCAGACACACACTAAATTAGATCAGCTAGTACAATGAACTCCCATGTGTATGCTCTTTTTCCACAACCATGAGCTTTCTGCCTTTCTTGTTTCGTCTGACTGCACATGTACATTTGATTCCTATGCCATTATCTGTGAGTTCATTCTGGGTTCCCTGACATAGAACATCACCCTTTCTCATCATTTTCTTTCACAGTAGACACTTTTCTCTTTCATCTGTCATAACAGTAGGTTCTGGGGGAAAAAAACTGTTACTACACTAATGATCTCTGAATTACGTGTTGCAACTTGACTATCCAGCCTTCTGTAATTTTCAGCACCTGAAAGATGCCAGCCCGGCTTGTGATCAGAGCACCAGATTTCAGCCATTGCTTTCTCATTATTTCTCTTTGACTTTGGTGATTTTGTCACCTGATTATCTTTTTTTTTTTTTAAGATTTTATTTATTTATTTGACAGACAGAGATCACAGGTAGGCAGAGAGGCAGCCAGAGAGAGAGGAAGGGAAGCAGGCTCCCTGCTGAGCAGAGAGTCAGATGCTGGGCTCAATCCCAGGACCCTGGGATCATGACCTGAGCCGAAAGCAGAGGCTTTAACCCACTGAGCCACCCAGGTGCCCCTACCTGATTTTCTTTAGTAGCAGCTACATAGGCTAAGAAAGAAGCTATGATTTGGAGGTTTTACAGTAAAGTTCTTTGCAGGTGCCTGAAGGATGTGATAGTCATGACTATAGCCGTCATTTATAGCACATGCAAGGAGGCCGGGGGGCAGGAAGGTGTCAAGATATGGGCTTTGGAGCAGACAGAACTGGATTCAAATCTCTGCTCTGCAGACTACCAGCCGTGTGCCCTTAGTCAAGTTTCTTAGCCTTTATTTCTTTTTTTTTTTTTAAAGATTTTATTTATTTATTTGACAGAGAGAGATCACAAGTAGATAGAGAGGCAGGCAGAGAGCGAGAGAGAGAGGGAAGCAGGCTCCCTGCTGAGCAGAGAGCCTGATGCGGGACTCGATCCCAGGACCCTGAGATCACGACCCGAGCCGAAGGCAGCGGCTTAACCCACTGAGCCACCCAGGCGCCCTCTCTTAGCCTTTCTGAACACATCCCTTCATCTGTAAAACTGAGAATAACCATTCCCTACTCTGTGGGAAGATGAGTGAGGTCAAGGCTTCATTGGGACTGGAGCGTAGTAGGTGGTCAGAAGCTGGAAGCTCTTATCAGTCCCCATTCATTTCAGCTGAGTGCTCTTCCAGCCGTCCAGTGTGGCTCCTGAGTTACTGCTCATCTCTCCTCCAACATCTCAGGGCTTTAAGAACAGTTCTGAAGGGTGAGATGCTGCATGCCAAGCCAAGGGCAGGCTGTCATCATCACAGATTACTTGGGAAATAATCTGTGGGGAAGTTCCCTGGGCCCAGAAGATTTGTGCTGTTCTTAGTAAATTCACAGCTGGACTTTTAAAAAAAAATTCAACAGACTTCCTTGCCAAGTTTTCATGCTTCTATATTTGACTAGAATCAGGCAGGTTTAAGCTTAGGCGGAACAAATGCTGGCGTTTTTCTCAGGTTGGTCAGAACCAGATTCTGGAACCAAACTGGCTGACTTGGAAGCCTGGCTCTTCTATTTCTGACCTGGGTCACTTTGGGCCATTTTTGCCTCTACTTCTCTTTTGTTAAACGGGGCCTATATCAAAGGGTTTGTTGCAGGGAGTGAAAGAAAC
The DNA here is from genome assembly GCF_922984935.1 of Meles meles. Taxonomy (NCBI): domain Eukaryota; kingdom Metazoa; phylum Chordata; class Mammalia; order Carnivora; family Mustelidae; genus Meles; species Meles meles. Next base: position 55,939,995 of record NC_060069.1, read on the forward strand.
AGTCAGTTTAAGCATTCACAATGGTGCCTGGCCTACAGAAAGCTCTCAGTGAATCTTAGCTGCTGTCATTAACATCACAGAAGTAGTGGGGCGAATTCTGTGCTACGGAACGTTCCTTAGGTTCAACCTACAAGTGGCCGAGCAGTTCTAGTAACAGCATCTCATCCATTCTTCATTCATTTTGCAACATTTGTTGATCTCCTACTATGCCAAGTCCTGTTCTATGTTATGAGGACACAGCAGTGAGGAAAAGAGTTGAAAATTACTGCCTAAGGAATTAGCATTCTGGCCTTTTCTCAGGGACGGCAACCAGTGCATCTGGCCTTTGCTGGACAAAGTACCAGTACCCAAGTACTCAAGTACCCTGAGTTTTTATCCCTGAGTTCTTTTAAAATAGCCACTGCTTGACTTATGTCACTTTATTCCTATATCATTACTCAGTTTTGTTTTGCACAACAGTCATTTATTCTTAAGTAGCTAATTTGTACCATGGATGTCTTAAGTTGAATAACAGCTGGTGCGTGCTCACAAGAGTCCGCAGCGTAGTGCAGGTGATAGATAGTGATCACAGCCAAAGTACCTGCTCTGATCAAGAAAGGGCACAGAGTGGTATGGGAGCACAGAGAAGGGTCATCAAAATAAACTGGTGCAGTTGAGAGAGGGATGTCCTTGTATTACTGTAAGACGTTAAACCAGGGCAGTGTGTCTGACTGGGATGCTCACCATGCTCAGCAAGGGTGCACGTGGCCTCTCAGCGCCTGGAGCCCTTTGGAAACATGGGAGTCATCTGCGTTCACTCACAGGTCAATGCTGTTTCACACATATCCAGCCAAGTGTGTTACTGCGTCTTCTAGTTCCCTGGTTAATTCATTTTATTGATCAAATATTTATGAGATACTGGGGCACCTGGGTGGCTCAGTGGATTAAGCCTCTGCCTTCAGCTCAGGTCATGATCTCAGGGTCCTGGGATCGAGTCCTGCATTGGGCTCCCTGCTGAGCGGGGAGCCTGCTTCCCCCTCTCCCTCTGCTCCTCCCCCCTGCTTGTGCTCTCTCTCCTCTCACTCTCTGTCAAATAAATAAATTCTTTAAAAATATATATTTATGAGATACTTCTAAGTGCTTTCATGGAGGTTGTTTATCGGTAGGAGTGAGAGGAAGAGGAAGAGTGGGTGGAGGTTTACTAAGTGCAAGTAAAAATAAAACCTTAAAAAAGAAAAAAGAAGGGCGCCTGGATGGCTCAATTGGTTAAGCCACCGCCTTCTGCTCAGGTCTTGATCCTGGAGTCCCAGAATCGAGTCCCACATCAGGCTCTGAGCTCCGAGGGGTGTCTACTTCTTTCTCTGACCTTCTCCCCTCTCATGCTCTCTCTCACTCTCTTTCTCTCAAATGAATAAAATCTTAAAAAAAAAAAAAAAAAGCAAACAAAGAAGATAAATTCAGGTAGAGGTAAGTGCTGTTTAAAAAAAAAAAATGAGGGATGCCTGGGTGGCTCAGTTGATTAAGCGGCTGCCTTCGGCTCAGGTCATGATCCTAGCGTCCTGGGATCGAGCCCCATATCGGGCTCCTTGCTTGACAGGGAGCCTGCTTCTCCCTCTGCCTCTGCCTACTTGTGATCTTTCTCTCTCTGTCTCTCTTTCTGACAAATAAATAAATAAAATCTTTAAAAAAAAAAAAATGAAACAAGGGAGAGATTGGGCTTGGGTGGGTGCATTGCTGGGAGTGACTTAGACATAGTCAGGGATAGCCTTGTGAGGAGGCGAGCCAAGAATTTACCTGAAGGACCTTGGGCGAAGCATCCCAGGGAGGGGCCCTGACAGGAGCGAGTTTGGTCGCCGTCCTTGTACCTCCTACCTGCATTACTGCAGTAGCCACCAGCTGCTTTGCCTCTCCTCTGTCTTTCTCAACGTTATAGCGGGAGCAATTCTTTGAAAAATATGAATGAGGCCCACTCCTCAGAGCCCTCCAGGGCTTCCCACAACACACGGAATAAAAGCTGAAGTGCTCAGAACGGCACTGGGGCATTCCCCATCCAGTCTCCCTCTTTCTCCTGATTATGTTTTCTCCTTTCCTGCTTGCATCCTCTGTTCCTGCCACAGTGGCCTCCTCCTGCTACCTGAACATGGCAAACACGCCCCTGCCTCTCAGCCAAGTACTGCATGCTTTGTCACTTTGGGCCTTGGCTTCTGTGTCAGGGGTTCCCAGGCCCACACTCAGGTTTGAAGATTTGCTAGAGGGCCTCATAGGACTCAGCATGTAATTATACTCACATGGTTATGATTTATTACAGTGAAAAGAAAGCAAGCAAAATCAGCAGAGGAAAATGCATGGGGCAAAGTCTGTTAGGAATCAGGTACAAGATTCCAAGATTCCTCTCCCAGTAGAGTCCTATAGGATCCTGATGCCCCTGGATTCCAACCCCCCACAGGATTATGACACCATGGTGAAGTAGTGTCTATCAGGAAAACTCAGTGCCCAGTTTTTACTGGGGACTGGTCATGTAGGTAGCCTCTACTTGCCATGTACCAGAATTCCATATTCCCAGAAAGAAAGTAGGGATTTAGTGTAAACCATATTGTTTGCACAAACCATTAAGGCATGGTGAGCCATTCTTATCAGGGGATTATAGGTACCCTCCTGACATTCCTAGAGGGTACCCAAGGGCTAACCTTGCAAACAGGCCTTTCAAAGACAGCAGTCTCACGCCTGTTAACATTTCTGCATTGCTTGGATGGCTCTTTTCTTTTCTTTTAATAAATATTCAATTTATTAAAGTTACGATAAAGTCTAGTTTTTCCTTAAGCTTTCAAGTTCAACTACAAATCTTTTTCTTTTTTCCATTTTCTAAAAAATTTAAATTCAATTAATTAACATATAATGTATTATTTGTTTCAGGGGTACAGGTCTGTAATTCATCAGTCTTATATAACACCCAGTGCTCATTACAACACTTACCCTCCCCAGTGGACATTGTGGACAGCACTCTCTCAGTAAGCCCTTCTCTCACCCATCCTACTTAAAACAGCAACTCCTAAATAAATAAATAAATAAATAAATAAATCTTTAAAAAAAAAAAAACAACAACAGCAACTCCTCCACCAGTACTCCCTATCCTCCTTTCCATGTCTGGCTTTTCTTCACAACATGCACCACTAACTAGGATATTATATAATCTACATATCTAATTATTTATTGCCCAATGTCTCCTTGCCGCTTCCTGACTGCACACAGGAGAAGAATGAGGCACAAACAAGTCCACTGCAAGAGAAAGGGAGCAGGGATCGGCAGTAGAAAAGACTCACCCCAAACAACTCCTCAGTCTCATATTTTTGGAAAGCAGGTCACAACCAACAAAGAAGCTGGAGTTGGTTACACACTGACCATGAGTCTTGTAGATGAGAAGAAAGGCAAAATGTATCTGGTCGAGCAGTATCAAGTTCATAATTGAGCAAGCACTTTCAGAGGGCTCTTATAATTAGCCACAGGTGGTCTCCGGAGTAGGGGAGATAACAGAAAAAAGCCACTGGAACGCCCTGAGGCAGCTGGGCGTTCCCTGCTGCTGGGCTGTGAGGACTTTTATTGTCCTCTCCCCCAGAGGCCTGTTGCCAGAAGGCTAGAGCTAAGCATGCTTGGTGGCTGGTATAATTTCTCATGGGTTACATTTTAAGCAGTATGTTGTTCTGAGGCATGGTTACATCTGCTATTAACATGTAAGCTCCATGAGGGCAGGGGTTTTTGCTTCCTTGATTACTACCAGGCCCCTAGCAACTAGGGCGGTGTTTAGCACATGGAGGGTCCTCAGTAGTATGTGATGAATGAATTAAAAATAGATAAACATGGGGGCACCTGGGTGGCTTAGTTGGTTAAGTGTCCAATGCTTGACTTCAGCTCAGGTCACGATCTCAGGGTTGTGAGATTGAACCCCACATTAGGCTCTGTCCTGGGCATGGAGCCTGCTTAGGATTCTCTCTCCCTCTCTTAAAAACAAAACAAAACAAAACAGTAAAACATGGCTCATGGGATTAGAACAAAGTAAGCCATGTGAGAGGGGTAGGAGATATGGTTGCTGGGAGGCTGAAGTCAGAGAAGACTGGGATCTTAGATCCTGTGAGTTGCAGGAAGGGGTTTAGATAAACATATTTCTTAAGTCTCGGGATCCCTCACAGAGTTGTCCAAACCAGATCTTTACTAGCTTCCCAAATTCAGCTGAGTTCCTCTCTCCCCTCAGGGCCCCATGTCTGATCCTTTTACTTTTCCATTTAATTGACAGGGGAATTCAGAGTCTCCAGTTCTGGTCAGTATAACCTGTCATGCTCTTCTGCCAAAAAGTTAACACAGTTGTAATAGCTGAATTATTGGAATTATTTATTTAGTAATCTAAGTTCTCCATTACATTGAAAATCATAGCTTGTTAATGCTATATCCTCAGTGCCTGGCTGAGAACTCAACAGAAATTTGAATGATTGGCTTGCTTTTTAGAGTGTAGTTGACTTTGGACTAGGCTAGACTTCTGGAGACCTTGAACTGCGACAGAGCTTCTCCAGGTTCCGGAGTCAAGACTCTCAGCCTAAGACCTGACATCTCCTAGGCTTCCTCCAGGTTTGGAGCACACGGTAGTAAATATCACCCTCACCATGACCTGGCTTCTGATGCTTGGCTGTGGATGCTCACTTCACAGGATACCTTGGAAAAGGCCCAGCTGCTTTCAATAATTGGGGACCAGCTCATCCAAAGCCACCACTATGCAGTGGACTCCATCAGACCCAGATGTGTAGAGCTCAGGCACCTCTGTGATGACTTCATCAATGAAAATAAGAAAAAATATGACATTTTAGAAAAGTCCTTGGAGTTGCATAGACAGCTGGACAAGGTGAGCACAGCAAAGCCATGACCATGATGTTTGCTAAATTTTCTGTGCAAGAGTCTTAATCATACTCATCCTCCCTGCCCTACAGAATTACTGAGAGGGTAATTACTTCATGTTCAATAGTGCTTGAGAGGCATTAAAAACTGTGCAGATTCTAGGTCATAGAAGTATTAGAAGTCAAAAGTGCCCCCACCATCCCACCATATACCATGAGAATGAACAAATGTTCATTCTCCTCTGTGTGGACCTAGACTTAGAGTTTTGGCCTGGCCCCATGATTCCCTTTAGGCAGAGAACCAAGCACTATATTTACAAAGTGCTTCTCCTTATATATAGGCATCAAATCAATCCATTTGGAAAAGCTTAAGTAATAATGACCATCATACACTCCTACCATTTATTGAGCACCTACTATGTTCCTGCCAGGAAAATAATTATGTCATCTATTCAATCCTCAAGACAACCTATGAGAAGAGTATGAATGGCATTATTTGGTAGAGGCAGAAACTGATAGCTTGGTTAAATCAGTGGTTCACCGGATTTAATACATGAGAACCAGTTTGCTAGAATTGCAGATTCTCTAATGTGCCATTGTGGAGACTCAGATTCAGTAGTCTAGGATGATGCCCAGGAATCAGTATTTTTATCAAATTTCCAGGTGTTTCTGGTGCAGGTGGTACAGGGATGGCACAAGAGACTGTGGGATATGTGATTGCCCATGACCACACCTGGGATAAAAATAAGGGATGCAGATTTGAAGTCAGGACTGCTATATTCCAAACCCCAGACTCTCTAGACTAGACAGCAGCACTCTGTGCAGAGGGCTCACAGAGAAGGGCATAGCCCCTGGTGCCCTTCAGTGGTGATCTCTGGGGCAGTTGCCTGGTCAGCAGGGGCGGTGGCTTCTGGAGCCTTCCCTGTCAGCTGTTTGTAGGCAGCATGTAACTCATGGCCATGAGTCAGCATGCTCCGTTCCCATAGCTGTTTCTCTGTGATGGCTGGGGGCACACACCCAGGCTATTTATGTCATCCTGATGCCAAAGGGATTGTAATGTCAATGAAATACAACTGTTCCAGAAGCAAGTGCCTCAGAAGGGCCTGGTCCACAACCTGCTCTGTGTGCTGAACTCCGCAGGATCAGCTGCTGTTTTCCTCACTCCATTTCCGCTCCAGACTTAATAGCCTAGTGCTGATATGTATGTTTGGGTGTGTGTGTGTATGTGTCTGGGAGAGCAGGTATCCACTGTGACTGCAGAAGAACACAACTTAATATTTTCTACAGATCTAGGCATGTTGTTTCAAGAGAAATATATCAAAGCATACATATGCCATGCATATAGAGCATATACCTAAAATCACAGAGTGTATATATCAAAGCATGATTTACATTATTTTGGAGAAAATCCAAAAATGTACGAAGGAGGACGGAAGAAGTTACTAGAAATACCTACATGTGCCATTCCCTGCCTCATCACCACATAGGGATAATCATTAATTTTTAAATACCTTTACTATGCTTTGTTATTCTAAAAGCAGTCCACATTCAGTGTAAGTAATTTAAAGAAAAAAATAAAGACAAATAGAAGCTGCCTATAATTTTCCCACTTAAAGCTAACTACTTTGGAGTGCTCCCTTTTGCTCTTTCCCCCCTGTATAGTTATTTTTGTGCAGCTCTTTAGGTCACATGATAAATGGAAATGCAGATGTACTTGCGCTGGCAGCTTCTTTCCACATAAATATTCAGGCAGCACAAGGACTCCTGTCTTTCTGTTTAAGTCTTTTAAAAATTGAATTTTTAGAATTTGTCACCTATCTGATTTCATCCCAGCAATCTGGAAAGTTTGAGTATTGCTGTCCTGAGTTACAAAGCTTTGCATGCTTTGATGGTTCCCTGGAATAGACAAATGCCAGTAAATGCAAATGTGAGCAGCGGAAAGTAGTGTTTTTGTTAAGAAGGACATTTCCTCCCCTGGGAAGACATGTAGGGGCCAGGTCTAATGCCTCATTGGTCATCCTATGCCCTTATAACCAGTTAGGATGCAAGATGAGTAGCCTAGAAGGCAAACCTGAAAAGTCATTGGTTGCAAGCCTCAATGGTTAGACCAAATTTAGGAATACCTAACTCTTTTCTTTTGGTGATGTAGCAATTACTGTCAGTAGAAAAGAGGAGAATGTTTATTCAAGTCTTTTTACTGACTGGATGACTCTCCCGAGAGATGGACAGATGTAAAATTAGTTTGGGTTTGTCCACTTTACAGCTGTGTTAACAGTGGTTAGACATATGAACTTGATGCTGTCCCACAACAATTTTCCATTGTCTCAGGATCCTCCCGTACCACAGACAAGCTCAGGTGTTCTGAGCTGTGGGCAGGCTGACTGCATGGGGCACTGTGTTTCTTTTGAAAGGTCAGCCAGTGGTGTGAAGCAGGAATCTACCTTTTGGCTTCCCAAGCTGTAGACAAGTGCCAATCACGAGAGGGGGTTGACGTTGCCTTGAACGACATTGAAGCATTTCTGAGTACAGCGAAAGAGTACCAGTTGCCAAGCCACATGGAGTTTTACAACCAGTTTGAGTTGATACTCACCATTGACGTCAAGGTAATGTGCCTGGGTTATTTTAATCTTGTGGTTAGAAAGGAAGCACTGGGGGGCCTTTTGCCTGTTGCTTAAGAAAGTCTGGTTCATCGTCATTAGCCATCAGGGAAATTCAAATCAAAACCGCACTGAGATACCACCTTACACCAGTTAGAATGGCCCAAATCAACAAGACAAGAAACAACAAATTTTGGAGAGGACGTGGAGAAAGGGGAGCTGTTCCACTGTTGGTGGAAATGTTAGTTGGTGTATCCACTTTGGAACACAGTGTGGAGATTCCTCAAAAAATTAAAAATAGAGCTACCTTGTGACCTGGCAATTGCACTGCTGGGTATTTATCCCAAAGATACAGATGTAGTGATCCAAAGGGGCATCTGTACCCCAATGTTCATAGCAGCAATGTCCACAATAGCTAAACTGTGGAAAGAGTTGAGATGCCCTTTAATAGAGGAATGAATAAAGAAGATGTGGTCCATATATACAATGGACTATTATGCCTCCATCAGAAAGGATGAATGCCCAACTTTTGCATCAACACAGATGGGATTGGAGAAGAGTATGGTGAGTGAAATAAGTCAAGCAGAGAAAATCAATTATCATATGGTTTCATTTACCATGGAAAACATTAGGAGAAGGAAAGGGAAAGTAAAGGGAGGGAAGTCAGGGGGGAGATAAATCATGAGAGACTATGGACTCCGAGAAACAAACTGAGGGTTTTAGAGGGGAGGGGTGGGGGGATGGGTGAGTCCAGTGATGGGTATTAAGGAGGGCATATATTGTTATATGTAAACGATGAATCTTGGAACACTACATCAGAAACTAATGATGTATTGTATGGTGACTAACATAATATAATAAAATTAAAGAAAAAAAGAAAGTCCAGGTAGGACATACTGAGCAGGTTTACCAGTTCCTGAATCTCAGGTAGCATCCTAGACTCTGTGCTTCCTGGAAATCTGACCCTTCATGGTCTGACCCAAATATCACCTTCAGTCATTCATTTCTCTCCACATACTCATGAGCATCTCTGATGTATCATGCACTGTGCTGAGGACATAGCAATGAGAAGAAATAGACATGGTTCTGTCCCTGATGCAACTTAGTGGGAGAGACTGACATTAATAAAATGTCAAACACAGGGCACCTGGGTAGCTCAGTCGGTTAAGTGGCTGACTTCAGCTCAGGTCATGATCCCAGGGTCCTGGGATAGAGCCCCACATCGGGCTCCCTGCTTATCAGAGAGCCTGCTTTTCCCTCTCCCTGCTGCTCTGCCTACTTGTGCTCTCTCTCTGTCAAATAAAAAAGAATCTTTAAAGACAAACAAAACCACTCAGTTTTAAAATAAATAAATGTCAGGGGCACCTGGCTGGCTCAATGGGTTAAGCCGCTGTCTTTGGCTCAGGTCATGATCTCAGGGTCCTGGGATCGAGTCCCGTATGGGGCTCTCTGCTCAGCAGGGAGCCTGCTTCCCCTCTCTCTCTCTGCCTGCCTCTCCATCTACTTGTGATCTCTCTCTGTCAAATAAATAAACAAAATCTTTAAAAATAAATAAATGTCAAACACAAAACACAAGAATATGTTACAAGCTGAGATAAGTGCTCTGGAGGAGATATTTAGGATCCTGCTGGACATGTGATAAAAGAACTTGACCTTGACTGGGGATCCCTAGAGCCAAGGCCTGGAGACTGAGTAGAGATAATGGGGGAGCCTTTCCAGACCAGAAGTAACAGCATGTACAGAGGACACAGGCCTGGAGGGAAACTGGCACAAATGCAGAACCCAAAGGCCAGGGTGGCTGGAGTACAAGAGCAAAGGAAGGGTGTTTGGGGGTGAGGTAAGAGAGGGGCAGGTGAGGCAAGGCTTTGTGGGCCATATTAAGGAGTTCAGTCTTTATTCTAAGAGCAGTGGGAAGCCACTGAAGGGTTTAAGCAGGTGAAAACTTGATTGGGTTTGCATTTTGAGACAAGCTCCCTTTTATGAAGTCAGCAGAGTTATGGAGAACACACCTTCCTCTGAGATTCACATCACCTTGTATGTATCTCTCCCATAGGGTCATCTTTATTTCTTTTGAGTCACCGATATCTTTTGAGTCACCGAATCTGATTCACATACTTTCAGGGTTCTATTACTCAAGGGTATTTAAGGAAGTTTGAGGTAGGCACTTTTTACCAAGATGCGGGCAGAGTTTAGGGAACTCAGTAGGGATGGTGAAGGTCCCTGGCGTTAGCAAGAAACAAGAAGCAGTTACCAGCCATCAGCATAAAGGGCAAAGGAGACCTCAGGAAGCACTGTTGCTATGACTGTGAGAGGCGCTAGTAAGGGCTGTGGCCTTGGGCAGATGTGGCTACAGCTGCTGTTCTGGCCAACTTCAGCAAACTGCCTGGCCATACCACCTACCAGGAAATGAGTAAACTTAATCAACCGTCTCTAGAAAATAAGCAAAAACATGGAGGAAGGAGAGGATTACAAGAGAAATTTTTTTTTTTTTTTTTGGACAGAGAGAGATCACAAGTAGGCAGAGAGGCAGGCAGAGAGAGAGGGGGAAGCAGGCTCCCTGCTGAGCAGAGAGCCTGATGTGGGACTTGATCCCAGGACCCTGAGATCATGACCTGGGCCGAAGGCAGCGGCTTAACCCACTGAGCCACCCAGGTGCCCAAGAGAAATGTTTTTTTAAATCTTTTATGTCAAGTGGATTAAAATATCTCCCAAGCCCATCTTTTTTTCTTTTAGTTTGGAATAAAATTTTAGGTTATAAGACTTAAAGATCCTGTTGTGTCAGAGAAAGTTGTGTCCACTGAGAAGTAATGACTTTGTTGTCAAAACTGGTACTCTATACATATAGAAATATTCCTAAATATATGTACGTGTAGATATGGTACAGACACATGTATCTTTTTACTTTGACAATTGAGATAGCCTACAAGCAATGAGACCCCTAGTGTCAATGAGCCCACCTAGCCCTGAGATCTTTGTTTTTAATACCGTTCTTCAGTAGAAGACTCCTGAGCTCCTTGGAGAAATGGCTGATTCTAGGGCTGGGGCGGGGAATATACAAGATGATCCTAGAGCATCTTGTAGTGCCAGAAGGAATTACTAAAAACAAAACAACAAACCACAGTGATGGGACATAGGCGGCAACTGAAAAGAACTCCCCATGGCCAATGTTAGAACAGTTTGAGCAATAAAATTAATAAGTAGTATTGGATTCCAACCCAAAGTATAAAATGCATATCCATTAACCCATTCTGATATAAATAATGAAATAAATAAATAAATAAATGGGGCAGAAGAAACTAATCTCCCATGCAGAAGAATTCTAAATTATTTGTGTAGATACTTTGCCCTCAAGACAATAGAGTGTAATTTCCCAACCCTTAAATGTGGGCTATGTATAGTGACTTTCTTTGGAAGATTACAGTACAGGGAGGGAGAAACAAAAAGTGACTTTATGGTAAAGTTACTTTATATACACGACCTCAACTAGGTGACCAAGGTCAACATCAAAACAGTGTTATCATGCAGATTTGAGGTACCCTTGATGTAATGTAATGAACATGCCACTTTACTTCCATGGTCTTACCCCCAAAACCCATAACTCCAGTCTAATCATGAGAAAAACATCAGATAAATCCCAAATGAGGGACATGCTACAGAATATCTGACCAATACTCCTCAAGATAGTCAAGGTCATCAAAAGCCAGAAAAAGCTGAGAAACTGCCACAGCCAAGAGGAATCTAAGAAGTCATGACAACCACATGTAATATAGTATCCTGGATGGGACCCTGGGGGGAAAGTACATTAGGAAAAATTGAGGAAATCTAACTAAAGTATGGGCTTTATTTAATAATAATAATAATTATTATTTATTTTAATAATAAAAGTAACATCAATACTATTTTATTAATTGTAAGAAATATGCCATACTAATGTAAACTATTGAGATAGTGGAAACTGGATGGTCTATATGGGAACTCTGTACTATTTTGTATTTTTTTTCTGTAATTCTAAAACTGAAAAGATAAAATTTATTTCTAAAACAGTGGTAGTCTACGTGTAAACAATTGAATCTGTTACAATTAAGGCTTAGTGATTACAAAAACTGCATCTACAATTAAATGATTATGCTTGTAGCAGCCCCCCAACCCCCCGTCTGTCTGAGGCTTTTCTATAATACATTGCATACATGCATACAATACATTCCACCACCCTCTTAGTGCTGTTTTGATTTTCCTCCATTGTTCACTTTCACCACCCAATCTAAAAAACGAAACAATCGCAGTAACAAATAGCAAAATTCAATTCTTTAAACATTCACTGGGAATCCAGTGAATGAAGTTCACTTCATTCACCTATAATGAAGGTGGTGGCAGTTTAGTGGAAGACAAGCCCATCCCCAGTTAAGTGCCCGTTGGTCCAAGAACATATGGAGTGAAAAGGACAGTGGAGCACAAAGGGGATGCAGAGGTCAGCTCAGCCTGGGAAAGTCAGGGTGTTCATAGGAGAGGATGCCTAAATTTGGTCTGGAAGATTGGGTAGGAGTTTTCAAGGGACACAAAGCAGAGGGAGGGAACCTCAGCAGGTGGAACAGAAGATGCAAAAGCAGAGAGACTGGAAATAAGAACGTTCCTGTAGCTGCCACAGCTGGAGGCTGGAGTGAGGGGTGGGGACTCGTGGAGGTTAGACTGGAGGGAAATCAGTGTAGTTAATGAAGGGTCCAGTGTTTCATGAGGAGTCTGGACTTTATCGTAGCAGGTTATTTAAACAAGGAAGTTATATGATTAGATTTATTTCCGGGAAAGAGAATTCAGATTATGGTATGGAGAATGGATTTGCAAGTAAAAAGAGGGAAGAGGAAAGGAGGGGATGCAGTTGTTAATCTTGTCCCAATCCTCTCCCTCATCTGAATTTAGGGATTTAGGGTTTTTTTCTGACCACCTCACCATTTCCAGGGTTCACCGTGGGATCTTAAGGGAGAGATACAAAAGGGCAAAGGTGATTCAAATCCTGTTAAATCCAAATGGTGGGCCAGGGGGCTCTAGCTTGTGGCACTGATCTCACATCAGGGCTGTACACCATATACCACTAATTTGACAGTCATTCTTTCAGTCAGATTTCTTGATATTTGTGTAGCAGTTAACACCTGTGACTCAGTGTTCTAGCTTATCACTGGGCTAGCCACCAAGTCTCATCACCATCACCCCAGAAACACAAACTGACATTGCTTAATCCTAACATAGGAGATTTGGTTTCTTTTTGGGATCTGGACTTACAGCTGTATTATCAGAACCTCTAGTCTACTGTATAGCTGAGCTTCCTGAGGCCAGAGGCACATTCCTTAAAGAGACCTTTTTTTTTTCCTTAAAAAAATATATTTTTTTTTGCCACCTTAGCATTTTTTAAATTAACATGTAATGTATTATTTGCACCAGGGGTACAGGTCTGTGAATCATCAGGCTTACACTTTTCACAGCATTCACCATAGCACATACCATCCCCAATGCCAAAAACCCAGCCACCCTATCCTTACGCCCCCGCCACCCTCCAGCAGCCCTCAGTTTGTTTTGTGAGTCTAAGGGTCTCTTATGATTTGTCTCCCATATTATCCCATCTTGCTTCATTTTTTCCCTCTCTACCCCCACCACCCCCCACCCTGTCTCTCAAATTCCTCATACCAGATCTTTTAAACATAAGCCCCACCTTAATCTAGATTAGGGGTCTGCAAACTACAGCCTGTGCATGAAAACTGATTGCCACCTACTTTTACAAAGTTTTATCGGAACACAACCACACTCATTCATTTATGTAGTGTATGTTGTCTGTGACTGCTTTAATGCTACAAAGAGGTCAGTAGTTGTAACAGAGACCAGATAGTCTGCAAATTCTGAAATATTTACTCTTTGGTCCTTTGTAGAAAAATTTTGCTAACCCCTAATCCAGAGCAACACTGTTCAATAGAAATATAATGCCAGCTGTATATGTGACTTAAGATTTCTTAAGGTTTGGTCTGGAAAAATTGAAAAAAGTGAAAAAAAAAAACCCACGTGAAATCAGTTTTAATGATGTTTTATTTAACCAAAATTCAAAATACTGTTTCAATATATAATCAGTATCAGAAGTTACTAATGAGATATTTTACATTCTTTTTTTCATTCTAAGTCCTAAAAATCCAGTGTGTGTTTTACACTGATGGCACAGCTCAGTGTGGACCAGCTGCACTGTGGGGGCTCAGTAGCCTCGTGTGGCTAGTGGTTGCCGTGTCAGACCATCCAGGTCTGTACTCAGACTCTACAAGGACTGAGACCAGTACTAGATGTTGGAGGAGGGATCAGCCTTGACAGGACCCTCAGGCTGAAGGGAAATGGTTGTTCCGTAGCTGACTCGGTAGTCCTCCCTCAGGGCTCTTGGCTCTTGGCTCTTTCCAAAAGATGGCCAGCATAAACAAAGACACATTTACTTTACTAGTTGTGAAATGTGGCAACCTCCCTGAGTGTGTGCTAAACCTGTACTTTCGGAATGAGGCATCCTCAGAGCACCCTGCGTGGCTTATGGTGGTTGAGCACTTCTAAACTGGGGTCCTTTCCTTGGTGGCTAAAATCATCCAGGAGGCAGATGTTACATGTGAGATGTCTGACATCCATCCGAGTTGGCATGACAAAGAAAAGACTACCCACTGCCTTTGACCCGCGAGAGGTAGATGGATGTCATGCTGGAAGCAAGGCCAGAAAAAATGTATTCAGGTGAATTTAGGCCTTGGTGAAGCTCGAAGACTTCTGGGCCTTGTTTCTTATTCTCTTGAACCTTTGCTTTAGAACATACAGTCAGTACAGGAATGTCAGTGGGTTTCATCTTTCCCTTGGTATTTTTTCAATTTACTTCTTTACTACTCAGGTATAGAGAAGGGGTCCCAGAAACATTTAAATGTTTCTCTTTTGAGTATTTGGGGTTCCCTTGATCCTGCCTCAGTATGTAGCCAGCTGTTTCCCCCCAGAACACATAAACTCTTTTCTGCGTCAGGGGCCTTTATTCAGGGTACACACCTCTTCCTTTGAAACCCTCCTGTCCTATAAAGTGGCCCAATGTCCTTTATTCATGGTCTGTGGCATCCTCTTCTACTAATGGACATGGCTTTGTGAACATTTATCTGCTCCTGATATATTTACTGAGCATTACTCTGTGCTAGGCAGTGTCCTAGGCGTGGAGATACAGTAGTGAAAAGGATATGATCATTGTCCATCAGATGAGAGATGCAGACTTGCAGAATCACAATTCTGGTGCAGGCTGAGCTGTGCCTTGACTTGTGTGTGGATGGAAGGGTCATCTGAAGGAAGTGAGTTTGGGGGAGGGAGAAAGGGAAATCTTCATGTCATCAGGCTGAGTACAGAGAGACCTGGTCATGATTTGCTTTTGTTCCTGCAGGCCAGAGCCCAGGAAGTCCTGCAGAAGCTGAGCGATGTACAGGAAATATTTCACAAGAGGCAAATGAGTCTGATGAAACTGGCAGCCAGACAGACTCGCCCAGTGCAACCCGTGGCCCCCCACCCTGAGTCGTCCCCAAAGTGGGTGTCGCCGAAAACCAGCCAGCCCTGCATCTTGGGTAGGTTATTTGGGGAGAGGAAGCTTTGTGCCCTTATGTTTCATCAATACTCTTGAGGGTTGAAATTGCGCTTGTTTAAGATGCATAGTGGTTGTTGTTTTGACAAATATTATTTAAAATAAACTACAGTGTGGAATCATACAGGCATTGAAGACTTTAGAGAGAGAAAACGGAGTTCCTGTATAAGGAGACACTCACAGTCTAGAAGAGGAATAATATAATCGTGCAAATAAATAACATCAGCATGAGATAGACTCCATGAAAGACCTTTAAAATGCTCACAAGATTCTATTATCAGTCCAGTGGTAAAGTTGGTTCTTTGTAAAGGTAAAAACAATAGATAAGTCCTTACGCCAGTCCTGCTTGGTCTTGATTATGAGAGCTTAATCATAAGTCTTAAGAAAGGTAGTATAAGTCTTCCAGCTTTGTTCTTTTTCAAGATTATTTTGGCTTTTTAGGTCCTTTTCATTTCCATATAAATTTCAGAATCACGTTCCAGTTTCTGCTGAGATTCTGCTTGAGGTTGCATGGATTTATAGATCAATTTGGGGAGAACTATTATCATACCAGGATTGAGTCTTAGAATTCATAAATGTTATAACTCTCCATTTATTTAGGTGTTGTATAATTTCACTTGGCAGTATAGAAGTTTTTTGGTTTTGGTCTTGGTTTGCTCTTTTTTTAAAGTTTTTATTTAAGTTCCAGTTAGTCAACATACAGTGTAATATCAGTTTCAGGTGTGCAATATAGTGATTCAACACTTCCATATGTCACCCCGTGCTCATCACAAGTGCACACCTTAATCCCCATCACCAGTTTAACCCGTGCCCTGCCTACCTCCCCTCTGGTAACCGTCAATTTGTTCTCTATAGTTGAGTCTGTTTCTTGGTTTGCCTCTCTCTTTATTTTTTTCCCCTTTCTTCATTTGTTTTGTTTCCTAAATTTCGCATACCAGTGAAATCATATGGTATTTGGCAGTACGATAGGTTTGAATGTTAAGGTCTTAGGTATTTCATGTTTGTTTGTTTGTTTAACTGTATAGTAAATGGAATTTACCAAATTTAACTATCAATAGGGATATATATCTGTATAAAATATAATCAGGCCATCTGTCAATAGGGACATTTTACTTCTTCTGTTTCAATCTTTATGCTTTTTCCTCCCTCACCTTATTATAATGGCTGAGACATCTGATACAATGTTGAATAGAAGTGGTGAGAGCAGACATCCTTGCCTTTTCCCCATGTTAAGACAAAGAGTTCCTTTTTTACCTTAAAGTATGATGTTAACAGTAAATTTCTCACAGAAGCCTTTTATCAGATTGAGGAAGTTCCTTTCTCTTCCTAGTTTGATCAGAGCTTTCATCATGAATCACTGTTGACTTTTTCAGATGCTCTTTTTGGTGCATCTATTGAAATGATCATGTAGTTTTTCTCTTTTATTTGTTAAAATGGTGGATTACAATGATTTATTTTCAAATGTTAAAACAATTGTACATTTCTGGGATAAACTACTCTTGGATACCTTACATATGTTATTTATTACTCTGTTATTTGAAACTCTGTTATTAAGAATATACATGTTCATAATTGTTATTTTTGTATTTCTTTGTTTTCAAAGTGTATCTCTTATAAGCAGAATATAATTGGGTCTTGACTTTTTTATTTTTAAAGATTTTATTTGAGAGAGAGAACACACACAAAAGAGTGCACAGTGGAGGTGGGGAGAGGGAGAAGCAGGCTCCCCACTGAGAAGCGAGCCCCTTGCAGGGCTTAGGGCCCAATCCTAGGACCCTGAGATCATGACCCAAGTAGAAAGCAGATGCTTAACTGAGCCACCCAAGTACCCCAATTGGTTCTTGACTTTTTAACGGATTCTGTTTCTGATTGGAGGATTTAGTCCATTTATATATAATACCATTATTGATATAGTTCGATTTAGAGTAATAATTTTGTTATTTGTTTATTTTCTCATTTTTTCCCTCTGTTCCTCCTTTCCCGCCTTCCTTTGGGTTAGCAATTTTTCTTTTTTTTTTTTTTAGTGTTCTCTTTTAATTCTTTCATTGGCTTTTTACCATACCTGTTTGCATTGTTTTTCTCAGACATATGCTTATGTATAGTCTTATATTTTATATATCATCTTTTACATCTACTCTCTTTTTCAGTCATTTCCAGTGTACTTTTTATTCCTTATAATAGATCTGAATTGCCACTGTGTCATTCTTCTCAGGCTGAAGAATTTCCGATGCATTTCTTGTGCAGATCTGATGACAATGAATTCTTTTGGCTTTTATTTATCTGTAAATTATGGGGTCTTGGTAATTCTCCATTTTGTTTGGTTTAGAGTCCCTTGTCTCCCATCACATATTGCAATTTTTAGAAGCAAGCCTTGAAAACAGTGTAGTGCATTTTTTCTTGAATTTTTGTGTGCACACACACACACACACAATGCACACAACTATGCACACTCAATGCACTTATACACACATCCTACTGACAAATACAAATAGTTACTCACACACATAGAGACATCTTTTTGGATGGCTAGAAATAGGACTTGGTTTTCCTTAATTTTCATTTAGGGCTCGTTCCCAAAACTAAATTATGTTCACTTCTATGATGTTTCTGCTGTCATTGTTTTAAGGGATATACATTTGTTACAAGTAAATAAAGCAGGAATGATAGCTTGTTTCTCATTTCTTTTTTCACAAGATCTTATAATGGACAATGACCCTTCTAGCATAAACAGATCTTTGTCGTGTCTGAACAAGTATCATTGACTTTGGCCAGACATCTTGCTCATTTTGCAGAACAATTCTGCACTTTTGTTTTGGATACTAACCACTGAGTATGGATTCAGGCAAGTCACTAACAGGATTTTCAAACACATTTATCCAGTTCCTTAGTAACAGAGTCTGTTCCAAGAGAAACCATTACATTTCACAGTGTAAGGAAGGTGAGGGAGCTGGAATCTTGGCTCTGACTCTTGTTAGCTGGAGGCCTTGGGTACAACATTTAACCTCTCTAAAGTTTATAAAGAATGCAAAAAAATTCTTTTGTGGCTATAATAATAGCTAAAATTTACTATTTACCATGATCTAAACACTTTGTACATGTTAACTCATTAAGCCATTATTACAACCCTGTACTGTAGGCTTTCTCATTATTCCACACTTTACAGATGAAGAAGCTAAGGCACAGAGGTTACTCTGAGAATATGTGTCTTTTACATGGAGGAGCAAGACTTGAATGCTGGCTGTGTGGCTGCTCGCCCCAGCCTTGAACTTCATTACTGTACTTACAGTGGGCAGGGTGGTGCTTCTCAGTCGTGGGTGTTGCCAGCTATAATGTATGCACTCCCAGCATCTAGTTGTTATGCCTGGAATTGCTCAGTTTATAGGGATCCTGCAGAGAGTGAGGAGCCCAATGGATTGTTGATTGTTATGAAGTAGCTTCAGTGATCATATAACCAGGGCAGCAAACAGTACACTTCACTACAGATTTCCATAATGTCTATGAAAAAATCCATAGAAAGCCCAAGCAGATTCCAGTTGACTCAGAGAACCTGAGGGTTGGGAGGAATTTCTGGAGGCCACTGTTCACCACAGATAAGAATCAGGGTGCTATGTTGGGGGCATAGGTGGATGGCATTTTGGCCATGGGACCTAGAAATGCTCAAATTCTTAGGTCGTTCACAGGTATGCTATGAATTTTCCAAGGGAACTGTATTCACAAGGGTGTTGACAGTGACAAGAACTCAAAGTACCACTTACTTTTTAGCCTTGCAGCCATCATCCCCAGTGCAGCCTTCTGGTAATGCTAGGTTAGAAAGTCTCAAGGGCTAACCAGGGCTTCTCTTCCTCAAGTCCCATTCTTACTGCCAAATAGACTTGGAGGCCTGAAGGAAAGATATCTCCCAGGTGTCCCAAGAGCTCTGTGGAAAGGAGGGGGAAATGACAGAGTGACAGAGTGGCAGAGAGAAGAGAGCAAGAGCAAGAGAGCCCACTTCCATCCTGACTCAGCTAACTCATTCTTTGCATAGTTGTCTCATCCATTAATAACTGTGGTTCCATCAGTTTTGGAATCCAACTGTTAAATTAGCAACAGTTTCTGGCTGGGGCAGGCATAGACAACCTCTTATATAATCATAGTATGATTATGTGAGTGTGGGTTGGGGAGGTTGCGTGTGTGTGTGTGTGTGTGTATGTACAAACAGGGAGAGAGAACACTTTATTAAAGAAGATTGTAGGAAAATGGTTATGTGAAAAAAAAAGAAAATGGTTATGTGTAAGTGGTTAGATTTTACTATTTTTTAAAATTGTCTAAATTTTAAGTAAGCACAGATTAACTACTTGTATAATAAAAAGGATATATTCAATAAATGTGGTCTCTAGAATTGATCTGGTCTTCTAATCCAAGAGCAACATCAACTGCATTTCATATAGTACAAAGATAAATGCTAAAGCAGTGGTGCATAAAAGAATCCATGAAGTCTGAATGTCAAGGGAGACTTCCTGAAAAAAGTGACCTTTTCACTGAGACTTGAAAATGGGAATGATGGAAATGTTCTCATTTTTGCCACATTATGTTTACTGATTTGTTGTAGTTTAATGTTTCATGTAGTGTTGTGTGTGATTTTTATCTCTTCGGATCAAATATTAAATGCCTGGGGTCAAAGGCTACTTCTTTTCCTCATCTCTCCTTCACCTCCAATTTCATCTCCCACCTCAGAAATCATCACAGTAGCTCAATTAAGCTTTGTTATTCAGTTGGCTCAACCCAGTCCAGCTGCTCATGCAAGCCAGGCTACATGCTCTGTGGTATTTTTAAGCTGAGTTGCCAATAATGGCATGTTTTCTTTCTCTAGCTCCTCTTCAGAGGACATCTGAGGAAACTTATACAGGGACATTGGAAAAGGAAGATGACAAGACTAAATTTGAAGTCAAGGTAAGATCACCTTTTTCTTTTATGATTTGAGATTTCTGACATAAGAGAATATTGCTACCATAATTACCAATAAATGAAATTCCCCTATCAGACTAGTTCTCTTAAGAGCTGAGGTTTGTAGGATTTCTTCATTTTCTTTCTTCTTAATTGCAACTAGAAAAACAAACTGGTCATGGATGTAATTGTTGGTAGATATTATGTTATTGAGAAAAAAGTCATTTTGTGCATTCCTATACTAATATTTAAAATTGGTAAGACAGTGTGTGATTTATGTGCAAAAAACCATAGCTGAATTGCATAGAGCCACACACACTTGCGTGCATGCACCACCGGCGAACTCTGAATAAACTCTGTAGATTGAGTGAACATAATTTTCTTGCTTTTAGTACTATACTCTAGTTGTGTAAGATATTAGTATTAGAGGAAGTGGGGGAAGAGTACATGAGACTTCCTTGTATGTTTCTTTGCAGCCTTATGGGAACCCATAATTATTTCAAAATCAAAGTTAAAAAAAAGAAAGCATAAACTTTGGAATCAGGCACACCTGCCTGGAAGCCATAGAAGCCACTTTAAGCCTCCGTTTCTCATCTGTAAAAATGGGGATGACAATAGTTATTATCTGAAACTAATTTTGGGCAGCAAACGGAAATTTGAAAAGTGCCAAGCACCGTATAATTGTAAAGTAACATTATATTTAAATGCCCAAATAAAAAATGTGTTGCCATAAAAGCAACCCTAGAAGGGGTTCCTTTCCTCCTGCCTCCCTAAAAGGTGAGTATCTGAGTGACGGAATGGTTCTGAAGACAGACACCAGTGGACCCTGGGTTACATGCACTTTAGCAACAGTTTGGACTCAGCATCTGTGCCTCGTGGTCTGAATAGAGGACCCCACAGGTATTCCAGTGCCCATGATGGAGTCAGGCAGAAAGTGCGTCTCCGACTTTTCTTCCTTAAGACATAAACAAGGTGGGAAGTGGAGTTCCCAGCAGACTTTTCTTAACAAGCTGCAATCTTCTGTCTGTTAAGGCAGGTGAGAACATTGCTATAGTGTTTCAGAATCCCCTGCGGTGGGAGAAATTGCGTTACCATGTCTTCCAGAGTTAGGTAACACTCTGCAGTTTCACACAGCTGTGATCAGCCATTTTAAAGAGTAACAGGCAGTTTTTTGAAATGCGCAAATGTAATGAAGCTTCACCAGACTTGACATCTATGCAGTTTGCGGAATTATTGCACGACATAAAAAGGGCTTAACCATGATCACCTTCAACACTGAGCACCACCCTACCATCTCTGTACCCTGGGCTTCCGAGAATCTCATCTCTGACGGTGAGAGCTGGGTCAAGTGTGCCAAAGCTCAGGTCCAGCCCCTGAACTTACATGCTGTTGCTATTAACCCACAGTGTGATTTGAACTTACCTCCCTGCTCTGAGATTTTCTTTGCCTCATCTTTAGACAACGTATTTATGGCCTACACAATTTACAAAGATGCCAGAGGGGTTGTGTGTCCATGGAGGTTCTCATATAAAAGAATCCAAAATTGAGTGAGTTATTTCAATAAGTGTGAACAATAAATATGAGGGCTCTTGTTTTGTTGAAAAAAAAAAGGATAAATATAGTTAGTAAGTATAAAGCACCTTTTCTCAGGGAAGACCTTAGGGTATTTAAGATGAAAGGTTTCCATAAGCTACATTTATTATTTACTTTGATTTTATATATTGGTAAAAATAGACAATGCAGGAACGAGGGCAGGGGAAGAACTAGAGGCCTATAGAGTTGGAAAATGTTAAGTAGAATCCAAGAAGCACTGACCACTAGAATTTTTGGTTTCTTCCTTTTGCCTGTGCTGCTTATTTAATTCAGATTCTAAGCCCATCCTTCTAGGATGCTGGCTGCCTCATAGTTAGACAGATCACCAATAGCATAGGTATTGGTAAGCCAGTGTAAGCCCATGTTACAGTTGTCCTGGGCTTTTGCTGTTGTTTTTCCTTGTCGTTACCTCATTTGTATATTTAATGAAGGGCTTTTCCTGCAACAACATTATGTTAACAGTTAAGGCAGTGGAGGAAGCAGGGTAGGAATTATCTTCCAGACTTCCTCAATTTGGCAAACAGAGGCTGGTCAGACTTTTACATCTAAATGCCAAGGCTATGAGAAGTGTGAGCAGAATCCATATAGTCATGAATGACCATGAGTAGGAAGGAAGAGGGTTTATGAACTAATTCCCAAATCCTAGACTTAAAAATCAATTCAGGACCAATAAATGCCATCAGTATTTGACAAGTTAGGTAGTATAACCAGGGAAATAGTCATTCCAAAATACGTAAGAAAACTGGTTGAAAAAAAAAAGTAGGTTAGAAAAAAGGTTTCAATTTATGTCTGTGTGATTCATGGTTTAATAAAAGAGGGGCAAGGAGGTTGGCTAACATCAAGGACAATCATTGCTGCTTGTGTTTTGTGGCCACTGTCCAGGACAGAGGACCAGAATGCATAACCTCTGACTCTGGGGACAATCAGACATCCTTGACCTTTGACATAGACTATAAAGACAAAATGAAAGCACAACGCAGATCATAACACTGTGGTAAATGCCACGCCTTGCTTTCCTTGGGTAAATGCTCACAGACCAAAAAGAAAAAAAAAAAGAAAAAAGGGAAATAAACCAAAGCCACTCGTGATGGCCCCTAGACTCACTGGTAGTCACTACATACAACAAAACAAAATCATGCAACCAAATCAAGCTATGATTTTATCGTCATCAGAGAACTCATTTCCAAAAAAGGTGTTCCATCTTCTCAGGTGGGGTACTCCTGGCTTTTCTTGTTGGAAGGGACTTACACTCAACCTGACAAACGGGCTGCAGCTCCAGGACCATCTGGCACCTGTGCACCCCTGCGCTAGACTCCCCGAAGCGGTCTGGGAAAGCCCAGCTGTGGAGGAGATTTGCAGGGGTTGCTGGCAGTGGTGATGTGGCTGATTTGGGTCCTTTACATCACCAGCTGGAAGCTGAAACCTGGAAGCATGACTCACAGGGACTGCTTTCCCAGGCTGCTCGCATCACAGCTTCTTCAGAGCTGGAAAGAGGCCAAACGCTGTTGAAAATTCCTTTTTCATGAATGTGAACCCTCAGGATAAAGGCCAAGCTACTGGCTGTGAGCACCAACAAACTGTTGCTGGGCACCTGTTAGTGTGGCTTAGCATAGCAGAGACCTTTTTAGGCTTGCAAGCAAACAGCCTCCTTCATAAAAATTAAAGGGAAAAAAAAAGACAATTCTGTAAGTTAGAAAATAAGAAGGTGAGGGAGAGGTTGCTCAATGTCTGGCGAGGCCCAGACATTGTGCTGCATGCTGTATGTACCTGATTTCATCCCAAATCCTCAATACCTTGAGGAAGAAGATGAGGAAGATGATGGTTGGTTCCCTTGTTTTGTCCATGATGCTGTTGAGACCCTGAGAAGTTAAGTGAGCTTCCCTAAGGGTCACACAACTAGTAAATGGTGGAACCGGGATTTGAAACTCATAGTTTATTTAATCTAACAGTTTACTTATCTATCTAACTTAATCTATTTACCTATAACCTATTAGTTACTTAATCTAACTACCAGTTTCCTTAATCTCTCATACTCTAAATTCCTCTTCTGCAAAATGGGGATAAAGCCACCCCACAGGTGACTGATTAAATGAGAACTACATGACTTCAATAATAATGATAATGTTAACAAATCAAAATAAAACTATTTAAAACATGAGAAATATGTGGGGAGCACCTAGCATGATGCCTCACATACAGCGGGTTCTTTGTAATTTTAGTTTCCCACTTAATCCCATGTTTATAGATAAAATGTTCTGTGTAAAAGACGAACAGTGGCTGAAGGGCGGTCAGGCCCGGGTCTTAAATTGAATAGCTTCTCCTGATCTTGAATATGTGCTGTCTTACCAAATGATAGTATATCAGGTCCAAATTCAGTTCCTTGCTTTCTTGCTCCTTTGAATCCCCAGAGCTTTCATTTACCTCTGATTCTCAACAGGAGAACTATATAAACTGTAAGCACATTTCAGGGTTCACCCTCTGTGATGCTTGAAGTCTGGTCATTGAGAGAATCCACAAAGTCTTTGAGGCAGCCCCCAGCTAAGCTTTCTGAGGAATTTCTAGAATGGAGATTATCAGGGTTTCCTATGGATTGTAGCCCTGAGAAGCTTATTAATAATGCAGATTCTCAAGATCTACCCTCAGATTGTGATTCAGGAGGGCTAGAGTATGCTCCAGGAATCTGAATTTTTAACTTTAAATTCAATATTTTAAATTTGGTAACTAGAATGCAGGTGGTATAAGGATTGCATTTTGGGCCACACTTGCCAAGAGGCTATATTCATATGTCATAAAGACTCGGGATGAAGAGAGCTCATTAAGGTGGATATAGATCTCTTAGTCTAATACAGTCCAGAACTTAGTGAAGTAAGTGTGTGATTATATTAATCTATGAGAATGTACTTTCAGTGAGGGACCTATATGAAAAAGGACAGAATAACAGTTAAGACCACTGTTGACTAAAATATTTCATTGGTCCAATCTGGTTGTCCATTTACTATATATTAAAGCAATTGCTATGGGTTATATGGAAACAATTCTGACATGGGGCCTGAACTCAGGAAACTTATAAGTTATTTCAAATAATTTATAATGTAGAGGAGAATGACATACCTTCGCTAAAAGGAATATAACATATTAGAAGGCAGAAGAAGGAACAGTTCATAACAACAATATTGGGGACATTTTTATAAAGGAGATGGCATTTGAACTTAGCTTTGAAAAATAAATACAACTTTGAAAGTTGGATAAGACAGAGAAAGGCAGTCAAGATGAGGAAGGATATAAAGTATCAAAAATCTGAAGGGGTATAGGCTATTCTGGGAATGGTTCGAGAAAACCAGAGGTAGACCAGAACAGGTTGCTGAAGGCTTTGATTAGAAGTTGTTGCCAGGAAGGATACCTATGTATTAGAAAGATGACTCTGGTATGGCAATGAAGAGTAGACTAGAAGAAGGCAGGTAGATGGACCAGCTGCCAGCAAGTGTCACAGTCTAGGTATAACTCCAGTGTTAAGAGCCTCCTAATGACAGAAAAAGGGAGATGGGCAGAGCTTACACCAGTTAATCCAGATATCCTCCCCAGTGCCTCGTACACACTAGACTGTCTCAGAAAGTGTGATGAATGAGGAGTAGATCAAGGCAGAGAAGAAAGGGGACTGATTTAATAGAGAGGGAGAGAAGATATTGAAGATACCTTGAGGTTTCCATCATGGATTTCTAATTGGATGAATTTGTTTGCTAATATAGAGCACTCAGAAAAAAAACAGTAGAAAGTGAGGACTTAAAAATTTGAGTCCAGCATTTGTAGGGTTTCGTACGTCTGTAACAGCAACCCACACCTTCTCTTCCTATGATCTGTAGCTTTCTCCTCCAACACACATACCAAAGAGAATAAGCCAGCTGACCTTGAGGTTATGTGGAAATTACTTGTGAAATAGGTTAGGGATCAAAGATTGGTCTAAAAAAATACCTTTCAAACTTGTGATTTTATTTAAGAGTTAAGACTTATAGACACACAAAAATAATGTTACATTGACATTTATACATTGAGATTAAAACCACATGAAATCAAATAGCTTGAGAGAATTCCAAATATATAGGAAACTTCAATGCCCTTGGCCACATTTCTTGGTTTGGGAGTGGGAGAAAGGTATCTTGCAACATGTTTCTCAATTTCTGATACTTTAAACAGAACTACAGCATTGTAAATCATTGTGAAAACAATGTTGCATTTTTTAAAAAAGACACTGTTCTCATAAACAAAATATTATAAACATTGTTTTTGAGTGTTAGTTCAGTCTTTAAAAACCAATTTAACCAGTAAGATCATTGAACTAATTACTAATGGCTGGGAAATTCAAGATCTTAGATAAAAGAGACCCTGGAAAATTTTTTAAATGGGAAAAGTTTGCATTTGGGACCCATTCCCCTATCTTTCTCTGTTCATTTCCCATTCCCACAAAGCCTCAGGACCGCTCATGACTGTCTTCTCAAGCCTGCCCTTCTCCTTCAAAAGGCTCGAATATGTGCTAAAACCTTCCTCTCTTCTCCCCTCCCTCTTGGAAGTGCCTACACAATATAGCTGATCTGGTCTAGAGGTAGGAGAATATCTGAATGAACTAATTCGTTGCAGTGCATGAATGATGAGTGACTGACAGCTCCTTAACCCTTCTGGAAATACTTGTCATTAAAAAGAAAGAAAGAAAGAAAGACTTCCCTATTATCCAAAGGCAGTGGCTTCTTCTGGCAGTGGCAATGAAGAATAAGAAAAGATGTGCTGGGAAGGGCCGGTGAGATGGTGCAAACAGGACAGACTAGCCAACTAGCAGTCTGTTCCCACAGTAGAGTCTCTAAGTGGTCCTGTTTTTCAAAAGTTCTTCCTATTCTCCACATCAGAACTCCCTGGATCTCAGAAAAGGAGAAAACAAAAACAAAAAAATGACAAAGAAAAGGTTTCCCCCTTCCCCCCAGAAGTTCTAGCAATGGAGAGGAAAAGGCAGAGCCATACCTTCCCAGGGCTGATGCTTTTCACTCTGGGACTGTTTCTGAGACCACCTTGGACTGGACTGAAGTTGGAGGTTGAATGGCCTTTGGAGAGTTTTCTTTTTCCTTTTTCCCCCATTATCCTCCCTACACCCCACCATTGTGTAATTTTTCAGTAATTCTTACTTGTCCTACCCTTCACCTTCTCGTTTTCAAGATTAATTTATAATTTTGTAAAATGCTTAACCATAAATACTTCTTACAATGGTCACTCTTTATATGGAAATGAAGAGGATGGTTCAGCCTTTATCTACCTTACTTTTTCTCACAATAAGGTCTAGTAGCTTCTTTTTTAAAGAAATGTGATAAAAAATTAAATGATACTTTCACCTTGATTTATCAGGCACCATCACTTTAAAAGAGTTGGAACTGAAATTGCTTTCCTAGCATCCCTAAAATCATAAAGTATAATAATTTAACTGTAGGGAAAATCTAATTTGATTCAGTTCAAATGTTGCTATCTCTCCTTTGGGGACAAAAAAAACCCAAAAACCAAAAAACAAAAACCTTAATAATCAATTGAAAATCAGTTATTGACACTTTCTTTTTTAAAAGATTTATTCATTTATTTATTTTAGCGCATGTGCATGCATGCAAGAGGTGGCGGGGGCAGGGGGTGCAGAGGGAGAGAATCTCAAGCAGACTATATGCTGAATGCAGAGTCTAACCAGGGCTCAATCCCACCACCCTTGAGATCATGACCTGAGCCCAAGCCAGGAGTTGGAAACTTGAGTGACTGAGCCACCCAGGTGCCCCCAGCTACTGATACTTTTTAAAAAGTAGGTATTTTTAAAAAGTTGATTGATACTTTTAAAAAGATATTCTCAAGAAAAGAAAAAAAAGATATTCTCCAGAGAGAAAGCGCGCGCGCGTGCATACAGTGGAGCAAAGGCAGGGGCAGAGGGAAAGGGAGAGAAAAATCTCAAGCAGACTCCCCACTGAGCATGTAGCCCAATGTGGGGCTTGATCTCATGACCCTGAGATTATGACCTGAGCTGAGACCAAGAGTTGGTCACTCAACTGACTAAGCCACCCCAGCTACCCTGAAATAAAATTTTTAAACAAAATTCCTTTCAAGCCAGGAAATTAGCCTGTTCTTTCAATTTTGAAACAAAACCTTCTTCAAAATATGGGGGAAACAAAACACTTAGGTTACATGTTTGTTGAGAAGACGTAACCAAAACAGTTAGGTTACGTGTTTGTTGCTAGTGGACCTGTATGTCGGTTGGTGTCGTTTCGAAACTCAGGAGAGACTGGGGTAGAAATGGGGGTATGGGGAGTGATGTTGGGCCTAGAGCAGTTGGCAGCTGCTTGCCTTCATAGCCACCCCTTTTTCTTGAGAATAAAATAAAAATAAATGGGGAGGGGCTTTTCCACCTGATTAGCTCTCCAGTAAGGTGATTTTTGGATCAATTCCCTTTTAAATCACCAGCTGGCTGAGAAAATCCACTCTTTGAGGTACCCTAGGGGCAACTCTAAGTCAGGGTTGACTAAAGGGAAACAGGATATGATTCCACAGGAACTTGTTGCTCTGCTTTAAAAATGCATCATTTTAGGGGACCTAGGTGGCTCAGTTGGTTAAGCATCCAACTCTTGGTTTTGGCTCAAGTCATGATCTCAAGGTCATGGGATCAAATCCCATGGCAGGCTCTATGCTCAGGGTGGAGTCTGCTTGTCCCGCTCCTGCCCCCTCTACCCCTCCCCCTACACACTCGTGCTCTCTCTCTCTCTCTCTAACAGATAAATAAAATCTTTAAAAAAAAAATCAAAAAGCATTATTCTATAATTCGCAAGACTCCTAAGGAATCTCTAACAAAAAGCATAGCAGCAATTGTTTGGTTGGTCTGTGGTCAATTTTCTTGGTTCATTATTCAAAATAAAAGGAACAGAAGACCCAATATTTGAAAAAAACAAGCATTTATTTAAATATGGTCTTCCTTTTAGACCTTTGAGGAAGCTTAATTTAAAGTTTTCCCCCAAAGTAATGTGGCTACAATTTAGCTTTCATCTCAAAATCAGAAGCAATAGTATCTATGTTGGTATTTGATATTATAAGCAGAGGGGTGTTTCATCACCAATTCACACATCTCCCTCATTTTATACAGAAGAAAATAGATGCCCAGGGAGCCTATGTGACTTGGCCAACACCTCAGCTAGTGAGAAATACGGGGTCTCTATTACACAGGAGCAGGTAGGAACTGCCCAGCAATTACTGCAGATCAGTGTCCCTGGGTGCTTTACAGACATTACCCATTTTAATCCCCACAAAGTAGATATTAAAGAGCCAACCTCAAATACCATTTATCAAGGCTTCTTTGTACCAAGGACTTGAACTCCTTACCTCAAATCACCACAACACCCCTCTGATATAGATACAGTAAGTCCTCTTTTACAGAGAGACCTAAGGTGCAAAGAAGTCTTGCCCAAGGTCACTTTTAAATAAAAAGTAAGCCAGAGATTCCCACCTAGATGTACCTCTCACATGCAGAATCTGTGTTCTTTTCACTCTCTAAGAGATTTTCAGAGTTCAGGTGGCAATGGTGACCGTGAACTCAATTTAGTGGGTTCACAAGCATTGAAAAATAAAGAAGAGTAGAATGCAACAAAGATGGCCTAATTTAAAAATGGAGTATATCACATCAGCTATACGTATGTCTGGGGGGTGTGTGTGTGTGTGTTTACAGCACAACCAAACAATTAACTAAATTCTGGCACTGTCTACCTAGAGATACAATCACTTCACACAAGTTAAGGACTCAGTCCTGTAAGATTGCTCCCCACCCCCTTCAGAGGCCATTTGAAAAGTCCTGGTTGTCCCCGGTGCTTTTGACCAACCTGCTATAGATCCGTTTCCCATTATACCCTCCTTGGGTTTGATTAATTTGCTAGAGTGGCTCAGAGAACTCAGAGAAACATTTTACTTACTAGATTACCAGTTTATCTCAAAAGGATGTAATTCAGGAAGAGCCAGATGGAAGAGATGCATAGGGCAAGGTATAGGACATGGAGCGTCTGTGCTCTCTGAGCAAGCCACCTACTCCCCATCTCTATGTGTTCACCAACCCAGAGGCTCCCTTTTTGGGTGTTTTGAAGGCTTCATTACATAGGCATGACAGGTTAAACCATTGGCCATTAGTTGAATTCAGTCTTCAGCCCCCTTCCCCAGGCCCCCAAAGGGTGTTGGTCAAGGGAACTGAAAGTTCCCACCCTCGAATTAGAATCATGTGCTTGGTTCCCCTGGCAACCAGCCTCCATAAGCTACCTTATTAACATAAACTGATGGGGTTGAAAGGGCTTTGTTATGAATAACAAAAGAAAACTTCATGGCTCTTATCACTTATGAAATTACAAGTCTTAGAAGATCTGTACCAGATATAGGACAAGATCAAATACATATTTATTATAAATCCCAATATGTGTGTATGTATGTTTTGATGTTTTTCTTGTGGGCCATGGTCAAACTTTGAAAGCTACTGCACTAGAACACAACTAATTTGTCTAAACCTTAGCGAAATATTGGCATACAGTAAAGTTATTAAAGCAGCACCCAGATCTGCTGTGGATCCTTCCCATCACATTCTCAGTGGCAGCAGGGTTATATTCCATCAAACTTGATCAACAGAGGATTCTTTTTCTACCCTGACATCAACCATTTGACTCGTGGCCCTAGGAATATGGGTTGACACCAAGTCCATGCCCAGGCATTTCAGCAAGCCCATGTCTCATACACGACAAAATCTAAAAATCAGGACATCATCATTCAGCATAAACGATGACAGTCCATACCTATACACCTTGAGTCATTGTTATTTTTCTGTCCTTAGATTGTCATGAAATAAAAGACTGTACAATATACCACACTTACTATAGACCAACAGAAGAGTGGGAAAGAGCACAGTTCATTTTATAAGCAGTAGTAAGTTTTATGGTGAGAGGAAGTTTGGTTAGAAATAGTGGTTACTCCTTACAAAGGTCCTGTATTATGTGTTAGGGACCCAAAAACAAATAAAGCTAGAGCTCAAAGTCCAGCAGGTGTGACGTCACAGGCATAGTGACATCACAGGGAGGAATTAGAGAAGGATGTGATGTAGCATTAACAGCTGTAGTAATCGGGGGGGGAAGAGTCAAGATGGCGGAGAAGTAGCAGGCTGAGACTACATCAGGTAGCAGGAGATCAGCTCGATAGCTTATCTAAACATTGCAAACACCTACAAATCCAACGGGAGAGCGAAGAGAAGAAGAACAGCAACTCTAGAAACAGAAAATCAACCACTTTCTGCAAGAACCTGTTTTTATCCCCTTTCTCCCCCCCACAATTAGGGGTCCCTTCTGATTTGGTTACAGCGCATTTTTCTGGGGTCTTTGCCACCCTTTTAGTATTTTATTTGCTCCTTCATATCCTCTTATCTGGACAAAATGACAAGGCGGAAAAAATCACCACAACAAAAGAACAAGAGACAGTACCGAAGGCTAGGGACCTAATCAACAGAGACATTGGTAATATGTCAGATCAAGAGTTCAGAATGACGATTCTGAACGTTCTAGCCGGGCTTGAAAAAGGCATGGAAGATATTAGAGAAACCCTCTCTGGAGATATTAAAGCCCTTTATGGAGAAATTAAAGAACTAAAATCTAACCAAGCTGAAATCAAAAAAGCTATTAATGAGGTGCAATAAAAAATGGAGGCTCTCACTGCTAGGATAAATGAGGCAGAAGAAAGAATTAGGGATATAGAAGACCAAATGACAGAGAATAAAGAAGCCAACAAAAGAGGGACAAACAGCTACTGGACCATGAGGGGAGAATTCGAGAGATAAGTGACACCATAAGACGAAACAACATTAGAATAATTGGGATTCCAGGGGCACCTGGGTGGCTCAGTGGGTTAAGCCGCTGCCTTCGGCTCAGGTCATGATCTCAGGGTCCTGGGATCGAGCCCCGCGTCGGGCTCTCTGCTCAGCAGGGAGCCTGCTTCCCCCCCCCCCGCCCGCCTTTCTCTCTGCCTGCCTCTCTGTCTACTTGTGATCTCTCTCTCTGTCAAATAAAT
This sequence comes from Meles meles, assembly GCF_922984935.1. Classification (NCBI taxonomy): domain Eukaryota; kingdom Metazoa; phylum Chordata; class Mammalia; order Carnivora; family Mustelidae; genus Meles; species Meles meles. The sequence goes on from NC_060069.1 coordinate 55,971,671, forward strand.
AAAAAAATCTTAAAAAAAAAAAAAAAGAATAATTGGGATTCCAGAAGAAGAAGAAACAGAGAGGGGAGCAGAAGGTCTATTGGAGAGAATTATTGGAGAGAATTTCCCTAATATGGCAAAGGGAACAAGCATCAAAATCCAGGAGATGCAGAGAACCCCCCTCAAAGTCAACAAGAATAGGTCCACACCCCGTCACCTAATAGTAAAATTTACAAGTCTTAGTGACAAAGAGAAAATCCTGAAAGCAGCCCGAGAAAAGAAGTCTGTAACATAAAATGGTAAAAATATTAGATTGGCAGCAGACTTATCCACAGAGACCTGGCAGGCCAGGAAGAGCTGGCATGATATATTCAGAGCACTAAATGAGAAAAACATGCAGCCAAGAATACTCTATCCAGCTAGGCTATCATTGAAAATAGAAGGAGAGATAAAAAGCTTCCAGGACAAACAAAAACTGAAAGAATTTGCAAACACCAAACCAGCTCTACAGGAAATATTGAAAGGGGTCCTCTAAGCAAAGAGAGAGCCTAAAAGTAGTAGATCAGAAAGGTACAGAGACAATATACAGTAACAGTCATCTCACAGGCTAATAATGGCACTAAATTCATATCTCTCAATAGTTACCCTGAATGTTAATGGGCTAAATGCCCGAATCAAAAGACACAGGGTATCAGAATGGATAAAAAAACAAAACCCATCAGTATGTTGCCTACAAGAAACTCATTTTAGACGCGAAGACACCTCCAGATTTAAAGTGAGGGGGTGGAAAACAATTTACCATGCTAATGGGCATCAGAAGAAAGCTGGGGTGGCAATCCTTATATCAGATCAATTAGATTTTAAGCCAAAGACTATAATAAGAGATGAGGAAGGACACTATATCCTACTCAAAGGGTCTGTCCAACAAGAAGATCTAACAATTTTAAATATCTATGCCCCTAACATGGGAGCAGCCAACTATATCAACCAATTAATAACAAAATCAAAGAAACACATCAATAATAATACAATAATAGTAGGGGACTTTAACACTCCCCTCACTGAAATGGACAGATCATCCAAGCAAAAGATCAACAAGGAAATAAAGGCCTTAAATGACACACTGGACCAGATGGACATCACAGATATATTCAGAACATTTCATCCCAAAGCAACAGAATACACATTCTTCTCTAGTGCACATGGAACCTTCTCCAGAATAGATCACATCCTGGGTCACAAATCAGGTCTCAACCAGTATCAAAAGATTAGGATCATTCCCTGCATATTTTCAGATCACAATGCTCTGAAGCTAGAACTCAATCACAAGAGGAAAGCTGGAAAGAACCCAAATACATGGAGACTAAACAGCATCCTTCTAAAGAATGAATGGGTCAACCAGGAAATTAAAGAAGAATTGAAAAAATTCATGGAAACAAATGATAATGAAAACACAACAGTTCAAAATCTGTGGGACACAGCAAAGGCAGTCCTGAGAGGAAAATATATAGCGGTACAAGCCTTTTGCAAGAAACAAGAAAGGTCTCAAGTACACAACCTAACCCTACACGTAAAGGAGCTGGAGAAAGAACAAGAAAGAAACCCTAAACCCAGCAGGAGAAAAGAAATCATAAAGATCAGAGCAGAAATCAATGAAATAGAAACCAAAAAAACAATAGAAAAAATCAATGAAACTAGGAGCTGGTTCTTTGAAAGAATCAATAAGATTGATAAACCCCTGGCCAGACTCATCAAAAAGAAAAGAGAAAGGACCCAAATAAATAAAATCATGAATGAAAGAGAAGAGATCACAACTAACACCAAAGAAATACAGACAATTATAAGAACATACTATGAGCAACTCTACGCCAACAAATTTGACAATCTGGAAGAAATGGATGCAGTCCTAGAGACATATAAACTACCACAACTGAACCAGGAAGAAATAGAAAACCTGAACAGGCCCATAACCAGTAAGGAGATTGAAACAGTCATCAAAAATCTCCAAACAAACAAAAGCCCAGGGCCAGACGGCTTCCCAGGGGAATTCTACCAAACGTTTAAAGAAGAACTAATTCCTATTCTCCTGAAACTGTTCCAAAAAATAGAAATGGAAGGAAAACTTCCAAACTCATTTTATGAGGCCAGCATCACCTTGATCCCAAAACCAGACAAGGATCCCACCAAAAAAGAGAACTACAGACCAATATCCTTGATGAACACAGACGCAAAAATTCTCACCCAAATACTAGCCAATAGGATTCAACAGTACATTAAAAGGATTATTCACCACGATCAAGTGGGATTTATTCCAGGGCTGCAGGGTTGGTTCAACATCCGCAAATCAATCAATGTGATACAACACATTAATAAAAGAAAGAACAAGAACCATATGATACTCTCAATAGATGCTGAAAAAGCATTTGACAAAGTACAGCATCCCTTCCTGATCAAAACTCTTCAAAGTGTAGGGATAGAGGGCACATACCTCAATATTATCAAAGCCATCTATGAAAAAACCACCGCAAATATCATTCTCAATGGAGAAAAACTGAAAGCTTTTCCGCTAAGGTCAGGAACACGGCAGGGATGTCCATTATCACCACTGCTATTCAACATAGTACTAGAAGTCCTAGCCTCAGCAATCAGACAACAAAAAGAAATTAAAGGCATCCAAATTGGTAAAGAAGAAGTCAAACTATCACTCTTCGCAGATGATATGATACTATATGTGGAAAACCCAAAAGACTCCACTCCAAAACTGCTAGAACTTGTACAGGAATTCAGTAAAGTGTCAGGATATAAAATCAATGCACAGAAATCAGTTGCATTTCTGTACACCAACAACGAGACAGAAGAAAGAGAAATTAAGGAGTCAATCCCATTTACAACTGTACCCAAAACTATAAGTTACCTAGGAATAAACCTAACCAAAGAGGCTAAGAATCTATACACAGAAAATTATAAAGTACTCATGAAAGAAATTGAGGAAGACACAAAGAAATGGAAAAATGTTCCATGCTCCTGGATTGGAAGAATAAATATTGTGAAAATATCCATGCTACCTAAAGCAATCTACACATTTAATGCAATCCCTATCAAAATACCATCCATTTTTTTCAAAGAAATGGAACAAATAATCCTAAAATTTATATGGAACCAGAAAAGACCTCGAATAGCCAAAGGAATATTGGGAAAAAAAGCCAACGTTGGTGGCATCACAATTCCGGACTTCAAGCTCTATTACAAAGCTGTCATCATCAAGACAGCATGGTACTGGCACAAAAACAGACACATAGACCAGTGGAACAGAATAGAGAGCCCAGAAATCGACCCTCAACTCTATGGTCAACTAATCTTCGACAAAGCAGGAAAGAATGTCCAATGGAAAAAAGACAGCCTCTTCAATAAATGGTGCTGGGAAAATTGGACAGCCACATGCAGAAAAATGAAATTGGACCACTTCCTTACACCACACACGAAAATAGACTCCAAATGGATGAAGGAACTCAATGTGAGAAAGGAATCCATCCAAATCCTTGAGGAGAATGCAGGCAGCAACCTCTTCGACCTCAGCCGTAGCAACATCTTCCTAGGAACAACGGCAAAGGCAAGGGAAGCAAGGGCAAAAATGAACTATTGGGATTTCATCAAGATCAAAAGCTTTTGCACAGCAAAGGAAACAGTTAACAAAACCAAAAGACAACGGACAGAATGGGAGAAGATATTTGCAAACGACATATCAGATAAAGGGCTAGTATCCAAAATCTATAAGGAACTTAGCAAACTCAACATCCAAAGAACAAACAATCCAATCAAGAAATGGGCAGAGGACATGAACAGACATTTCTGCAGAGAAGACATCCAGATGGCCAACAGACACATGAAAAAGTGCTCCACATCATTCGGCATCAGGGAAATACAAATCAAAACCACAATGCGATATCACCTCCCACCAGTCAGAATGGCTAAAATTAACAAGTCAGGAAATGACAGATGCTGGTGAGGATGCGAAGAAAGGGGAACCCTCCTCCACTGTTGGTGGGAATGCAAGCTGGTGCAACCACTCTGGAAAACAGCATGGAGGTTCCTCAAAATGTTGAAAATAGAACTACCCTATGACCCAGCAATTGCACTACTGGGTATTTACCCTAAAGATACAAACATAGTGATCCGAAGGGGCACGTGTACCCGAATGTTTATAGCCGCAATGTCTACAATAGCCAAACTATGGAAAGAACCTAGATGTCCATCAACAGATGAATGGATAAAGAAGATGTGGTATATATACACAATGGAATACTATGCAGCCATCAAAAGAAATGAAATCTTGCCATTTGCGACGACGTGGATGGAACTAGAGCATATCATGCTTAGTGAAATAAGTCAATCAGAGAAAGACAACTATCATATGATCTCCCTGATATGAGGACATGGAGAAGCAACATGGGGGGTTAGGGGGATAGGAGAAGAATAAATGAAACAAGATGGGATTGGGAGGGAGACAAACCATAAATGACTCTTAATCTCACAAAACAAACTGGGGGTTGGGGGGGGAGGTGGGATTGGGAGAGGGGGAGGGGGCTATGGACATTGGGGAGGGTATGTGCTATCGTGAGTGCTGTGAAGTGTGTAAACCTGGCGATTCACAGACCTGTACCCCTGGGGATAAAAATACATTATATGTTTATTAAAAAAAAAAAATTTGGAAGGGGAGGTGAACCATAAGAGACTATGGACTCTGAAAAACAACCTGAGGGTTTTGAAGGGTCAGGGGTGGTAGGTTGGGGGAACAGGTGGTGGGTAATGGGGAGGGCACGTTTTGCATGGAGCACTGGGTATTGTGCAAAAACAATGAATACTGTTACGCTGAAAAAATAAATAAAATGGAGAAAAAAAAACAGCTGTAGTAATCAGTTCCACGTTATAGAGAAAATGTGAAGAAAGAGTTCTGGTGGTGTGGTGAAAATGACCAGATTGATTTGAATCTGGGGACTGATACTTACTTCTGTATATTGACTGAAATGAGAAATATCTACGAATATCTGGTCAAATATATGTAATAGTGGATACTAACAATTTAGATGCCTAGTGAAATGATATCCTATTTTAAAAGAAACAAATAGGAACTTAGGATTGAAGATTGCCTGTGTATTTTAGAACTGAATGCAAAACTGGTATCCCAAGCAGCCCTTTATTTGTTAGCCTGCTTTCTGGATATCCATATTTGGAAGGACATCAATGAAAAAGATCAATGATGCCCAATTTTCTTTCATTCGTTGAACATTTTTGAATTGCTGTTTCTGTGCTTGGCATTGTGAATGATAAAAACCACCTGACCTTGACTGCTTTCTGTTAATCCAGTGAGAGGCCTCTCTTCTTCTTCTTTTTTTTTTGTTTTTTAAGATTTTATTTATTTATTTGACAGAGATCACAAGTAGGCAGAGAGGCAGGCAGAGGAGCAGGGAGGAGGTAGGCTCCCTGCTGAGCAGAGAGCCCGATGTGGGGCTCGATCAGTGAGGGGCTCCATCAATCCCAGGATCCTGGGATCATGACCTGAGCCAAAGACAGAGGCTTTAACCCACTGAGCCACCCAGGTGCCCAAGAGGCCTCTCTTCTTGCATTGTCAACAACCAGCTGAGAGCCTATCTGAGCTGTTTTACAAGGAGACTTCTCAATCTGTTCCTTGGTCTGGGGAAAGCTCATCCTTCACTTTTCAGCTCTAATTTATAGAGAATCTATATATATACTCACTATATTTCCTTAAACAATACTTTTGCTAGAGGGCCCATTCAAAATCTATACTCCCTTTGTGACAGCATGAAAGGACTCAATGAAACAGAACCTGGCAGGCAGGAAGAATTCAAAAGCTGGCTGATTATCTACTTGTTCATTATTAGTCAATATCTTTAAGATTCTATTGTTGCTGTCAAGTTTATATAAATTCACTTCCTTGTTAAAACTATTTTCTTGAAAGTAGAATGAGTAGTTTTGCCTCTTTCTGATAATTAAATGCCTAATATTCTGAAAAAGAGCCTCAGCCCTGTGTGGTAGATAGTGCCATGCGGTCCATGTACTAGGGGAGGAAACCGAGGTAGAAAGTTTCAGTGAACCTGCCCGGGGTCTCAGAGCTGGCAGGTAGTGAGCCAGGCTTCCAACCCCCAGCTTCAAGCCTGTACCAGGGCCAATCTAAGGTATCAGCTGTCCCAGGACATGGTACGCTAGAATGGACTTGTGATTACCAGCCTGTGAGAGTGGACTCTGGGGTTTATTTCGTCTCTGTCTTTAACTCTTTGGCCTTGCAGTTTCTCCAGATGTTCATTTCTTACCCCCAGAGGGGAAAGAAAGGAGCTACTGAGTCAAATGATCTCTTCACTGTTTCCCCTTAGCTGAAACTCTGAATCCCTACTGTGAGTCAACTGGGAAGGGGGAGTACAATATTAATAGCTGTTCACTATTAAGGAAAATGTTATCTGCTTTTGAGAAAGAGTTTTTGATGTTTCTAAAGGAAGCCTGAAGGGCAAACTGTAACGGATCTGCAGAGGGGCTGGGAAAAATCCAAGAAAGAAAAAGAAAGATGAGGGACTGGGCGTGGTTCCCATCCAGAACACTGAAAACAAAAATGAACAAAACAAATAAATTGGGGAAAAGAAAAATATACAGCCCCCAAATAAAATAGACGGTCTTACCGAAATTTCTTTCACTTCAGAATGAAGAAATACTGGAAAGCAGTCACGATGGGGAGAACCCTAAGCCAGAGCAGCTTGACAGTCCTGAAAATCTTTCCCCCACCAGGTAAGACTGCAGATCCTGGGCAGGAATCATTTTAACCCCTTGAGATGGTAGGGAGAGGGGAGCGTATCCTCTGTTTTAAATCTCATCACTCATTTTCCCCAGGTAAAATCACATATTTATTCTGCATACTAACCTTCATTTATGTACATGAGAACAAACTCACAGATTTCATAAAAGCAAAAGCAAGAGCTGCACATGACTTAGAAACCAAGTTCCAAGTATACTCAGTATTTTAAAAAAATGAATTATCAAGAAAAAACAAAACAGTAAATGTAAACTAATTTTGATAGATTGAATTATTGGTTTAAAAGCATTTAAAAGGAATAGGTTCCCCAAAGACACAAGTTAGACAAATTCAATGCTATTTTCAGACCACAGGAAGGTATTTGCATGCATGTGACTGCTCTGCCATTCAAAAAGCCTAAATTAGTGTGGTAAACACCAAAAGCAGAGAGGAAACTCATTTTAAAAAAAGCCTCTTTATACTCAGAATCTACATTATTAGTTCTTTTCTAGCAATCATCATACTACTTGTATCTATGCCAGTTAACTTACTGACTTATGAGCCACTCTTGTGCCCAGAGACTATGATAATACTTAGCTTTTAGCAGGCCCTCAAAATATGCCTATAAAGTAAGTGAACCAACGTCTTTAGGAACTTGCCATTTGATTAAAGCCCGTATTAGTTTCATTAGACTACTTTATACCCTTTCACTTTAAGGTGTACTCAAGGAAAAGCTGGGCTCCTACCAACTAAAATGTTATCTCTTTGTTACAGTAAGTGGCCCACATCAGCATATCTGGAAGTGTCTTTATTTGGGTTGTCTCAGAAAAGCACCACTTGGCGATGTGTTGTTCTGTTGCTGTCCTTAAGTGACAGTGTTTCTTTCTTTTCTTTTTTTTTTTTTTAAGAGAGAGACAGTGTGAGCAGGGAAGGGAGAGAGGGACAGTAGGAGAGGGAGAATCCTAAGCAGACTCCACGTGCAGAACAGAGCCCGACCTGGGGCTCAGAACTCATGACCCTGCGATCATGACCTGAGCCAAAATCAAGAGTCAGATGCTAACCCCCAAGGGGTGGGGGGGATTACTTTAAGCCCCCTGTGATAGCACTGTGCATAGTCCCTACCTTCAGAACTTGTATCTTAGCTAGGAAAAAACACATGAAACAATTAGTCAGTAGCACAATAATATATGTGATTAAGTACGTATTTTGGGAGGAAGAGATGCTTAATGGAAGAGCACAGTTAGGGTTGGATTTTCGACTTCCAAAGGTCCAGGAGAAATGATGTTCCATTGGTTAACTTACACAAGGTGTGGTCATGAATAAGATTCGTGACTGATGATAGTGGCAGTGGGAAAAAGACTGCTATGGGAAATCAAGAAGGAAAGGAAGATTCCATAAGGCCTTGGGGACCAGGTCAAAGAGATTAGATTTGATGCTCAAGACAGTAAGGAGCCTTTGAGGTCTGGAACAAAAGAATATCTACAAACCAAAAAATAGCATGCTTCCAAGTTTTGAAAAACATACATAGATTGAATCACATCGTATCTTAGGCTAAGAGCTGAGCAGGAATCGGGTAAAAAGCAGAGGAGAACATACTACGTACAAATATGCAGAAGCAGCACTCGGACAGAAGGAGGCCTAAGACCGTTCCTGACTTTCAAAGACTAGAGTTAATGTGAATCTACTTTCTGACACCTAATGATAGCAAATAAAAGGAAAATGTAACCCTTTCCAGTGGTGTCTGATGGCCCCATGGCTGCAGGTTTTCATCTCTTTCCTGAACAATTGATTAAAAAAGACTTCCCCGAACTTAGACATTCCAGCATACGTCATTTAACAAACTAAAGAAGCATTTTAGGTGGTGCCATGAGAGAGGACATGATAATCCTCTGTCCTGGGCACAGCAGCAGGTCTGAACAGCAACAGGATTAAGACTGTGGACTACAGACCTCCCTGACATTAAACAGAACAAGTTGATTATATAAACAAATGGGGTTCACATATAGGAGTTTAAAAAGTTTGTGCAAATACACATCTGACAATTTTCAAGTTGTTTATTGGAAATCACAGATTTATTTTTAAAAACTCACCAATTATTTTGCCATACAAGAGCAAAATTCAAAATAATATAAATATTTAACATACTGGTATAAAGTTAATAATATGGAAAAAAGATGCAAACCAACCAAGAGGTAAAAAGTTTTTAGCATTAACACTGTGTACAACCATCGTCTAACTCAAGTGACCATCCACGCTGATAGTTCAGTATCCCTTTGTTGACGATTTTTGAGACAGCCCTGCATTAGAGCACCAAAAAAATTTTTTCCTTCTTTTTTTAAAAGGCTGGAATCCTTTTATTTACAAATATTCTTCTCAGTACTTTAAATCGAATGAAGGAAGCATCTAGCAATTTCCTTCTTATTAAAAAAGGAAGTGCCTTCATATTTCCTTTAAATTTAAATCTGTTCCATTCTATTCTAAGCAAAAATAAAAAGATGAACACCGTTGAGGGGAGCTCTTTTGCAAATAAATAATTTTTTCACAAAAGTATTGCTGTAAACAAGATCATCTCAATGGCCAGAGAGACATTTACGTTTTCAACCAACGGAAAATTTAAACAGTTACAAGTATAGATATACAGGGTATGTATGGCCAAAAGGCAAACGGTTATTAAAGAATCAACTAATAAAAATTAATTGTAAACCAGCTTTGTCAAAATGTGATTTTGTTATCTACAGGTCTTAAAATAGGTCAGAAAATTGAAACTGTCATGATCTAAAAACATCGAACCTACTCTGAAAGTCACTAAAAGCCCAGAATGGTTGACACCGTAGTTTGGACATTAGTTAAAAATCCTAAATTAATCTGAACAATCAATGTAAACAAGCCTCAATTTTCAAAATAGGAAAAAAAATTAACAAAAAATTCCTGTAAACATTAAAAAGCTATCTGCAAAAAATTACAGTATGTATCATCCTCCACTTGTTTGCCAATTCTTTCAGTTTTATGTTCTGCATGTTTCAGACCTCATCTAATGAAATGAGACATCTTAGTTTTCCCCAACGGTCACCTCTGCAGAGACAGAGGTTTTACACTCAGTTCAGCTGCTTTTGCTGAAGTCACCATTTTGGCCGTCATATAATCCCTGTGACAATAGACATCACATAGTTCTTTCTGTAGTGAGGGGAGGTTTTGCATCATGACCCTATTTCTATCATGCCCTGTAAGATGAACACAACTTACTCTTTTAGAGCTCAACCACATCTCTTTGAATAGGAGGCTTTGCAAATATTTTAAACCTCATTCTGGTGACATTTCTGTCACTTCGTTCTGCTTTCAAGTGTGAAGTATTTTAAAATTGATGACACCTCTGATAATCATTTTGATGAAAGAACTGATTTTTTTTTAAAGGTAGGATAGCTTTGATTTGATGATGAATACTCTTGATTTTAGAATCTGACAAAGTACTGTGGTTTAGGAGATGCTGTTGGGGAGGGGTAGGCTAATTTTCGTCATTGTCACAATAATTTACACACGAAGAATTTTATTTTATAAATTACAGAAAAGGAGAAAAGAGGCATTTAATGTTCTCTCTTTTTGAAGTCCTCTCGATTATTATATTCCTCTCTGCAACCTACATTCAAATAACTACCTTAAAAACAGGCTGATATTGAATATTTAAAAACCAGCTGAAAAATTCATTAAAATTGGCTGATTTGAATGATCAATGATTTCTCCCTAGAGAAAGACCTTGTGAGCAACAAACTGCCCATGTTTTGTGTCATTTCTAATAATCTAAAAATTCACATGAAGTACCATTTAGGGCAGAGCGAATGACAGCTCAAATTTCACATTACACTTTGAAAGAAGATATAAATATATTTTAAATGATTCTAATACTATCTAGGTAAGTTAGCTACAGGCATGTGACAACAATTGATTTGGCTGATTATAAAGAAATTGTGTACATTTTTGTAAGTCCCCTCTGAAGAACAGGAACTTTCAAGTTCAAGTACTTTCTCCTATGCCAATCCTCTGCTGCCCCCATCTCCCCTAGTCACGTGCTCCCCAGTAAAACTAATTTGTAAATCTGGTCTGACAACATACTCATTTCTTTGAAATGTTGTACTTTACATTCACTTAGTATTTTTCAAAAGCACCTACTCTAACACCAAAGCACCTTAATAACTTCTCTATGCCTCAAATATACACGTGGCATCGAGTGAGAACTTGAATTTCCCTTTAGTTTTGTCTCCATAAACCTTTTCTAAATATAAATTCCTTGAAATGAATTTGGGCCATGAAGTAGATAAGTTACATTGAATAGCTTCTAGAATCAAAGAAACATTCTATTAGAATGTTTTCAAACTATTTCTTTGTTTTTTCATACTCATTTTACTTAAGGTATCAACAAATACATAAAGTTTTTTCACCCAGGTTTGGGTTTTCAAACTATTTCTTTGTTTTTTCATACTCATTTTACTTAAGGTATCAACAAATACATAAAGTTTTTTCACCCAGGTTTGGCTCAGTGACAGTGAAAACATACAACATTCAAGTACCATTAGACAAAGGCAGCCCTACAAGGATACGTGTTAATAGAGGTCAGTCTGCAGAGGAGAACTATCTTAATTATCCTGCAGTATATTTGACCGAAAAACCCTTTTGAAATTGTTTTGACTTTGGGGTCTGTGGCATCCCTCCAGAGGTCCTGAAGGTCTTGTACGTGTCCATGAGATGTCATCATTTTATCGTAGATGCAGGGATGATAAGGAGTTTTCCCTTCCCCGGAGAAAAACACATGGTGTTGTGGTACTATCCCCATTTTATTGGCACAAAGGCCCATGAACACATCATCTATGTAAAGACTAGAGTTAAGTGTCTGTGACGCCTCGTAGACTTTGGCGGCTACGTCGCCAGAGATCACGTAGGCCGCTCCAGCAGTATAGTCAGGGTAAGACGGCCACTGGTACATTTCATAAGGGACATAGTATTTGCTGCGTTTGTCTCTCACAGGAGGAGCTCCGCGATGAACCCGACCAATCCAAAAGTCCTGAACACCAATTTTTTCTAAACTTTGAAGGTATTGGATAAGATTTGGCATATGAATAAATATGTCATCATCAGCTGTCATAAGGAATTTGGCATGAGGACAAAAGCTGTTTGCCCAACTGAACTGCAGAAGTAATTTAAGAGTAAGATTATAGAAAGAATCAGCAAAGTCTTGCTGGATTAGATCACTGTATACTTGATCTTCCCAGACCAGTTTTCTCTGCAGTTCTTCTCTCGTCAGTGGGTTAGCAGGTGTCCCTAAAGCAAACAGAGTTTTGATGTTGGCATTAAGTTGAGACTGAACGTACTTCTCACTGCCCCACGTTTTTCTAATTGCGGAACGTCGATTGTAGTTTTCGGGAGCAGTTTTTACAAACAGTAACAGGAGGATGTCTTGTGCCTGACATTTCTCCTCATGGTTAATCAGGTACTGGTAGCGAGTCGTCCCATCCACACTCTGCTTAAGAGACAGGCTGTCATTCACAAAGTCATAGCTATTTATGAGGTATCTGTAAGAGTAGGACTTCATATGGCTCACAATGTGATTATCGATGGGTCCCCAAAAAAACATGAGGCTTAGTACAAAACACGTGGCAAATAACTGAGCGAACTGCCATTTTTTCACTCTTCTGCCACTCACAAACATTCTGACATCCATGCAGCTCCGTTTTTACTTAGGGTTGGTTTTAAATGGGCGCTTGCTCCTTCGAGGCCATAGAACTTGGTATCGTGTAGAACAGATGTCCATCTTAATACACGTCCGTCATTAGAAAAATAGGAGCGTCTCGTGTCACAAAATATTGTCTTTTCATGCCATTTTTTCTGGGATTGCGAAAGAGTGGAACGCGCAGAAGGAGGAGGACACCGGCCTGTCAGAGTGTTTCCACGCCGGCATCCTTCGCTGAGTTAGGTGACGGGCCTCGTGTCGCTAGTCCATGGGCTTCCTTCTGTGAGAGTAAAGTGCCACCTGTTAGAGTCAGGAAGAGAAAAGATGCCAAGTGAATGGGTGAGAGTGACCAAAAAGGAAGAAACAACTTTTTGTTCTTCAAAATGAAATGTAACGTGCCAGATGTGGACAGAAGGTGACGAGGCAGCTCGTGTTTAGCAGGGGCATACAGATGTTTATTTCTTGGCGGGGGCAGGGGAGGCTAGGGAAAGGGAAAGAACCATTCACTCCCTGCTGTCCTCCCCTTCAACATATGGAGGCCCTTTCCTCATCTCAACCCTAAAAAATAAAAAGCCTCCCAAATGGCTATGAGCCTATACCCTTGAAGTTCACAATCTCACATGGAGGAGTATATTCCTGGACACATTCTGTCCAGGAATATACTGATCTGCAGTGCAGCCAGGATGAAAGGAGCAGCAGGGACCCCTTGTTTTAGGGCACAATGCCTTTCTTACAAGTTAAAGGCTCATGGCAACGCTGCATCAAGCAAGGGGTTGCCATTTTTCCAACAGCATTTGCTCTCCTCATGTCTCTGCATTCCGTTTCGGTGATTCTCACAGTATTTCAAATGTTTTCATTATTATATTTGTAACGGTGATCTGTGATCAGGTGACTGTGACTCGGTAAAAGACTGGATGATGGTTAGCATTTTTTATCAATAAAGTATTTTTTAATTAAGGTATGTACATTTTTTTAGACACACTTCACAGATCACAGTATAGTGTGAACATAACTTTTATATGTGCTGGGAGATCAAAAAATTAATTTGACTCACTTTATCAAATCCGCTGTGTCTCCAAGATTATGCCTGTATATAGTTCAAGGCAAAATAGGTGAATGATGAAAAGAAAGTTCATAACAGTTAAAATTCATTAAAGCTTGCCCCAGACAAGACAGGAATAAGAATAAGATTTTGTTTTAAAAAATCAAGGTTTGTAAATCAGGGAGTCGAGATACATTTTCAAAAGCACAGCCCAAACTCTCTCAAACCAAAATGACTTTGTGAGCCCCACATCCATATAGTCCTTTTCCTCCTTTTTCATTTGGAAACTCAACAGGCATCTCAAATTTAGTACATTCAAACCAGGAAGGCACAGGGTAATAGCCAAAGAGCACCGTCTTTGTAGTCTGGCAATGTGAACACCAGCGCTGACTCTCCCGCTGTGCACCTAATCCGGGAATCTGAAAAACTGGGATGACCCCATTTAACTCAGTCCTTATGCAAGTAAAATGGGAATATACACAGAAATATAGATAAAGGGAGGTAGACAGGTACTTACCTGCACACAGGGACACGCCAGTGCCATTTCTCACCCCTTCTACGGTCTTCTCCCCTAACACCTGCTGTTGCCATTTTCCCTTTCTTGTGTCTGAGGGCAGTTCATGGGTCTGTGCCAGAAATCTGAAAGTCCTCCTTTTCCTCCATTCCATAGCCAGTTACTTAATCCTGTGAATTGCTTCTTCTAAATCTCTCTTCACCTCTTCCTGTTATCATCACCTCTCACCCAGATGAGTGCAGCAGCCAAAACGATCCCCGACCGACCCATCCTCTACCCTAGAGTGACCTTTCTAGAACTCAGATCTAGGGGTGCCTGGGTGGGTCAGTCTTTAAGCGTCTGCCTTCGGCTCAGGTCATAATCCCAGGGTCCTGGGATCGAGCCCCGCATCGGGCTCCCTGCTTGGCAGGAAGCCTGCTTCTCCTTTTCCCACTCCCCCTGCTTGCATGCCCTCTCTCACAGTCTCTTTGTCTCTCTGTCAAATAAATAAATAAAAATCTTTTAACAATAATAAATAAAAATAAGACTCAGATCTAACCATGAGACTAACTGAGCTCCTTCACCCCCTTCAGACGCTCCCTCTAACAGATGTCAGAACCAGAGTGCTGGCTGGAAGCTCGGCCATGCTTGCTAGTTCACACGTGGCAGCCTTTGTACCAGCAGTCCTGTGGCCTGCTGAGCCCTGCTCCATTTGCTAATAAGTAGTATACTATAATCTTCACTAAATTCTACAGGCATCCTTTTCTGGGAAGTCCCTCTAGCACTACCACCGAAGATGAGGCTTCCTCTATTACCACAGCACATTCTTGCACCCATTTTCCCAGACTGACTTTTTAAATTTAGCTGTCTCTGCCAATTACACTGTGAACTCTGTGACTAGGGCACGATGTCGTAGACACTCTGCCCTCAGCATGCAGGTGGTCAGTGTCTGACCTGGTAGGCATTCTCTGAATGTTGGTACAAAGAACCGTGGTGGGGGTGGAGACATCCTTCACTCAGACAGCTGGTCACTTGCGAAGAACTGGGGTCAGGAGACACAGTCAGTCACATGTCCTCCCCTTTCTTTCATGACTAGGAGACAGCACCTCCTGTCCTCAAGTACTCTGTCCCCCATGGCTTATCCGAAGTAAGATACATCCTTTTGCCTGGAGAAGTATTCTCTCCCCTCAGGGTTAACATATCAGTCTCCTGGGCTTCAGACTGACAGGGACAGGACCACGCAAGCTCCACTCAGTCCGGGCTGGCTGGGTAGCCGAGCCCACATCACAAGCCCCAGGAAAAAGGCTCTGCATTTGTGCTCAAAGATCTCAACCCCAAGTCCCGCGCCCTTAGGCCGTGCTATGAAACCAACTGCATACATGGAGAGCACCCTGCTCTGCTGGGCTAACCTTGGCTGTGGGACTTCCTTCCCAACTTCTGGCCTTTATATATAGCTGTGTTACCTATCTGCCAAGTTACTCCATGTTGGGCTGATAACAGCAAAGACCAGGCATGCAAAAGTCCAAGAAGTATGGGAGATCAGAGCCAACACTCATGGAGACTTTGTCCAGGGATAATCATCTTATCTCGTAGGGTATAGATTTTAAAACTTGCTAGTGCCTCTGAGGAAGTCACAACCAGTATTTAAAAAAGGAAAAGGAAAAGAAAGAACAAAATAGAGAATGGCATAATGCACTGAAAGTAGTTTAAGTATCACTGTGTGAAACTTTCAGTTTTATGTATATGTGGCTTCCGGTTGTAATGTAAAATGTATTTGTGTGTGTGTGTGCTTTACCATCAAAAGAGCAAGGGATAGATCAGAATTAGTAATTTCCCCTCTTGGTTTGGCTGGTCTTGGTGGACCGAATCCTCTAGAGTAGAATGGAAAAGACAGTGGGAAACATCAGTTTCTGATGGTGGCATCTGCCTAAACTTTGCAGAATCACTTTCATTCCATGGGAAGGGGACACTTCCTCTTGGTCTTAATAGTGCTCACTTCGATAAGGGTCCCCCTGTGAGGGCGGATATCCCCTTCTGCCTCTAGAACTGGAGGCTTAATGTAAAACAGCAGAGAATTCTTAAGGGCAGATTTTAAGATCCCCTAACTGTTTAAGAATTCTAAGAAAATTATCAATTGAAACTAATCTGCAGTTTCTATTCCAACAGACCCTGGGCAAGACACAAAGAGTAACCTTTGGAACTACAGGCAAAACCAGCTTCTCATTTCTGAGCAGCTGCACTCATAATGTTGCAATGTCAGCTCGCTTTGCACCTATTCCCAGTTGTTTACAAGTCTGAGCTTCTTGCTAGACAATCAGCCCACAGGCCTGACTCCTCCAACACCCACATAAACACTTGACTCACAGAGGCCCTAGTATCTCTCCAATGAATGGGGCCTATTACTCCTTTGGTTGGTGTGTTCTGCTGCTAGCATGCATTCTAGCAGCCAACCCCGAACATGCACTTATCCCCCTGCTCCCCACCCCTGATACATGTGTATTTACCTTATTTCCCTATATTTCTTCCCCTGTTCCCCACTGAGCTCAAAGAGTCAAAACAGTTTCTGAAAAAATGACAAAGAACCTGTTGCAAAGCCAACAACCCACACTGCTTTGTTAGGTTCAGAACAGCACGTGCAATTCTAAAACAAGATTCCTCCCACCTCGGCAGCTTGAATTGTTTAGCTGTCATTTATACCAGTCATAACCAAAGCCCACTGATAGGACTGATCTGATGAGGGGGCGATTAGGAAAGGTGAACTACTCTTTGGCAGTGCCGAGCTTCACTTTTATAACAAAAGAACCCCCAAACTCCTCCAAATCAAACATAGTCCCTAGGCAGCATTGCCCGACCAGAAGCAAAAGGCCCTTCCATGGTCTAAATTCACGAATCAGAACCAAACAGCATTGCCCACCAGCCCTGGCTTTGCCGGTGGGCACCACACACACTCCATGGACTCCCCTCCTCTGCTTCACACAGAACCTTCGGCTTGTCGCAAACACATCTTCTAGCTTCCGGCTCCAAAGGGAGGGGAGGCCACCCATAGAGAAACCCACAGGCCTGCCTGAGCTGGAGAGAAAATGCTGGGCCTGCCAGGGAACAGAGGAGCCAGATAATGCCTGTGAGCTCAGGAACCAGCCCACCAGAATGCTGTGCCTGCAGCTTCCTTTGTGCGCACAGTGCGCAGCGCAGAGACCAGGCCCCAGGCTGCAAGCCCCAGGGCCACCCCCTTTGGGGGCCAGGTTCGCTGTGCAACTCAGCCACCCTCCCTGCACTCTGAGTCCGTGACTTCATCTGCAGATTGGGGGGTGAACGTCAATGTATTGTTATCTAGGAGATGTAAAAATTACAGATGACTTCAGAGTCTTGCTGGGAAGAGGAAACAGGAAAGACCATAGGAGAGAACAGGACGAAGAACTGCTCAGAGGCAAATACAGACAGTCCCCAACTTACGATTTGTGTATTTTATGATGGTGTGAAAGCAACATGCACTCAGTATACTGAGTGTTTCAAATTGGGAATTTTGATCTTTTCCCAGGCCAGTGATATGCCATATGATAGTCTCTGGTGGTGCTGGGCAGCAGCGGTGAGCGGCAGCTCCCAGTCAGCTAGGCAATCATGAGGGTAAACAAGCACTACACTTACAGCCATTCCCTTTCTCACTTTCACTACAGTATTCAATTACATGAGCTATTCAGCATTTTTGTATCTAATACACTTGGTGTTAGATGCTTTTGCCCCACTGTAGGCTAATATAAATGTTCTGAGTACGTTTCAGGTAGGCTAGGCTAAGCTATGCTGTTTGGTATGTTAGGTGTATAAATGCTTTTTTGACTTCCAGTATTTTCAACTTACAGTGGGTTTACTAGGATGTAACCCATTCCTCCATTGAGCAAGACCTGTACGCAAATATTTGGACTATAACTTGGGTTTGCTTCTATTTGGGCTGAAAAGAAGGAGCAGATTCTCTTGGTATTGTCTTTCCTAATAGAAGTAGCCAGAAGAACAAAGAATAGGAACATCAGAAAAGAAGGTGGCTGACCCTACCCCAAATGCTTTTCAGTCTGGGAGCTGTGCCCCACAGTTACTCAAGAATATTTCTTCACAAAAGAACTCTTTAAACTCTTCCAGAAACAACTAGGGACTACAAGTTGCCCTAAATGACCCCTGATTTTTTTTTTTTCTACTTTGTTCTTGCTGGTAACCCATTTCTATGTTGAGTCTACTTTAGTGGATCCTGAAATACTATACAAAACCTGATGAAAATTTTGAAGTTTTAATCACGATAGTGAGGCCTACACTTTAAGTTCAAGTCAAACAACCTCAGTGTTCAACTTTTCAACAAATCTGACAAGTATGTGAGTGTTTGCTAAGGAATCATTATGCAGTTGGGCGTGGTGGGAGTCATGCAGTAGTATTTCATAGTCTCCTCTCTGAAAACATCTACAGTCTAGTTGAGACAAGATTCATGATGCCCACTTGAAAATTCAGTTCCAAGGACAAAAAGCAGCAGATCACAGTACATTGCAGATAGCGTCACAGCACTAATTTAGACAATATCAACTCTAGGCAAAAAAGACAGTCCCTGGTAGTCGAGATCAGTGACAGCAGGATAGGAGGGCCTGAGGATGAACAGGATTTAGATGGTTACAGGAAAAGAAGCAATCTCTTTCAGGCAGGAAAGGAAAAAAAATAGCAACATCACAAATATTTGAGATACAAGCAGGTATTTGAAAGCAGAAAGATCGGGGCCCACTTACGGGGAACCTTGAAAATGAGGCAGAGGAGTCAGTGTGTGCCGAGAGCAGCAAGAAGTCACAGACATTTCAGTTTTTGTTTGAACAATAACTGCCTTGTCAATATGCATGCACTAAGCATCGTATGAAGGGACTAATCTGGTGGTGGCACTCGGGATGGATGGGGGATGCCTGGAGATGGGGCCCCCAGCTCCCTTGGGGCCTCACACTGAAGCAGAATGAGGTGAGGAGGCCCGGTCTAGGGTGGTGGAAGTGAGGAGGGAAGTCAGGGGTAAGGAAGACCCTTTGGAGGAAAACAAACCCAGCACTCCCTGCTGAGTGGCTTGGGATGGGAGGAACGGAGGAGGCGGACGTCTGGTTTCCAGCATTAGCCACACAGGAGTGGCAGCTGGTTTCCTGAGTTAGGAGTGAGGACAGCGTGTCTGGGTTTGGGCTGGTGTTGAGCGGAGGTGTGAGAGAGTCAGCCGGTGGGGCAGTCCAGGGGGTCAGGTGAGACTGGAGGAGGCAGTGGGACTGCAGAGGGGGCAGTGCTCTGAGCATAAGGAAGGTGGCTGCTGGGAGGACCAGAGAGGAGCAGAGGGGCCCCGAGGAAGGAAACTCAGGGGAAGGAGGAGTGGGAGGAGGCAAAGAAAAGGAAGTATCTGATTTTACTTTATGCGCCCATGAACGCGTGTGTATTTCACTTTACGCGCCTGTGTGCATGTGTATGTTTTACTTGATGTGCCCTGCGTGCATGCGTGTGTTTATGTGGCATCTCAATTCATTTGCGCAGGTTTGAGCTCAAGGACTAGGTAATGTCTTTTGACAAATGAAAGAGAATACTGTACAAATTCTGTAAAACTTCAGATGGTTATTTCTTCTAAAAAGGAACTATTTTCTTTCTTTCTTTTTTTTCAGAGAAAGGCAAAGAGAGCACAAGCAGGGGGAGGGTCAGAGGGACTCCCCCACTGAGCAGGGAGCCAGATGCAGGGCTCAGGACTCCATCCCAGGACCTGGAGATCATGACCTAAGCCAAAGGCAGATGCTTAACCATCTGAGCCACTCAGGTGCCCCAAAAAAGGAACTATTTGAAAGGGCTAGTTCGTAGAAAGTTAAGATGGGGTAAAGAACAGTAGAGGGTGATATTCAGATGGCAGGAAAGATAAGGCCCCAGGTGGCGCTCTGGGCAGGAGGAGAGCCCTGGGGCAAACAGTGGGGTCTGTGCTGGGAGTCAGGAGGGGAGAGATGGGGGTAGGTGGAGCAGGGGAGGCAACTTCCAGGAGGAGCAACACTGAATCTGAGACCTGAAGGCTGAGGAACAGGAGCTAGAGAAAGCCCATGGGTTTGAATTCAAAATGTATCTGTTTTTGCTTCCACCCATCTGTTTCTTGACCATAGTTTCTGGTCATTGTTGTAATAGATCACCAACATCTATTCTTAGAGAAACTGTATTTCCAAGTCTTAGTAGACCTGCGACACTCAAGTCTAAGGAGCCCTTGTGTCATGAAGGGTATACCATTTTGTTCACATACCCTCCCACACACTTAACTTATTGGCAAGAAAGTCATTTAGGTGGCTTCACCTACAACTGCATTTCCTTTGAAATTTCAAATTCCAGTGCACACTCTCTGGTCTGATCGCTCTTCAACCACAGTCTCTTAAATAATCCCCCAGAATCCTCTGCCCACACCTTACCTGCTCCCTAACACTCCCACCCCACCCGGCAATCTCCTGACCTTCCTTCTTCCCCACCTGCCTGTCTCAGATGCAGAATCGTCTGGCACCTTTGCCCTCCTCTCCTCTCCTGCTCTTCCATCCCAATGACACCAGATCTCTGGTCCTTCCTGCCTTCAGGCTGCAGGGGAGGCATAACCCCCCGGGCAGGCTGTGTTACTATAGATGGTGATATGGAGCTGTGGGCAGAGGGCTCAATGCTGTGTGAGGAGAATTCACTTGCCCTGGACCTTCTCTCTCTCTCTCCTGTCCCCTCATCAGCCAATGTCAATCTTCTCCCTCTGTCTGTGCCCCTCACTCTTAGCTGAGGCTTCACCTCCTGCCCACAGAAAAAGGAGAAGACATCACATGTATTGTCCCTTCTCATTCCCACGTGGGCCCCCTCTTCCCGGATCCCCAGGCTGGCCAACCATCTCCATCCCCTCGGTAGAGCACACTTTCAGGGAGAGGCAGGGGAGGCACTCATTTAGAGCACAAAACTTAAAGGTCATAAAAGTATAATTATAAACTAAGGATGCTCCTTCAGTACATCAGTTTAAAAAAAAAAAGAGTACTTCAACCCTTGATATTTAATATACCACTTAAAGTCCCATATGAGACAGTTTTGGTTCCTATCCAGGCATAACTCAAAGGAAAGAAATATGACATTTCTGTCCATCCTTAGGTGGCATTTTGCTCTTCATTCCAAGCATTATTTTCCTGGCTTGTTCTAATCATCTATTCCCCCTAAAGAGAGCTAGGACCAATCCTCAAGAGCCTAGCTGCCATGTTAAAGGAAATCAGGTTTAGCCCTAAATTTATGGTAAATGCTGTAATTTGTTCTCCTACATTTTTCTTAGTTAAATTCATTATAGTCATTGGTGATGAGTAACACAGCTGGGTATGGTTTAGTACAAACTGCCTATTCTGTTTGCTCAAAACAGAAGGTAACAACCCAGAATTTGAATTTACAACTCACATCTTAAATGTGAAAAATTAAATATTCCCTCAGTTGGTATTTATTCTTTAATCCATATTTGAGTGTTTCCAATACAAAGCCTATAGAAAAGGGAAAAATACTACCCAGTTGGGGTCTTTAGGTGTTTTTGTGGCTGTGACTTTAGCTATAAAAATTTAGCTGAAGCCACTGGCAGAGATCAGAAACCATCTAGAGTTGTTATCTATCCAGAAACAATACAGGGTTAGTTCTGGATTCAGTGTTACCCAAAGACTCTAAATTACAACTTGTAGCAAGCATGGATGTGGGACAGAGGGAGAAATTAGTTATAAAACCCACAGTGTGAATCTAGTAACAAGTTCCCCATCTATATAAACTAAATTATATGTTTCTTTATAAGTTAAACACTGGTGGAGATTTCTGTTTGCTGGTTATAGGGGAAAAAAAAAAAAAAAGACAAGGAAATACCAAATGAACAAACAAGTAAAGGCAGGCCCTAAGTAAAGACAAGCACTAAGGAAACTGGTGGCGAGGGACTATAGAGTATTATTATATTTCAGAGGAATTACATTAAAAGTGACTGAAAATTCCCAGTAACAGAATTTGAAACAAACAAAAAAGCAGAAATACAAAGTAGGTCTCTGAGAGGTCAAACAGTTGCTTCTCTAAGCTTGGCCTTCTGTACTGATTCCTGAGGCATAGTTGTTTGTGTAGACAGGGCTGCTTGCTCTTTTAAATACAATTCTTGTCAGTTTTGTTCTTGCCTAGTTAAGAAACAAATTTCTCGTTTTGCCCACTCTAGCAACAGTTGCTAGCCTAAGAGTGTTTACAGTGCTCTGGGCTCTGTTCTGAGTGCTTGAAGTTCTATAGAGACTCTTTAAGCCTCACAGCAACCTATGAAGGAGAAAGCTCTCCCTGTGTTGCAGGAGAAACTGAGGCACCCAGACATGGGGCTGACCACGTAACCTCCAAAATTCCAGAATCTGTGGAAGCTCAGAAGCAGCTGATGGGTTCCAGGTCCTGTCCCTGAGCTCTGCACCTGCCTTCCTCCCTGGCACGGGCCAGCTGCTTTTCCTACAGCGGCCATCAGGATGAGAGGACAGGGAAGTGAGAGCCGCAGGGCCAAGAGAAGCACCCACCAAGGCAAAGAATCTGCTTCCCTCAAGTCTGGAGTCATTTACATTTTACTATCGCCTGCCTTTTGTCAGAGCTTGTTCTCACTCTCTTTGTAACCCACCCTTTCTTTAACCTTCTCTCTCAATTTTCCCTCCTTCTTTTTCTTGGTCCCAGTAGCATAAGAGAATAGGCAAAAGCGACGTGAGTCTGTATCCTTTCCTCCACAAAGAAGACTGGGGGATTTAAGGGCAGAAGGGGGTCAAGAAGTAAGGAGGGAAGGAGAGGAGAGTAAAAAGTACAGGACTCAGAGAGGATGTTTCAAGCAACTATTTGATGAATAAGTATTGGATGAAATGAAAGGCACATCTGAGGTAATATTATGATATGAAAAATAGTGATTTAAAAATAGGGTGACGGGGCACCTGGGTGGCTCTGTCAGTTAAGTGTGTGACTCTTGATTTTGGCTTAGGTCATGATCTCAAGGTCATGAGATTGAGCCCTGCAGTGGGCTTCCATGCTCAGCGTGGAGTCTGCTTGAGATTCTTCCTCTCCCTTTGCTCCTCCCCAACCCCCACTGCTTGCTGCACACGGGCTCCCTGTCTAAATAAAAATAAATAAAATCTTAAAAAAAAAAAAATAAGGTGATACCATAATCTGGTATAAACCCATTATATGAGCTAGACATACAGGCTTCTTGTCCAATGGCAGTTCATATGTCCTACTCTATTGTATTTGGAAATAACATTTGACCGAGAGTTTACAGAATACAAAATAATGGTGTAAAATATAAGATGTATATTTAACATTCCAGTCTCAATCAACATTTATTATAATAGATTAGTAACATTTATTTAAATATCTACCTGTTATAGGCATTAGGTGGAACTGCCCCAAAAGTAGGTAATGCCTACATTCAATTAATTCAACAAATATGAATTTACCACATACTGTGTAGTAGGCCATAGGCAAGGTGCAGGGAAGGCTTCCGAGATGTTTCCAGTGTAGAACCCCCTAGTGGAGTAAGCAGGTGTTCTGGTGCAATCTGGAATCTGGACCTGATCGAGGCACATGGGTAGAAAAACCAAAAGAGTTTTAGAACATGAACAAAAGTAGACATATTCTGTTGCTTCCATTTACTGGTCACATGAGTTGACTTTGCTCTAAACAATGTGCCACAGTCTTTTCTGAGGATCATTTGAGGCCATTTATTTGACAAAGTGTCATCTAAATCAGGTGTTGAATCTATGCTAATTTCCTCTCTCTAGAAATTGTTCATATATCTGTACCATGTCAATACCATTAGTCAGTAGCTAAATTCTTTAGGGGTTAATCACCTTTCAAAATGATAAGCTATACACTAATATTCTTCTCAAAAAATATTTATTAGATATAAGTTTTTAGAAATACTGATCTGATTGCTAAGGGGCACTTAACACATCCCAAGTACTGGTGAGACTGAGAACAGTAGTATCATTACTAATTAGCCGAACATGCCTTTCCATCATCTTTGACAGGAAAGAACAATATGGTTCCCACAAACACTTAAAAAAAAAAGAATTTCTACAAAGATGACACAGCCAAAAATTATAAGGCCCTGTAAATTATGGAGGAAACCCAAGCTGAGTCAGCTTTTTAACTTGCTCTGCCTAGAGCACTGTCAAAAAGTTGCAGAAAAAACTGTAGGAAAAGGAATAAAGAGATAAAATATGAAATTTTAGGTGGATCTAAGCTGTGTGATAATATTTCAAACTTGGACTTTTAGGGGCTTATTGTCTACAGACATGGTAGAACATTCCT
The DNA here is from genome assembly GCF_922984935.1 of Meles meles. Lineage (NCBI taxonomy): Eukaryota > Metazoa > Chordata > Mammalia > Carnivora > Mustelidae > Meles > Meles meles. Next base: position 55,996,023 of record NC_060069.1, read on the forward strand.
TTCTGTAGAAAACTGTCTTCCAGGATCAAAGCCTTCACTACAGAATATAAACAAAGTTTAAAAAATAAGTTATAGATAAAAGCCAGTCTCTAAACTTCCAGCATTGAAAAGTAAAAAATCAGTTCTGTTTATTCTAAGTTTACATTTCACCTGATCAAGTTTCTTACCTTTCAATATGAAGATTCTTATACCTCCTATATATATGTGTGTGTGTGTATATATATATATATACACACACACACGCATAATATAAGAAAAATATCCTGGGGGGCGCCTGAGTGGCTCAGTGGGTTAAGACTCTGCCTTCGGCTGGTTCATGGTCTTAAGGTCCTGGGATAGAGCCCTACATCGGGCTCTCTGCTCAGCAAGGCACCTGCTTCCCCCTCTCTCTCTGCCTGCCTCTCTGCCTACTTGTTGTGATCTCTGTCTGTCAAATAAATAAATAAACTCTAAAAAAAGAAAAATATCCTGGATTTGCATCGTTCTGGCTAAATCTTTGCTGGCAAATGGAAGAGCTCTTATAATAATTTGTTGTGCCTTAACTTCTGGAACATAAACACAATATATGCAGCTCCTAACAAGATTATTCTAACAATGGAATAAAATAATGGCTATGGAAATATTCCAAAAAAGGTTTAATGTGCTATAAAATGCAAAGCTTAGGGCAATTCAGTTGAGCATGTACAAAATTCCAAAAAGATAGGATACAATGTTACTTCAGAAAGAGACCACTTCCTTCGGAATTTCTCCCAGTTTCTTATAACATCCTAATATTCTGTTATGTAGATTATGGGGCAGTTGGTCCTGAGAAAGAACTCTACCTACAGTTTGAAAGTCACCAAGTGCAATGATTCCAGCCAAAGTGACCCATTTTAAAAGATGACCCATTTCAAAACCCAAGAGTTATTATTCAAGCTGTTCTATATTTAAGAATTAGAAAGTTATTTCACTTTCCTACAATCTTTTTATTTGAATCAATCTTTGATAAAAGGGGAATTTGATCTCCATTTTAAGGAAATATAATGTGACGTTTTTACTTGCTAGAGCCTGCAGTTTATTTTGAAAATATTCTCTACATTCTGAGCTTTTGGGGGACTTTTTTGTTTGGGCAAGTCATTTGTGTGTAATAGCACCGATGCCTCCTAACCACCCTTCATTTTTCACTTCCTCGGAAACAGCTTCTCTAAGCTTTAGCCTGAACTCTCCCTGTCATAATGCTCATCCCCATCAGAAGGTGCTGGGGGTGAGCCCCAGGGGAACTAAGGTGAGTTCTGAGGTGAGGGAGTCAGCCTCAGCTTTAGCCTCCCAGTGCTCAAATAAATGGAGTGGGCTTGTAGGATCATGGGAAGGGACGGAGAGAAGGAGCAGGAGACAGAAGGGTCATATGAAGTGTCTAACGTAAACCTTTCAGTTTCTCTTGCTTTAAAATAATAATTAAAAAAGAGTTGAACAAATAAAGCAGTCCTCCTTCCCATGTGACAAGATGCAAAATCTAGCATTAAGTTTCTTTTGAGAAACTTAATTTCCCAACTTAATTTTTTAGCTGCTAATCACCAATTTCCCTTTCAGAAAGTTCAAGAGGGGCTCTTTTCTGCACTACCACTGAACATAACTATCTCTGAGCATCCTTTTCTGGGTCAATTTCAGTTTCTCACATCCCTCTCCCTTCCCCCATAGGGACCAGGTAAAGTTCCCAAAATAAAGACACAGAGGAACAAATCCAATTCTAACTGATGTACTTTCATCAGAGAATTACCCTAAATAATAAGAGCTACATGCCACCAGCAGACACTGTGCAGTTACAACATCGGTGTCCCTTTAACATGACCCATAACCTATGAAAACCAACACTGGATTAGAAAAAATATAGGCTGTGTGGTTAGAATCAGATGCAAAGTTACTACTTTGACCTATATTGTATCTGAGTAAGCAACCGGCTGTCACTTCAGATTGCAAAATAAACTTCGGTTACAAAATAAAATTCGGCAGTTAAAATAGAGTGGCCAAAACCTACCGGTAACAAGAGGTCTCCTTTCCCAGTTTCCTCTGCCTGCCCACTTCCTTGTCTCCATTTCCCTAGTCGGTAACTCGCCGAAGAAAAGTTTCCCCAGTCTGGCGGCTTCCTAATTTCCAGCCCGACGCAGGCTTTCTACCCGAATTCACCCCTGCAGCGCAGGGATGGTAGCGTGATTGGGGATCCCATCCGGAATCCGGGAACCACAGGGCGCGGTGTTCGCCCGCGGGCTCCCGCGCTCTGGTCCGCCTCGGTAACCCCGCGCTGCGTCTCGGTATCCACCTCGCCAGAGTTCCCCGGGGGACGAGGAACCCGCTGGGCCCCAGAAAACCCCAACTGGCGCTCCGGGGCCCCAACCTACCTGCCGCACCCGGGCGGCACTCGGCCCGGGGTGTCGGCTGCCGGGCGCCCGCGCCCGCCAGCCAGAGCGAACAAAGACGCTCCGGAGAGGGAACGCGCCCTCCCCGCCGCGCTGGCGGGCGGCGGGCAACCCTGCCCCGTGGCGGTTAGGGCCTCCCGAGTCTGGGCCGCTCGCGGTCCCGGCCAGAGCAGAGGGCCGAGGCCCGGGTGTCTGCTCCAGCCGTGCGCCCTGGCCCCGGCGCGCATTCCAACCTTAAGTCCTGGAGCCACCCATGCGAGCAGGCGTGCCTTCACCTCCTCGCGGCTCCCTCCTCCTTTCTTCCCCTGTCCTTCTTTCGGAGACTTCTCCTGGTCCAAAGAAAGCTAAAGGAGAGTCCGCGTCTCCCTTCCCGCAGTCCGAGAGCGGCTCCGGTGAGGAGGCGCGGCGCAGTGGGGCCGCAGCTCGGGGCGGGGGCGGGGCAGAGGCTGGGCGGACCCGGGCCCTCTCTGCGGAGCACGGGAGCCGGTCTCCCGTCCCCGGCACAAAGAACCAACCAGCCGCGGAGCTGAGGCTTGTCCCCCCTTTAGTGATCCGGAAGGGAAGACAACATTTCCATCCACGAGGGCCCTCGGCCCCTGTTAGGGTGCGGTGGGCTGCAGAGCATTTTTTTTTTTTAATCGTTACGATTGATCACACATATGAATTCCATATGAAACTGGTCTCCAGACACTTTTCATTAGGAAGTAGAATTTGTTAGACTAATGATACGTTCGTTCAGAACACACAACAGTTATGCATAGACGGTGGGTAAGTTTTGACTGAACTGCAGTTCTCCGATCATCTGATTTTCATTCTTAGAGCCAAGAGTTCTAAGGGCAGGCTAGTCTTGTAAAAGATCTCTTGTCGCGCCACTTATGCCTTGAGCTTCTGGGGCCTAAGACACAACAGAAGAAAACCCTAATTTACATCAAACTAAGCTTCCCTACAGCAGTTCTTTTAAAAAATACAATTGGGGAGGGATCACACCCCCCCCCCCATGATTTTACCTTAAAGCCTAGCCCAAATTCGAAGACGGCTTAAAGCAAAAACTCACCAAGTCCAAGCCCAGCTCCTTAAATTCCTAAGTCAGGGGCGCCTGGGTGGCTCAGTGGATTAAGCCGCTGCCTTCGGCTCAGGTCATGATCTCAGGGTCCTGGGATCGAGCCCCGCATCGGGCTCGCTGCTCAGCAGGGAGCCTGCTTCCTTCCCCTCTCTCTGCCTGCCTCTCTGCCTACTTGTGATCTCTCTCTCTGTCAAATAAATAAGTAAAATCTTTAAAAAAAAGAAATTCCTAAGTCAGAGGTCGGGTGTCTTCCTGGCGCCGGAGCGAAAGTCGGTGGTCTCAGAACAAAATTTGCCCGCTTTAAATATCTACCTTCCCCGGGCGGGGGCGGGCTGGAGTCGGCGATTGGTGAGGACCCAATCAGGGGCTCCCGGCGGAGGGTGGGGGTGCGGCAGCCGCGAGACTGCCCTGCGGCACAGCCAGTGCATGTTTCCTGCACCTTTCGGTGTTCACTGCCAAAGTCGAACGTGGCCCGCGCCTCCGTCGCCAACTCGGCCTTTTGCTGAAGGTGATGGTTCCCGCCCCGCCAGTTCTTCTTGGTGTTTGACGACTCCAGGAAGTACCCACCCTACCGCGTTAAGTTCAGTTAACTGAGATCGTTAACTTTGATGATCGACTGTGAGCCAGAATCCGCTAGAAGGGCCCCTTTGAGTTGTTTCCCCCTTTTCAAAATACTTCATGCACGTAACTGGACAAAATCGGGAGAATATAAATTTCTAATAAGGAAAGAGATTGTAAATAAATGCTTTATGGATTTGGTTTCTTGTCCCCCAAATGTTCTAGCCTTCTCCAATAGAACAAACATGATCATTTAACAAGTAATATTTTGAATGATTTTGTAATTGTACATGTTTCAGAACATGACAGAAAACAAAACATTAACCCAAATACTTCAGTAAGGTAAAAAAAAAAAAAACTTTGGGTTTCTTGTCATAAAGGCAGTAAGACTGGTAATGGGTTAAAAGTAGATTACTGAATCATGGGGTGCCTGGGTGGCTCAGTGGGTTAAGCCTCTGCCTTCGGCTCACGTCAGGATCTCAGGGTCTTGCAATCGAGCCCCACATGGGCTCTCTGCCCAGCAGGAAGCCTGCTTCCTTTTCTCTCTCTGCCTGCCTCTCTGCCTACTTGTGATCTCTGTCTGTCAAATAAATAAATAAATAATCTTAAAAAAAAAAAACAAATAAAAGTAGATTACTGAATCAGAGTTTGAAACTGTAAACACAACGTTGTATTTGTTATTTCAAACTCGATTTTTAGGAAGTTTTGTAATAGCTGTCTTGAAGCGCTTCACCATACTTTCAACCATGCAATTCTTTTCATATGTTACCTAAAGAGCATGGTCAGCATTGCTAAGAGATCATAGTGCCATATGCATGTCAGACCACATACAGAAATATTAACATAATGTGATTTGTAAGGGAGTCACTGACAGTGACCCATACATTAGCTGATACAGTTAGTAGCTGATAAGTTAGTACAGCGCATCACCTCCCTTCTTTATCTGTATGAAATAAAACCCTTGATCATGGTTCCACATAGAGTTCCCCCCACCCCAGCTGTCATATGTATATGTTCTATTTATGTGCAAATGTTCAATTACCATTCTATTCCCTCCAGGTCATTCGGAACCAGGTCCACATACACAGATGTCAGCACCTGTGTCCCACCTGCAAGAACACCTAGGACTGTACCTGCAAGAAATACAAACTGACCCAAATATTGAAAAACATATAGAAGTAAAACATAAAATCATTCACTTACACCACTCTATTTACACATAGACAGAGAAATCATTTCAAAAGTGAGTCAGGAGGCTGTAAGAGGATGTAGGGCTTGCGGTTGGGGGAGGGGAGAGGATGTAGATGGGAGAAGGGACCCAGCAGAGTGAACCAGAATGCCTGCTCTGGTTTTACACTCCATCCACCCACACACACACACCATGCAGGGAAGAGGGCAGCAGCCTGGCAGGCCCTTTGGCCATCTGGGAGCATTTCTTTTCTGGAGGCTGGTTCCCTATCCCACCCCACAGGAAGAGGAAGAGGATGATAGACTTGGTGATATAGAAGAGAGTACTCATGTTTCTTTTATTGGGAGAGAATATATGAACATCCTAAAACTAGTTGGAAATAAAATTAGGTGATAGTGGGGCACCTGGGTGGCTCAGTGGGTTAAAGCCTCTGCCTTCGGCTCAGGTCATGATCTCAGGGTCCTGGGATCAAGCCCCTCAGCGGGCTCTCTGCTCAGCAGGGAGCCTGCTTCCTCCTCTCTCTCTGCCTGCCTCTCTGCCTGCCTCTCTGCCTGCCTCTCTGCCTACTTGTGATTTCTGTCTCTCAAATAAATAAATAAAATCTTTAAAAAAAAATTAGGTGATAGTAGTGATGCTGATTTGACAGCACGGAGAAGGACCCTGTCACGGTCCTCGGTGTCCACAGTAGCTGCTTATGAACAGAGACTACTACAATTAGATTTATAAATGACTTTAAATCTCTCTCTCTCAGAAATGTGTTTCACAGAACACTAGAGAACTATGGAAAGTACTGGGGAAAGTACTGTACCATCAAAATGGTAAACTTGAAAAATGAGAAGAATTACAATCGGCATGTTAGATTGAGAAGGGACAAGACAGGCAGAGATAGAGCAGACGGGAAGCAGATGTAGGAGAGAGGGCCAGAGGGGAGGGCATCAGGGCATTATCATGTGTTACGGGCAGAGAAGAATTTCACCTACCTCCAAAAGAACCTGGGCAGTGGTAGAGGCAAAAGAGACCTGAAGAAGAGAGGAATGTTGACTGAAATCATGAAAGCAGCAATGGATTTGATAACTGACTGGCTTAATGGCTAACATAGCTGAAGCATACCGACATGGTGCCAGGCTTGACTCATTTAACTTCAATTTGTACATTCTGAACTCTCTTAGACAAGAAATTCCCTCACAGACCTTGTACAGATACTGTTCTCTGAATTCAGACACCCCACAGGCCACGTGTTCCCTAACCAGCCAGGTTCCTGCAAGGCTTGGGCTGCTAGAGAGATGAGGTGGTGTCCTGACCTCACTCCCTGCCGACCAGGGATCTGGGCAAGGGACCTGGCTTCTGTGTACCTCACAGTAATTCCTGCCCAGATGGGACCAGTGAGGACTGAATACAAAAGCCATCACGTATGTGGAGTACTGAGCATGGGTAGGGCCCACTGCATGCGCTGCATGGATGGCCGTTGTCCTCGTGCCCACCCCAGGCTGCCGAGAGCCCCTCTCACGTGAAGGGCCAGCAGAGAGGGTCTTCATGCTGCCTCCGTCCATAATCTAAAAGGACCTGCTTGTTTCTTTCCACGTCTTCGAACGTCGTTTCCGTTACTATGGCATCACCCATGAGAATAATGCAGCCCCTCCTTGGCTGCCCCTTCCTCCCGCCCTACCCACCAGCCCCTCCCACCCCACACACATCCTTCTGGGCTTCTTTGCTGTCTACACTTGCTCCTTGGTGATCCCATCCATCTCCATTAGTGCCTGATTTCTATTTCTAGTCTAGATTCTGGGCTCCAAATTCCAGTGTCTCCACTCAAATGTGTCACATCAGTCTTAAGCCAAGCATGAGTGAAACGGACTATTCAGATGCATGCTAGTGAGCCCGTGAAGGGATGGGACTCAAAGACCCCAAAGGCCAGAATCCTCCTTCTCACCAGTGGACCCAGCCCAACAAGTGACACGTCAGTAACAGTCGGTGGCCTTTTGTCACTGTGAAATTTGTCTGCGGATCTGTGTTCCCTGCTCTTGAGTGTCCTGAGACCTCTCAAGGGCGGACATCCCATCCCACATATCTCCAGTTCCCTTGAAGAACCTCCTGTCATGCCTTGCACAGAGTAAGTGCAGATTAACTGCCAGTCGAGTTGAATTTTCATTCGTCAGATGTTCAAATTTCCATTCCAAGAAGCTTCGCCCCCAGAACAAAGGTCCCTGTGTACTTCTCCCCTGAAGCCACCAAGGCCCCAAAGCAGGCGCTGGAGGCACACCAGCCCCTTCCCACAGCTCTCGCCTCTGCTCCTGCGGTTTGGCACCCTTCGGCACCCTCCCTCAATTCCAGGACCTCAGTGCTTGGGTGAAACCGTTGTCAGTCTGCCCAGAACAGGAAACTGAAGGGGACTGAGGGTACGCAGAGGCCCTCACCCGCGGGCCATTCTCGGAACCCACCTTGTCCCTTTCTGTTCTCATCTGCCTTGGGGAGCCCTGTCCCCCCAATGGTCAGCTCCTTCCACATCAACATACAAGTCTTCTCCGATGTGTTCATCTTACCCTCATTGGGGGCCCCACAGGGGTGAGGACAGTCTTGGAGCCAGGCCTTATTTGCTGGGATCCTCCTTGGCCCAGCAGAGCTGATGGGGGGAGCCCCACTGGGGAGGCGGTGAGTGGAAGGGAGGCTGGCGTGGGTTTCCCCTCCATGCTGCCAGTGCTCAGACAGCCCCCCGACAGTGAACTTGGTACCACTCCCCTATGAGGGTTCACTCAGCATTTCTTCTCCCCTCCCCACCTGCGGATCTGGCATAGGCTTTACCGGCATCCCCCACCCCCCGCCCCCACCCCGGGCCTGTGGGGTTCTGTGCAAGGCCAAGGGCTGCCTCTCACTCCACCTATTACTCAGGACAGCATATCCAAATGGAGTGAATGAGTGACATTCATGTAGGGACAATCTGGAGTGTTGTCTGGTAATTGCCCCAGCCTTGCAGAGCTCTCCAGACTGAGTAGAATGGGTCCTGGGATGGGCTGGGACAGAGAAGACAATACAGAGCATGGGAATGTTCAGAAAATAGTTATTGGCTATGGTGCAGGGGCTACATGCCTGGCCCAGAGGCAGTCATTTGTGTTAGAAATGTTGTACTTAAAATTAAGTTTGGTTGTGCTGATAGAATATCATTCTCTGTGTCCCTCTTTTTTTTTTTTTAAAGATTTTACTTATTCATTTATTTGTCAGAGAGAGAGAGAGCACACACAAGCAGGCAGTAGCAGGCTCCCTGCCAAGCAAGGAGTCCGATGCAGGACTCGACCCCAGGACTCTGGGATCGTGACCTGAGCCCAAGGCAGCGGCTCAACCAACTGAGCCACCCAGGCGTCCCTATGTGTTCCTCTTCTTAATAGTTAATAATTACTAAGTGCTCATTGTGGAGTATTTGTGGTTCAAATCCTACTCAAACCAATTCTAAAGGACAGTTATAAGCCTTCCTGGGATTTTTATTGAGTATTACTTAAAATAACTGGACCATTAATTAAGAGTTAGAAACAGTATTGTTATACTGAGATTTTTCTTATAACAGCACTTCCAAAAGGCCAGCTCTAAAGTCCTTGACACATCATATAATCTGAAACAACATACATTTCATGAATCAGTCTTGGTTGGTCTGATGGTATAAGGTCGTAAAGCCCAATATCAACACCTATTTGATCCTGCAGGTACAGGGCTAAGGAATACTGGGAAAAGAGAGCTATATCTCTGAGAGGTATGTTTTTTATCATATCAGATAAATAAACAAATAAACCCTCTTGGGAGGAAAGGGGTTAATAGAATAATGGAATATCTGCTGAGTAGATACAGATAAGAATGGGTCTGCAAAAGAGGTACATAAGGTGGAAAAAGCAGTGCATCTTTTCTCAGTGTTTTTTGATCTTTCAAATTTTATTTTATACATATGTATTTTCCCTTTGGGAATCTCTTTTTTGCAATAGATTTCTCTTTGTTTGTATGAAGTGGAAGCCTATTCGCAGTCTCAAATTTTTTTCTTTGCCAAAAATTATTGAGTTACTTGGATATTCCTGTTGGAGTTAGTACCAGCACTACCCTTTCCCATGAACTGAAGTAATAATGGTTTTCCTATCAGCAGTAGTCCAGGAATCTCCTTGGCATACCAGAAGTCTCATTCAGGATGTCTTAAGTTGGATTGCCGATATGCCTGTGCACCGTGGCTCTGAGATTTGAGGCAGATCCCTTGAAGCTTACACATAAATAGATGACGGCCTGAGTCAGCCCTTTTTCTCTAACCTGCTTACCTGTGTCCTCACTGTGTGGACCCTGTCGTTTATGGAGCCATGCTACAGAGTCAGAATAGTGGGTCCTGTTGCAGTGGACTGAACTTCAGCCTGGGCACATCAGTTCCCCTGTCACTGGCTGTAGAGCCAGAGGGCCTGGACTTGACCTCCGTGGCAGCACCTTGCCAGCAGTTTGACCTCGGTCAAGTCACGTAATCCTCTGAGTCCCAATTTCCTCTTCTGCGAAATAAGAATGACAATTAATACCTATTTCTGCTCACAGAATTGGTGTCTGTTCCTTAACTCTATTGCTCATCCATTCGATGAACATTTATTGAGAATTTACCTACTTATAAGGCAGGTGGACAAGGATAAATGAAACAAGGTATATGCCCAGGAGGAGCTCTTTTGTGTTGAATGGATTAAAGACATATACACGTTAAGAAAACAACTCTACTTCATATCCATTAGGTGGGCTATCATTTAAAAAAAAATGGGAAAATGGCAGGAGTTGACAAGGATGTGGAGAAATTAGAAGCCTGGTGCATCGCTGGCGGGAATGTCAAGTGGTGCAGTCACTGTGGAAAACAGTGTGGTGGTTTTTCAAAAAGTTGATAATAGAATTATCATATGACCCAGTGTTTCTACTTCTGGACATATACCTCAAAGAATTGAAAGCAGAGACTCAGAGACTTGAACACCAATGTTCATAGCGGCATTATTCACAAGAGCCAAAGGTGAAAGGAACCTAAGTATGCATCAACAGAAGGATAAGCAAAATGTAATATATGCAAACAACTAAAGATATTCATCCTTAAATAGAAATGAAAGTATGACACATGCTAAAACACGGATGTATTTGGAAACACCATGCTTAGTGAAAAAAGCCAGACACAAAAGGGCAGACGTTGGATGATTCCATGTAAACGAGGTGCCTAGAATTGGCCAGCTCTTAGAGACAGAAAGTGAAATAGACGTGACCATGGACTGGGGGGAGTGAGAGAGGAATGGAGAGCTAGTGTTTAATGGATACAGAGTTTCAGTTTGGGATGCATGAGAAGTTCTGGTGATAGTTGCACAACATTGTGAATGTACTTAGAGCTACTGAATCACACACTTACAACTTGTTTAAATGGTAAATTTGATATTATACATATTTTGTAATTAAAAAAAAACTTTATAATCCCTAAAATGTTATCCAGATGCAGGATGGTTAACTTGAGTTAGGATTCATGAGATTCGGTTTATAATCAATCCCTCTTTTAAAAAGTGTGGTATGAGTAGAATTACTTTGTCATTATTTATTCCATGATATTGAGGAACAAGCATCCATCCAGATAAACTTTAATCATAATTTATTTATGCCCCATCCTCTTCCAAAAAGAATTTGAGGTAGTTTACTCTAAACATGTCAGAGTAATGAATGAGGTCAGATCCAATTGACATAAGACGAAATATAGAACCTGAGAAACAAAAGAAGAGGAAAGGGAACAGATGGCACATGGGCAATAGCAAAAGTCTCAACTGTGAGCCTTCCAGGAGCCAGGGAAGTGTTTCTGTTCATCAGACCTTTTCTTAATGCTTAAAATATCATTGGTTTCAACAGGATTATTGTTTGAGTCTGTGCTGTTCACATTGTTACCATTTACAGTTCTGAGAATTGATTGTGCCATTACAGAACACCTAATTGAAACAGAAGAAGGATATAGAACCAAGAACATCCTTTCTTAAGTCTGAGCCCGCAGGGCCTGTTCTGTTCTTAAGGAAACGGGCTCCTGGACAGTGGCCAGCCCTTCTGGCCAAAGCATCTCCTGCCCCTTTCCCTGGGCTCCTGCATCAAGTCTATGCTGTAGCCTGGCAGGATGAGCATCTCCTCCATCCGGGGTGCCCTCTGCCTCCCTGGCTCCCCATCTAGCCCCCAGCAGCATGGTTCCTGCCAGGCCCCTGTGTGGCCAGAAGTCCCACACCCTGATTGTGTTTCCTTCTTCTTGGAACACCCTACTGCCTTCCTGGCCAAGTCCTCACCTCTTCCAGAGGTTGGTTCAGATTTCCCCTGCTCCAGGACATCTCCAGCCTACACTGACTCCCCTCTCTTTGCTGTCCAGGCGCCCTCTTCGGTTACACATTAGCTATTTAGTTCATTGAGAATGTGATGAATAGAAAGTCTTGTGAAGAAACGAAGAGCAAGCTGTGATTAGACCAAAGACCACATCATACATTTTATTAGAAATGGTAATATATTTAGGAAATGTTCACTGAGAGCCAGCACAGATACTCAGGCTTATCTAATTTGGCCTTTTGACACATAAAGAAATGAGCACCCTGGGAAAGAAAGTGGCTTGCTCAAGGTCACCCTGTATATTGGAGGTGGAAATAGACTTGAAAACCTAATGCCCTGAAACCCAGTATTTTTACAGTACCATACTAGTTTCGTTTTAATTTGTGTTTTATTTAGTAATCAGGAGATAGGACTTTGGATGTATTCCAAACTCAGGCAGAGAGGGGCAACGGAACAGTGTGAAGGACATTGGCTTTGCCAAAGAGAATGATGTTTGGCAAGTCACTTTGAGGCTCTCGACCTCTTATTTTTTCATCTGCAAAATAAGGATGAATTGAATGGTCTTGAAGGTTATATTTGCTCCTAGCATTTTTTGAACCTATAAGACTGTTGGCCCAGCAACACCAAAGAATTTATGAGTACTGGTAGAGCATACGTGTCTCGCTTCATTTTCTCCTTCTACTGTTCCCCTCAGCCTGAGGCATACTTCTTCCAGATGTTCCCCTTGCTTCCTTTCTTTTTTAAACTCAGCTTAAACTTCACTCAATGCAAAATTGTCAGTGTTTCCTGCTACCCTTGGCTTAATTTCAGCCCATTTTCTGCACCTAACTCCTCTGACCGCCGCATACCTTATCACACTGTACTGATTTTCTTGCCTCTGCCACTGGACTGCAAACTAAGGCCTAGTATTATGGTGCATTTCTTGAGCCCAAGTGGCTATAATGGTGCCTATAACCAATAAATGTTTGGTAAATGGATCTAATGGTTTGCCTGGGAAGCAGGGACAAGACTATGGTACCAATTCCATTCAAAGCTGTTAGAGTTTTCATGGAAAAGAGAGACTTGGAACTGAGTTTTCAAGAATGATTAGAATTTGAAAGGGAGTGTAAAATAATAACACAGGTTTAAGAAAATAAAGGCAGGGGGGAGGGAAGAAGGTGGCTAAAGGAATGGGGTCAGATCAGTGTTACTTGTTCGAACAGCAGAATGTCTGCAATAGGTTGTCTGGGGTGCTTGTGCGAATGACAGAGTCTACCTGTGACACCCACATGTTATTCCCCATTCTGGATCTGTCGGTCCAGATCTACTTTTAGAACAAGATCCCCAAGTAGATTCTTATCACATGAATGGAGAGTCTTGAAATCCTGAAAGGAACTTTGGCGATTGTGAGCAATTGGAAACTACTTTAAGTTTCTGAAGAGGGAGAATGATGGCATGATGGAAATGGAGCTTTAGGAAGGACATAGACGAATGGTCTGCAAAATAGACTGGTGGGAGGGAGCCCTCAGAGGCCAGGGGAGCTGTCAGGAATGCACCAAGGTATTCAAGATGAGAGGAGGGGAAAGCTTGCTTTCTCTTGGCCGCACCAGAAATGGTGAATAAAAGGTGACTCCAAGAGGCATGTTGAGAAATGAAATAATGAGGCTTGGCTCCAGATAGGTTCAATAAGCAGTAATGGTAGGGAGGAGTTTGAAATGACAACTGTGCTTTAGGAACCGAGGAAATGGTGCCTACTTCTGTCTAATGAGTTCTGTTTCAACCCGAGGTGATTGAGGCGTCTGGGAGGCACCCAGCTGACAAGTGTGTCAACATGGGCTTGAGTATAACTAAGGGTCTGGGAGGAAGATCATGGTGTGGGAGGGTCAATAGCATGAAAGAAGAGGAAAGAGGAAGTTGAAACCTGATCTCAGAGCTGTGGGAGCAGCAATAGGAGGAAGAAGAGGAGGCAAAGAGGGAATAGGGAAAAAACAGAGAGGAGGGTGGTAAATGGAAGTTGAATAATAAAGAGAAAACAAAGAGAGAAAAAGGCTTAAGAAGGTGAGTATCCATTATGTCAGATGTGCTAGAGTTTGAGAAGAATAAGAACAGTCCTTTCAACTTGGCAAAAAGGATTTCAGATGAAAACTAACTGTTAAAAAGGAAAAATCTACAATACTTTGTGGTGTGTTCGCTGTGATCTCTCATACCAGAAGTATATAAAAACTCTTGATGGCCAATTGTGTTGACGATTAAATGAGCAAAAATAAAAATATACTTCAGACAGGCTGGTTTCCGAAAGGATACTCTTTCTTCTATTAGAGAGCTAGGAAATGGGGAGGGAAGAAGGAAGGGATTAGGATGCATGGACAAAGAAGAAACATCAGGAAATCCTAACATGTATGTACAGTAATGATCTTACTTACAAAATAGGGTTGCATTCAGCTTTTATTTTTTATTTTTTTAAAATATGTTTTTACTTGAGAGAGAGAACAGAGAGAGAGAAAGAGCAGGAGCGGGTGGGGGGGTAGTGAGGGGCAGAGGGAGAGGGAGAAGCAGACTCCCTGCTGAGCAGGGAGCCAGAGGTGGGCTTGATCCCAGGACCTTGGGATCATGAACTGAGCTGAAGGCAGAGGCTTAACTGACCCAGGCATCCTGCATTCAGTTTTTTATTTTATTTTATTTATTTGAGAGAGAGACAGAGTGAGGAGCATGAGAAGGGAGTTCAGAGGGAGAAGCAGACTCCCCATGGAGCTGGGAACCTGCTGTAGGACTCGATCCCATGACTCCGGGATCATGACCTGAGCTGAAGACAGTTTCCCAACCAACTGAGCCACCCAGGCGCCCCTGCTTCAGTTTTTAAACGAAGTTCAATTCTTGCCCCTTGGTTATGGTGTCATCTGAAAAAAACACGAGATGTCATATAGAATGCAACCAGATATCTAAAGCTCTGTTTTTATGGTGCCTTGAAATACGGCTTCAGAGAAGAAACAGTTCCTTAAAACATTACCCTTTCATTTCCTGCTTAATGACCTCAGGATCAGGAGGTGGGGGGAGATCCACTTTTAAATGTAAAGCAAAGCAATGGAATGTACACTAGTGCAGAGTTCATTACTGCAGACTGTTCTGGCATGGTCAACTCCATTTGGTGCCCTAATTACAGTGCTCTACCTCTGGATAGATACCCATCAGGACATAAATTGCTCTAGGTGTTCAAAGGTTTTTACATTATTTAAGTACTTTTCATATTTTCTGCTCTTCATCTGCGTTATATATACTAGATGTTTGGAGATGTTAAGTCCTTGATAGCCTTTTCTACAAAATTGTGTGCTTTGGAATAATAAAGCAGGCAATCATCAGAATCATAGATTTTCTCCCATTTAATAATATTATATACTTTTTAAAAAGCTAAGGAGAGAAAGGGAAAAGAATGGCTTAACAGTGATGTGAAGCCTATTTAAAAAAAGAATCTGAACTGAAATCTGGGCGGATGAGTATACAGGGGACTTCTTCTCATTGGAGTTGTACCCATTGCACTTGAACAAGTAAAATGAAGTGGTTGAATGAGACAGTTTCCAAATTATAAACTGGGACATGACCTGATGAAGAATTTTTTTTTTCCTTCTGAGTTGTAAATACTTTCTTGTGTCAGATTCTTAAGAACTCTTAAGATCTCTAAGTTCTTATGTAACTGTTGGGTACTAAAATTGATTTCTACCCACCACCTAGTTATTTCTGTCTTCTGACTTCATGTAATTGCCAATAGGTCCTTAAACAGATTCTCCAAGTCGCTTAAGCCCAGTGCTTCATAAGGGCTGAAGAGGCTGGCCGTACTCTGGTTTTCTATGAATACTTAACTGTGGCTATGGTCCTACTTGATGCCACAGTTCATAGAAATAGATTGGATTTGAGGCCCCCATTTCCTTCTGACAGTAACTGTTGTCATTTTGGGATGATTATAAAAAGCAGAACCTCTTAGTGACTTTGTAGCTAAATGTGATCTTTTTTTTTTTTTTAGACATGCAGTTTTTTTTTTTTTTTAAGATTTATTTATTTGACAGATAGAGATTACAAGTAGGCAGAGAGGCAGGCAGAGAGAGAGAGGAGGAAGCAGGCTCCCAGCTAAGCAGAGAGCCCGACGCGGGGCTCGATCCCAGGACCCTGGGATCATGACCTGAGCTGAAGGCAGAGGCTTTAACTGCTGAGCCACCCAGGTGCCCCTAAATGTGATCTTAAAGTAGCTATTTGATAGTCTGTATACTTCTTGAAATTGTATCCACTGTCAGTGACTATCTTTTACCAGTCTTGTCTTATAATGAGCACTTATAAATAGGCATAAAGAAGATATACAAATGGCCAACAGACACATGAAGAAATGCTCCACTGGGCATCAGGGAAATGTAAGTCAAGATCACAATGAGATGCCATCTCACACTGGTCAGAATGGATAAAATGAACAGCTCAAGAAACAACAGATGTTAGTGAGGATGCAGAGAAAGGGGAACCCTCCTACACTGTTGGTGGGAATGCAAGCTGGTACAGCCACTCTGGAAAACAGTATGGAGGTTCCTCAAAAAGTTAAAAAATAGAGCTACCCTGCAACTCAACAATAGCACTACTAGGTTATTTACCCAAAGGATACAAACATAGTGATTCAGAGGGCCACATGCACCCCAATATTTATAGCAGCAATGTCCACAATAGCCAAAGTATGGGAAGAGGCCCGATGTCCATTGACAGATGAGTGGATGAAGAAGATATGTATATATACAATGGAATATTACTCAGTCATCAGAAAGACTGAAATCTTGCCATTTGCAATGATGTGGATTATGCTCAGTGAAGTTGTCAACCAGAGAAAGACAACTATCATATGATCTCACTGGTATGTGGAATGTAAGAAACAAAACAGATGAACATAATAGGGGAAGGGAAGGAAAAATAAAATAAGATGAAAATAGAGAGGGAGGCAAACCTCCCTAGAGACTCTAGGAAATAAACTGAGGGTTGCTGAATGGGAGGTGGATGGGGGGGAATGGATAATTGGGTAATGGGCATTAAGGAGGGCATGTGATGCAATGAGCACTGGATGTTACATGCAACTGATGAATCACTGAACTCTATCTCTGAAACTAATTTTAAAAAAAGAAAAAATAGACACAAAAATTGTTATTTTAAGAAAAAATAATTGTTTAGCTAGAAAATATCTAAGTTGTTTATAATATAAACAACTTATATTTATATATAAATATATATTATAACTCCAGTAACATTCATCTTAAAATGTCATGTAAACCATTTTTTAAATTATAAAACTTGGTGAAGTTTTTTTAACCGAAGACTGTAGAATAGCATAGAGTAAAATGTAAAAATTCTCCTTCCCTGCTTTCTAGCCTTCAGTTCAACTCTCCAAAAGCAATCACTGTTAACAGTGTCTTAAGTTTCTTTGCATGAATTTTCTGAGTGTACACAATTTTACATATATATGCACACATACTCATTTTTACATAGTCATACTATGTAAACTGTTCTTCATGTTGGTGTTTGTCTTTTTTTTAAAGATTTATTTATTTTGGAGAGAGAGGGAGGGGGGAGAGAGAATGAGCTGGGCAGAGGGGCAGAGAGAGAGAAGCAGGCTGATCTTAGAAACCTGGGATCATGACCTGAGTCAAAGGCAGATGCTTATCTGACTGAGCTACCCCAGGCACCCCATGTTGTTGAAGTTCAAATAATTACAGATAGTGAACATTCTTAGAAATGAAATTATTGAACCAAGCGGCACGTGTTTTAAATTTTGATGAGATATTTCCAAGTTACCTTGCACGTAGTTACATTTCTACCAATATTATCTGGGAGTGTTTCCACATTCTTATCTATCAGTCTTTCATTGAGATTTGAAATTTCTGCCATTCCAGTAGTTGAAAATTGTTACTTCTTTTTATTACACCCTTATTGGATTAGCATGCATTGAGCATTTTTTTCACAAGACAAATAGTCATTTCTATATATGTGTGAATTTCCTGTATTATGTCCTTTGATTATTTGTCCCTTGTCATATCCATTTTATGAGAGAAAAAGAAACCCTTTGTTAGGATAGACTACCATTTATTCTTGTATTTTTCTAGTTCAGCTTTTTAATTTTTATTTATTTATTTTTACTTAAATCCAGTGTAGTTAACATACCGTGTTATATTAGTTTCAGGTGTACAATCTAGTGATTCAGCGATTCTATACATTACTCAGTGCTCATCATGATAAGTGCACTCTTAATCCCCTTCATCTGTTTCACTCATCTTCCCACCTGCCTCCTCTCTGATAATCATCAGTTTGTTCTCTATAGTTAAGAGTCTGTTTTTGGTTTGTCTCTTTTTTTCCCTTTGTTCATTTGTTTTGTTTCTTAAATTCTACCTGTGAGTGGAATCACATGGTATGTTTCTTTCTGTGGCTGACTTATTTCCCTTAACTTTATACTCTCTAGATCCATCCATGTTGTTGCAAATGGCAAGATTTCATTTTATGACTGAGAATTGTTGCACTGTAGATCTATACCACCTCTTCTTTATCCATTCATCTGTTGATGGATACTTGCACTGCTTCCATAATTTGGCAACTGTAAATAATGCTGCAATAAACATATGCATGCATATATCTTTTTGAATTAGTGTTTTTGTGTTCTTCGGATAAATACCTAAGTAGTGGAATTGCTAGAATTCTACTTTTAATTTTTTGAGGAACCTCCATACTGTTTCTCGCAGTGACTGCACCAGTTGGCATTCCTGCCAACAGTGCACAAGGGTTCTTTTTTCTTCACATCTTCACTAACACCTGTTGTTTCTTTTCATTTGAATTTTAGCCATTGTGATGGGTGTGAGGTGATATCTCATTATAGTTTTGATTTGTAGATCCCTGATGATGAGTGATATTGAACATCTTTTCATGAGTCTGTTGGTCATCTGTTGTCTTCTTTGGAGAAATGTCTGTTCATGTCTTCTGCCCATTTTAAAATTAGATTATTTGGATTTTTTTTTTTTTTTTTGGTTTTGAGTTGTATAAATTCCTTATGCATTTTGGATACTAACACTTTATTAGTATGTCTTTTACAAATATCTTCTCCCATTCCATAGGTTGTCCTCTGGTTTTATTGGTTGTTTCCTTTACTGTGCAGAAGCTTCTTATTTTAATATAGTCCCAATAGTCCCAAAAGTTTATTTTTACTTTTATTTCCCTCCCCTCAGTAGACATATTTAGAAAAATGTTGCTATGGCCAATGTCAGAGAAATTACTGGGATAGGCTACTTTTTAATAGATAACCTACCAGCAGTTCACAGGAATCCATAAATGTATGCATTCTACACAGCATCACCAGTACAAACACTAACTCACTTAGAAGCCTAAAAGAAAGCCCAAAAGAAAAAATGTCTGAGAAGAGAAAGAAAACAGTCTATCTGGAGATAGGTGTGGGGACTGGCCTCACTCTTTCTATTACTTTTCTACTGCTGCAAAAATATGACCATTAACTTAACAGCTTACAATTTCCTGCAAAGGGGGTCCATGCACAGCATGACTGGCTTTTTGCTCAGGTCCCACAGAGCTAAAATAAAGTTGGTCAGCTGTGCTCAGTTTTCTCTTCTAAGTTGATGCGGTTGTGGGAGAATTCAGTTCCTTGCTAAAGACCTGGGAGCTAAAGCCCTGATTTCCTTCCTGGTTGTTAGCTGGGGGCCACTCTCAACATCTAGAGGCACCCTGTGTTCCTTGCCACATAGCTTCTTCCATCTCCAGAGCCAGCCAAGGATAGCTTCCCTTGTCTTAAGTCTTTCTCATGCTTACAGTCTTTCTGACTTCCAGACCCAGATCTGATGAGTTCGTGAGACTGGGAAAGCCCAACTAGGTACTCTACCTATCTTAAGGTCCACTGATTTGGAACAAAACACATTGGCAAAGACCCTCCACAGCAGCACCCAAATTAATGGTCAGTTAATTAACTGGGAAAAGGTGTATGTACACAGGAGGTCAGGAATCCGGAGTGGAGGGGGCATCATCATAGCATTCTGCCCACCACAGCCCTCACCTGTCTTCCTCAAGGGAAGCAGACAGAGGTCATGTGTGTTGTCTGAGGAAACCAATCCTACTGAAACATTAGATGCTTGAGAAAGGGAGCATGACTGGAATCCATCTAACCTCATGCACAACAAAGTCCAGCCATGCGGGTCAAAGATCTTGATATGAGCAATGAGACAGCAGAAAGCTGCAGAGAAAATCCCAGAAACCACACGTACAATGGAGGGGTCAGGCGGGCCTTCCTGACCAAACATCCAAACCTGGCATTTCCAACTCTACAATCTCTGCCTTCTTGACCCCTACACGGTGACCCACCAGAGGACAGGTCATTCACTGGCTATATAAATAGATTTTGAGTCCTCTAACTTTATTGTTTCTCCTTATGCCAGTGTGATCAGAGTATGCTTTTGTGAGCTGTTGGCCTTGGATGTTCAGTAGAACAGAATGAACTAACCACAACCTAAGTAGGTAGGCCACTAAGGGGAACTGCATCGATGAGCAATATTGTAAAAGAATTCTAAGGACCCCTCTGCCTCTTTCTCTTTCATATTCCTACCTGCTGCTGTGATTCAGGCGCATCATACATGACTTGCTCGAGACGGAAGAGATTTATATAAAGGAGATTAAGAGCATAATTGATGTAAGTAGACTGTGATAGTTGACATGAAGCATGTATTCAAATTAGAGAAGTTCTTTTGCACAGAGACTTAAAATAGTTGCCATATGTCTCTAGAATTTCCAAGAGTTCAGCTCTTATAATATCACAAGTATCTTTCCAATAGGAATAAGAACATTCTTATGACTATTGACCCGTGTAACCAAATAACTTCCAAAGGATTTTATCAATTCATACTGATTTTAGCAGGGCCCAATAAGTTCACCCTATGGTTGCCAACAACGGAAATAATCATTTGAATGCTTTTGATCATGTAATAAGGGAGAATTGTTTCAAGTAGGATATTTTCCTTGAGGTTGAAAATTTCAATTTTTCCTATTTTCCTAAGGAAATAATCTTGAGAAATAAATGATCTGTATGAAGTTATAATAGAATTTTTATAATAAAATATCAAAAGGAAATAAAATCCTTAATAAAAAGGGGATGTTAATAAAGTTTGATGTTCATGCTGAATGAAATATTGTTCAACTGCTACAAAATAATTATTTTGAATAATATGTAGCAACTTTGAAAAATGCTTATAAGATTAAGTTAAAAACAGTATAAAATACGCTTTTTAAAAAAGTCATGAAGAGGGGAACCTGGGTGGCTCAGTGGGTTAAAGCCTCTGCCTTTGGCTCAGGTCATGATCCCAGGGTCCTGGGATCTCTCCCCTCGGCAGAGAGCCTGCTTCCTCTTCTCTCTCTCTGCCTGCCTCTCTGCCTACTTGTGATCTCTGTCAAATAAATAAAATAAAATCTTTAAAAAAAAAAGTCATGAAGAAAATATAATAAAACAATAGTAATTTCATTTGGTTATAAATGATGGATAAGGTTTTTACTTTCACACTTGACTTGTATAACATAAACATTTTAAAATATGCTTATTCTTTCTATAAAATGCCATTTTATTATCATTGCCATTTAAATTTAACCATCTTCTTCTGAAGATGGACACATGAAGGGAGTCATATCAAAAGAAAGCACTTGATGAAATGACTTTCAGGAAATAAGTGTGCCGTATTTTCCAAATATTAAAGTTTTGGTCCCTGGAGTAGCTGATTTAGATCATCTCTTAAATGTTCCTATCTGTAAAACCTACCTTGTTTCCTCCTTTGCAGGGCTATATCACTCCAATGGATTTTATTTGGCTGAAGCATCTGATTCCAGATGTTCTTCAGAATAACAAGGAGTTTCTCTTTGGGAATATTAGGGAACTTTATGAATTTCACAACAGGTATATAATAATTCAAACTACCGGGAAAAATGGAAAGTAAAAGAAAAATGGAAATCAGACTGATGGGATTTGGAGATGAACGTGTGTGTATGTTGCTTAAACAAGTAGTCCAGAGTCAGTGGACTTGGTTGGGATGGGATGGGGTGAGAAGGAGGAGAGAAGTGCCACAGATCTCTGAGGGAGAAGGGAAAGATGTCAATGGAGGATGTACCATGTATCAGGCATTAATGTTATCTTTTCTGTGTGTTTTTTTGCTTATTTAACTATTCATGTGTCTGCCTTTATTGAGGACCTGTTCTGTGTCAGGCACTGTGTTCAGCGTTGGGAATACAAAGATGACCAAGACACACATCCACATACCTGCTATCATCGAGTTGTGCTGGGAGTTAGGGTCTTGGAAAAACGCTAACTGGTCAGACAAGTTGTCCTTTTAGCCTGGGGCTGCTTGGATGTTGAGTTCTAGAGAATTAAAGGAGGAAGGGACTTTGGAGATCATCTTCTAAGCCTTTCATTTCACAGACGAACCTGTAGCTCGTTTCTTCCCTTTACTCAGTATGATAACTCCAAATCACACATGTAATTGATGGGAAAGAGGCTGCTTGGTGAATTGACCCACAGTTGTTTCCCAATGCCGTCTCCTGTCCATTGGTCAGACACACAACTGAAATGGAAATCTCATTTCTGCTACCTTCCCTGGAAAATTATTTAACCTCTATTTTGCCTTGGGTTTCACATTTACGAAACCCTACCTTACTAGGTTTGGTGGAGGATTAAATGAGATATTGTTTATGAAGTACTTAGCTTATGCCTGGCTTGCCTCAAGCCCTCAATGATATTAGCAGTAGAAGCCGCCAACAACCATTCTTATTCATGTGATTCTCATGTAGCAGGGAGGATCACTGCAGCTTGTCTGTCTGTAGCTAGTGCCTAGAATTATTAGGACAAACTGTGGTTGGCTTCAAGGAATCCTAGTAATGTCACAGGACATTTTTTTTTCTTCCAAATCAGTATTTTGAAGATGAGTCAAGAGCAATAAATCCTGGAAAACAGCATTTTTCTAAGCACTTAAAATCTTATGTGATTTTACTTAAAAAAAAAAAACCACCTTGTGTGTTTTAACCACATACATGTAAAAAAATCAAAACGTGATTATACTCTTCCTTCCCTAGGACTTTTCTAAAAGAATTGAAAAAGTGCACCGAAAACCCTGAACTTCTGGCACGTTGCTTTCTCAAGAGAGTAAGTCTGTGCTCCCAGTAAGTCAAAATAACTATGTGATTAATGTTAGCCCTTATTTTTCTGTGTAAGGAGTAAGGGCAAATGGGAGCACCAGTGGTCTGAAATGTTACACATGCCTTTTAAGTGCAAAGCAGAAGTGCTTTGCAGTATTTCCCCCAGCGTGAGATGAGTCCAGTTTGACTAGGCTCATAGGACAGACAGGAGCAACTTAAAAGCTTGGGCTCAGCAAAGCTCAGGGACATGGAGGACTGGCACCCCCAAAACATGATCCTCCTCTGAATGACTAAGCTAACTGTTTTTGAATAAGAATCACACAGCAGAGAAAAAAAAAAAAGAATCACACAGCAGGCTTAGATTCCTCACTAAAGTTGTATTAACACTCTCAAGAGAAGTACTGATGCTAAACTAAAAGTCTCTGAAAATGTCTTTTCCTCCATTTTATTTTTTTTACAGGGGAGAGGATGGGCAGAATATGTTAAGCCTGTGATCCCTCTTTTTTTTTTTTTAACTCTTTCGTTTGGAATTATTTATTTTTTATTCTTAATGAAAAAATAACTTTGGAGCATATTCCAAAGTTTATTTTCTTAAATTTTATTTAAATCAATTAATTAACAAATAGTATATTATTAGCTTCAGAGGTAGAGTTCAGTGTGTTTGGTCCCTCTTATGCTTAGTACCCAATTTATGATTTCCTGTCCTACACCAGCATCTCTGACTACTTCTCCTTCCCCATGCACAGACCACTTCCCTCTTACCCTCTTTGCACCCCTGCTTTGGGCAGTGAAGAGCTGATTGGGCCTACCGAGCTGGCCCAGAGATGTGTATTACCTGGCACCACTCCCCACCACTTTCTTATCTTGGGAGGACTATGCAGATGATCCTTGTGCCCTGAATTTTCCGTCTTTTGCATTTCTCCCCTCTCTCTCAAATAGCCCTTCATTTTATTCTCTTCCTTTATTTCCTTTTTGTGAGCCTGAGATAACAGGTCAAACAACTTAAAAATCTTAAACAGCCCAAATTATGACTGATAAGTCTAAGAGCAGGATGTGTGATAAACTGAGAGCAAGCAAACACAAAACCCCCAGGCTTCAAGGCATTTGACATAATGGGAAAAACAGAGCCTTCAACCCTCAGAGCTCTTGCCAGCTTGGAAAGCCTTTTCCATGGCTCTGTGTGGGCTTTTTACCACAACCTCATCATAGGTTTTTTTGGTCAAGTGCCAGAATTCAAGGTACACTGAACACTATGTTGTATTTAATCTGATTAATTTCCTTTTTGAATTACTTTTATAGCATTATTCATGTTTTATACTATTTTGTATTTTTGCACTCATCAAACAACCAATGTGAAATCAAGTTTCAGGGCTTAGGATTATTTTACAGTTGCTTAAGTCATTATTGCAAAGGCTTATTTAAATTGTTGGATGAGAAAAGGACCGAATTCCTGTTGGGAAAAATGCAAATGATTAAAAAAATTGTCCAGGTATAAGGCAATTGTCAGGGAATTGCTGACAAACATCTTTTCCTAGAAGAATTCCTCACCTAACGTTTTGCAAGCCTTCTATAGTCCCCCATGTTGGGAGAAACCCAAGAAATCATTAATCCAGACCTGCATATAAACTCTGCATATAATCCCATATGATCTATGATGTTGGAGACATAGTACAGGTAATAAGGTCTTTTCAATCATAAAGTTATTAGTCCGGGACAGATGGAGTAATTAAAAACCATATCAGCTAATCTTTGAGGCTCCTTGAGGGAATTGGCTGCTGCTGTGTTATTTTTTAGCCAACAAGGTGGGTCCCTCACCCATTATTTACTACAACTGTTGACCTTTTCAAAATAATATTTGCAGAATCCCATCAATCATGAAAATGAGGTTTGAAATATTGCTCTGGCCAAATGTTTTCATCAGAATTTATAGTCTGCAGAATCCAGGAAGATTCTACCCTAGAGACCAAGCTCTATGCAGAATAATATTTGTCAGTAGTCTACCTTGAGTTCCATTAGCTCTGAGATGTGACAAAGCAAAATGGAAAGAGCACTGGGTGGGACTCAGGAAATGTATCTTCTTGTCTAAGTTGAGCCCCTTGCTATCTGCATGACCTCATGTTAAGTCACTTAAACCCCTGGAGTCTCACTTCCCTCCTCCATACAATAGGCTTAATAATACCAATATGTAAAGTCATTGTGGAAATCTAATAAAATAATGTATACAGAAGGGTTCTACAAAGTAAAAAATGCTTTGTCAATAACTCCCATGTATTGGGTACTCTGTATGTATTAGGCATTTGTTGAGAC
The DNA here is from genome assembly GCF_922984935.1 of Meles meles. Classification (NCBI taxonomy): domain Eukaryota; kingdom Metazoa; phylum Chordata; class Mammalia; order Carnivora; family Mustelidae; genus Meles; species Meles meles. The sequence continues at coordinate 56,021,014 of NC_060069.1, forward strand.
GTTTCTATACATCATCTCACTTAATCTCACAGTAGTCATAGTTGACTGCTGTTGTGAATCCACTTAATATATGGGAAAACTGAAGTATAAGGAGGTTAAGTAACTGAACTTGGGCCATCTGGTTTGGAACTGACAAAGCCAGGAATTGAACCTGGATCGTCCACCACCAGAGCCCACCCATCCTAATGCATAAATGATCATGTGTGAATAGGAGTTTTTGGTAGCAATTTTTTTAGCCTCCTGACTTATTCTATAAGCAGGTGAGGATACCTGGGCACTTTCGTATGCTGCTAGTTAGTGTATATCCTTTCCTTAAGGAATTTTGGATTGAAGAGCAAGTTCAGGTCAACGGTTGTGTTTTGGTGCTTGAAGGCCTATGGTGTTCTGCATTGCTCAAAGCATAAACACAGTACCAACGAGTGAGGGTTTCAGGAGCACACGTTTTAGCTCGGCATCCACTGAGAGAACCAGGTGCCTCTGTTGCTGGGGAAGTTTGGGGAAAGGTGGCTGACTGTTTCACGGGGTGGGCGGCTGGAGCTCCAACGTCTGCCCCAGCTTTTATATGATCTTCTGGTGGTTAGTGTTGAAAGTGGTGAAGCCTTACATTCTTTCAGGAGCTAAAGGCCGATGTTTTTGTGCTCTGACAGACCCAATGTGGGTGAGATGCCTTAATCAATTTGTAGTACTGTATAAGCCTGGCCTTCGGTATGGCAGGAGTGTTCCCTATGTGTAGGCTGCTCTGCTACGGCAGTTGTTGAGTTTAACAAATATTCTTAGCACAGTGCCGGGCACATCAAAGGCATGCAGGAGACAGTTCTTGAGTGAAAAAATAATGACCATATTGTTAGGCTCTGAGTTATTATTCTAGTTCCTTAACCTGTCTGAACAACTTTCTCAAGGGTCATCTCCCTTACTTCCACATGCAGAAATGGAAAGAAATAGACATAGTTGAAGCTATGAGGAAAACAATAACCTATGTCTGTATGAAGGCCATCAAAAGTTAGCCTGAGAAAGATAGGGACACAGAAATTCACCAGGTTGCAGCCCCATGGGCTTCTCCATAGGGCAGCACAGGCTCTGTGACCAGCAAACCTTGCTGTGGTCCAGGTGTGAGGGATGGAGTGGATGAAGCCGGCAAGCTGACACCATAGGCTGGGAGTAACTTTCTGGGGTATGGGTGGGTATGTGCCTACCTCTCATGGTGTTTGATGCAATGAGAAATAGGTCACACAGCACTTGGAATCTGTCTTGATCTCCAGCTCTGAGATAGTCATAATGTTTCCTGTCTTGCAGCCTAGTGTCTTAGGAGGAAGGTGATGTATGAGGCAGAGCCTGCTGCTTTGGGGGTGGAGCAAAGGACTTAGAACTTTCTCCAAGCTGCCACATTCTCCTTTTGGGATGTTTCTATCTTTTAGTTGTCTCTTAGGGTTTTTTTCCCCCGGGGTTGGCATGATGATGATCAAAATACGAAGACAAGGAGAGAGAAAGGAGGGGTTATCATCCACCAGCACATTTCCTGACAATTTTGTCCCTTACTGCAAAGCTATTGTGAGGAGACAGTGATGTCCTGGATAAAGACCAGAGGAGGAAAGATGAAGATTAAAACGTGCTTTGTGGTGCATAAACAATGAATCTTGAAACACTGAAAAAATAAATAAAAAAAAATTTTTTTTTAAAACCCTGCTCCTGTTTATGAATTTACCAGAATCTTGCAGTTGTTCCCACAGCACTCTGTTCATATCTGTTCTGTGTTTAGTGCTTTAGATTGTTTAGAACCCTCTGTTTACCTTTCCATCATACAGTCACCCCAAAATGAGGTTATCATGCATCCCCAGTTCCTCACACCATGCAAATATTCAGGCTTGTTCAATATTTGAAGAATAAATGGTATCATCCTGTCCACTTACTGAAAAATGCTACCTGATTAATTTGTTCCAATTCTTTTCCCACTCAGAAAGAAGATCTGCAGATATATTTTAAATACCATAAAAACCTTCCCCGAGCGAGGGCAATCTGGCAAGAATGTCAAGACTGCACCTTCTTTGGGGTAACGTTGAGATCACAGAGTCTCCCACCCATGGTTTTCCCTGGACAATGTTTATGTGTGTCAAGTCTTTAAAGAAATCACAAGTATGAACAAGACAGGGGAATCTGGCTTTTGAGTTTATGTTTATGAAAAGTCTCTCCTATTTTGAAATTACACGTTAGAAGTTTTGATGCGACCCTGGGACTCTGTGGGACGGGCCAGTGAGGAGCAGCTGTAGCCTGGTGAGCAAACCAGAGTCCTCGTCTAGGGTGGGGAATTTTAAGAGGAATTAAGTCCAAAAGGCCACACTGTGGGTCTCCTTGGAGTGATGTTAGTAAATAATCCTGTAACTTCTAGACTCAAAATGATCTGAATAGACATCTCCACCCCCAACTCAAACACAGGCTGCCTCTTTTTCAGGATTCAAAGTGCCCCACTGTCTTCTAGTGGACTTGTTTTCTAAAAGAAATAAATGGTCCTGCATCAAGAGTTTCTAGCTGAGCCATCCTCTTTCCCTTTCCTTTCATTTGACACACTGTTCCTAAGGCACCCAATGACTCAGTAACATTACCAAGCTGGTAGACACAGCTGCACCTTCCCGCCCCCGCCCCCACTCTGTTTCATTTCTTGTATTGAAATGCTGCCTCTTTGTTCTCTCTCTGTGTTGCTGGTTTTGCTTTATATTGTTTCTGTTTGGCTTTTAAAGGTATGCCAGCGCCAACTGGATCATGAGCTCCCTCTTTTTAAGTATCTCAGAGGACCAAGCCAGAGACTTAAAAAATACCAGATGCTGTTGAAGGTAAATTCGATGAGACAGTGCTTTCCTGTGCTGGGAAAACATGTGTGTGCTATGGTGCTCCTTTCCTTAGACATGTAGATTTGTGACTTCGTCTTCCAAAGGGGAGGATAATGTCTCTCCTTCAGGGGTTTTCTGTCCTCAAGTCTAAAGCAGCATACCTCAGTGAGGAGAAAGACCAAAGAATCAGAGAGTTGAAAGGGACCTGGGAGCCTGGCTAGTCCAACAGGCAGCCCAAGGCATGAATCTCTAAGGAGGCTGGTTTGGGGCAGGAGAGGTCCTGGGGAGCAAGGGGAACGCCACCTCACTGCTGGCAGCTGAGAGGGTGGGGAGGCAGCCGGAGCCTCTTCTCTCATGTAAGGTATCTACAGGTAACGTATCACCTGCTCCATTTTACAGATGAGGCGAGGACATTCCGAAAAGAGGTGTAATGTTTCCCAAAGTCACAATTTTCTGTGCATTAAAACAATGGAAGGGAGAAGGCAAAACTGGAGTTTTTTCTCCAGTTTGCAACAACTACCTCCATCCCTCGATTAAGGATCTTTCTCAAGAGCACCATCACAGAGTGAATTTTGCTCTGCTGAACCCCTACGTGGTTCTTTGTCTGTCCGCCAACAGCACACCTGCAGGAGAGCACTCCCAGACACCCCAAACAGGAGAGAAGGCTCTGTCAGGCTGCCTCCCCATAAGTGAGCTGAGGGAAAGGTTTGGGCCACTTCTCCAGCTTGTGTTTTTTTTTTTTTTTAAAGATTTATTTATTTATTTATTTGACAGAGAGAGAGATCACAAGTAGGCAGAGAGGCAGGCAGAGAGAGGGGAAGGAAGCAGGCTCCCTGCTGAGCAGAGAGCCCGATGCGGGGCTAGATCCCAGGACCCTGAGATGCGGGGCTAGATCCCAGGACCCTGAGATCATGACCTGAGCCGAAGGCAGCGGCTTAACCACTGAGCCACCCAGGCGCCCCTCCAGCTTGTGTTTTTGAATTAACCTTTATAAGCAGCTCTTGCCCAGTGGCTATTATCTCTCGAAACAAAACAAAACAAAACACAAGCACCTGCTGTTTACTGGGTACCTTCCCGTATGTATTTTTTATTTAATCCCCACAATCAGACGCACAGGAAAGGTTCTGGAGTGTGAAGAAACAGAGGCTCGGGGAGGTTAGGCTCATTGCCTAACATTCTGTCCTCAGAAGAAGTTGCCCCTTCCGGCTTTGCCTCAGCAGTCCCAGCCTCAGCTGGACCCGCCCTACCGTCACCAGGTGTGGCATTCCTGGACCTCTTAGGCCTTGGTTTTCTCATGTGTGAGGGGGGATACTAGAACCTCCTCCAGACGATTGCTATGAGGAGCCCGTGAGTAATGCCCACAGAGAGCTGGCTCAGTGTTTACCCCCCAGGAAGCTTCCTGGAATACATGGCTGTTGTTTTATATATAAAGAAGCACAGCATGTGGGAATGGGGTTGACCCCCACTGCTTCCCTGCATGAGTGGCCTCTGTGAGTCTGCTTCCATGCAGCGCTCACGTAGAGCTCACACTCCTCTGACCAACCCATCTTTCCTATCATTCGAGCTGTGCGAGTCCTACCACGGGGTCTGGTGAAGAAGGAGCAGGACGAGTGGGGTTCTTCACCCCCTTGGGCTGGGTCTGCCGGGTACTGCAGTGCCCGAGTTTTCCCACAGAAGGGATGTTGCCTCAAGATCGAACTTCTGAACCACACACAGAGGGCTACAGGGTGCAGTAATTAGAAACCCAGACTGAGGAGTCAGCCGTGCGGGGCGGGGATCCAGCTCTCATGCTTCCAGGTGCCATGAACTCGGGCAAATTACTTAACCTCTCTCTGCCTCAGCTTCCTCACTTGTAAAGTGAAGACAGTACTAGTCTAGTAATTTTAGAGAATTTTGTTAGTTTCATCTCACTGAGGAAACGAGATAGAATCACTATAAAATATTCCTTGGGGATCTGTGTGAAACCATGAGAAGCTCTTCAAGGCAAACCAGTTTTTCCCATAGCTATGCTTGGTGCATGCTGGAAAAACAGGTCCCAAACCACTGGCATGCCTGTGAAGAAAGGAAGAACTTTGTAGTGTTCTCCACCCTGAGGGACAGAGCTCATTCCGCAGCACCTACCATCAGCTTCTTTGGGAGCATGCATGTCTGACTGATGGCCTCATGGCTTTGAAAGGATCATGGAATCCTGGTGTGAGAAGGCTTTTTCCAAGTACAAAAGAAAGGGAAGGGAATGATAGATTATGCCATTAAAAACAGACACATGAAAAATTGGGTGAAATATAATATTACCAAGATATGGAACAGATGGTCAGCATGCTTAATAATGAGCTCATAGAAGTTGTTAATTTAAAACAAAAACAAAAATAAAAAGAAATGATACCTATGAAATGCTTAATATCTTTTCTGAGATATGAAAAATAACAGTTGTGACAGAGTTTTTTGAATACATAATATATATAATGTCCAATGAGTCAGGACAAGCTGATTAAACAATATATTATTTATTAGCATATATTAGAAAAAACACAAAGATCATATTAGAAATAGATGCATTTAGGGACAACAGTAGTTTACTTTTATTAAGGTCATGATTTATGTCAAAGAGGCTAAGTGATATATGAAAACTATCAAATTTATCTATTTATTTATTAAAAGATTTTATTTATTTATTTGTTTGAAAGAGAGAGAGCACAAGCAGGGGGAGCTTTGGGCAGAGGGAGAAGCAGGCTCCCCACTGTGCAGGGAGCTGGATGCCAGGTTCAATCCCAGGACTCTGGGATCTTGACCTGCGCAGAAGGCATACACTTAACGTGACCTGAGCCAAAGGTGCCCCAAAACTATCAAATTTAGTGTAGAGAATTTTTCTTACCTGGATTTTAAGATGTGATGTAGAAAATGAAGCATTATTTGTTTAGAATAAATTTTGCATATTAAAAGAAGGTTGTTCTAGAATGGGTGGTTATTCTGATTTCCTGTGTAATGCAACTCATGTCATAGGAGTGATATTCATTTTTCTTCTTTTAAAAAAATCAAATAGACTATTATTAGAAAAAAGAACCAATAGAGAGAGGTTGGTAAAAGGATATAAACTTTCAGTTTATAAGATAAATAAGGTGTGAGGATCTGATGTAAAACATGGTGACTGTTGGTAACAGTGTATTATGTAATTGAAATTGGCTAAGAGTAGGATTTAAATGTTCTTGCCAAAAAAAAAAAGATAAATATATGAGGTAATGATGTGTTAATTAACTAGATGGAAGAAATTCTTTTAAAATATGTACGTATATCAAATCATCACCATATATATTTTGAATACCTAACAATTTTATATGCCAATTTTACCTCAAAGCTGAAATAAAAAGAAAATAATAAAAAAATGAACAGAGGACATAGGCAGGTTACAAAAGAATAAATGTTAATAGCAAACATTTTTTTGAAAGTTCTACTTCACGGGTTATTTGAGAAATTCAACTTAAAACAACAGGTAGGATTTCTCTGTTGATTGAATTGGCAAACTATTTGATTAAATGTTAATATTCCATGTAGGGTCGGGGCTGCTAAAACAAGCTGTCATATATGACTGGTGGGAACATAGTCCTACTGTGAAGAACTTGGAAGTATGGATCAGAACTTTTAACATTGGGGTGTCTGTCTGGCTCAGTGGGTTAAGTGTTGAACCCTTGATTTCAGCTCAGGTCTTGATCTCAGGGTCTTGAGATCAATCCCCACACTGGGCTCTGTGCTCAGCACAGAGTCTGCGAGCACAGAGTCTGCTTGTCCCTCTCCCTCTGCTTCTCCACCACCCTCCCCAAATAAATAAATAAAATCTTAAAAAAAAAAAAAAGAATTTTTAACGTTGACCATTTCACATCTAAAAACTTATCCTTAGGGAAAAAATGGCACAAAGATCTTTATTATAATAAAAAATTATTGAACCTGAATGTTTAACAGAAGGAGGGATTAATAAATTATGATTTATCTACAGGATGCAACACTGCTACAATTAAAAAACATGGGCTTGGTAAAATGTTCATGCTATATTGTTGGGTGAAAAAAAAACAGACTACAAAACAGTGTGACCAGTATGATTCTGTCTTGGAAAGAACTCTGCGCCATTCTTTCCCTCTTACTTAAGATATACAAATTTATGCATTCACCCTCAGTTAATTTAGCGTTGGTGGAGATTGTACAGTAGTTTTAGTTGGCATTCTACTTTTTGATTTCCAATAAAGCTTTTGGATTAATGCAGGGTCTGCTGGATTTTGAGTCTCAGGAGTATTTGGGGATAGACCCAGGTGACCAAGAAGAAGGTTTGGCTAAGGTACTGTATATTAAATATTGTTTTATATAACTAACTGTTAATGGTGTTTGTGTCTGGGTGGGCAAATTTATGGCAATTTTCTTTTTCTTATTTATGATCTTTATAATTTAAATTTTCTAAAATAGCATGTATCCTATCATTTATAGTCACAAAAAAAACAAAAAAAATTAAAGGCAATTTCAAAGTGAGGCTTTGTAACAGGATAATTAGTAATACATTTTCTTTCCTCCACATAAAAATGTTTTAACAGGAATACAAAATTAAGTGAATCTGTAAAATGCATACATAAACTGTAAGTAAATATGCTGTGGTTTTCCTGCAGGGTAAGATCATGTATGATTTATATTTACTTGTTGGTACTTCTTAGTATATCTAATTTGCATACATTATATCCTGCTCGCCTGTAAGTGTGTTTGTGGGTGTGAATTCTAAGACAGCCAAGGTTCCCTCGGAAGAAATGGTGACCATACCATAATACTGGGGAGAAATCTGTGACTTAGGAGTGGGGTTTCTTTTAAATTTTCTGTAGGATATTCTGGTTTTAACAACAACAACAACAAAAACACAAGGAAAAATCATTTGCATGCCTTCTCTGCTCAGGATATATGGCAGGGACTCCTTGAAATTAAGAGAAGCTCAAGACACAGGTAATAATTTTATAGCCTGGAGCAAGGGGAGCTAGGCTGAGTTAGCTTAATAATGTTTGTAGGGATGTTCCTGAGCACTGCGTTACACAATGTAAAAGGAGCTGCCTCCTACGTTTGTGGGAGGGGGTTAGTGGAAGGAGAGGGAATGGGAAGAGTTGAGTCTCTAAAAGGAAACTGGGTTTTAAGTGTTGGGTAAAGGGGAAGACCCCTGGTGCACGAACGTAATCCTTTATTAATGATGTTACAAAAAACTCAGTTAAGAGTCTGCTGTCTTCTCCCAGCACCTGGAGCATGTTTATAGGAGTGAGAAGGTAAGAGAGAACCCATGGCAAATTGTTGAGTGGAGGCAGCATGTTCTGCCCCATTCATGGGTCCTGTCACTCATATTTCTGATCCAAAGAAGCTAATCCCCAGTGCTTAGGCAAGGTTCAGAGAATACACAAACCTTTGCTTACAGGGCACTGTAGAGGACAAAAAGAGGCGGTACTGGGGTTGGGGGGGTGGACAACAAAGATCTGTCCACTCTTTGCTATAGGAATTGATGTGTTAAAGAAAAAAAAAAAAAGGAAGAAACCAAAAATTTTTTGTTGGTATTTGCCATAGGACAGATGAATACACTATGTAGATAGCAGGGGAATAAAATACTGGAATTGTAAGCAAAAGACTTTCCCACTAAAACAATCATCGCTATTACGTCCTAAGTGTCTCCGTAGTAATAATTGGAACATTGGTCTCTTAAATTAGCAATTACAGTGTTTGCACTCAGTTCTGAGTCTTCCTGGTTGGGAGATGCAGACGGTGTTGGCTTATCTCTTTAGTATCTTTTTAGTATCTTTAGGTGATAGACTGTGAGAAAGAGACTAGGGGAGGAGAAGAGGGAGGAAGGGCAGAGGGGGGCGGGGTGTGGGGATTCAACGTGGCAAATGCAACAGTTGTGGCTGCCACTTCCTGATGGGGCACAGGGGAAGAATGAGGCACAAACAAGTCAGCTGCAAGAGAAAGGGAGCAGGGATCGGCAGTAGAAAAGACTGTCACCCTGAACAACTCCTCAGTCTCATATTTTTGGAAAGCAGGTCACAACCAACAAAGAAGCTGGAGTTGGTTACACACTGACCATGAGTCTTGTAGATAAGAAGAAAGGTAAAATGTATCTGGTCGAGCAGTATCAAGTTTATAATTGAGCAAGCACTTTCAGAGGGCTCTTATAATTAGCCACAGGTGGTCTCCGGAGTAGGGGAGATAACAGAAAAAAGCCACTGGAACGCCCTGAGCCAGCTGGGCATTCCCTGCTGCTTGGCTGTGAGGACTTTTATCTTCCTCTGCCCCAGAGGCCTGCTGCCAGAAGGCTAGAGCTAAGCATGCTTGGTGGCTGGTATAATTTCTCATGGGTTACATTTTAAGCAGTATGTTGTTCTGAGGCACAGTTACATATGGCATTTACACGTTAGTCATGAGTAAACCTCCACATGGCAGCTCATTCTCTGCCTCTGTAGGAGATTGCAAATATCCTTCTCCGGGATGGTTTTTAAGTATAATTTCACCTATAGGAATAGGACTTTCACATTACGTACAAGAATACGATACTCAGATATTACGTTTCAGTAGCTCCTGGGTTAGGGGTGTGAAAAGGAAGAGCAGCCTATTTAAAGGCTCTGGGTTTTTCATGCTTCAAAGGTCAGTATGTTTCTTACACAGCAGGACTATGATGTCCATGACTTTATGAACTTCATTCTTCATGAGTGCAGTGTATAGAAAGTGTGGTCGATGATTTTGCATGTGTGTATATCATATCTGTAAACCAGCAAGTATCTTTAGCCACCATTCTTTGGAAACAGGGCAAGAGACCCATGTATCTACCATCCCTGTCTCTGTCCTGGCTGGATCCCTGGCTCCTTTTTTCTGTCCTGTTTCCCCGGTTCACTTGGTTAGAGGGTTTACCTTTTGATTTCCAACAAGGCATTTGATTTCCACAGAATGGGCCAAAGAGGACCAAGGATTCCACATTCTCAGCCGAACTACAGCAAGCTTTGGCCATGTTGGAAGATTTGATCAAGTCCTGTGAGTTGGCCATGGACCTGGCAGCAGTTACTGGATGTCCGGTATGGGCCACAGCAAGTGTGGAAACAGTTCAGCAAAAGACAGGCACAATATTGCAAAGATAGGAAATGCTATGGCAAAGGTAGAGACGTGACCTGTGGTAAAGGAACCTGACTCTGAGGAAGGTAGCCAAAATTGTGCAATAAATCTGTGCTGTGGGAATCCAAGCAGCCTCCCAGTATTTTCAGGAGTCTTGGGTTGTACTCCTTGGGGTCCTGAATGTTGAGACTCACCCATACTCGGAAACAACCAGGAACTCAGAGGCCAGAACATAGATGGGCAGGGGAAGGTACTGAAGGAGTAATTTTTCTCTGACTCATGGCACTATTAAAACACTAAAAAGATGCTCCTTCCTGCCTCAGATTTTCTCTATGCAAAGTCCTTTGAAAATGGGTCCTAGGTGAAAGTCTAACTCCATTTTTATGTCGCAGATCTCAGAAGAGGACTGACAAGGATATATTATACATTCTGTAATCCAAATGGTTGAAGAAAAATACCAGAAGAGGCAGTGCTGGGAGTTGAGCCCTCTCAAACCAGGCATGAGGGTAAACCCTGAGGGAGTCAGTCCCAAGAATTCTAGGCAGGCCATTCTCTGAACCTTATGAGCTCCTTGGGACTGGGACATCATTATTATTTCACTGGTTTTCACTGGGAGGTGCTCTAGATCTTGACTCAGGTGGATTAACTTTTCATCTTTGTCATAACAAATTACCACAACCTTGGTGGCTTAGAGCAGCACAAACATATTATATTATAGTTCCATAGGTCAGAAGTACAACACAGTCTCACCAGGATAAAATCAAGGTGTCTGCTTTCCTTTTGGGAGGCTCTAGGACAGAATCTGTTTACTTGCCTTGTCCAGCTTACCAAGGCCACACACGTTCCCTTGCTCATGGTTTCTCCTTCCGTTACCAGCGTTCTGGACTCACATCATTCTGATCTTCTCGTCTGCTTCTCTTCCACTTTTCAGGACTCTGTGATTCCCTTGGACCTACCCATTCATATCCACGGTATCTCCCTATCTCGAAGTCATCTAATGAACAGCGCTAATTCCATCTGCAACCTTAATACCCATTTGTCATGTAACCTGATATATTCTCAGATTCCAGGGGTTAGGATGTAGACCTCTTTGGAAGGCTATTCTCTATACCACACAGGAGTGAGGCATTTTGAGGATTACATTTCAGACAGATACTTTTCCTTCTCTCTTTTTCCTTTTCATTTTTACCTGGTTTCAGCGTACTGTTCATTGAGGTCTGGGCTAAAGAAATGACCTTTCTTTTCTTTCCTGGTCATAAGTCAAACCATGCAAATTAATTAGGGGCAAAAAAGAAACAAGCAAACAAACAAAAAAAACCTGTGATCTTTTTATTTCCCTCCCTTCTGGCATTTCTCTGGCCAGCATCTCAGAAGCAGCCCCACTGTGATCCAGGTGGTAATGCTTCTTCTGTCCCCTGGGACTCAAGAGTGCTCTCTGTTTACTACTGATGCATGATTCAGGAGGGTATTCATGAGCTGCCGGGTATGTGTGGGAAGGGATCTTTTTCTTGGTAATAATTTTTTCCTTCTTCATTTAAGGAAACTCAGGGGAGCCATTTGTTTAATCATTTTGGGACATCTTTCTGCTCTTTTTATCTTTAACATGCCTCAGCAACCCCTATTAGAGATCCATTTCCCTGAATCAAATGAATGTCCCGGAAACCATTCACAGGGCAGGAAACTCCCAGTTATTATTCTGAGTGTAAGTATCAGAGGAGGAGGAAGTTATGAGAAAGTAATTAGTAAAACGTGAGTAAATAGCAATCTACTCTAATTTCATTCCAACCCAGCTTGCATACAAATGAGATGAACCAGCTTATAGAATTGTAGAGACTCTTTACATCAAATGCAAAGAACTTTTTTCTCCCCTATGTCCTTGGAATTGCCCCTTTGACATAAACTCTATTTGTTGTTTGTTCGTTTTGTTTTTTTTTCACTAAGATTTTAACTTGCTTTACATCTAGTACATTAGCTACTTTACCCTGACAGTTTTGTATAATCCTGTTGAATTTTGGAAGAGCAGGCAGTGAAAATTTCCATTTCTGATTCATGAGTAGATCCACAGAAAGTCGAGTTAACTCCCCCAAGATCACATTGTACATCAGCTTGGACCACTTCTTGGACCTCTCCTCTCCCTGTCCAGGGTGCCATTCATTCTCTGAATGCATTCTTCATCTACTTTTGTTTAGAGTCTACTAACAGCTCAGTTGCTCCTAACTCACATCTAATGATGGAAAGATTCTTTGACTCAACTTTGTAGAACTTTATCACAAGGGGCTGAAAATCACATGCTGAGTGTGTGGATGAAACCAGAACTTAACTGTTAGTTTCTCTACTTGACATTCAATAATGACCTGGGTTTGAAAAGAAAAGACATTGAACCTGAATGGGTGAATGCATAATTAAAACAACTAGAAAAAAAATCCCTCTGCTCCCTGAGCCTGCCGTCCTTCCCCAACTGCTGACTGCCGGGCTGGAGGCTAGACTTGCTGCTTTTATTTCTTCTGAATCTGGAATGCCTTATGGGGTTTTTTGTTTGTTTGTTTTATTTGGGGTGAGGGTGTGCATTCCTAGTTAGGCTTTCTTTCTGTCTCTTGAAATGTTCTAGATTTGGGGCAAATGCAGTACTGTTTTCCTACCTGGGGAAGGAAGGAAGAAGGGGGATGAAGTCCGAGTCAGAGGCAAGAAGGATGTGCCAAAGCAGGGGGCTTGGAGCTGTCTCCCCCCAGGGAAAACTACCAGCCTTGCCCCTGGTCCTGGGGCTGCCACAGGGCTGCGGAGGGGATGTGGGGAGGGAGGGAAGGAAAGAAGGGAGCTGAGCTGTTTGTCCGGGAGCCCACGGGGTGGAAGCTCGTTCTTCCTCTTCTGTGAATCTTCTAAAAAGTTACTTCTCTGCCTTGTAAAGCTTTCTCTCTTGCAAAGACCCTATGCCCAGGCAGGACGCGAGCTTTGAGAGGCTTGTGCGGCTCCCTGTGGGGTGTGTGGACCACAACAGAGGGAAACGGGGTGATAAAGATGGGGTGTGTTAGGCTGTCTGGCAGAAGGTCTGCTCTGTGCCACTGCAGGCACCCCCTGAGTGTGCAAGGAGACCTCTGGGTTCCTGCTGTCAGCAGCTCTCCTAAGAGGTGCGAGCAGACCTCCAGTGGCTTAAAATCTACCCGGGTGTTTTCCCTGATGGGGGAAGAGGCTCTGGTCGTAACTGTCACCTCGCTATGTTCTGTCCTAGCTGTTTCTCAACTCCTCCTCCCCAGTGACTTTGACAACTGAGGCCAGAAAGGGAGTGCGGAGCACGGCTGCAAGTCTCCCCCACCACCCTGAATTCAGAGTCCGTGCACTGCCGGGGGAGGGGCTGAGGTTTAGGGGTTCCAGAGCCTGACTGCTGCCTCCTCGGGACCTCGTTTTTTTTTTGTTTTTTTTTTTTTTTTAAAAAAAAAAAAAAGAAAAAGAAAAAAAATCCCTCCCTGATATTTACATTTTATTCCTATTGTGTACACTTGGTTAGTTTTCCATTTAATTCAATCACAGGAACTTTAAAGTTTTTTTGTTTTGTAGAACACCGAGATGTCATTTACCCCCCTCCATTTATAAAAGAAAGAAAGTTAGTTTCCCTTCTATTCAATCTAACACATAAAATTGAAATATGTATAGGGTCCTTTTAAATCCTGGCTTGTCAGGAACAAGGCCCAAAGTTGAATAGTAAAGGCTGAATGAAATATTTTTATTTTATGGAACAAATTTATGTCATTTAATAAATGAAGTATTTTTATCGCAAGCTTTATGGACTAAGCCCACGTATTTTTTTTTAAGATTTTATTTATTTATTTGACAGACAGAGATCACAAGTAGGCAGACAGGCAGGCAGAGAGAGAGAGGAAGGGAAGCAGGCTCCCCGCTGAGCAGAGAGCCCGATGCCCAGGCGCCCCTTATTTCTGATTTCATTCCTCACTTCCCTGAGCAGAACGTTGGCTGCGGAGGGAAGACCGAGTACATAACCTTAACGACTCTGTGGGATTGCCTGTGCATCCTTCCCCGCTCCAGGCACCTATGTCAAGAGTGGCTGTGAGGAGTAAATGAGGATTAAGTCATAATAAAAGCACCCAGCACCGTGCCGGGCACCTGGGAGAGGCTGAATAAAGGGCCCCTGGGCTGACTCATCAGGATACATGATCAGATCGGAAAGGAAGGAGCCCTTTTGCTTCTAGTGATTATAGTTATAGGTTTCTCTGTCCTACAGCTTCTGCTTTTTGTTTCTGGACTGACCTTGTGCTGATTCACTTACCCAGATGTTTCCTCCTCCTTTGTGGGAGAAGCATACAGCTCTACCCCATTGGTATCACCACCAGGAATGAAAACCTGGGCATCCAAATGTGGCCTCTTTCTGGAGGCCAGCTTCCCCAGACACGCTCAGCCAGATCCTTCATTCAGCTGATGTAGTCACGTTCGAAATCTTACACCAGAGCTCTTAACTACAAAATCCCACACATGAAAAGTGGTAACATTTACTAGTTTATTTTGCCATCATTTCCCATATGGAGGAGTCCATCTGACTTTTCACTTGCTTATCTGTTTAGGGTAGCCAACACCCAATGGTGTTGTATCTCTGAGTTCATATCCATTAGATTCAACACACACAAGCAATGGCCGTCACTGGTGGAAAAAAACAATTGTGGACATATTCATTTCCTAGAGCTGCCATAATAAAGCTCCACAGTTCTGGAGGCTAAAAGTCCAAAATCAAGGTGTTATCAGGCCTTTGCATCCTCTGAAGTTTCCTGGAAAGAATCCTTCCTTGCATCTCTCCTGGCTTCTAGTCATTGCCAGCACTGCCTGGCGTTCCTTGGCTTACCGCTGTATGACTCCAGCTTCTGCCTGTCTTCATGACTGGCTTCTCTCTCTCTCTCTCTCTCTCTCTCTCTGTGTGTGTGTGTGTGTGTGACTATTTTCTATTCTCATGATGACACTAGTCATTGGATTAGTGCCCACCCTAATCCAGTAGGACTTCATTCTAGCTCATTACAATTTGCAAAGATGTTATTTGCAGATAAGATCACATTCTGAGGTCCCAGGTGGACATGAGTTTTTTTGGAGTCACTATTCAACCTAGTACTGGGGCATCACTGAATGAGTTTCCTCACGGTGCTAAGCTTTTAGCCTCATGTCTCCTCAGGCACTCAAGCCAGTAAATGAATAAATATTATGTGTCTGGGGGACATATATCTACAAGAGTCATGCATGTGGCCCCTGGTCTTGGGACCAACTGCAGTCTGATTGGAAAGAAAGGATACATATGGTTGAAAAGATGACCATAGGTTATCTTTGGTCTTGCGCAGAGGAACTCCAGTCCCTCTGCCCTTTCCCTTGGGAGGTGGGGTTGCCTCCACGCATCCTGGCTGGGTGGCAGTATGCATGCACCTGCCCTTCAGTAACACTGCATGGGGCATGCAACTTCAGCCACTGCAAGATGGGGCTTGAGTATTGAGATATCCAATCCCATCACATGCAACCCTTCTTTTTCAGCTGGATTCAAAAGACCCAGCAGTTCCTTCCTGTGACCTTTAGTGATGATGGGCTTACTAGAACAGGTGACCATAGAGTCTTGGGAAGAGCCAGGCTCATGGAGATAGGAATGGGACAATTCCAGGACCCATAGCAGTCCTAGGATCTTGACTTGGGAGACAGTGGGGATTCTTTCCTGTGTGCTCTGCCCATATGTGCCAGGTATATCCACATACCTGCTGTCTTCTCCTCTTAACCACCTGCTGGTCTGGTTCTTTACCTCCATCGGTGTCTTTTCCTCTTCCTCATAGTTTCTGGTCTTCTGGTGACTCACTTTTTTGTTGCTCTACTGCCTTATTGTTTATTCCACCTCTTGTCCTCTTATAAAGCGTCTCACAACTACAACTCCTGCTACTTACTGCTTCAGTTCAGACAGGGATCAGATTGGCCTCTACAGTCAGGGGCTGGCCCGTCTCTGGATTCATATCCATTGGTCAACTGACTACCAAGGTGCAAACAGTTATGGCTGCTGGAGGGAGGAGGAGGAGAGCGCAGAGGTGATAATGGCAACATCACTGTCTAAGGTTGCCTCTTTAGCAGGACTACAGACAGGGCAGTTTCCTCTGCAGCCCATGGTCTTTTTTTTTTTTTTTTAAAGATTTTATTTATTTGACACAGAGAGAGAGAGAGATCACAAGTAGGCAGAGAGGCAGGCAGAGAGAGAGGACGAAGCAGGCTCCCTGCTGAGCAGAGAGCCCGATGTGGGGCTCAAACCCAGGAGCCTGAGATCATGACCTGAGCTGAAGGCAGAGGCTTAACCCACTGAGCCACCCAGGCACACCTGCAGCCCATGGTCTTAGAAGACACTTAACTAACCTTACCAGCCCTCCACAGGTCATTAGAGAGTGCACACTGGGACTTGTTCCCCCTCCCCCATCATTCTGGCTTCATTTATTTATTTTTACTTTTTTAAAATGTTTAGACAACCTTTATTAATAAAAGGTAATGAGATGCCTATATTTATGTCTCCACTAATTTTATTTTAAATTTTATTTATTTATTTAATCAGTCCTCTTTTTTAAATTTAAATTCAGTTAGTTAACATGTAGTGTATTTTTAGTATCAGAAGTAAAGTTCAGTGATAGTACCCAGTGCTCATTATGTCACATTCCCTCCTCCCCACCAGCAACCCTCAGTTTTTTCCTGTGGTTAAGAGTCTCTTATGGATTGTCTCCCTCTCTGATTTCATCTTGTTTTATTTTTCCCTCCCTTCCCCTATGATCATCTATTTTGTGTCTTAAATTCCACATATGAGTGAAATCATGTGATAATTGTCTTTCTCTGGTTGACATCTTTCCCTTAGTGTAATACCCTCTAGTTCCATCAACGTCATTGCAAATAGCAAGATTTCACCTTTTTTGATGACTGAGTAGTATTCCATTGTATTTATATACCATATCTTCTTATCCATTCATCTGTCATTGGACATCTGGGCTATTTCCATAGTTTGTTTCCATAGTAGACATTGCTGCTATAAATACTGGGGTGCACGTGCCCCTTTGGGTCACTACAGTTGTATCTTTGGGGTAAGTACCTAGTAGTGCAATTGTTAGGTCATAGGGTAGCTCTATTTTCAACTTTTTGAGGAACCTCTATACTGTTTTTCAGAGTGTCTGCACCAGCTTGCATTCCCACCGACAGCATAAGAGGGTTGCCCTTTCTCTGCATCCTCCCCAACATCTGTCATTTCCTGACTTGTTCATTTTAGCCATTCTGAGTGATGTGAGGTGGTATCTCATCGTGGTTTTGGTTTGTATTTCCCTTAGGCCAAGTGATATTAACATTTTTTTCATGCGTCTATTGGCCATTTGTATGTTTTCTTTGGAAAAATGTCTGTTGTTCATGTCTTCTGCCCATTTCTTGGTTGGATTATTTGTTCTTTGGGGGTTGAGTTAAGTTCTTCTTTCTTTTTTTTTTTTTTAATATTTTTTATTTATTTGACAGAGAGAAATCACAACTAGGCAGAGAGGCAGGCAGAGAGAGAGGAGGAAGCAGGCTCCCTGCAGAGCAGAGAGCCTGATGTGGGGCTCGATCCCAGGACTCTGGGATCATGACCTGAGCTGAAGGCAGAGGCTTTAACCCACTGAGCCACCCAGGCGCCCCAAGAGTTAAGTTCTTTATAGATTTTGAGTATTAGCCCTTTATCTGATAAGACAGTTGCAAATATCTTCTCCCATTCTGTAGCCTGTCTTTTGGTTTTGTTGACTGTTTCCTTTGCTGTGCAAAAGCTTTTTATCTTGATAGAGTTCCAATAATTCATTTTTGCCTTTGTTTCTCTTGCCTTTGGAGACATGGCTAGTGAGAAGTCACAGAGGTTGCTGCCTGTGTTCTCCTCTAGGATTTTGATGGATTCCTGTCTCACATTTAGATCTTTCATCCATTTTGAGTCTGTTTTTGTGTATGGTATACAGAAATGGGACAGTTTCATTCTTCTGCATGTGGCTAATTTTCCCAACACCATTTGTTGAAGAGACTATATTTTTCTCATTGGATATTCTTTCCTGCTTTGTCAAAGATTAGTTGACTGTAGAGTTAAGAATCAATTTCTGGGTTCTCTGTTCTGGCTTCTTTTAGAATTGCTTTTAACAGCTGTGATTTGAAGTGATGTCTCCACATTCACCAAATGTGTTGTCAGAAACAGCTTTACCTAAAATCCATCTGTTTACCTATTCTGGGATGTGGTTGAGGATGGGCTCAGTATTTGACTTGGTGACTCTTTATGAGGACCAAGACCCATAGGAGAAATTTCTCTTGTGTCTTATTAATAGGAATTGCTGTGCATTTTCTGAACAACTGGTTTAGGCATGTCTTTGGACATAATGTATAATATGTGTTTCCTCTCTATGTTTCCTTCTATATTGCCCACTAGAAGGTCCTAGCCTAGTCTGCAGTAGGTTTACATGTTTTTATTATATGGGTTTTATGTATAACCTCTTCATTTCACTTTTTAAAATCTTTTTTCACCCTAAGTAATTGGTTATTTTCTGTCTGCCTATAATGTATATATTTTTATCAGATAGATCAAATTTTTGAAATGACGTAGAATATAAGTATATTTTAAAATACAAACTACACAATTGGTGAAGCTCTGGACTCAGGTCATGATCTCAGGGTCATGGGATCAAGCCCCATGTCGGACTCTGTGCTCAGAGCTGAGTCTGATTAAGATTCTCTCTCCCTCTGCCCCTCTCACTCTCTCTCAAACAAATAAATACATCTTTTTTAAAAATAAAATATAAACTACTGGTTGTAATTCACGTGGCAAATATTTTTTTTAATATATTTCATTTATTTATTTGACACAGAGAGAGAGATCACAAGCAGGCAGAGAGAGAGAAGGGGAAGCAGGCTCCCTGCTGAGCAGAGAGCCTGATGTGGGACTCGATTCCAGGACCCTGGGATCATGACCTGAGCCGAAGGCAGTGGCTTAACCCACTGAGCCACCCAGGCGCCCTCACGTGGCAAATATTAAACACCAACTTTTGCCAGTCAACTTGACGAAAATGTATTTCCTGCATTATTTATGTCTATCTAGTAGAAATTGAACGGGTTTAAAAGAGAATACAATCACTGAGGGATAGAGTGGCTCCTGGAAGGATGTGGGTAAAGTGGTAAAACTTCTCAAGGTTCCTCATGAACCCATTGCCCGTGTGTCTCAGAGCATGGTCAAACTGAGCCTGTGCAAACAAACCAGAAGTATCATGCTTTTAGGAGAGCAGTCCTTATAGCTGGGGACTCTTTATTCCTCACTGAGGGGTTCATTCACCACAGTTCACACATGTAACTTTTACAAAACATACAGAGAAAAACAGCACAGAAAATATGCCACAAGCACCATAGAAATAAGTCGAGTTTATGCTCTTGAAGTTTTTATTTTAGAATTTCAGAAGTGCAGTAAATTATTTTTAAAACAATATTCACAGTTTGTTCAATATAAACAATAAATTATAAAAATGCCCAATTAGAAATAATGTACATACTTGTAGTATTAACTCAGAAATTGTAGGGATTTATCCCAGCTAGACATAACTCAGGAAAATTTCTCTGTCCTGGTCCTGTTCACATACTTTTCTCCTCTTGGCATTTTCCTTCAGGGAAATAAATTCTTGATTATCTGCTTCAAGTGATCTAATGTTTTAAAAATGCCAGATAAAATACAACGTTCTTAGCTCATCTCACTCTACTACCCTTTGGAGAGAACTCGGAGAAGGTGGGGTCACTCATTTGGACTTTTAACCAGACATATGAGAAAGATGGGTTCGCTGGTGGAGGAATAGGCATAAAATGCACCCTGAAGCCAAATAGACTTTCTAAAAAATTTTGGCATTTGGGATTATCTTTGCACTCTCCACTTACTCTGAGAAATGTGAAGTTGAATGTCATTATTATTTTCATTACAGTGTTATGAGGATTAGGTTATATGAAGCTTTTCATAACAAATTTCAGAACAAATCTCATGTTCTCAGGTGGTCATACCCGGAGCAGATATTGGGATGCAGAGGGAGCACATGGATGATTATGGAAAAGGTCCATAATGCAGCAAAAATTCTGTCTCTCCTGAACATACTTAAATGTTAATTTCTTGCCCTTTTATTTTTATTATTTTTTTAAAGATTTTATTTATTTATTTGAGAGAGAATGAGTGAGAGAGAGCATGAGAGAGGAGAAGGTCAGAGGGAGAAGCAGACTCCCCAAGGAGCTGGGAGTCCGATGTGGGACTTGATCCTGGAAGTCCGGGATCATGACCTGAGCCGAAAGCAGTCGCTCAACCAACTGAGCCACCCAGGCACCCAATTTCTTGCCCTTTTAAAATAGACTGTCATGCATCAAAAACAAAGAAGTGGAAATAGAATTCTGCTAGCTAAGATTAATTACAAAGGCCAAAATGTCAGAATACCCATATCTTTAGTTCAAGAATTTCTAACATGCTTTATGTTTATCACCTTGCACAGATCTACATAACTGAATGGTGCCATGCTCAGTGAACCTCACAAAATTATAGCTTTGATTTAGTAACAGATGAACCTGTTTGGCACTTTTTAAACTATCAACTTCAAATAAGCATACTTTAGAATTAGCAAGCAGACCCTCATGAATTCTTTCCCTGTCAAGTAATGTAACAGCTTCTTTTCATGTATGTCTATCTTCCCCGAAGGATGATATCAAGAAACTGGGCAAGCTGTTGATGCATGGCTCTTTCAACGTCTGGACAGTTCACAAGGATCGTTATAAAATGAAGGATTTTATTCGATTTAAGCCCAGCCAGAGGCAAATCTATCTATTTGAAAGGGGAATCGTGTTCTGTAAGATTCGAATGGAGCCCAGTGACCAGGGCCTTGCTCCTCATTACAGCTTTAAGAAATCTATGAAGGTAAAGGGGTCCTGTTACACTGGAGAAGCAGCATGACCCTATGGAGAGGAAAATCATTATCCTTATTTTATAGATAAGAAAACTGAAGCCTAGAGAGGAGAGGTTAACTTGCCAAATGCCACACAACAGAACTAGACTCCACACCCAGGCCTTTCTAACTCCAACGTCAGAACTTGTCATCAGTCACTGGACAGGGCCAGGGCTGGGATAGAGCTGCCTTTGTGCTCGGTGGAGAACAGGGACCATATGGTAGCCTATCCTGACTAACAAATTAGGAAAGTACCCTCTAGGCAGAGGGTGAAAGATTTGATGATTAGAGCATGGGCTGGATTTCGTTTCCGACTTGTCCTTCTAAACCACACATCTTTGCATACAAACATTGACAAAGACTCTGGAGGTCTAGGTACCCATGTCCACACCAAGCATCATTTCTAGCCTGTGTAGGAAATATTTCATAGCGGGTGATGAGACTACCCCATCCCCACCCCCACACCACACACATGTGCATACATGCACACACATACACACATATTTGTGCTCTTCGATTAACGTTGTTCATTATTCATGGTAGCTTTTGTTATTTATGTTTCTTAATGGATACTAATTCAGTTACTATTATGCACAGATTCGTGAAATACTTAGGTGTTAAAGGAGAGATGATCTCTTTGCTTTAAGGTTGAGGGCTCCAGCCTGTCATATAAAAAAGACGCAGTCTGTGTTGTCTCCTGAAAAAGAAAGGACAGAGGACACTGCCACACTGTGCTTATGCTTTATGCTCCCTGGGGCCATTAACAGAGGGCAACAAAACACGTGGAAGGAAGACAGAAGAAGAGAGCTATCAAGGGTAGAAAGAAACAGAGTGGCTGACAGGGACAATTTTAAAATGAGAAAATGGTAGTACAGCAATTTTTCTTCTTTCCATACAATAGTTGGTGACACTGTCAATTCGCCAGCTTGGCAGGGGGAGCAGCCGAAAGTTTGAAATTGCCCACCGAAATGGACCCGAGAAATACATCCTGCAGGTAAAGTTCACGTCTTCCCCATAAGTGTCTGCTACTCTTTCCTGTGTTCCCATGACTTGGCAAGTGTTTCCTAGCTCATTATTCCAGAGGTCACCCAGAGAGTAAAAACCCTGTCCAGTTAATGCTCCAGGTGATCTGATATTCATAGTCTCTTCTTATCTACCACTTGCAGGCAGCTTCAAAAGAAATCAGAGATTGTTGGTTTTCAGAAATAAGTAAATTACTGATGGAACAACAAAACAATATTAAAGGTAAGGTTACCTTGCTAAATTTAGCCTGGGGACTTATACTGATTTCAACTTTGTGGTGGGTGTGCACACCGGGGATATTGTTGAAGGCAATGGCTGGCCAGGAAAAGAACTGTGGGCCCCATTTTCATGGTACCTGGAAGCACCTGTGCTTGTTTTACGTTGTGTGTGGGTTTTTTTGTGGTTGTGTGTGGATGTGTGCCTTTCAGCTGTGTTCCCCCCACATACCTAATTGCCAAGATCAACTTTCTCAACCCCAAGTCGCAAAGCTACCCAAGATTATGTGAATGAGGATTTAAATGGCCAATACTGCTTTCAGAAGCTGTACTGCTTTTTTTTTAAAGCTGAGATATAATTAACATACCATCAAATGCACTCTCTTAAAGTGTGCAATTCCATGGGTGTTAGTCTATTCACAGGGTTGTGCAGCCATCACCAGAACATTTTCAACACAAAATGATCCCCATTCTGTGGGATGTCTTTTCATTTTCTTGATTTCTTTTGAAGTACAAAAGTTTTTAACTTTGATGAAGTCTAATTTATCTGTTTTTTCTTTGGTTGCTTGTGTATTGGTGTCATATTAAGAAACCATTGCCTAACCCAAGATTCACACCTGCGTTCTTCTTTAAAAATTTAGTTTTAGGGGCGCCTGGGTGGCTCAGTGGGTTAAAGCCTCTGCCTTCGGCTCAGGTCATGATCTCAGGGTCCTGGGATCGAGCCCCACATCAGGCTCTCTGCTCAGCGGGGAGCCTGCTTCCTCCTCTCTCTCTGCCTGCTTGTGATCTCTCTCTCTCTGTCAAATAAATAAATAAAATCTTTAAAAAAAAATTTAGTTTTAACTCCTGGATCCATTTTGAGTTAATTTTTATATAAGATGTGAATTAGGAATCTAAGTTTATTTTTCCATATATATATACATGTATATGTAAATATATGTGTGTGTGTGTGTGTGTGTGTGTGTGTGTGTATCCTGCTGTCCCTGAACCATTTGTTTAAAAGACTATTCTATTCTCCACTGGATGGTCTTGGCATTTGTTATGGACTCAAGTGGCATAACTATGTTTGTGTTCCCCCAAAATTCATTTGTTAGAACTTTACTCAATGGTAATACCCAATGGTATGAGAAAGTGAAGACTTTGGGAAGTAATTAGGAGTAGATGTGGTTATAAGAGTTCAGCCATCACGAATAGGATTAATGCCTTTATAAGTGCCATGAGAGAACTTGCTTCCTCTGTCTGCTCTCTGCTGTGATGAGGATATAATGAGAAGTCACCAATCTGCAACCCAGAAGAGGATCCTTGCCAGAATTCAACCATGCTGGCACGGGATCTCAGACTTCCAAGCCTCCAGAACTGTGAGAAATAAATTTCTGTTGTATATAAGCTGTCCAATCTGTGGTAATTTGTTACAGCAGCCCAAACTAAGACAGCACCCTTGTTGAAAATCAGTTGGCCGTAGATACAGAATTCTTGGTTGACAGTCATTTTCTTTAAGCATTTTGAATATGTCATGTACTGTTTTGAATATGAATATGTACTGTTTTGTGGCTTCCATATTTTCTGATAAGAAATCAACTATTAATCTTACTGAAAATGTCTTGGGGCACCTGCGTGGCTAAGTCGGTTAAGTGTCCGACTCTTGATTTCAGCTCAGGTCATGATTTCAGGGTCATGATATCAGAGATTCTCTCTCTCCCTCTGCTCTGCCTCTTCCCCAGTGCATGTGTACACTCCCTCTAAAAAATACATATATAGGGGCACCTGGGTGGCTCAGTTGGTTAAGCCTCTGCCTTAGGCTCAGGTCATGATCCCAGGATCCTGGGATCGAGTCCCACATCAGGCTCCCTGCTCCGTGGAGAGCCTGCTCCTCCTTCTCCTTCTGCCTGCCGCTCTGCCCAGCTATCTTTCTGTCAAATAAATAAATAAAATCTTTTAAAAAAATACATATGTATGTAAAGATCAGAGATAATTTTTTTTAAATGTCTTGCATGTGACAAGTTGCTTTTCTCTTGCTGCTTTCAGATTCTTTATGTTTTGACAGTTTGTTATGTCTAGGTGTAACTCTCTTTGAATTTATATTTCTTGGAGTTTGTAGATTAATCATTTGGATATGGAGATTAGGGTTTTTCATCCAATTTAGGAAGTCTTTGGCCATTATTTCTTTAAGTATTCTTTTAGCCCCTTTGTTTCTGTCTTCTGGGATTCCCATTCTGTCTATGTTGTATGCGATGGAGTCCTACAGGTCTTTGGCTATGAAAATTCTATTTCATTGTTTTTCTTTCTTTTCCTCAAACTGCATAGTTTCAATTGACCTATATCTAAGTTTCCTGACTCTCTTCTGCCTGCTCAAGTTTGCTTTTGGGCCACTCTAGTGAATTTTTCATTTCAATTATTATACTTTTCAAGCCAGAATTTCTCTTGGCCCTTTCAAACATAATTTCTATTTTCTCAATATGATGAGAGTTTGTTCTCATAATTTCCTTTTGTTCTTTTTTATGTATTCCTTTAATTCTTTGAACAGTTTTTAAATAGTTGATTTAAATTCTTGGTCTAGGAAGTCTAATTATCTTCAATTCTTCAGGGACAATTTCTCTTGATTGCTTTTTCTTTCTTTCTTTCTTTTTTCTATGTATGGGTCATGCTTTCTTGTTTCTTTACATGGCATACAATTTTTCTGTTAAAAACTGGACATTTATTTATTTTTTAAAAGATTTTACTTATTTATTTGACAGAGAGTGACACATTGATCAGGAAACCTGATGGGGTATTGATCCCAGGACCCTGGGATCATGACCTGAGCTGAAGGCAGACACTTAATGACTGAGCGACCCAGGTGCCCCCAAATTGGACATTTAATGACGTAATGTGACAATTTTAGAAATCCAAGTATCCTCCATTTCCAGTGGTTTCTGTTGGTATTGTTTGTTGTTTTTATTGTTTGGTAATTTTTCCAGTCTTTGCCAGGAGCTTGTGTGGATATTGGGGTGCACTTTCAACACACATTCAACACACAGCCAAGCAGGTGAAAATTCCACCTTAGCCTTCACTTCCTGTTTGTTCAGAGCCCCAAGCTCTCTCCCCACTAGAGATGAGAGCATAAGGCCTTCTTAGATTTGTCCTGAAAATGCACACAGACTTGGGCATTTATACATGGTTTTTAAGATTCTCAGAAATATTTGGGAGCTTTTCAAAGCCACTACGGACCTCTCATTCCCAAGTTTTTTCTTTTAAACTTTTGATTAGCCTATTTTTGCCTCAGCTGTTATCCAGTGCCTTAGGCAGCCAAGAAGTTAAACAATTGCCTCTCGTAATTTTCTACAAATGCCAGGGTGGGAGGGGGGGGAGAGAAGGCTTTTCACACTGTCTAGCTATGAATAGGTCTAATAAAGACAGCCTTGTAAGTAGGGTGTTCCAAGGAACCCCCAAACAAGTCAGATAATGATAGTTCTCTGGGAATGAGACTTTGAACAAACTTAACCCTGTTCTGCCCCCTCCTATGGCTGCCAGATTGCTAATTTTCACTGTGACTGCAGACTGTTGATTTCTAAAGCTACCATCAAGAAGGAGGGGGTGGGTTGGGAACAGGGCAGCTAAAACACCACAAAGCTCACTGTTCATACCAAGATTCAGCCATTTCTCTTGAATAAGTGTTCTCCTCGTTGCTATAAGACTTTGCTTAATTTCTAGTGTTCTGAAAATATTGTTTCTGACTACTTTTTCCAGTTTTTTCTATGTTTTCATGGAGGAGAGAACTTTTGAAGGTTTTTTTTTCTACGCTATTTTCACAGGTATCACTAGCTGTATAGTTTTATTAATTAAGAATCATCTTTGAGTAGGCATTGCCCTTTCACATTTGTTTTTTCAGTTGATCCTCATAGCAGTAGGGATAGTTGGTAGGAAAATCCACAAGCTGCATCAGTTGAGTTCAGGTATTTCCTTCAGGTAATGTGAGGGCTAAGAAATGCTACTCTCATGTGGAAAATTGATCTCCTCTCATTTATACTGACAATGATTTGTGTGTTTGGTAAGGAAAATTGTGTAAATATGAAAAGATAAACTTTGTCCTCAGAGGCTTATCAGGAATGCAACCATTTCGCATTCTTTCTGTGTCTTCTCTGCCTATTATTTGGACAGGAAGATAGAAGGGTGGGTATGCATGATGAGATGAGGAAAAAGATAAACTAAGAATTGTGACTGGAAAACCACCACATCAGTTTTCTGTCACAACAACTGAGTGATTTAAGTTCATTATTTAAACTATTGGTCTTTGCCAAGAAATAATAACTACATTGTATAGTTTATTTTAATTTATATAAAGGTAAGATGGGGAAACACTATGATTTACTCTTACTACTGTGCTAAATACACATTAAGGTAATTGAGCATGAATGCTCTGGAGGCATAGGACGGGAAGATGTAACAGCCCCAGCAGAAAAAGTGACTTCTTTTCCCCCGAAGCAACATTCTAGTCACAAGATTGTTCTAGAAATCTTTACCATAGTTTTGCAAAAGATGTTTTAGGGATAGCCTGCATTAGAATTACTTGCAGGTCTTGTTACAAATGTAGATATCTGGGTTCTACCCTAGAACTGGGGAATTAGGGTAGCTAGGGTTAATGCCTTGAGATATGCATTTTATCTTAATAAAGTTTCTGGGCAGAGGCCTTAAACTATTTTTTAGAAGATTTTATTTATTTGTTTGAAAGACAGAGAGAGAGCAGGAGGAGGAGCAGAAGGAAGGGACAAGCAGACTCTGCACTGGGCATGGGTCCAATGCAGAGCTCAATTCCAGGACCCTGAGATCATGACGTAAGCCGAAACCAAGATTCGGATGCTTAACCAACTAAGCCACCCAGGTGCCCCAAACTATTATTTTTAAAACAAGTGTATCAAGGTATGATTAACATAGTAAAGTGCACATATTTAAAGTATGCAACTTAATAAGTTTTGACACATGTACATAGCTGTGAAAGCATCACCACAATCAAGACTATGAACACATCTATCACCCCCCAAAGTTTCCAAATGCCCCTTTGTATTACCTTTCTCCTGCCCTTCCCTTATCCCCATTGCTTCCCAGGTGGTCCCTGATCTTCTTTCTGTTACTGTAGATAAGTTTGATTTTTTTTTTTTTAATCATTCCATACAGAGAATCACACAGCATGTACTTTGGTCTAGTTTCTCTCACTCAGCATAATTATTTGGAGATTCATTCCTGTTGGTGTGTGTAACAATAGTACATCCCTTTTAAGTGAAGTGTGGTATTCCATTGTTTGGATATAAACCGATTTCTTTATTCATTTGCCTGTTAATGAATATTTCCACTTTCTTGGGCTATTTTGAATAATGCTGCTATTAATGTTCAAGTATGAGTTGTTCTTGTGGACATGCATTTTTGTTTCTCTTGGGTAAACACCTAAGAGTGTAATGGTTACACCATATAGCAGGTACATATTTACCTTTTTAAGAAGTTACTATTTTCCAAATTATTATTTATTCCAGAGTAGCGTGTGAGAGTTTCGCTGGCTCCATATTCCTCACCAAAACTTGCTGTTGTCAGCCTTTTAATTTTAAGCCAGCCTTATAATAGGTGTTGAACAGTATGTTATTGAGGTTTTAGTTTGCTTTTTCCTATTGACTAACGGTTAAGTATCTTTTCATGTGCTTTGCTATCCATGTATCTTTTTTCAATGAAGTGTCCATTCAAATCTTTTGCTCATTGTTTTTCTATTCTTAAGTGTTGAGAGGTTTATTTTTATATACCAAGGTATAAATCCTTTATTAGATTATGTTTGCAAATATTTTCTTTTGGTGTGTGGCTTATCTTTTCATAGTCTTAAGAGTATCTATTGGAGGTGCTTGGCTGGCTCAGTTTTAGGGTCTTTCAGGATTGGTGAGTTCAAACCCCATGTTGCACATGGAGATTACTTAATTTTTTTTAAGAGTATCTTTTGAAGAACAGAAGATTTTAATTTTGATGAAATCCAAGTTTTAAAAAAAATTGTGGATCATATTTTTGGTTTGTGCCTAAGAAATCTTTATCTAAGGTCACAAAGATTATCTCTGTAGTTTTAGAGTTAGGTCTCTAATCCATTTTGAGATTTTTGTTTGTTTTGGTAAATAGTGTGAAATGTGGATCAATTTTCAGTTTTTGTTTATTGGTGTCCAGTTATTCCATTACCATTTCTCCAGCTGACTATTTATATAAGTGAATCCATTTCTGGATGCTCTATTCTGTCCCATTGATCTATTTGTCTATCCTGACATCTTTATTTTACTATCTTGATTACTGTAGATTTATAATAAGCCTTAAAATCCAATCCTTTAACTTTGCTCTACCTTTAAAAAAATTATTTAAATTCCACTTATTAGCATAGAGTGTAATGTTAGTTTCAGGTGTTACAATCTAGTGACTCAACACTTACATGCAACAGCTAGTGGTCATCACAAGTGCCTTCCTTAATCCTCATCACCTATTTAACCCATTTTCCC
Organism: Meles meles; assembly: GCF_922984935.1. Lineage (NCBI taxonomy): Eukaryota > Metazoa > Chordata > Mammalia > Carnivora > Mustelidae > Meles > Meles meles. Next base: position 56,049,630 of record NC_060069.1, read on the forward strand.
CCTACTTTCCCTCTGGCATCCATCACTTCATTCTCTGTGGTTAAGAGTCTGTTTCTTGGTTTGCCCCCCTTCTCCCTTTGCTCATTGTTTTGTTTCTTAAATCCCACACATGAGAGAAATTCCATATATGAGTGAAATTGCATGACAAGTTATATTTGTCTTTCTCTGATTAACTTATTTCCCTCCAGTTCCATCCATGTCCTTGCAAATGGCAAGATCTTGTTCTTTTTTATGGCCGAGTAATATTCCATTGCGTGTGTATATGTGTGTGTGTGTGTGTGTACATACTCCTTCCTCTTTATCCATTCATCAGTTGATGGACATTTGTGCTCTCTATATAGTTTGCCTATTGTTGATAATGCTGCTATAAAATCGGGGTGCATGTACCCCTTTCAATCTATATTTTTGTATCCTTTGGGTAAAAGTTAGTAGTGCAATTTGTGAGTTGTAGTGTAGTTCTATCTTTAATTTTCTGAGGAAACTTCATACTGTTTTCCAGAATGACTGCACCAGTTTGCATTCCCACCAACAGTGCAAGAGGGTTTCCTTTTCTCCACGTCCTCACCAACACCTGCTGTTTCTTGTGTTGTTGGTTTTAGCTATTCTGACAGTTCTGAGATGATATCTCACTGTAGTTTTGATTTGCATTGCTCTGATAATGTGTGATGTTGAGCATCGTTTCATGTGCTTGTTGGAGATCTGTATGTCTTCTTTGGAAAAAATGTCTATTCATATCTTCTGCCCACTTTTTAATTGGATTTCTTTTGGGTGTTCAGTTTTATAAGTTCTTTATGTATTTTAGATACTAACCCTTTATCAGATATGTCACTTACAAATATCTTCTCCCATTTCTTAAGTTGCCTGTTAGTTTTGTTGGTTGTTTCCTTTACTGTGCACAAGCTTTTTATTTTGATGTTGCAATAGTTTATTTTTGCTTTTGTTTCCCTTGCCTCGGGGAACAGATGTAGAAAGAAGTTGTTGTGGCTGATGTCAAAGAAGTTACTGCCTGTGCTCTCTTCTAGGATTTTTATGGTTCCAGGTCTCACATTTAAGTCTTTAATCCATTTTGAGTTTATTTTTGTGTATAATATAAGTGTTCAAGATTCATTCTTTTGCACGCTGCTGTCCAGTTCCAGTTTTTCCAACACCTTTTGTTGAAGAGACAGTCTTTCTCATTGGATATTCTTACCTGGTTTGTCAAAGATTAAATGACAGTATATTTGTGTATTCATTTCTGGGCTTCTGTTTTGTTCTGTTGATCTATGTGTCTAGGTTTGTGCCAGGAACTTCTGTTTTGATTACTACAGCTTTGGTTTTGGTGCAATTATAAATAATAATGATTCCTTAATTTCTCTTTCTGCTGCTTCATTATTGGTGTATAGGAATTCCATGCAGCAACTTCTTGCTAGACATGTCTCCAAAGGCGAAGTAAACAAAAACAAAAATAAACTGTTGGGACTTCATCAAGATAAAAAGCTTCTGCACAGCAAAGGAAACAGTCAGAAGGCAACATATAGAATAGGAAAAGATACTTGCAAATGTATTATCAGATAAAGGGCTAGTAATATGAAGAAATATGAAGAACTTATCAAACTCAACACCCAAAAAGCAAATAATCCAGTCAAGAAATAGGCAGAAGACATGAACAGACATTTCTCCAAAGGAGACATATGGCTGGCAGTGAAAAAATGCTCCACATCACTTCTCATCAGCGAAATACAAACCAAAAACCACAATGAGATACCACCTTACACCAGTCAGAATGCTTAAAATTAAGAAGACAGGAAACAACAAATCTTGGTGAGGATGTGGAGAAAGGGTAACCCTCCTACATTGTTGGTGGGAATGCAAGCTGGTACAGCCACTCTGGAAAACGGTATGGATGTTTCTTCAAGAAGTTAAAAATAGAGCTACCTTACAGTCCAGCAATTGCATTACTAGGTATTTACCCCAAAGATACAGGTGTGTTGAAGTGAAGGGCACCTTCACTTCAAACCCCAGTGTTTATGTCCACAATAACCAAACTGTGGAAGGAGCCGAGATGTCCTTCAATAGATGAATGGATAAAGAAGATGTGGTATATATATACAATAGAATATTACTCAGCTATCAGAAAGGATGAATACTTACCATTTGCATTGATGTGGATGGAATTGGAGGGTATTATGTTAAATGAAATAAGTCAGTTGGAGAAAGACGATTATCATATGGTTTCACTCCTACGTAGAATATAAGAAACAGTGCAGAGGACCATAAGTAAAGGGAGGGAAAACTGAATGGAAGGAATCAGAGAGGGAGACAAACGGTAAGAGACTCTTAATTATGGGAAACAAACTGAGGGTTGATGAAAGGGAGGTGGGTTGGGGGAAGGGGTTACTAGGTGATGGGCATTAAGGAGGGCACGTGTTATGATGAGCGCTGGGTGTTCTATGCAAATGATGAAATGTTGAACACTACGTTTGAAACTAATAATGTACTATGTGTTGTGTTTAAATTGAATTTAAATTTTTAAAAAAGAGAGAGAGAAGAAGGGAAAAAAAGAAATACAACAGATTTCCATAGTTTGATTTTGTATTCTGTGACTTCACCAAATTCATTTTAGTTTCTAGCATTTTTTTTGGTGGAGTCTCTGGTTTTCTATATATAATGTCATATCATATGTAACAGTAAAAGTTTGACTTCTTCCCTGGCTATCCTATTTGGATGCCTTTTATTTCTTTTTGTTGTCCGCTTGCTGTGGCTAGGTCTTCCAGTATTAGTTTGAATAAAAGTGGTGAGAGTAGACATCCTTGTCTTGCTCCTGACTGTAGAAGGACAGCTCTCAGGTTTTCCTCATTTAGAATGATACTAACTGTGGGTTTTTCCAGATATGGCCTTCATTATGTTGAGGTATGTTCCCTCTATCCCTGTTTTGTTGAGGATTTTTGTCATGAATGGATGTGTATTTTGTCAAGTGCTTTTTCTGTATTTAGTAGAATGATCATATGGTTCTTACCTTTTTTTTTTTTTAAATTAAGGTGATATATCATGTTGATTGATTTGTGAATACTGAAACCAGGAATCCTGCAACCCAGAAATAAATTCCACTTTATCATGGTGAATGATTCTTTTAATGTATTGTTAGATTTGGTTGGCTAATATTTTGTTGAGGATTTTTGCATCTATGTTCATCAGAGATATTGGTCTGTAGTTCTCTTTTATGTGTGTGTGTGGTGTCTTTATCTGGTTTTGGTTTCAGGGTAATAATGCTGGCCTCAAAGGATAAATTGGGAAGTTTTCCTTCCTCTTTTATTTTTTGGAATAGTTTGAGAAGAATCTGTATTAACTCTTCTTTAAATGTTTGGAGAATTCTACAGATAGCTGTGAACCTATCTGGTCCTGGACTTTTCTTTGTTAGGATTTTTTTATTACTGATTCAATTTCTTTGATGGTTATTGGTCTGTTCAAGTTTTCTGTTTCTTCTTGTTTCAGTTTTGGTAATTTATATGTTTCTAGAAATTTATCCATTTCTTGTAGGTAGTCCAGTTTGTTGGTATATAGTTTTCCATAATATTCTCTTATAATTGTTTGTATTCTGTATTTGTATTAGTTGTTATTTTTCTGCTTTCATTTGTGATTTTATTTATTTGGGTCCTTTCTCTTTTTAATAACTCTGGCTAGAGGTTTATCAATTTTATTAATTTTTCAAAGAACCGGCTCCTGGTTTCATTGATTTGTTCGTTTATTTTAGTTTCTATACCATTTATTTCTGCTCTAATATTTATTATTTCCTTCCTTCTGCTGGCTGTATGCTCCGTTTATTGTTCTTTTTATAGCTCCTTTAGGTATAAGATTGGGTTGTTTACTTGAGATTTTTATTGATTCTTGAGGTAGGCCAGTATTGTTATGTATTTCCCTCTTGGACTGGTTTTGGTGTAGCCCAAAGGTGTTGGACTGTTGTGTTTTCATTTTCATTTGCCTCCATGCATTTTTTAATTTCTTCTTTGATTTCCTGGTAGACTTATTCATTGGTTAGTAGTATGTTGTTTAACCTGCATGTGTTTGTGGTCTTTCCAGATTTTTTTCTTGCGGTTGACTTCTAGATACACAGCATTGTGGTCAGAAAAGTTGTATGGTATGACTTCAATCTTTTTGTATTTGTTGAGGCCTGTTTGTGACCTAATATGTAATATATTCTGGAGAATGTTCTATGTGCACTTGGAAAGAATGTATAGTCTGCTGTTTTAGGATGAAATACATCTGTTAAGTCCACTGGTCTGGTGTGTCATTCAAAGCCATTGTTTACTTCTCAATTTTCTGGTTAAATGATCTGTCCATTGAGGTAAGTGGAGTGTTAATAGCTCCTATTATTGTTGTATTATTGATTATTCCTTTATGTTGTAAATTGTTTTATATATTTGGGTGCTCCAATGTTGGGTGCCTAAATATTTGTAATTGTTTTATCTTCTTGTAGAATTGTCCTCTTTATTATTATGTAGTGCCCCACTTAGTATCTTGTTATAGCCTTCGTTTTAACGTCCAGTTTGTCTAGGGTACCCAGGTGTCTCAGTCAGTTAAGTATCTGACTCTTGATCTCAGCTCAGATCTTGATCTCAGGGTCGTGAGTTCAAGTCCTGCACTGGGTTCCACACTGGCATGGAGCCTACTTAAAAAACAAACTACAGTTTGTCCAATATAAGTATTGCTACTCCTGATTTCTTTTGACATCCATTCGCATGATATGTGTTTTCCAACCCCTCACCTTCAATCTGCATGTGTCTTTAGGTCCAAAATGAGTCTCTTGTAGGCAACATAACATGGGTCTTTTCTTTTTTTTTAATCCATTCTGATACCCTGTGTCTTTTGATTGGAGCATTTAGTCCATTGACATTCACAGTAACTATTGATATGTATTTATTGCCATTGGATTACTTGTTCTGTGGTTGTTTCTGGAGATTTTCTCTGATCCTTGAATACTTTTCTCTCTTTCATGTTTTGCTGATTTTTCTTTAGTGATATATTTGGACTTATTTCTCTTTATTCTTTGCATGTTTATTAGTATTTTTTGATATATGGTGACCATTAGGTTTGTATATAACCTCTTCTGAATATAGCAGTCTATATTAAGTTGATGGTTGTCAAATTTGAACCCATTCTTTTTTCCTCTTCTCCCCATGTTTTAAGCATAGTTCTTATCTTTTATTTCCATTTTTGTGAGTTCCTTGACTGATCTTTACAGAAAAATTCATTTTTTACTGATTTTATGTTTCCTGGCTTTCTATTGTCATTTTTGTTCTCTCCTTTCCACTCAAAGAGTCCCCTTTAATATTTCTTTCAGGACTGCTTTAGTGGTCACAAGTTCCTTTAGGTTTTGTTTGTCTGGGAAACTCTTTATCTCTCCTTCTATTATGAATGATAGCCTTCCTGGATAGAATATTCTTGGTTGCAGATTTTTCCCATTTAGTACTTTTTTTTTTTTTTTTCAGCGTAACAGTATTCATTCTTTTTGCACAACACCCAGTGCTCCATGCAAAACGTGCCCTCCCCATCACCCACCACCTGTTCCCCCAACCTCCCACCCCTGACCCTTCAAAACCCTCAGGTTGTTTTTCAGAGTCCATAGTCCCATTTAGTACTTTGAATATATCATGCCACACCCTCCTGGCTTGCCAAGTTTCTGTTGAAAAATCTCCAGCTAGCCTTATGGGTTTTCCCTTATAAATTAATGAATTCGTTTGCTGCTTTTATGATTTTTCCTTTATCACTATATTTTGAAAATTTAATTACCATATGTCTTGATGTTGGACTGCTTTTGTTGATTTTAATGGGAGTTCTCTGTGTCTCCTCACTCTGGATGTCTCTTTCCTTCCCCAGATTAGATTAGTTTTCAGCTATTATTTCTTCAAATAAATTTTCTGTCCCCTTTCTTCTCCTGGGACTCCTATAATATGAATGTTATTACATTTGATGGAGTCACTAAGTTCCCTAAGTCTATTCTCAGTTTGCATATTTTTTCCTTCTCATTTGTTCATCTTCCTTCCTTTCCATTATTTTGTCTTCTAGGTCATTAGTTCATTTCTTTGCTTCTTTCAGCCTGCTTTCATTGCATCAAACATGTTTCTAATCTCATTTATTGCACTATTCATTTCTGATTGATTCTTTTTTAGCTCTTTTACCTCTGTGGTAAGGGTTTCACTGATACCTTCTGTTCTTTTCTCAAGCCTAGTGAGTATCCTAATGATCATTTCTTTAAATTTTCTATCAGGCATGTTACTTATATCTGTTTTGCTTAGATCTCTGGACATGGAGTTATCTTGTTCTTTCATTTGGGATGAATTCTTCCATCTTGGCATTTTTGTCTAGGTTTCTGTCTTCTTCTCTATGTTAGAAAAACCAGTTATATCTTCTGCTCCTGAAAATAATGGCCTTATAAAGAAGAGGTCATGTAGTGCCCTGGGCCTGGTGCTCCAGTTGGTATCTTCAGTGCGTGCTGCATGCACTCTGCTATTGTGTTCTGGCTACTCTATCCTTTAGGCCAGTCATCTGCAGAGGTTCTCCTTGCCTGCTGTGAGTAGTGTTTGGTCCCTGACCTGAATGTGGCAGGTGTTAACTAAGTGTGCTCTGGTCTGCTTGTGAAATGAGACCTGTCACCACCTCCATCAGAACTGAGGTCCTGCAAAACTCTCTGAGTGGGAGATGTGGTGTGGGCAAGAGTTTTACTGGTCTTCTGGGAGAGGAGGCCACCAAGCTAGGACTGAGACAAGTGTGTCTGAGAAGAGTAGGTCCCCTGGAGTGCAAGGGTTGGGGCTTGGTGTAAGCTAGTTAGGCAGCAAGTGTTGGAATTACTTCCTGCAGGTAGTTCTATGTTTTTGCTGAGGGCAGGGGAGGGCAATGATACAAGTTATCCCCTTTGTCCCCAGAGAGGCATCTCCACAAATACTGTCTCTCAGGGACACACTCTAAGAAGAGCAAATAATCTCTTCACTGCATGCCTCAGGCACTGTTCAGATGACTGTTGCCACACTGTATGGTCTGGGGTTGTTTGCCTGCCTTCTCTCCAGGAGCAGCTCAGTGCTCTCCTGGCCCTATCCCAGCCAAGCCCACTGACCTTTACAATTCCAGGCTTTCAGCCCTGCTGGTTGCAAGAACTCATGAAAATTCAGTACCTGTCATTTTCCAAGCCAGTGTCTATGGGGAAACATTCTGCTTGTGCATTCCTCTGTGTGCTCCTCTCTCTTCACTCTTCTCTGTGATCATGACTTCCTTCCCTTTGTAGCAGCTGTGATCTATTTCTCCCCTAAACCACATCTCTGCACTTGCTACCTTCCTTCATGTGGCTTTTTCTCTCCCTTTAGTTGTAGAGTTTGTTCCATCAGTCTTTAGGTCAATTTCTGGTGTATTTAGGGTGATTTCACAGTTATCTAGTTGTATTTGTGGGATGAGGTGAGCCTAGGGTCCTCCTACTCCACCTCCATCTTCTGTTTTTCCTTTCTTAAGTTGTTTTGGCTATTCTACATCCTTTATCTTTCTGTATGAATTTTAGAATCAGCTTTTCAATTTCTACAAAAAAGCTTGCCAAGATGTTGCTTGGTACTGTGTAAAATCTGTAGATCAACTTGGTAAAGACATCTTAACAAAATTGTGCTTAATTGACAATTTAGATTTTAACTGAATCATGCTGCCCTGCTCTAACCCACACAAAAATGATATGTTTTTGTTATGAGGACATGGCATTTATTTAGTTAACAATTCAGAAATACATTCTCAAGCTCTTCTCAAGTCCTAGCACTATGCTCCCTATGTTGTGACAGGAATGTAAAATCTAGATAAGAAGCAGAATCCCATATGGAATATTCCCCAGAACAGATCCCACGATAGGCCAAAAACAAGTCTCAATAAATTTAAGAAGATTTAAATCATATCAAGCATCTTTTCCAACCACAACAATACAGAATTAAAAATCAAGGAGTGTCTGGGTGGCTCAGTCAGTTAAGCATTCGACTCTTGATCTCAGCTCAGGTTATGATCTCAGGGTTGTAAGACTGAGCCCTAGGATTCTCTCTCTCCTCTCCCTCTGTCCCCCACCAAAAAAGCCAGTTACAGGAGGGACACCTGGCTGGCTAGTCAGTAGAGCATGCAACTCTTGATTGCAGGATTGTAAGTTAAAGCCCCATGTGGGGTGTAAAGATTACTTAAGAAAGACAAAAATTGGGTGCCTGGGTGGCTCAGTTGGTTAAGTGTCCACACTTGGTTTTGGCTAAGGTCATGATCTCAGGGTCATGAGATCAAGCCCCACATTGAGCTCCATCATGGGTGTGGAACCTGCTTGAGACTCTCATTCTGGCCCTCCCCCAACTCCCCGCTCATGCCTATGTGCATGAACTCTCCCTTTCTCAAAAATAAATAAATAAATAAATAAAAATCTTTAAAAATCAGTTACAGAAAACAACTAGAAGAAACACAAAAACATGGAAGATAAACACCGTGTTTCTAAACAAGTGGGTCATGAAGAAATCAAAGTGAAAATGAAAAAATACCTGCAGACAAATGAAGATGGAAACACTACAGTTAAAAATCTTGGTAACACAGCTAAGTCTCTTTTAAGTGACACAGATGTACCTCAAGAAAGAAAAGCAAATCTCAGATAAACAATTTAACCTCACACATAAAGGAACTACAGGGCACCTGGGTAGCTCAATTGGTTAAGAAACTCTTGGTTTCAGCTCAGGTCATGATCTCAGTGTTGTAAGATTGAGCTCTGTGTGGAGCTCCATGCTCAACACAGAGTCTGCTTGTCCCTTTCCTTCCCCTTCTGCTTCTGCCCCTACTGGTGCATTCATGTGTTCTCTCTCTAAATGAATAAATAAAATCTTTAAAAACAAGGAACTAGACTCTGGGTGTGGTACAAAAACAATGAATTCTGTTATGCTGAAAAGAAATAAAAAAAAAACAAAAGAAAAGAAAAACCACACACACAAAAAACAAGGAACTAGAAAGATAAAACAAAACCTAAAGTTAGTAGAAAGAAGGAGGTAATATAGATCAGAGTGGAAATAAATGGAATAGAGACTAAAAAGAATAGAAAGGATCAATGAAACTAAGAGTTGGCTCTTTGAAAAGCTAAACAAAACTGATAAACATTTAACTGAGCTCATCAAGAGAAAAAGAGAGAGGACTCCAATAAAATCAGAAATCAAAGAGCAGTTACAACTGACATGAGAGAAATACAAAGGATTGTAAGAGATTACTGTGAAAAATTATATGCCAACAAATTGGACAACCTAGAAGAAATGGATAAAGTCCTAGAAACATACCATTTTCCAAGACTGAATCAGGAAGAAATAGAAAATATGAACAGACTAATTACTAGTAACAAAATTGAATCCATTAAAAAAAAAAAAAACTCCCAACAAACAAAAGTCCAGGACCAGACAGCTTCACAAGTGAATTCTACAAAACATTTAAAAAAGAGTTATACCTATTCTTCTCAAACTATTCCAAAAAATGGAAGAGGAAGGAATGCTTCCAAATTCATGCTATGAGGCCAGCATTATCCTGATACCAAAACCAAAGATACTATAAAAAAAAAGAGAGAGAGAAAATTATAAGCCAATATCCCTGATGAACACAGCTGAAAAATCCTCAACAAAATATTAGCAAACTGAATTCAAAAGTACATTAAAAGAGTCTTTCACCACAATCAAGTGGGATTTATTCCAGGGATACAAAGATGGATTTGTGCAAATTAATCAATGTGATACATCATGTTAACAAAATGAAGGATAAACATCATACAGTCATCTCAATAGATGCAGAAAAAACATTTGACAATATTCAACATCCATTTATGATAAAAAATCTCTCAACAAAGTAGATTTAGAGGAAACATACTTCAACATAATAAAGGCCATATATGAAAAACCCACAGTTAACCTTATACTCAACAGTGAAAAACTGAGAGCTTTTCCTCTAAGATCAGGAAAAAACCAAGGCTATCCATTCTCACCACTTTTAATCAACTTAATACTGGAGGTCTTAGCCATCGGGCAAGAAAAAGAAATAAAAGGCATTCATATTGGCAGGCAAGAAGTAAAATTTTCACTATTTCCAGATAACATTATACTATATATAAGAATCTCCAAAGACTCCACCCCAAAAAGAACTATTAGAAGTAATAAATGAGTTCCATATAGTTGCAGGACATATCAACATACAGAAATCTGTTGTGTTTCTATACACTACTAAAGAAATAGCAGAAAGAGAAATTAAGAAAGCAATCCCATTTACAATTATGTCAAAAAGAGTACAATATCTAGAAATAAATTTAACCAGAGATGAAAGACCTGTACTTTGCTATAAGACATTGATGAAAGAAATCAGAGATGACACAAATAAATGGAAAAATATATGAAGCTCATGTTTTTGAAGAAAAATATTGTTTAATTGTCCACACAAAGCAATCTATAGATTTAATGTAATTCCTATCAAAATACCAATAGTATTTTTCACAAAACTATAACAAATAATTGTAAAATTTGTTTAGAACCACAAAAGATCCCCAAATAGTGAAAACTATATTGGGAAAGAAGAACAAAGTTGGAACTATCACAATCCCAGATTTCAAGATTTACTACAAACCTATAGTAATCAAAACAATATGGTACTGGCACAAAATAGACACAAAGATCAGTGGAACACAATTGACAGCCCAGAAATAAACCCATGCTAATATGGTTAAATAATCTGTAACAAAGGAGGCAAGATTACATAATGGGGAAAAACAGTATCTTCCATAAATGTTGTTGGGAAAACTGGACAGCTATATACAAAAGAATGAAACTGGATCACTTTCTTATACTGTACACAATAATAAATTCAAAATGGATTAAAGACCTAAGTGTAAGGCTCAAAACCACAAAATTCCTAAAAGGAAACATAGGCAGTAATCTCTTGGAAATCAGCCTTAGCAATGTTTTTCTGGGTAGGTCTCCCCAGGCAAAGGAATCAAGAGCAAAAATAAAAACTACTGGGACTACATCAAACTAAAAAGCTTTTACACAGCAAAGGAAGCCACCAGCAAACAAAAAAAGTCAGCATACTGAATGGAGAAAACATTTATAAATGATATATTCAATAAGGCATAACTATCCAAAATATATAAAGAACTCATACAACTCAATGCCAAAAAAAAACCTCAATCTGATTAAAAAATGAACAGAGGATTTGAATAGACTGTTTCCCAAAAATGACACACAGATGGCCAACAGACACATGAAAAGATGCTCAACATCACTGATTATCAGGGAAATGCAGGTCAGTACCACAACGAGATACCACCTCACACCAGTCAGAATGGCTAGTATCAAAAAGACAAGAGATAACAAATGTTGCTGAGAAAGTGGAGAAAAGGGAATCCTTGGGTACAGTGGGGATGTTAATTGGTGCAGCCATTATGGAAAATGGTACAGAGATTCCTCAAAAAACTAAGCATAAAAGTGCCATACTATCCAATAATTCTACTTCTGGGTATTTACCCAAAGAAAATGAAAACACTAATTCAAAAAGATATATGCACCCTTATATTTAGTGTAGCATTATTTACAATAGCCAAGTTATGAAAGCAACCCAAGTGTCCATAGACAGATGAGTGAATAAAGAAGATGTGATATATGTACGCAGTGGAGTATGACTCGGCCCTAAAAAAGAATGAAGTCTCGCCATTTGCAACAGCATGGGATGGACCTAGAGGGTATTATGCTGAGCGAAATAAGTCAAAGAAAGACAAATATTATATTATTTCACTTACATATGGACTCAAAAACCAACCAACCACTCAATAATAACAAAAAAGAAATAACTGATTATATTTATTATATTTAGATCTAGAGAGAACAAACTAGTGGTTGCCACAGTGTGGGTGGTAGGGAGTGGGGAAACTAGGTGAAGGGGATTAAGAGGTGCAGACTTCCAGTTAGAAAATAAATAAGTCACTGGGATGAAAAGTACAAAAAATAAGCAGAACCAGACCTTAGCATGTAGATCTAAAAAAAAAAAAAAAACAGGCCCAGAGACATTATCTAGCACCTTCTTTTTACAGACTGCCAAACAGGGGATCAATTTCATACAGCTTTTCAGCAGCAAGCAGGGCCTTGGGCTGATCCCTGAGAGGAGAAGAGACTTCCCAGACAGAACATAGACTCAGAAGCATCAGGCAATGGGGGAGGGAGGCTTCAGGATTGGGACTCTCATTACCTTATGTCTGTCTAGCATTTTACAGAGCTCTGACACGTATCCAGTTATCCTCCCAGTCCATTCCTTACCACCTTAACCCTTGGGATTGCTGAACATAGTAACCTTGTACATTCTGGACAAGGCACCCACACTCTCACAGAGTACTCTACCACCGCATCCAACAGGCTATATTATCATTTTATGATGTGTTTAAGTTTTTCTCCCCACTAGACCATGAATTCCTCTAGAGCATGAAGGTCGTCTTAGTAGTTTTAGCTTCCCTTGGGCCTCATAATATACAAGGGCCTGGCACTCATAGGTGCTCAGTAAATGTTTAGTGAATAAACAAATAAAAGAACTCATTGAATAATCATGTCAGGCTGGCAAACTCCTCTGCAAGCAGAGTCAGGGGTGATGAGGTTTAGCTCAGGACACATCTCATTCATCTCAGACCTCCAGCGCCTCGCAAATGTTTATTTGTTGAGCTAGTCTAACCCAAAAGAGTTACTATTAATAGTTGGCATTTCAGGACAGAGAAGAGGGAAGGAGGGAGCTATAGTGAGCCAATGAGGCAGCTTATGAGAGGATGAAAGGGGATTCCTCCTCCTCCTCCTCACCTCTCCCACTTTAAGACGTATAGCCAGGAGCCGGCTCAGCTGGTAAAAACAAGGAACTCTTGACCTCAGGGTTATGAGTTGAAGCCCCACACTGGGTGTACAGATTACTTAAAAATAAAACCTTAAGAAAAAAAAAAAAAAGACTTGCAGCCATTTAGATGTTACCTGTATAATCCAGCAAGTGGTGTCCGTTGAACAGTCCCCTGTTGAATGTCATACACAGAGCTGGGCCAAGACTTAGACTAAAGTGGAGGAGGAGGATAAGCAGGTCTTTGAGACTTTAGGAGAACCTACATGAGCAGCACCACTCCAGCTGGTATAGGGAGGAATGCAGGTGCCGTTCTTTCCTGTGGTTCAATGTTCATGTATATTTCTCTAAAGCAAAGACATTGGAGTGGAATTTGTACACTGCATTGAAAATATGGAAAGAGCTACCAGCAGTAAGGAAGACCCAGTCCCCAGCATACATGGGATTAAAGGTAGGATCCAGTGGGAGAATGGGGCATAATGGGTGATAGAAGCTGAAAAAGACATGCGTGAGTCTCAGCCCTTCCTTAAGTATGTGAGCAAGAAGAAAGATATCATTTAGTTTTTTTGCTGTTCATCTGTGTAGATCTAATTAGGCTCGGATTAAAATGAAGGGTAAATGTTTCACATTGAAAGTGACTACCTCTTTGGAAAAGCTGTCCTCTTAAGGAAAGTAGGGATAAGAGCATTGCCAGAAGGTGTCTGCTTGGGAATAAAGACACCGGCTCATGACAACTTTATTTCTTTTTTTTTTTAAAGATTTATTTATTTGCCAGATAGAGATTACAAGTAGGCAGAGAGGCAGGCAGAGAGAGAGAAGGAAGCAGGCTCCCCACTGAGCAGAAAGCCCGATGCGGGGCTCGATCCCAGGACCCTGGGATCATGACCCGAGCTGAAGGCAGAGGCTTTAACCCGCTGAGCCACCCAGGCGTCCCGACAACTTTATTTCTTGCTCTGTCCAAAATTTATGGATTTCACCTCCTCTCCAAGCTTTCCATGGAAAGGTTAGGAGCATTTGATTCAGGTGGTTCCCCATGAGACTTCAGCCCTGACCTCTCTGTGGATCAGTTTTCTGGTGGCCAAAATTTGGTATGGGATCACAAAGAAAAACAAGTGTGGAAGCTTTTTATACTTTATATCTTAATGACAGAATAGATTGTGGTTTATGAGGTTCTGAATGTGCTGCTTTTGTCATCATCTTATCTTTCCCTGGCTGTGTAGATAACCTTTTCCGGAAGACCTACTTTATGCTTTTACCACTGCCCATAATCAAAGTCTTGGGAATTTAGTATTTGAGATTTTGGTCTTGGACTATTATGTGATTAATTTGATGGGACATGAGGTATGTATTCAGGCCTACAATTTATTTAATAAAGTCCTCTGGAAGGAATTTTAGTTGACACATTTATTGAGTGTCTACAAAGTACACAAGTCATTGAAGAAACATACACAGATCCCACACCCCCACTCAGGGTCAAAGCTAACTAATGCATGTTTCTTGGTCAGACTTCTAGACCCTTGGATATTAATGAGCATGAAGTCACAAATTAACAGGAAAATGGTCACGTAATAAGTAATTGGATATGCAGTCTTGGTCAACAAATATGAATGGCAATGCTATTTAATAAAGCAGTGATTGTCAGGGCACCTGGGTAGGTCAGTCAGTTAAGTGTCTAACTCTTGATTTCGGCTCAGGTCATGATCTCCGTGTTATGAGATTTAGCCCCGCATTGTGCTCCATGCTGGGTGTGAAGTCTGCTTGGGATTCTCTTTCTCCTTCTTCCTCTCCCCTCCTCCAAATAAATAAATAAAAATAAAGCAGTGATTTCCAGTTAGGGTATATATGTGTGCTCTAAAGTTTTGTATTTGGGAAATACAGACCAGGAAAAATAAAGTCTGAGAAAAATCTTGGCTGGTGAGGGTTCATAGAATATAATATAGTCCCTAAATTTGCTTTGCATGATAAGGTCTATCCATCTATGGGATATAGCAGAATCTCTGCGAGGTGTGAAATTTTTTTGTTTTGTTTTCCATGGGTATCTTGTAATGACTTGTAAAAAAAAAACTTTTTTAAGAATTGAGAAAATCAGATTTTCATCTCCTAAATAATTGGCTTTATCCCCCAATACTGTCTCTAATCAAGTCACATCCTGACTTCCTTTTCTATTTTGAAAAGCTCAAAATGAAGGAAGACCCCTGATACAGGAGTCTCCTTTCACCTGGGGCCCTACAGATGAGTAAAATGTATACTGATAATTCCATTCCAAGTTATTTATTTAACAGGTAACTCTTCAGATTTTCAAGGACTATATTTCAAGGACTGTAGACTATTAGAAGATTGAGCCTATCAACCTTATCAAAAGTATATTTTGTTCTTGAAACCTTTAACTCCTTTTTTCATGTGCCAAGAATCTCTTAAAGAGATTTTTAAAAGACCCCTTGCTTGAAGACCAATTTTGGCATACATTGGTCAACACAGTGGCATAATCTATAAATTTAGAGATGTGAGCCATTTGAGGGAGTTGTAACTCCTTCACCTAAAGCATAAAGATGTGGTTTGTCCAGGTGCCTTTCTTCTTTTCCTCCTATACCCTGCTAATTCGAAGTGGTCAGACTCAAAGGTGCGAGATGAGCAGAAGAATGGATAACATTTAGTTACGTGTGTCTTAGTGTAGACTTGGCTGTAAACAGTTTACATTTATGTGTGTGTGTGTGTGTGATCGTGCTAGGAGAGCAGGCTGATTTCAGAAGTCAGGAAGATACAAGGGAATAACCATGATGTTCATGTGAACTTTGATGACTTTTTCACAAATTAGTTTCATAAAAATCAGTCAGCTCTTCAGAAGATTGGCGGAAACCTCAAAACAAAACAAAGCAAAAAAGACCCCCAAACAAGAAGCAGAACTCAAGAGTTACAGTGTGAAAAGTAGTCTATAGTACACTAACGACAACAAATGCTAGTGACGATAGGAGGCAACAGAAACTCTCATTCAGGGCTGCTGGTGGCCATGCAAAATGGTACAGTTTGACAGTTTCTGACAAAAACTAAAAATGGTTTTACCATACAGACCAAAATCATATTCCTTGGTATTTAACCAAATGAATTGCAAACTACGATATATCCATACAGTGGAATATTATCCAGGAATAAAAAGAAATGAGCCATCAAGCCACAAAAAGACATGAAGAAACAGAAGTGGCAAATTGTTAAGCAAAAGAATCCCTTCTGAAAATACATACTGCATGATTCCAACTGTTTGACACTCTGGAGGAGACAAAACTATAGAGAAAGTAAAAAGATCCGTGGTTACCAGGGATATGGGGGAGAGGACATGAGCAGGCTGCACACGAGAGATTTTTAGGGCAGTGAAACTTCTGTATGAAGTCATAATGGTGGAGCATGACATCGTGCATTTGTCAGAACGCGTAGAACTGTCCAACACAAAGAGTAAACCCTAATGTAAACTGTGGGCTTTAGTTAATAATAATGCATTGGTGCTGGTTCACTAATTGTAATGGACGTACCACACTAATGCAAGATGTTAATAATAGGAGATACTGTGTAGGGAGCCAGTGGAGAGGGTTGATTGGGAATTCTCTGCCTTTTCTGCTCAATTTTTCTGTAAACCTCAAGCTGCTCTAAAAATAAAATCTATTCATTTTTTAATAAAAACATAAAAGCCACACACTGTAGTATCATAGGGCCTGAAGACACCCATTGCCCAGTTGCTGTGAGGTTAGCGGCTAGCAGCTCTCAGTTGTGCCCTTTGGAGGATTGCCGACCAGAGCTGACCAGAGCTGTCCAGCAAGAAAAATGCCTGAGAAGTTATGGCCTCCTTCAAGGACAACTTATGGCCAGCCAGCCAATGGCTGACTAACTCTGGGTGCCATCTATGGTCCAGGGTTTGCCAGGAGATCAGGCTGGCGCCAGACTTAAGCAGAGCCCACTTTTCCCTGCCCTGTCTTCTGTCCTCAGTGCTCTTACAGGTTTCCTCTGAAAGCCCTTTCTCCACCACTCACTTGTGCAACCTGCTTCTGCTGACACAAGGCAGAACCAGGAAAGGTCCTATATGGATGGGATTCTGGTGTTATTTGGTCACTTGCTGGCCAGGTGGCAATGAGGATTCCATTGCTCTGGTTAGGTAGAGTGTGGAAAGCCCTGGGCCCTGGTTTGTGGTAGAGGTTCAGTGACTAAGATCTTCACCTGTGGTGACATGTGGGGTCAAATACCAGTTGGTGCGATTTCTCTACATTTGAGAAGTTTGGGGAGACTATTAAGTATCAGGAGCACAGAATTGGGAGGCTATTGCTAAGTACCATGGATGCACTGAAGAGAGTGAAGAAGGGGGTGACCTCAGATTTACCACCAATTTAAAGCCGCATCTGAGAATTAGAGGGCTTCCTTGCCCAATCAATGTTCAGCCTCTCATTTTCTACAGCATGGCAGTGTGTGATAGAAGGATGAATTCTCAGCCTAGGCAAATCTGCTGCCTGATCATTTGGGGCTCCTAGTGCTAGTAGAAGAGCAGGCAGGTCATGCCCTGGTAGGGAAGATGTGGGACTATAATGCTTGAGATGCTTGAGATGAGGACATCTGTGTCTAGGCCCTAAACCTCCTGCTTATGGGCTGGCATAAGTGTCCCACCAACCCCTTGTTGGGAGAAAGATCCTTCTCCCCCAAAAGATTATGCAGAATCCTCAAATGAGACATGCAAGACAATGCTCGCCCTTCTCAAGATGTTTCCCCACCATCCTTCCACAATAATAATTAGCATTTAATTATAACATGATCTGACTGGGGAAGAAGAGAAGAGACCTACAGACTCAAGCTCAAAATGTGAGGATCTTCATACTGTGTTCATGCCCATCAGAGACCATCCATTGCAGATAAGGTACCAACTAAACTGACTGGATGACTAGGCCAGCAGGTGTCAGCTCGCTTTCTCCTTGGTACCCCAGTACCTGCACAGTGAGCTCAGAGAGACTGCTTCACAGCAGAGTGGGAAGCTATGCATGGGCCCAGCAGCGTGGCCTTCCTATTTTCAAGACCAACAGCCACTGCTGAATTTCCACCTGGCCAGCTCAGATGGATGCTGAGCTCCCAGTTGGATACTATCCCTGGAGAATGGTCGATGTCATCAGACCCCCACTAGGCTGGAAAGTACAATAATTAATTCTGAGCAGGGTTGACCTGTGTGCTTTTCCTGCTCACAGTGTCTCCGTGCGTCACTGTTCGAGGACTCATGTAGCATCTGATCAACCATACAAATTGCTCTAATGGAGAGACTCAGCTGTAGAAATATGACCGAAGGAATAACCTACAGTCCTTCCACACACCACTCCATTTAGAAGCTGCCAGCCTGACAAGAGGCATGGAATAGCCTCTTGAAAGCGAGGATGTGCAACAGTTTAGACATGACACTGTGGGGTTGGTGTGCTAATCTTCAGGGTGCAGTATATACCTTAAACCCACGGCCATGTTATGGCACTGTGCCCTCAGTAAGCAGAATATATGAATCTGAGAGGCAAGAGGTTGAATGAGTTTGACCCTATTACCACTCTCTAGGGACTTGCATGGGGCATTTGTCTTCCCCATCCCTGCTACTTGTTCTCAGTGAGTCTAGAGGTCTTGGTTGCCAAGGCGGAGTTTGCACCAGGGACACAGTTAGAGTCCTGCTGAACTTGAATCTATGCCACCTGCTGTGGTTGTACTGTTACTACCATCTCCTCCCACTCGTTCTAGGTACCCCGCCTTCTCATCTTCTGCCGGTGGTGTGCACAGTGGCTGTCCCAGACTCTTGCCTGGCTATCGTTCTTTACTCGCCCATTTACAGTGCCAGCTGGGTGTGGAGGTATTGGGGGATGTCCCAGTGGGTCACCTAAGTATCAGGCACATTCCTCTCTGACACTGTTAGGTAACAGCCTGACCTCATGATGAGTAGGAGCAATTTCTTCCTCCCATGTGGCAACTGCTGTCTTTGCCTGCATGGCTTCTGGCATGAAGTGGGGCGACTCCTCATGGTGGTAGGGGTAAGGCCTGGACAGGGGAAGAAGGCACTGAAGTGGGAGCTCTCCTAAGAACCGAAGCAGTTTCAAGATGGGACTGTCACAGAACAGAGGAGTATGCTCTTTCTGGTGCTATTGGTTGACATGAAGGAGTGAAGCTGATAGTATTTTACTGGCCAGAATTGCACTGAAAACTTTGAATTCTGAATTTAGTTGCATCCCTGGTTTTCAAAACCCTAGCTGTTGAAAGATATATGAGAATGACCACTGTGCCACAAAGGTAACAGAAGTCGAGACTGTCTACTAATCCTTAGCCACATTAATTGAATGCTTAGGAATGATTCCTTCTTCTTGGCCAAAGGCAAGTTTGCCAAGGAAATGGACACTTTAGATATAGATCAGCTCTGATGTCCACATTTACACCCCAGGCCACCAAGCAAACGATCCTAATCCAGCATAGTACCTGTGGCAACAACCTGGAGATCTCTCCTGTCGTGTGGGCTGCAGAGGGCTGCTGGGGTGCATTAGGCATAAGGTGACCCCATTAGTTAACTCCCAGAAGGCAGAGAAGGACTGTCCTTAGCAGCACAGCATAGTAGTGAAGAGCTCACAGCTCAAACCCAGCTCTGGGTTTTTGGATGAATTATGTCACTTCCTTGTGCTTAAGTCCTTTTCATCATTTGATAAAATGCAGATGATAGTGAATAGTCTTACTGTGAGAATTAAATGATTAGATGAAGCTTTCAGACTAGTGCCTAGATGGCTATTTGCATATTATCATTAACATCTTGTTAACCACATTCGTTCCTCCAGGGAAGGAAAGGAAAGGCTTGTCCATGATTTTTTTTTTTAAAGATTTTATTTATTTATTTGACAGAGAGAAATCACAAGAGAGGCAGGCAGAGAGAGAGGAAGGGAAGCAGGCTCTCCGCCGAGCAGAAAGCCCGACGCGGGACTCGATCCCAGGACCCTGAGACCATGACCCGAGCTGAAGGCAGCGGCTTAACCCACTGAGCCACCCAGGCGCCCCCTTGTCCATGATTTTAAACCAGGTCTCCACTCCACTGCCCCTCAAGTGAAAATGTGATAGAGGTGGCCTTAAAAATTTTTGTATGATTGGGGCACCTGGGTGGTTCCGTTGGTTAAGTGTCAGACTCACGATTTCCTATCACGTCAGGATCTCAGGGTCCTAACATCAAACCCTGGTTGGGGCTCCATGCTCAGCGTGGAGTCTCCTTGAGATTCTCTTCCTCTCTCTCTGCCCTCACCCTGTTTGTGCGAGCGTGCGGGAGTGCATCCTCTAGGAAAAAAAAAATCTTTTTTAAAGTTTTGCGTATTGTAGGAAATAGTGAAAAATCTACTTTGAAAGAAAAATAAAAATAGTTTGCCCATTTGAAATCAGCAGGGTAAGGAGCAGCCATGGAGCAAGTGGACTCTACAGTGGTCCCATTATGCCATCTAGTGGACATCAAAGGAAAGGCATGATTTAATCTTCAAGGGTAGTAATTTACCCAAATCGTGTATATTGATGAGGATAAAAACTCACTAATAGGTTCACGTGTCAATAAATTTCATTCAGTTTTTAAACCAACATAAAAGTCCAGAATTCTAAACACTAAGTGCTAATATTAAATTCCCAAAACCACTCAGGAGTTATGTGATGTATGCTAGAAAGATCATCCACTGAAGGAAAAGAGAATACACACCAGACCTTACTAGCATGAATTTTCACAGCCCACCTTGCCCATTCTTCTTATCCTTCTCCACCAACATTCTTCATGCTTATTCTGGTACACGGACTTGGAGTGCCCCAGAGACTCAGAGTGTACCTACTCGACGCACCACTAGCCCTTGACGTACCAGAGCCATTCTGCTCATTTTTCAAGAATGCAACTCTCACTTAAAATTTTGCTGTAATCAAATTGACTGTTTTTCAAGGACCCATGTGTTTGGTTTTGTTTTTCGTGTGTGTGTGCACGCGCGTGTTCACACGTTCTGTTTCCTTTCAAAGCCGTTTATTACTTTTATAATTTGTTTTCTCCTCCAGATATTAATGAGGGTGAAGACAACAGCAAACAAATCTCCTCAAAAGGTGAGTAATAATAGCATACTTGAAGTACCCACAGCTGTTCTGAAACCTTCTCTTTAGTATTATTGTCATCACTATTAACCATAATAATAACAGGTGTTATTTATTAAATTCCTAAGGTATACCAGACATTTTACTTTATAAGCCCTTTTCTTTTTTTCCAATTTTTTTTTATTTGTTTATTTACAGCATAACAGTGTTCATTGTTTTGGCATCACACCCAGTGCTCCATGCAGTACGTGCCCTCCTTATATAAGCCCTTTTCTTTTTTTTTTTTAAGATTTTATTTATTTATTTGACAGAGATCACAAGTAGGGAGAGAGGCAGGCAGAGAGAGAGAGGAGGAAGCAGGCTCCCTGCCAAGCAGAGAGCCCGATGCGGGGCTCGATCCCAGGACTCTGGGATCATGACCTGAGCGAAAGGCAGAGGCTTTAACCCACTGAGCCACCCAGGCGCCCCATAAGCCCTTTTTTTAATCTTAATATCAAAACTGCAGTGGATGTTATTATCACTCTTATTATAGACAAGAAAATGGATGCTCAGAGAGACCAAGTGACTTACCCAAGACCACACAGCTAGTAAATGAGTGACAAAATCAGAAATACCCTCAGGTCTCACTGACTCCAAAGTCTCTGCTCCTACCACTGGACAATGGGCCTTTCATTTATTCACTCATAAGATCTGTCAGACTCTGAGCCCAAGATTCTGGGGTCCCCTGAGTGCTGTCACCTTTGTAGGAACTAAGACTTAGTCCTTAAGACCCATGAGAGCCCACTGCCAGTGAATCCAGGAGGAAGGGCTTCAATATGCAGATGACAGAGATGTAACAAAACTCAGACTGGGAGCTGCGCTTTTGTCCCCTGCACTTCCGGCTTTAATAGATGGACCTTCTTCAAGGTGTGCTGGTTCTGAGAATGCTGAGTCTTTCCCAGGAGCTGGGGAGCAGGGGGGCGCGGTACTGGGTGAATAGGATATGGTCTATGCTGCCAAGAGCGCGGGACCCATGGGGGAGACACAGGAGGGCTCACCGAGAGCAGCTGCCGTTTGTGTCAGAAGAAATTCTCTCTTGAAGAGTCTTACGAGGTGATTGTGGGGGAGCCCATCACCTCCACAGCCCCTCTCCTCCTCTGTCTCCCAGAATAGAATGGGATAGAATACACTAGAACACAATGGAGTAAAATACAATAGTAGAATTGAACAGACTAGATCAGATCAGAATATCATACCTGTAAGAGGAATATTGTTCCATAAACTTGTTTTCATTTCAGAGACGTGTTATGTGTGTCCACTATGTTGGATGGAAAATGGGCATCTCTCTGGAGCTGCTTCTAAGGAGTATAGACGACTTTGGTTTAGACTAAACTGGGAGGCCTGGGGGACTCCTACCCCCTCACCCGTGGTACCAGGAATGAAGGAGTCCTTGTGTGCTTACAGTCCCCAGCCAGGAGGTGGCATCTGGGTCATGAAGCACTGGGAAGATCATTTCTTTCCAGGCTCAGGCAGATCCTTCCTGAAGGCAGGAAAAGGCCCAGGTGACCTTGAAATGATGCAGTCAACCTGTGGCCAAATGTGTGAGAGGTCCCCTGTGGCAGTCCTGTGCTGGGTTGAGAGTCCTGTTTCCTCTGGCTGGGCCCACAGGAGAGGGGAAACCCGCCACCAGTGCCTGGTCGTCATTTTACCCCAGGTGTCACCTACTGCAGAGTGGATGGAACTGGCTGTCAGGTGTCGAAGGTGCACCATCGCCCCCTCAGTCCTGCTGCCCCCAGGCCCTGAGTGCTCCACGGTTGCCTGAGGCCTCAGGCCAGGCCCCATCCCTGGCCTCCCAGCAGGTGGCTCTGTAGCCCCACCCCCACCCCGCTTTGTCTGGGGCACTGAGGCCAGGGACCCTGGAAACATAGTCTTTCTGTTCAGAGAGGGGATTGGGGAGAGGGTGGTCCAGGGCAATGCTCCAGTGTCCTCCCTTATAGCCTTTCAGCAAGGCTGCCATTCCTCGTCCTCCCTGTCTGCTCCCCGGTGTAAGGGGGTCTGGGTTGGATGACTGCCCTAGAGAGATGTCTCCGGGTGTTACTGTGGATGCCCCCGAGTCCTGTTTGGGGGAAGGCAGTGGGAGGCAGCTCCCTGAGCCAGTTTCTCCTCTACCCTCAACCCCTCACCCTACCATGTCCTGGGACTAGAAATCAAACCAGGTTTGCTGCAGTCTGAGAGCACTGTGTCCAGCTGCCTTACAATCCTTCAGCATCAGGTGGGGTCCCTGGAGGCCTTCAGGAAGGGGCTGCCTGGCTGCTCTGGGGAGAGCCCTCGGCTCCAGAATGCAGCTTGGGAGGTCTCTGGGCAGCAGGTCAAAGCGTTCCCACATGTGCCCTTCCTGCTCATTGGTAAAACTGTGCCACCACCCCCAACTGTAGGCTCCTTTGGGATTCCCATGTCTAGGATCCCCCTCTCCCCATGCCCTAATGCCCTTCAAGGCCTCACCCCAATCTCTGCCCTTGAATTGTCACCTGAACAGAAACTTGGTCCTGCACTCAGATTTCCTGCAGGATGGATTACTCAGCTGCCGCTCAGCCACTCAGTCAACAGAACTTGGCCAAATGATTATTGCTCCCTCATCTCAGTTTCTCATCTGTGAAATGGAGCTAAAGCTCTTACAGGGTTATGTGAAGCTTAACTTTTGACCGACTGGCACCCCAGCAGGCAAAAAGAATGGCTCAGTGTTTGGGGGGTTGCTGTTGCTCTCAGTGTCTAGCAGCCCCAGAGACATGACAGGTGCACAGTGACATGACTGACCCATTAATGAATCAATTCATTGGAGAGAGAAGCAGGATGTACTTGCTTCTCTGACCTCCCGTGGGGACAGCAGTGACAGAGGTTACCATGGTAATGGGAAATGGGCAGTAATCAGGGGAGAGGAAAGGGGGCAAGGGGAAAAGAAGGGAGGGAAGAAGGGTGGAGGGCAGGAAGGTCGTCAAGCACAAAAAGACAATGACCGTTTTCTTGGAGGACAAGGAGTAGGACTATGAGCACCATGTACACATGTCTTCTCAGTCACACACACTCACAGAATTTTGAGCTGGGAGAGGGAAACTGGAGATCACAGACCTCTACCTCCGCCCCCAAGGTAAGGCAGTCCAGGTCCTGGGAGACTGGGAGTTAGAGATGGGGGAGAATTGGTTCTTGGGGACAGGAACTGCCTGGAACATCTGGCCATCCCCTCCCCCACACAGCAGGCCAAATTCTTCCCTTTCTCCAAGGCTGCTCCAGCAGAGAGTTCATCTCCATGGAAACCTCTGAGGAGCCTGAAGGTGCAGAAGAAATGGAAAAGGAGAACAGTGCTCTGAGTGTAATTTATGTTTTTCTTACCTCTTTCGTTTTTCTCCCTCATTCCTATCCATCAGCTTCTCCTTCCTGCCGCTTCCTCTCCCTGTTTCCTCTCTCTCCCCCTTTTCATAAATTCACCCAGAAGGACCAGACCTAACTCGGGAAGCTGAGGTCACTGAATCTGCAAAGTGCCTCGGACCCTCCCAGACTAGCATGGCCCCGTCTCCTTAGCAATGCACTAGTTTCTCATCATAAATATGGGGCTCTTGCCGGGATCCCGCGTGGCCCCGTGGGAGAGCTAGGGTGGGCTCCAACCTGCCAGCGGGCATCACTGCTTGCACCTGGCCCGGGCTCGGGCACTCCCCGGCATTGCCAACTCTGAGTGTGTACCACTGTGCCCTCCCTTACAGCTATCCGGACTTTTCCAGTTGGACGACAGTTATGAAACGTGTTCCTCCAAACCTGTCCCGGAAACGGGAGAAAGCATCCAGGGGAAAAAAGAAGGTGGCGATGAGGACATGTGAGTGTGAAAGAGGAAAGAACAGGAAGCGAGCTGGTTAGCCATTGCTCCCCTGACTCTTGTTGGAATTTCAGGACAACAAACAAAACTAAGCCAGGGTCCACTGGCTTGCTCGCCCCTGCGGTGGGGGGGACAACTAGCTTAGGGGCATAAGCAGTGCGGGCGAGGGAAGGATGCCTGAGGATCCTCTCCCCAGAGAACCGACACTGGCACCAGCCCATCGCGCGCGGCTCCCCGCTCGGCCGAGGCCCCCAGGCCGCCTTCGTTCCGCTGGCGGCCCGGCCCACCCTTACACAGAAAGCAGCCAAGGGGCCTCGGACCCTCCGAATCTGTCACCCTGGCGCGGGGGAAGGGCCAGGACCACCTTCCCGAAGACTGAGGAAGGGGCCACGGCTTGCCGGGGGAGCCCACCCTCCCCGTATGAGCCGCAGAGAACTTGGAAGCTGCTCCCCACGCGCCTGCGCAACCTCCGGACCGTGGGCAGAGAGACCCGCAACCTCCGGTGCTCCCTCCACACGCGCCTGCGCGGAGTCTCGTGCAGAGGCAGGCGAGCCTCGGGGCTGTTCACGCGCCTGCGCGAGCGCCGGAACACCCCCCCCACCCCCACGAACCCCGGAGAACCCCGCGAGCCCCGGAGCGGCTCTACCCGCGTCTGCAGAGGTTAGCGAAGCCCAGTCCTGGACCGCTCTGCCCAAGGTTTCTCGACGTTGCACTCTAACTTTGGGGGCTGGGGAATTCTATGTCGGGGAGGGGAGGGCAGTCTTAACGCATTGTAGGATATTTCACAGCATCCTCGGCCTCTTCCCGCAAGATGCCAGTAACAGCCCTCTCCCACCCGTTCACCCAAATTATGACAATCAAAAAATGCCTTCAGACGTTGCCAAATTTTTCCCGGGGCGGGAGTGGGGAGATCCGTTGAGAATCTCCTCCCCGAGCCTTGGAGGAGCCGAAACTCTACAGGGGCAGGCCTGTGCTCTTCTCCCTGAAACCCCACAAGAACGTTTCTGTGGTGTTTGTGTTACTTTGTTCCAGGATTGTACCGTTTCAGAGAGGGTTGGTTCCAAGTTAATGTCTGAGGTATTTCGTTTTAGATTTATTGGTTTTTAAAATTAGTTTCAGTTAATTTTTATTTTTCGTTATATTAATTAATTTTTAATTAACCTCTATTTTTAGTTTTCTAGTTATTTCATTTCATAGCTTTAAAGTTACTTATTTATAAATATTTTGTTACTTATTTAGCTACTAAAAATTCACTGTAAGTTCTTTTTATTTTATTTTATTTATTTGACAAGAGAGAGAGATCACAAGCAGAGGGAGTGGCAGAGGGAAAGGGAGAAGCCAACCTTAGGCTAAGCAGGAAGCCTGACATGGGGCTCCATCCGCGGATCCTGGGATCATGACCTGAGCCGAGGGCAGACGCTTAATAATGACTGAGCCACGCAGGCGCCCCTCACTGGAAGTTTTAAAATTATTTTTGAATTATTTTCAGAAAAAAGTGTTTTTAGTTATTTTAGAGTTTTTTCTCTTGTTAGTTTTAGTTATTTATAGTCACAGTTATTTTTAGTTATTTTAGAGTGGGGTTGTTTATTTTTATATTCATTTATTAATTATCTTTTAGTCATTTGTTTTTAAATTATTTTATTTTCAATTGTTGCATTTTTGAACATTATATTTCCTGAATTTTTTATTTTCAGAGTTTTGAGATATTAGTTTTCAGTTATTTTCAGTTATTTATTCTCAATTATTATTTTTCAGTTATATCTTTGCCACTTAAAAATTTTTTTCTGTTCTGTATTTTTACTTCTTTCATTTTCAGATTTATTTTCAGAATTATTTAATATTAGAATTACTTTGTCTAGGGAACCCAAACAAAAGAGAGTCAGGACATCAGTTATTTTAACAGAGAGAATTTAGTATGAAGAATTGTTATCCAGCTATTGGAGAGTTTAAGACGGAAAAAAGTGATGATGTGATACCATGGAGATGTTAACTGCAAGAAGCGGCTACCAGCCCAAGGGCTGAGGGAGCAAAGGGAAGAAATTGGAGGTGGCCTTGCATAGATGGGGTTAGTCCTCTGAGGAGGAAGTGCTACCCCATTGGACAGGTGTCCCAGGAGCTGGAAGTTAGTCTGGGAACTGCCAGCTGGTGCTGGTGTCTTCGAAGCGGGTGGGGCGGGTGGGGGGTGGTAACTGAAACCAGATATTGCTCTCAGAGTGCAGACCAGTTGCTAGGCGGATGCTGACAGGAACTCAGGTACACAGAGGTCCCTCTCCCCTCTTCTGTCCTCTGGTCAGTCTGCTCGATTGGCCAGGCTTCACAGGGAACAGCTGGCAAAAGAGGTGAGTGGCCCCAGCCCACAAAGCAGAGATTAGAAGGGTGGGCTGAAAGCTAAGAAATCAAGGCTAATAACCAGCACCCTGAGCTCTAGAGTTGTTTACTTTTAAAGCTAGTTTTGGATTTAGTTAGTTTTGAAATTGTTAGCGTGATTTGATTTTAACTTTTCACTGGACATGGGATCTGGCTAAGTTTTTGTTCCCTGATTTGTTTCTGGAATGGAGTGGGAACTTCTTAAACATCTGAGGACTGTCTCCCATGTGATTCAAGAAAATCACTTCAGAATTCAAGAAAACAAAAATAAGTATCTCACTTTGTTCATAAAGAAGTCCTTTGACTACATGGCCAAAAAAGGGCAGAGACTAAGGGACAGACCATCAGGGAGAGGCTCTTCAGCAAAACTGTCCAACAGAGTGTTCTTCGCAGTTTTTCAGGAAGTTATGTTGTGGAGCTATCCTCTTGTGCCCCTTTCCTCACAACAAAATATCTTTCTCAATGGAGTGTGTTTCCCATTTGTAGACTACAATATTGATTGTTTGAACACAAAAATAAAGTTGTTTCCAAACCCATAGGAAATCTTATTTCCTCCTACTTGCATTGTTTTCCATTTTGGCCATAGAACATTTGTTTGTTTGTTTGTTCAGTACCTATTTCCTGAGCACCCCTGTCCTCAGGAAGGTGCTGGCATCAGGAGAGACCAGGAAGGCATGAAGATGAGTGAGAAGCTCTCAGTACAGTTGGGGGAGACAGATGTGGAAACATCATCACAACACAGTGTGACAAATAACATGGGGGCATGGAACCCTGCTACTGCCTTCCTGGTGTAGTCAGGGATGATCTGACTTCAGGGCTGGGTCTCCTGGAGCAGGCGTTTTCTCCAGGTGGAGGAGGAGAAGAACATCCTGGTCGTGCACAGACACAGAGGGTGGAGGAGCGATGCATGGCAGGGAGGATGCATTGGCAGAGGCCGCTAGGCCACAGGGCTCAGAAAGGCACTAATGTTAGGGCTGGCCCTCGTACTTGACGGATAGAGCCTCATTTGGTCCACACAGCCAGTCTGCAAGAGAGTAGGAAGCAACCTCAAGAGTCAATGCTCTTCCTAGTCTTACCATTCCAGTCACAGCCTAGCAGGTTCTCTGACTTGTCATTTCTGGAATTTTTCAGCTCACTTCTGGTTTTATCCTTGGTCCATTCACTCCTCCACACTTACCCTTGGAGGTGAGTCCCTCCTTCCTCTACCTTTTGATTCCCAGTTCTTAAACATCTGTGGGGAAGGAGGAGGGTTGAGACCAGCCAGCTGTGAGGTGCCGGTGAGGCCAGCTGCAGAGGAGGCAGACAGGAGCAGAGGAGAGCCCCTGTGGGATCTTCTAGGGGAGTTCTGCTGACCAGCATGGTGGGAACTGAGCTCTTGGTGAACCAATCATAACCTACAACTGCAAGCAACACCCCTTGAAAGTTTGCGGGGATGCCTTCCCAAAGTGGGGAACCTGATTTACAACGTGCCCAAGCCTGTGAATTAACAAATTGGGATTTTTAAAAGCACATAGGGCCCTTTGTTGCATGAAGAGCACTGGACAGGTCTACCTAGTCTAAAGAAAATAGAGTCCGTCCCAACCTATGATGGCATATTTTCACGCTTTTTTATAGAACACGTTCAGTCAGTCAGTCTTGAGTATGTTTCTAGCACACTTCTCTGCTTTGGCTCTCTAGTCGTCTTATCAATCACCATATACGTTTCTCAAAGAGAATATGTAAGACCTGGAGCTGGACAGAAGAGTCTCTGGATTCTATCAGAATCATCAGAAAACACATCACTTGGATCCTCTTCAACACTTGACCATTGACTAACCATGTGCCCGCTATAGGAACAGCCCAAAGCTTTCTCAGTCCTTTGGACATCAGTCATTTTCTGAATTTACCAAACCAGCCACACTTGGTGGTACTGGCAGAGTGCAAAGTGCTCAAACCCCCGGGCCTCACCTGAGGAGCCTCTCCCTAAAACTTGCATCACAGTGGACGACCAGAGGAACCATGTCAGGACCAGTCATCATTGGTAATGATGCCCCCAGGTGCTCTGTGGTAGCCCACTCTCCCCTTCCACTCTGGCTCCTTTGGCTAACCCCCACACTTTTGCTCTGCTCATAGGTGTCCTCTCAGAGAAACAACAGAAATAACAGTAAAGGGTAAATAATAAAGAAACTTATGTCTTCTTTCTATTTGAGTAAATGGAAAAGAATTCAAAACCAGATACAATCTTCCAGCCAGTTATTCAAGTCATCCAGTCATCCATAGTTTGCTAGAGTTGCCTGTTGCCCACTAAAGGGACTCATTTCAACATGCTGCCGAGGACTGGGCATGCTGCAGCCCCACAAGAAGGTGCCCCAGCTAAAACCAGCCCTGGATCTGTGAAAGCTGTCTGAGTCTACACTGAACACCAGCCATGCCTTATGGAATAATTAAACAAGATAGATATCCTCTAAATCAGCATTTCCCAGAGCATATTTTGCAAAATAGGCAGAAGAGTGTAGGAGTTCAATGAGTTAATCCCATGTTGAAAAAAAGTTTAAATATATTTTTTAAATACTACATATTTTAATTCTCCTTTTGTTGATCTCAGTTAGTGAATTAAAGGATTTGAGAACTCTTTCATGAAGGAAGTCTGTATATTTTTGTTAAACTCATAATTTCCCAGACCTGTTTGACCACAGAATCCTTTTCTTTGTGGACTATAACTTTGCTTGCATACTAGTAAGGGGAAAGCTGCTGTAGCAGAGATCTAGCCATATAGCTCATTAAAGAATAGTTATGTCTCATGAGACAGCCTGGATTGTGTATGCAGCCTGCTGTGCTCTACACAGTTATTGGGTGTCCCAAGTTCTGGTTTTTCCACCAGCTTCTAGAACTTTGTCCTTGTCTATGTGTCAAAAGCGTGTCTCAGGGATGCCCAACTTGGAGCTTGCAGGAAGGAAAAAGAACTTAGAAGACTGCAACATTTTAAGACCTAGCCTACAAGTGTCACAGAGTATATTTTCTTATATTTCTTTAGTGAAAGCCTTCTTGCATGGCCACACCAAGCTACGAGAGGGGTTGGAAACCTAGTTCTCGACTACAGCTTTGACACTTAAGTGTCACTGTCACCAGTGAGCCTGAAGCAAAGCAGGGACTAGAATCCAGTCTTATAACTCCTAGGCCAGGATTACTACGCTAACATTTGCTTGCTCAGTCAACAGATTTCAAGTGCCTCTAGAGTTCCAGGTTTACTGTCAGATGAGGATAGAAAGCATAGCTTCACCAATTCTCTATAAAATGTGTCAATTGCATCTATAATCTGGTATTATTTTTTAAGTATGAATAAACTTTCAAATATGGCTTTAAAAAAAAAGATTTTATTTATTCATTTGAGAGAGAGAGCAGAAGCAGGGGGAAAGGCAGAGGGAGAAGAAGCAGGCTCCTTTAGGCTCAGCCGGGAGCCTGATGTGGGGCTCAATCCCAGGACCCTGAGATCATGACCTGAGCTGACGGCTGATGCTTAACCATCTGAGCCACCCAGCAGCCCCTCAAATATGGCTATAAAATAGAAAAATTGTAGATTTATATACTATTTTAATGTACCAGAGAATACATACTATGGAAATGAACATAAGAGGAACAGAGTAGAGAATCTTGAAATGTACTCAAATTCATCTCAGAATTTCAAGCATGAAAAAGGCATTTCAAATTAGTTCTAAACAAAAAAGATGAATTATGTGTGAAAGTGGTACTGGGACCACTAGATAGCAAATATGGCGGGGGGAAGGATAAGTTTCACCTTGACCCTTAAAATTATTCATATTGTTCTATTATGTGACTTAAAGAAATCATGAAAATCAAAACATTTAAAAATAATTTTGAATACAGTAAAGCCTGTCTCAGCAAAAATGAAAACCAGAAGCTACAAAAGGAAATCCGGACAATAGAGGCTGTGTAAGAGGCAAAAACATATATAGAACAAAGGAACAATTAGAAACTTAAAACGGGGTGCCTGAGTATCTCAGTGGTTTAAGCCTCTGCCTTCAGCTCAGGTCATGATCTCAGGGTCCTGGGGTCAAGGCCTGCATCGGGCTCTCTGCTCAGCAGGAGCCTGCTTCCCCCCCCCCACCCCCGCATGCCTCTCTGCCTACTTGTGACCTCTCTGTCAAATAAAAATAAAATCTTAAAAAAAGAAACCCAAAACATACATTTTCGGAACATATGGTAAAAGACTAATTTTCCTTGATATATAAAGAGATTTATAAATCAATAAAAACAATAGAAAAATGGGCAAAGGACATGAATATACACAGGAAAATTAATTAAATATATGAAAAGAAGCAAAACAATGATATTCAGTTTTCGTTACCAAACTGTCCAACATTTAAAACTTTGATAATTAACTCAGTGTTGGAGAAGATACAAGAAAGCCAGCACCTCATAGACTGATGGTAAAAGTGTAAACTAGTACTAAGTTACTAATTTATAATAGAAGACAACTTATAACAGCTTTCAACATTTTAAAATATGTATATGATTTGATCTAGCAATTCCAATTCTAGGAATTTATTTTAATATCATATCCATACAAATTAACAAGGGATACAGATGTTCATTTTAACATTACTCTTTTTTTTTAAAATTTATTTTAGAGCGCACAGTAAGGAGGGGCAGAAGGAGGGGGAGAGAGAAAGACACAAGCAGACTCAGTGCTGAACACAGAGCCCAGTGTGGGGCTCAATCTCATGACCCCGAGATCAGACCTGAGCTGAAATCAAGAGTTGGACCCTCAATGGACTGTGTCATCCAGGTGCCCCTTAACATTACTTTTAATAGGAAAAAAAGTAATGTGAGGTGGGGAACACCCTGTCTGTGATAGTGTTAAAATTTATCCCCAAATTGATACTACTCTCTTCAAAGAGTAGAGTCAAATTATCTTCCCTTTGAGTGTGGCTGTATTTGTGGCCTTAATAAAGAGAATGTGATATAAGTGATGGTAACTGACTTCTAAGACTGGGTTATAAAAAGCATTTTGGCTTTGAGGTGCCTGGGTGGCTCAGTGGGTTAAAGCCTCTGCCTTCGGCTCAGGTCATGATCTCAGGGTCCTGGGATAGAGCCCAGCGTCTGGCTGTCTGCTCCGCGGGGAGCCTGCTTCCTCCTCTCTCTCTGCCTGCCTCTCTGCCTACTTGTGATTTCTCTCTGTCAAATAAATAAAATATAAAAAAAAAAAAGAAAAAAAAAGCATTTTGGCTTCTTCCTCATTCTCTCTCTTGGCTTACTCCCCGTGGAAGAAGCAAGCTACCATACTGAGAGGACAGTGAAACAGCTCTATGGAGAGACCCATGGAGCAGGAGCTGAAGCCTCCTGCCAACGGCCATGGGAATGAGCCTCCTTGGAATTGGTCTCCAGCCCTAGTCAAGCCTTTAGATAGCTTTAGCTCCAGCTGATGTCTTGACTAAGAAGAACCAGAAGAACCCAGCTAAGCTGCCCTGGAAGTCATTACTAGAAGACCATGAGATAATAGAAGTTGTTTTAAACTGCTAAGTTTTAGGGTAGTTTGCTAAACAATAGATAAGTATATTACATAATAAAAAGCTGGATAATAAAGTATTGTATTGGCATACAATTGAACTCTATGCAGTTATTTAAAATAATGTCTTCTGCCTGAGATGTAGGAAACTAGAAAGAGTACCATTCTCATACTTACAAGATCAAAAAAATCTGGAAAATATGCAAATTAACTTTTCTTGGACCCATGAAAGAGCTCAGCTCATAGGGCGACCATGTAACCTGAAATCTAAAAAAAGACGCCTTCAAAGGGAGATGGGACTCCAGCACTTGTTTACCTGAAGCAAAGACCTACAATGAGTTGGCAAGAGAAAATAGAAACCCTGGGGGCCACAGGTATCATGGAAATTTGCATCCGCTTATAGATTTTTCTGCAAGAGCCTCACTACACACTCACAAAAATGATTAGCAGAAGTCCTAAGAAAGCAACCTTCTTGTCACAAACCAGGAGAGAGGAATATCAGTTGCTGCAGGAAAGGCATGAAACTATGCTCAGATCCTCTTGCCCTATCTTTCCTACAGAACAAAAGCAGAACTCAATGCCAGAGAAGGGGCAATAAACACTTACACTTTTTAGGGGGCTGGCAAATCCAACAGTAGCTCAGGAAAGACAACCGAATAAAAACCAAATCTGATCCTGCGGGACAGGCAGGAATATGTTTCCGGCCCAGAGCTGCTGGGGGAGGAGGTACTTGGAAGACCACGCATAAACTCTCACCCCAAGACCTGGGGACATAATGCCTGCTTGACTGAGTCTCAGTGAGAACTGAGCACTCATCCTCAGCCCCAGGCCAACTGACAAGCATTGGCCAACAAGCAACAGTGGGCTGAGAGGCTGTCTGACAGACACCAGGGAAGACCTAAGCTGCAGGTGGAGAAGACACTGAGGAAAACATTGGGCAAACAAATCCATACCTTAAACATAGGTAACACTTGAGGAGTCGGAAGTGTGTAACTATAGTAACAAGAAACCAAGGATCTACACAGAGGAATGAAAACTGCAAGAAATCATCATCACATGAGTAGGTGCATTATTTATATCTCTAAAAAGGTAACTGACTGCTTAAGTAAAAAATAATAACAATATGTTGTGGAATGTATAATAAACAGAGAATTAAAATGTATGACAACAATAGAACTGATGCCAAGAGGAAGAAATTGAAGTATACTGTTGTAAAGTGTGACGTGTTATTGAATCATTTGAAGGTACATTGTGACACCTTAAAGTTATATCCTGTAAACTCTAAAGCAAACACTAAAATAACATGCAGAGTTATAACACATAAGCCAACAAATGAGATGAAATGGAATTTTTAAAATGCAATTAATCCAGGAGTTGGTAGAGAAAGAGGAGAAATGAAACCAAGAACAGATAGGAAAAATAGAAAATAATTACCAAGATGGTAGATATAAACATAATCTATCATATGGTCTAAACACCTCAATTAAAAATGAGAGATTGTCAAATGGATATTTAAAAAAAAAAAAAAAAAGAGGAACACTCTTGTGGCCTGCTTTAAGAAACCCACTTTAAGTATTTTTAGATTAACTAAACAAGAAGGCCATCAGACTGAGTGGTTTTAATGCCTTAGCAGCTTAGGCAAGCAAACCAAAACCTATGCCTATAATGCCTCAAGGTTAGGAAACTGAAACCTAAGTACAACCAATCACAAAGAGCCAGCCAGCTTTTCTCAAAGAATGCAACACTTAAGCTATAGTTACTTGAATAATTTCCTTGCTTCGCTTCCACCTCTTCTCTATGAAAGTCTTTCCACTAGCACCTGACAGTGGAGTGCTCCTAATCACTTCTGGTTTGGCACTGCCTTATTTGAATCGATTTTTGCTCAAATATACAAAAAATTTTTTAAAATATTTTATTTATTTATTTGACACAGAGAAAGAGATCACAAGGAGGCAGAGAGGCAGGAAGAGAGAGAGGGGGAAGCAGGCTCCCTGCTGAGCAGAGAACAAGATGCAGGCTCAATCCCAGGACCCTGAGATCATGACCTGAGCCAAAGGCAGAGGCTTAAACCACTGAGCCACCCAGGCACCCCTCAAATATAAAAATTTTTTAATATGCCTCAGTTTAAAGACACAAATAGATTAAAAGTAAAAGAATGGGAAAAGATACCCCATGCTAACTCTATTCCAAAAAAAAAAAAAAAAAGCCAGAATCACTATGTTACTATAAAACAAAGCAGGTCTCAGAATAAAAAATATGACCAAAATAAAGAAGATCATTAAAAAATGATAAAATAGCTAATCCATCAAGAGGATATAGCAATCTTAACTGTTTACACATCAATAACAGAGCTTCAGAATACACAAAGCAAAAACAGAACTACAAAGAGAATAAATAATCCATAATTATAGTCCAATATCTCAACTTCTCTCTTGCAAGAATTAATAAAACAATAGAAAAATGGAAGAATATAGAATACCTGAATAACATTAAATGTAAATGGATTAAACACACCAATTAAGGTGCAGGTACTGGCAGAATGAGTAAAAAAACACGATCCCACTATATGCTATCTACAAAGACACACTTCAGATTTACACTTCAAGACTCAAATAGATTGAAAACAAAAAGATAGAAGATGATATACCATATACAGAGTAACCAAATGAGAACTGGAGTACCCATAGTAATATTAGAAAAGTAAATTTTAAAACAAAAAGTGTTACAAGACAAAGAACATTTTCTAATGACAAAAGAGTCATTCTATCAAGAATATATAAAAGTCATTAACACAGAGAAGTCTAGCAGCAGAGCCCCCAAAAACATTAAGCAAACATGGACAGAACTGAAGGAAGAAATAGACAATACAACAACAGTAATTGGAGTTTTTAAAACCCTACTTTCAATGGATAAAACAATTAGACAAAAAAAAAAAAAAAAAAAAAACCAAACAGGAAATAGTCTCAAACACTATAGACTAACTAGAACAGACAACCAGAGAATGCTCCACATTCAACAAAAGCAGAATACACATTTGTCTAAATGCTCAAACAATATTCTTCAGGATAGATTGTATTTTAAGCCATAACATATTAACTTGTTGCCTCAATAAATATGAAGGAATTGACATCATAAGTAGGTTCTCCAATCCTAATGGAACAAAACTAGAAATCAATAACAGAAGGAAATTTGGGGGATTCACAGATATGTGGAAATTAAAATCAAACTCTTAAATAACCCTAATAATAGGTCAAAGAAGAAATCACATTGGAAATTAGAAAATAATTTCGGATGAATTAAAGTTAAATTATAACATATCCAAATTTATGGAATATATCTGACACAGTTCTTAGAGTTTCTGGTAGCTTCTGAAACACCCAGCTGGGGCATCTCTTCTCTAGTCAAAGGCAGGAGTCCTGATAAACAACTCCAAAACTCTGATCCTCTGACCTCCTCAGGAGACTGGTTTCAGACACCCTCCAGTAAATGTTGACTGAATCAATGGTTGAGCCTTCTTCCCTAAAGCCACAGAGCCCTTACTATTTATCAGGCTAACTGCTGCTCCCATGTACAACTTTCAGTGACCCCCATGTCCTCTAGGTTGAGGCTGAACTCCTCAGTCTGGGTTTTTTGCCTTTCCAAAATGACACTAACTTGACCTTTCAACCATATTCCCCACTTTTTCTCCAGTATTCTCCAGTCAGGGCTATAACCACTCAAGAGATTTTGCTCCCTGGGTGCTAGGAGAAAGGGCACAGACTTCAGGGCTAAATAGGTCATGATGCCAATCTTAGCCTATTGCATGATGCTGGGTGATTCAGATTCCACATCAATAAAATTGGAATTTAAAAAAAATCTGCCTTGAGGGGTGCCTGGGTGGCTCAGTGGGTTAAAGCCTCTGCCTTTGGCTGGGGTCATGGTCCCTGGGTCCTGGGAGTGAGCCCTGCATTGGGTTCTCTGCTCCGCAGGGAGCTTTCTCCCCCGCCCGCCCTCTGCCTCTCTGCCTACTTGTGATCTCTGTCTGTCAAATAAATAAATAAAATATTTTTTAAAAAAATCTGCCTTGAGGAGCACCTGGATGGCTCAGTTGGTTAAGTGTCCAACTCAGCTCAAGTCTTGATCTCAGGGTTGCGAGTTCAAGCCCTGCGTTGGAACTTACTTTAAAAAAAAATCCACCTTGAAGAGTACCATATGTATTACACAGTGCTAGGCACATAGTAGAGATTCCTTATATGGAAATACTTTTACTACTACTACTACTACTACTACTACTACTACTACTACTACTACTATTACTACTATTAGAAATAGTATTATTACTATTCTCCAACTATCTACATCCCCTACAACCTTCAAAGTCTCTCCGAGGTCCAACAACAACCAAGTCATCTCTGACTATTCCTTTTCTCATTTAGTGTAGCTCTAAGCAACAAACAACTGATCAGTCACTCTGGCTATTATCCTATATTAATAACTATTATTTCTCCTCTAGGTATCGAGCAACTTGAAAATTTATATTCTAGTTTAGAACACTTAGTACGTGATGCTTAAAATCCTAGACTCTCAAGCCAAACTGGATTCACAACCCAATTTCTCGATTTATTACCTAAGTGACTTTGGGCAGGTCACCTAACCTCTCAGATCTCAGTTTCCCTATTGGTGAAATGAGACAGCAATGATAACAGTGCCCACATAGGGTGGCTGTAGGGCTTAAATGGAGTAAGAAGAATGCCTGGCATATAGTATCTGCTTAATTACTGTCTGTAGAATAAATTGACTCAAAGTCCAGAATATTAGGCAGGTAGTTGCAAAAATTAGATCAACTGACACACATTAATTTTCATCCTCCACCGTAAAAATCCAATTTGGAAACACACTACTCTGGCAAATTTGCTTGGTTAGAGTGGTTAGAGCAACATAATATGATCAAATAATTGTAGCCAAAGTTGTTTTTCAGGAAATTATTTGAGACTAAGCTGAAAGCCCTAAACCTAGTAATCAGAAGATAATCCTAATATACTTCCTGAATGTGTATTCCTCATTGGGACTCGCAGTCCTAAGAGATAGACCATCATTGTTCTATCTGATTAGTAGAGGAAGGAGAGAGGACATGGAAAGGTTGCTTTTCCAAGATATTGAGTATTTTTTTGTGTGTGTTCCAGGTAAACAACTTGGGAGGAGGCAATATCATTCCTATTATACGGCAGAAGAAACTGAGGCTCAGAGGCATTACCCAAGGCCATACAACTGGTGGCCACATTCAAACCCAGCTCTCCCTGACTCCTAAGCTCGGACTCCTTATGGTCTCCACAAGGAGAGGTGGCCATGGGCATAAAGCAGTTACCTCAGACTCTTCATGAATACACACAGAAACAGGGTTCTCACCACTGAGTTTTCAGACATCTGCTCACCTTCATGACTGAGGGGCTGTTTCTCTCCCGGCTGAGGAGAAACGTGCTCAAGATCTTAGAGGAAAATGGAGACCCACCTTCTGAGAGAAGGAAGTTGGCACTGCCACATCCTCCATCTCTTGTGCAGAAATGGTCTCAGATGCCCTTCGCCTCGGCTGGAGTAGAGGGGGTGGGTATTGCCCACCCCTCACCAACACTAAAGGCAGAGATGAAAGTGGCTGCTTTCACACAAGGGCCACTTCTGGTTTCCCTCCCCACTCAGCCTACCTACCCCTTGAGAGGGCGTTTCAGCTACTTGTCATAATGAAAGTGACGTTGGTTTCTCTGCCGCAAGTGAATGAGGGGTGAAGAGAGGTATCTTCTTTGTTCTGGAGCCTGCCCTGGAATTAAGCTCGTGCTATTCAGAAGAGGGAGAGGAGCTGAGTGAGGCCGAGGAGCAGCAGCAGAGCCAGCCCCTGGTGACGAGAGGTTATCTCTGGCTCCCCAGCCATGCCCTGGCAGCTCTCTGCAGTGGTGGTGCTCTTCATGTCCCTGGCTGGTGAGTGATACCGGTGGTTGTCCGTGGTGGCCCTCCTACCTCTGGTCCTGTTCGATTCAAATGCATTCTAGTGCCAGGGACCAGACAAGCTGGAGATAGCTGTATGGCTTCAGCTACTCTAGGTATTTGGCTTGGGAAGATCTCCTCCTTATTACCTGAAATGTGTGGAGTACACTTTCATGTTTTTCCCAAGGGCTTTCACAGTGGGGACTTGTTTTCCCTGAGTCAGGCGGAGGAGGAGTCAACTCCAGAAGACAGTGACACTAAACCTTGTTCCCGAATGGCTTCTGAGCACCTTATCAGGGAGAGTTTTAGAAATTGCTTAGATTTAAGAGATGGAGAACTGAGCCAGACTTTAGAAATGGGGCTCTTGCTAAACACATTATACCTTGCTTTTCCTGTTTTTCTCAAACGGAAGTGCTGTGTTTACATTATATAAACAGTGAACTGTGAAGATGAATGAGATGCGGTCTGGCAAATTGTGCCATTTCAGAGAGGTGTAAGCCAAGCAGTCAAGACTTAAAAAAAAAAAAAAAAAAAAATTACTATTATACTCCAGGTCAGAGAAGCTGTCTGGGAAACTGGGCTTTTGATGATTATTTTATGTGCCCAATGCCTGCTTTCACAAAGAGGGTTTTCTCTCTAGGACATTTGAGTCCTCCTGTGTGCTGTTACCTAGTTGCTGGTTAGTTCACAATTCCTTCCAGAAGCACTGAGTTGAACATGTGAGGGAAACCCATGGCCCCACTAACACGCTCCACTGGGGGGAAGCAGAGACACTTGATTGTGGCATGAATTGTCAGGAAAGTTGGGTGAAGGGTCGGGCAGTGTCCTCATCCTGGCTGTTTTACTTCTGCCACGTTTTCAGAAATAGAGTTTCACATTCTTCTAGAGGCAAAAGGCAAAACCCAAGCTAATAAAAAAGGAAAAGATCACAGTCTAGCAGTCAGCCTCTGTGACCTGTGAACAGATGACTGGCAGATTCAGAAATGCAGTGCGTGCTCAATAAATTCCCAGGGAGGTGGAGCGGAAGCACCTCTACTGCCCTCTCCCTCTCTGAGCTGCGGATTCTCCAGGGTGAGCAAAGTATGTGAAGGGCCCCCATTTTCTGGATGAGGGTACTGAGGCAGGTTAAGGAATGCCTCGTGGTCACTCATCTAGCAAGTGGCAGCCCTGAGATTTGCATCCAGGAAGCCTGGTTTCAGGACCCTGCACGTGTAGGGTCAAGACATACTTGTTGAATTGGAGATGAGCAAAAACCATTGGATATTTTCATAGGAGAGGCATAGATTCTAGGTAAACTAGCTCTGTAGTCTTTATCCACTCACTTTGCTGCCCTGGTCTATTTCTGCCACAAAATGAGTGGATTTAAATTTGTATCGGTTCCATTTAGATTTAGCTGCTCCTCATAGACAAATAAGAGCAAAATAAGTGTGTGTTTCTCTTTCATGTGAAAACAAGCCCAGAAGAATCCATAACAGGTCCAGTGCAGGAGCTCACTAGTGTGGACCCTCCGTCCGGTGTGGGACTCCCATCTGCAAGGTCTTGTCATGGTTCTAAATGTCTGCTGGAACTCCAGCCACCACATACCAGTTGTAGGCCGGTTTGAAAAGGAAAACATAAAGGCAATAGAGAGGGTACATAGGTGATGGACCCCCCTTCCAGCAGCATTCCCAGAAGGCCCACATAACCCCACCGCTTCTACTGCTTTGGCTCAAATACAGTTACACATTCCCACCCAGCTGGAAAGGAGTCTTGGAAGTAGCATTCTTTATTCCAGGCAGCAGGTGCTCGGTTTGAATTTGTGGTTCTGTTACTAAGGAAAAAGGGGAGGCTGGATTTGGGAGTACTTAGCCAGCAGTTTGTGCCACCGGGCTTGAGCTACTTCTGTATAAGGGTTCTCTTTGAATCTTAAGTCCCACAGAAAGCAACAGAGGTAAGATTTATATCTTTTTGCTGAAAGATTGAAGGTTAAATTGTGACTGTAAACAGAATCTTACTAAGTAAGGGCCCACCCCTGCTGCATCACACACCCAGAAACAGTCTTCCTGCTACACCCAGCTGGGGCTGCCTCTGCTCCCTGGGGAGGAGAAAGTATTTAGGAGCTAAAATTCAGTTCCCTGCCTCTAGGTGTGGCCATGGGGCTCCATTTACTTCCCAACTCTGTTCCTAACTGCACACATCTCCCTTTTCCTTATATTCCCATCATGCATACGCCTTGCTGTTCTCCAGACCTACCAGGCTCTGAAGACCCAGTGTCTTTGCACATACTTTTCCTCCTGCCTGGGATACCACTTACTTTCTTATCTGCCTAAAGAATTTGTCTTGGTGTTGAATTCCCACCCCACCTTATAGCACTCAGGGCCTCCTTCTGTAATAACGCTTGTCACACTGAGGAATGGGGTCCATTTAGGAGTCTGCCTCACAAGGTTTTGAGCCCCTGAAAACAAAGACCCAGTGTCTGGCAAGGAGCCTGGCTCAGAAGAAGCTCCTACATATCTGCCGAATTAGGTGTGTCAGGGACACTGAACAAAGGCTATCTGGAAATTACCAGCCTTCCGGGAAGTACCTAGAGAAAAAGCCCTTGCATGGTCACTGACTTTCCCAGGGCTGGGCTGATGAGTCATCTCTCAGCTCCTTCTATGGGTTGTAGGGGAATCCAAACCTTCTAGCACCTCTTCCTGCAGCTTATCATCTAGAGGAATCCAAGCATTGGATCTAGGTTCAGGGGTACTTATTTCCTAAGTCTCCTGAATCCTGGAGAGAAGATACTAGGGGATTCGGGGTGTGGCCTTGACATGTCAGCATATGAACTCCAGGGCTGTGTTCTTTTGAAGAGGAAGGGTTGAGACAGATTCTGAACTATGCCCTACCCTTGCTTCTGCTCACTGCCCTCTTTGTGGGTCTCAGACAGACCAGTGACTTAGCTAAGCCTTTACTGAGTCAAAGGTCCTGTTTAAGAACTGTGACCCAATTTTGATGAAGATTGGTCAAATATGTGTGTTCATATACATAGACTTTATAAAACGGAGTATTTTTCAGAGCATTAGTTCTATTAAATACCTAACATGTGAACTTTCAAGAATGTATTATAATGAGCAGCGTACTTACTCATTTCAGTTTTCCATCTAATCACCTGCCCATTTTTTTTTTTTTCACCTGCCCATCTTTTATAGCCCCCTCTTCTACAGGGAAATGGGAAGGGGAGGAGAGAAGCTGCAGAGGGGAAGGAGAGGACTATTAGAACAATATTTCCCAGTTCTCTCTGGGAACACACTCTGGCTCAATCTGTAACACACTCTGATACTTTCGGTCCAGCCACCTGCTGGCCCAGGCTTCTGCCTACTGCAAAGCCACACATGATGTTAAGACACCATGACTGCCATCTCATCCAGCCACCCCATAAATACTTCCTGCACACCAAGTATATCTTGACGTGTGCCATGAGTCATCTTGTTCTGTTTGGGAGGCTGTGCATTCATGAGCGACCAGTGTGCTTTTCCTCCCTTGTTTGAGTTCATGTATCACTACTGAGAGAGGACTTTTAATTACGTTATGAGAAAGGCTCCCCCTTTTAAAGGGTGTGCTACTCAGTGAGGATATTCTACTCAGTTGAGAAAGGTGTGCTTTAGATCATAAGCATGAAACATGGACAGTGAGATTTTTATGAAGGATCTAATGATCTTCCCAAAAGAACTTTTAAAAGGCAAGTGCTTTCCAGTCTCCCAGAGTTCTCTACAGCAATCTCTGCTAATCACTCTAAGCTATTCCTCGAGAGGGGCGCCTGGGTGGCTCTAGTGGGCTAAAGCCTCTGCCTTCGGCTCAGGTCATGATCTCAGGGTGGTGGGATGGAGCCCTGCATTGCATCGGGCTCTCTGCTCAGCAGGGAGCCTACTTCCCCCTCCCGGCTCCGCCTGCCTCTCTTGTGATCTCTGTCTGTCAAATAAATAAATAAAATCTTAAAAAAAAAAAAAAGATATTCCCAGAGGTACTCTGGGAGTGAATTCTCTTTCTCCACAGTGATAGTATAAACTTAATAGGGTTTCTGTTGAGGTCATGACTGAGGAAGCAGCAACTCAGGTTTAGCCCAAATGAATCGTGAAAATAAATCTTCCGCGACTGTCAACCTTCATAACAATCTTGAAAGGAAAGATCTTGCTCCAAGCTCTACAATGCAGGCATAAAGTTTCCACGTATAGTGATTTTATGAAGGCTTACAAAGAAAACCTACAGTCCATAAAATCCACAACTCTCAAGTATCATACAAATTATCCAAATGAACATTTTCAGATACAAAAAAAAACCCCATTTAATAAATAGTCTCACATAACTTAGTGTCATTAATAAGCCTTTCTTAAAGGTTATTCAAGGC
This sequence comes from Meles meles, assembly GCF_922984935.1. Classification (NCBI taxonomy): domain Eukaryota; kingdom Metazoa; phylum Chordata; class Mammalia; order Carnivora; family Mustelidae; genus Meles; species Meles meles. The sequence goes on from NC_060069.1 coordinate 56,092,608, forward strand.
AATTTAAACTGGTGCTTTTGTCTTTCTCATTTTTCAAGCCAGCTGTGCAGAAATAATTCATAAGCATTATAATGGGCTTGAAGTATGAACTTTTCTTCTGGAAAATAATTACGATTGTATCATATAAGCTTTTGAAAGGCTGATCAAATACCACCATTACGAGGGTCTGGCGATATGGTGTCGCTGGAGAGGCACCCTACTCTTTGCTTCTCTGCTTTTGTCTCTTCTCTCACCATTCGTCCCAGTGATGACCACCACCTCCACCTGTCCCAAATCGAAGGCCAGGCTTTGGTTCAGACAGGGGCTCAAGTCTCACCTCCAAAATTTACTAGGTGTCTTACCTCCAGAATATACTAGTTGTGGGATTATGGTCAAGTCGATGGGACTTTTCTAAACGTGAATTCCCTCATCTGAAAGGTTGACAGAGATAGAACCAACAGAGGGTTTTTGAGAAGAGGTGGTGAAAGATGACCCTTGACCTAAGGCCTGTCATGTAGTAAGTGTCCAATAACTTAGATGCTTTACTGCTATTACTATAGGAAAAATAACCACTTAAAAATGTAATGAATGAAAGAGGGAGACAGTAAAGGAGTTTATGGATGATTTTGATTATGTATGAACTTCAGGACTCCAAACACCAGCATAGAGTGAGCTCCTTTCCCTTTTACCTATGTTTTCGCAAGTCACTGGCCAGCACCAGGAGCTCCAGCTGCAGTGAATGTAAATACCATGGGCAAATACGATGAAACCACAACACTCAAGAGACAGAAGAAGGTCCACCCCTAAAGAAGGTCCCAGTAGAGAACCTGTGACAATAACACAATTTGTAGGTATTCTTGATGGTCTAGGACGACTTCATTTATTTATTTAAAGATTTTATTTATTTATTTGACAGACAGAGATCACAAGTAGGCAGAGAAGCAGGCAGAGCGGGGAGGGGGAAGCAGGCTCCCTGCTGAGCAGAGAGCCTGATGTGGGGCTCCATCCCAGGACCCTGAGATCATGACCTGAGCCGAAGGCAGAGGCTTTAACCCACTGAGCCACCCAGGCGCCCCATAGGATGACTTCATTTAAACCCATTTGTTTGAGCCTTACAATAATCCTAGACGGTCTACAATGCTATTATCCTAATTTACCTATCCAGTTATCTATTCATCCAACTAATACGCACTGAACACTTTCTATGCATAAGTACTGGTGGTGAAAAAAAATACACACAATCTCCACCTTGAGGTTGCTTTTAATCTAGTGGGAGAGATGAACAGTCAATAAATAAACCAATAAATAAACATACAATCAGGGCTATTACACACTGGGTGATCAGGCTTACTATTAAATATGTTAGTACCATCCCCTTATATAATTACCAGTTGTGGTTAGTGCAGTGCAGGCAATGAATATAACACCATGATGGGGGAATTGTAGGGTGGGGAAATATTTATATAAGGATGTCAGGACTCTCTGAAGACCGGCATCTAAGCCAAACTACGAAGGACAGCATCTGGTGGGCTGTCCTTCTTTCCTTCCTACTTGAGAAAGCCTGGGCCATTCAAAGAGTGAAGTAAAGAAATGACAAGAATGGGTCTATCTTTTTTTTTTTAATTTATTTATTTGACAGACAGAGATGACGAGTAGGCAGAGAGGCAGGCAGAGAGAGAGAGGGAAGCAGGCTCCCCGCCAAGCATGGAGCCCGATGTGGGGTTCGATCCCAGGACCCCGGGATCATGACCTGAGCTGAAGGCAGAGGCTTTAACCCACTGAGCCACCCAGGCGCCCCGAACGGGTCTATCTCTACAAACACTCACAGCAAATTACAAAATGGAAGGGAAACAAATCTCCCATCATTTGAGGTAATTATGCGTCGATTGGATGAACACATGGCAAATATTCATAGGTACAATTTACACATCAGATTAGGGTTTGGACTAGATGATCATCAAGACCCCTTTCAAACCTGGGATTGTATGGTTGTATGCAAACTACATATCTCTGTGTAAGTCTTTATTACCACCGTTCATGCTGTCCAGCTCTATTGGAGCATTACAGCAGCACCCCGCCCAGGAACACTCTCCTTCTAGAACTGTCTGGATTCACAGGGAAGATGGGGAATGAAGGGGTATCCACACTTAGATATCGAGCTAAGCATGACCACTTTACAGTGTTAGTACCACATCCCATACAGACAAAGGGGCTGGACATAGAGGAATATCTGCAGTGTGGTCACAACCCTGTAAAAACCATGGGTGCAAACCAAACTTTTAAGTTGTGGCCTCATGGTAGAATCTTCAGTGATCTTCACTTCACTGTTATATCCTTATAAATTTCACCCAAATCTAAACATATGCACATTTCTCATTAAAAGTAAATGAGCATGTTTGGAAATAATAAAATAAATCATATTTATCTTTGGAAGAATTAGAAGTAGAACTATCATATGATCCAGGAATCACATTTCTGAGTGTGTGTGTGTGTCTGTGTGTGTAATAAGGTCACTATCTCAAAGAGAAAAGTAAATAAATGCATCCTTAATTTGTAGTGAAGAAACATTAAAATGGGGATGGTGGAAGGACTCACTAATGTGAATTCATAATGTGGTAACACTTTTGTTTCCTAATTTGCAGTGATTTTGCATTATGGCAGTCAAATAACAGCACAAGTGTTTCCAGAAACCGGGGACTATCCACCTACAACAGCAGCCACAGCAGAGGCCACAGCAAAGCCTTTCCTGCAACTAACTCACCACATCCCCAGCCAAACTTTAGCAGCCGGATCAATGGATGGTCACACCACCTCTCACAGAGCTGCCCCAACCTCCAGCTCTGAGCTCCCAACCACACACACAACAGTAAAAACTCTAGTAACAACGTCCTTGCTAACTACAAACAGCACCCCGACTACCAGCCCCACAACCCACACCCTAGTCACAACCTTGGCCACACCCAATAACTCACACACAGCGCCTTCTCTCACTGAGGCTACACTTGGTCCCAGTGCAGGCCCAGGTTCACGGCCAACCACCTTCCCTCCATCGGCCCACACGACAGGAACAAGCCCATCGACTGTCAGCCACACAACTAGGAAAACCACCCAACCCAGGAACCAGAACACCCTTCCAGCAACCTTGTCCACCCCACTGCATAACAGCACAACCAGTCACCAGTCTGCTCAACCCAGTCATGCCCCAGGTCCTACCACAGCTGCACACAATACCACCCACACGGCCTCACCTGCCGCCACGACTTCCGGGCCCACTCTTGCACCTCGGCCTTCGTCAGCCAAGACTGGAATGTACCAAGTTCTAAATGGAAGCAGGCTCTGTATCAAAGCCGAGATGGGGATAGAGCTAACGGTTCAAGACACAGAGTCGGTAAGTTGGGGCCATAGGACTGTAACACTGCCTTCAGAAATTGTGAGGGAGGGTGTCTTGCTAAGAATAGACATTCTCCCTGCATCTTGTGTCTTTGAATGAAATAAATAGCTACAAGCTCCTCTTTCTCCAAGGTGCCCCATGAAAAGATGAATCTGTTTTAGAATGTGTTTAAGAATAAAACTGGTAGCAACTGGCTAGTGGAGGGCACACACCAAAATCATAACCATGCACACCTCTCACTTTTAGCCAACGTGGGCAGGGTGTTGAGGTGTGTTCTACATTGACCCCAGCCTGGCCCTGCCCCTCCTATTGACCTCAAGCTTCAACAACTCTCCTGTGAAGGGAAGGGCTTGACTTACATGGTCTCCATGGTTCCAGGCAGCTGTGACATTCACATCAAAATTCCAGGTTAACAAGAGGATTAGAAGAGGTGGGGGTGGGGTTAAGATTATTTGATTTACTGAAAGAATCACCATAAAAATAATACTTTCTCTTTTTTTGGCACAGGTTTCATGAAACTTCCACATTCAGGTTTTCATTTGAAACAGAAGTACATTAGACAACAAGATCTTTCCTTGTAAAACTCTAGTAACACACTTACCTTGTAATGTGTTTAATTTAACAAAAATTCAATTCCATGCCATGTATCAGGAGCAGACTGGCTATAAATGAAATCTCAAGGACTGCTTTCTGTGGGAGAACCCCTTCTTTAAAAAATCTTTTGAACATAGCAGTTTGGAAATGAGAGAGATTTTCTGGGGACTTGGAAGTTTTCAAGTGAACTCTCACTAGACTTGAGTTTCAGGCTCACTAACTAGCTGTGCTTCTGGTTCCCAAGCTAGAGTTTTCCTTGAAATCTCATTGATCTGATCTATTTTATCTGGTTTAGGTTTTTTCACCTCAGAGATACTTCAACATTGACCCCAACGCAACCCAAGCCTCTGGGAACTGTGGCTCCCGAAAATCCAACCTTCTCTTGAATTTCCAGGGCGGATTTGTGAATTTCACATTTACAAAGGTGAGGGCTGAGCTCCTTCATACTAACAGGCTCTAGCATCGCTTTCCCGTTCATTCCCTCACCCTGGGGCCCAGTGGTGCAACCCCACACTTCACTTTAAATTCCAAAGGAAATAGATTTCAGAGCCTTTTGAGATATTCCCTGATAAGAATGAGGGGCATGGAGATGGAGAGGAGGGAAGTGTCGACATCTTATGTTTGCCTCCTAACCCCTTCAGCCTCCTCTGTGCAGCCCAAGAAGGGCTGCAGTGCCTCTTAGGGGAGACTTGGCCTTGGGGAACCCAGCCACAGGTGCCCTTTGCAAACCACCCAAAGTAGGAAGTTAAACAGATCAACAGACCCACTGAAATTCCCAGTGAGCACACAGAAACAGGATTATTCTCAGACCAAAATCAAATGTCATGATGGGTTCTTTCCAACTGTCGCAGGCAAGATTCAGGGACTAACCGGGCACTGGGTTTTCCAGACCATATTACAAAAGGGGTGGACCACAGAGTGGGGTGGAAAGACTATGGACATGAGGTCAGAGAGTCTTGACTAAAATTTGACTCTGTCACTTGTTCTCCTTGTGACATTAGGCAGGTAACTTAACACTTCTGAACTTTATTGAAACACTTGAGAAATGGGGGAAGGGAATTAAAGATCACCTCTGTAAAGAGCATTATTCAGTAGTTGGAAAGTAGATGTTCAAGACCAGTAGCTATGATTACAATGACTCAAGTGGGTGAATGTCTTGGGGATACAACCTTGGTCATCTCACTCTCAAAGGAGAGACTTGTCCCGATTCTCCCAAAGTATCATTCAGTTAGGCCAGGTAAGAGCTGGAGAGGTGGTGCGGAGAGGACGCTTACAGCTGGGACTTGGTGTGGGTCTTCTTCCTACCAGTTGAATGTGACCCCTGAATTTAGAGGGGTCTTGGGTACCAGAGCTTGGAGAGGAATGAGCGTAGACATTGGCATGAAACAAGTCAAGATTGGCTCTCAGCCATAACATTGATTAGCCACATGATCTTGGACTACTTGGGGCATGTTTTCTCATCTATAAAATGGAAATAATTACACCTCCTTAGTGGGACCCATGGGAGTGTCAGAAGTCGTATATGTAAATTGTCTTGCACGGTGCTTGGCACATAACAATGTTCAACAAAGGGTGTTGATGTTCTTAATTTGGTGTCAAAGACTTTATCCTCCTTGTGCATATGGTTCTCCTTAAGGTAGAGGTGCACTGGAGAAGTCAGGGGTTTCCTTTCAGTATCAAGTGGGAAAAATGTATTCTCTCACACCAGAAGAACATTCTGGGAAGAATGTGTGCTCTACTTCGGGACAACTGAGGTTAAACCTACCGAAGGGTCAGGAATTCTTCTAAAGTCGCTTCAGCAAAGGGGCAGAGGGTATAGGTACAAGCATCTGTGCTTTAGTTCAGGGCTTGATTCCACCCAGACTACTGCCTGTATGAGCTTTTGGTAAGCATCAAAGCCCATCCGTTTGTCTGTAGCATGCTGTGCCCACTGCCTTGGGCAGGTCTGCAACCAGCAGTTTCTTTGGCACCTTTCAATGTCTCTTTTTGCTCCTTTCCTCTGTCTCCTGATACCCTCTCTGCCTGCCTTTCCAATACCTTCAGACTGGATTCTGTTTGGTCAAACTCCACCCAAGGGTTGAGCCCCTGCCTTTCTGAAAATCTCTGTGCCTCCAGAGGTACAGGCAGGGAATGAGTTCGGAGATGGCACTAGAAGCACCAGCAGGGTTTTCCTCCTTCCACTCACCTTCTGGAAGGAGCAGGGAGAGCCACTGTCCATGGCCCCAAGTTTGTAGTAGCTGCTTTGCCTGAGTCCCGCCAACCAAATTCCCCTTATTCATTTCATTCCCTGGCACCAATTCCTCAAGCAGTTGACCTTAGCTCTATTGCAAGAGGAAAGCAAGGAAGATTATAGAAAGCAAAAGTTCCCACCAGCCTTAGTCCTTCAGGAGTATTTCCACATTTTAAAAGAGAACTTGTTTTAGCTAAAATAGTGACCACAAGTTCAAAGATCACAGGGGCTAAGTATAGAATTGAAAGAGAGAAGTAGGCCAGTAATTTTTTTTCCTTGAAGCAGGCAGTCATTTTTTTTCTCCCCACTTTTGATGACGACTTCACCTTCCCATTAAGTCTGCCTAAGAAAAACATTGGAGGATTGAGATGACAGAGGTGAGCCTCAGAAGTGAGGAGACACAAGGGAGGGGTAGGGAGTCCCAGAGATGCCAGTGGCTGGGCAGGCATCACTCCCTGGGGGCTGTCACTGTCTTTTATGGTGGACATCCATTCTCGATGGCTGGGTATACATTCTGAGTGGCTGCTGCCCTATTATGTCAATTGTTAAATATTTTACATCTCTCTCAGTTCACCAGAAACCAGTGTTGTCAGATCTTCTGACTGTTCAAGACCAGGCAGAAATCCAGATCTTTTTATCTTTAAATGTTGGCAACACATTTTTTGGAAAACTTCAACAAAGCTAGCCAAACAGAACACAGTTGTAAGCCAGATTTGGCCTGTGGACGTTCTGCCCTAAAAGGCGGTCTGTGCGAAATGCATTTAGGCAGGAAAGCCATCTAGTTTCTTCCACCGGAGAAATGGACTTAGCAATTCTGTCAGCCACTTTCAAAATGTTGCTACCCTCTAGACCAGTGCTTCTCGGCAGCAACAGTATTAATGTTTGTCTCCAGATAAGTCTGTGAGATCTTGTGCCTTGTGGGATACTGAGCAGTATCCCTGGCTTCCTACTTACTAGATGCTAGTAACAACACCCAGCCCCATTTGTGACAACCTCAAATGTCTCCAGATATTGCCAGATGTCCCCTGGGGGAAAATCACCCCTGATTAAGAACAACCACTTTAGAGAAAAAAAGAGTCTTGGAAAATAGTTTATGTTAGTTATGACATCATAAATGTTTTAAATGAGAACCAAGTTGGAGAATGGTAAATGGATGCTGGTGAGCAAGCCTGAATTAAGAAATCACTAATAGGAATTTACTGAGCACCTATTGTGTCCTGAACACTGAACCAGACATTATGAGAAAAAAATAAAAGCAATATAGGCAATAGTTCCAGGTTTCAAAATATGGACAATAATATGCAATTTTTTTACTTGAAATTCTGTCAATGACAGAAATGTAAAGAAGGGAGGGAGCTCCCAAACTGTCTCTTGATGTTGTTCAGTCAAGACTTAAATTATCCATGTCATTTCTATGTGACCACGGACAAGTCGCTGACTCTCTCTGAGCCTGTTTCCTCCTCTGTGAGATGAGGCCAACCACCACCTGTTTTGATAGGCTTCTGGGAAGGTGAAACAGGCTAGTGTACACGGCAATGCAGAGCATGATATCAGGCCCCTAGCCAGGTTAGGAGTGGTGGGTTTTTTTTTTCTTCTCATTTCTCTCATTTCATTTTTTAAAGAACTGAAAACCTTCCCATGTCAGTGTCTCATTTAATTAAGGTCACAAACTGAAAGTTGTTCAGGCTCTCCAGGTGCAAGATAAATAGACCTCCCTTCCCCCATGCCCCACAATGTCCTTCCTGCTAGGATGGTTTGTTTCAAAACATCGTTCAGTAACTTAGTGTAGAGTTTATTTCTTCCAGCTCAACACTACCCTTTTCTCATCCACCTGGCTGTCAGGACAGCTCAGTGAGGCGTCCATCCCTGACCCGGGGATGGGACATGGGAGAAATCAGTGGGAGGGCTGGGGGCAGAGGGAGGGACACCCAGCCAGGCAGTGTTTTGGCCAGCCAAGGTCTGGAAAGCTAATGCTGCCCACCGCCTTGGTGTTTACCCAGAGCCTTGCAGGGGTATTTGGAGCCCTCTTAACTTAGAGACTCCGGAGAACTGTTCTCAGTGTTCAAATGTAAACACCCTGTGTACTATTTAAAGCTTCCCCAGTATGCTGTATTATTTCATGCCCCGTTTTCCCCATGCGTCCCCTCTGTCTGGAATGCCCCTCCCAACCCTCAGCCCCTTTTGCACTCATGCTTTAAGATGGCTCATAGATCTTTACCCCGTGAAGTCTCCCCCACTGCCCCACCCCCCACCTCCATCCCAGGTAAAACTGGGAGGCTTTCTTCCTTTGGTTTCTGGACCCTCCATTGATTGTTCCCCAAACTCCATTAATGCGCTCATTGCACATTTTGCTGTCTTGAAGGTATCTTTGTGATTTACTCACGGTGCCAAGCTCTGACTTTGTACATATCTTTAGCAAATTGTTTGATGAAGAAATGAATCAAGAAAGGAATGAATCTGAATTTCACAGGGACTCTTGGCCAAGCTGCCAAAAAGTAGATCGGCAGCTCCAAAGAGACAGCCTCTTTGGCTTTCCCTTGCTATATACAGAGCAAAGATTTCTTGACATAGTTGCAACAATGCGGAGCAAAAAAGGTCTGATTGATGTTGAAGACAAAAATCCACATCCTGAACATCGGTGACTATGAAACTCCCACAATGCATTTTGCTGACCTTAGGGAGAGGACCCTGGGCCTCAAGGTCATTGATATGCCTCCCGGGATAGGTTGATTGACTGGTTTGCTCTGGACCTAGTCCTTTGCTAAGAAGGATGTTTAGGTCCCTTGGGGAATTAGGGGCCCTCTGATGAGATACTGCTGAGCTCTTAGATTCAGGAGATAAGGAGCCCTGTATCATCCTTCCATCAGTTGAGTGGTGAGCTGGGACATGTGCCAGTGGTCCATTCCCATGGACACACTGTAAGAGCTGAAGTACCACAGCTTGCTCTTAGGAGTCCTTAGCCCCTTTTGGCAATCCTGATAGGTGCACAAAGGATTTTCACTTTGTTTTCAAGAATCTGACATGGGTTTATCTTTGTCACTCTCCAACCTGAACTCCAAATGCAAAAAAACATCTGGCAGAGAATCACTATGTGGGCATCAAAGGAAAAAGCAGGTACTATAAACTACATAATGTGTAGCATGTAAATTCTCTTGTGCTTTGGGTTAAGTGTGACATCTGCTTGAGGCTCCTAAACCCTCCACCCCTTCCTCTGTGCCCACCTGTCTCCCATCTCCAGAGCTGAGGTTTCACTCTGATGAGTAGGGCTGTTGAAGCTTAATTTGCTTATTTTCTCTTTCCATCTGTGGTAGATCTGAGCTCTAAGAAATAGACAAGAAAGGATCATTTGAGCTCAATGAGAGAGGTTTACTGGGAAGGGGCAATCTAATTTCTTGTCACCATTGTGAATAACACTGGTTAAAATTTGAGTGAATACTTAGCAATTCATCAGTTGCATATAACACCCAGTGCTCATTACATTAAGTGCCCTCCTTGATGCCCATCACCCAGTTACCCCATCCCCTGCCCCCCACCTCCCCTCCAGCAACAGGCAGTTTGTTTCCTAGAGCTCAGCATGTTTTATAGTTTGCCTCCCTCTTCTTCCTCTTATTTTATTTTTCCTTCGCTTCTCCTACATACATGTGTTTTGTTTCTTTTTTTTTTTAAGATTTTATTTATTTATTTGACAGAGAGAGAGATCACAAATAGGCAGAGAGGTAGACAGAGAGAGAGGGGGAAGCAGGCTCCCCGCCGAGCAGAGAGCCCGATGCAGGGCTTGACCCCAGGACCCTGTGATCATGACCTGAGCCAAAGGCAGAGGCCCAACCCACTGAGCCACCCAGGCACCCCGAGATTGTTAAGTTCCTTACAGATTTTAGATACTAGCCCCTTATCAGATATGTCATTTGCAAATATCTTCTCCCATTCCATAGGTTGCCTTTTAGTTTTGTTATCTATTTCCTTTGCTGTGCGAACCCTTTTTATCGTGATGAAGTCCCCACAGTTCGTTTTTGCTTTTGTTTTAACCAACTGAAAAATGAAACTTTGTTTTTCATTGATAGTGGGGACCAGGAGTTGACAAGCTGTGGCCCCCAGACCAAATTCAGTCTTCCTCCAAAAAATGTACAGTTTGCAGACTAAGAATGACTTTTACATTTTTAAATGGCTGCTGAGGGTGGAGAATATTGCGTGGCACATGGAAATCATATGAATTTCAAATTTCGGTATCCATAAATGAAGCTTCCTGGAACATGGCCACACTTGCTTGTGTACGTGTTGGTCTGGGGCTACTTCTGTGCTACAATGGCAGAATTGAGTGTCAACTACACAGAGCCAGGAAGCCTAAAATATTTACCATCTGGCTCTTTACATAAACAAACTTGCCAACCCCTTTTATAGAATAAGCTTCAGCCCTACTACCATTCAAATTATGCCAAATTCTGAACTTCTGAGTTGAAAAAGAAATGCTTTGCTCTAGTATAAATAAAAGACAATTTCGGAGTTTCTGGCTGGCTCAGTCCTTGGAGTGTGTTACTCTTTTTTTTTTCTTTTAAAAATTTTATTTATTTATTTGACAGAGAGAGAGATCACGAGTAGGCAGAGAGGCAGGGAGAGAGAAAGGAGGAAGCAGGCTCCCTGCGGAGCAGAGAGCCCAATGCGGGGCTCCATCCCAGGGCCCTGAGATCATGACCTGAGCCGAAGGCAGTGGCTTAATCCACTGAGCCACCCAGGCGCCCCTGGAGTGTGTTACTCTTGATCTCAGGGTCGTGAGTTCAAGCCCCACACTGGGTGCAGAGATTACTTAAAAAGAAAAGGACAATTTTATTTCTATTCTCTTATTTCTATTTCTATTCTAAAACTTTACAGAAGAAGTGGGCACAATTGTCTAGATAAGACTCACTTGGTGGGGGTGCCTGGGTGGCTCAGTGGGTTAAAGCCTCTGCCTTCGGCTCAGGTCATGGTCCCAGGGTCCTGGGATAGAGCCCCACATTGGGCTCTCTGCTCAGTGGGGAGCCTGCTTCCTCCTCTCTCTCTGCCTCCTCTCTCTCTGCCTGCTTGTGATCTCTCTCTCTCTCTCTCTGTCAAATAAATAAATAAAATCTTAAAAAAAAAAAAGACTCACTTGGTACCAGTAGCATAAATTTTACAAAATTTGGAATCTCAACAGAACTAAACATCTGTCTGTGCTTTTATTTACATGAGCTCACCTAACAAATGTTTTTCCTTTATCTTAACCATGGACATAAGCACAGGACCAGGAAGCATTTGGCCAATAGAAGGAAACCTGAATATGGGCTCTGGACTCTGTCCTGTTGCATCATTAAGGTGAACTCACAGTGGGTGCCTGGGCGGCTCAGTTGGTGAGGTGTCTACCTTCAGCTCAGGTCATGATCTTGTGGTCCTGGGATGGAGCCCTGCATCAGGCTCCCTGCTCAATGGGGAGTCTGCTTCTCCCTTTCCCTCGGCCCCTCTCCCCGCCCATTCTCTCCTCCTCTCTCTCACAAATAAATACATTTTAAAAATCTTAAGAAAGGTGAAATCACAGTGAATGTGAGCATTCTGCCATCTGCTTTGGAAGGCCTCACTTTTGGCATTAGCCCTATACAGTGCGAGTTCTTGGGGAGCAGGAATGGCCCTTCCTGTCAGGGCTGGATTCATGAGCATGTGACTTGAGCAGTCAGCCGAGCCCATGTGTGGTTTAAGCATGGTATCACTTCTTGAAATTCTTCAATGATTTTTGTGCAAGAAATCCTACACTTTGGTTTTATAGCAGGCCGCATAAATTTTGTAGCTGGTCCTATTTCTGACAGATGGTTAAATACGAACAACTGCATTTCAGGGAATGGGAAAGAGAGTTCTTGCCCAAGGAATTTTTTGTCCATACCCACACATCCTATGGAAGAAAATGTAGGGCAGGATCCTATAGACCAGATTTTGCTTTGTGTCACTGACAAACAAAGTGAATTAGAGGTAGATGGTTAACTCGTCTGAGCCTCTGTTCTCAGCTGCAAAATGGGCTGATAATATTTATTCTGTCCCACGGGGGTGTTGTGAGGATCAAAGGAGGCAATCTAGGTGACAGCATGCCCTTAGTAATCTGTGAAGCCTTTGTAGAAACACAAAGCCTTTCCTTATGTGAGGATAGATCAAGGAGATGCCACAAAAAGGGGAAGATTCCAGGAGGTCCCCTATGGAGCTCGGAGCTGGTCTTACCACTGTTCTGCTACTCCTTAAAGCAATCTCATGCTGCAACCCATTCAATTTCAAAAAAGAAAGTCACCATCGTGTCACTGTCTTGCTTAAATCCCATCAGTGGATCCTCTCTACTCTTAGGATAGGGCAGGGTCTTGTATCAGTGACTTGGGCCCTGAAGTACAGGTCTCTTCTATGCTAAAAAGGACCCCAAATAAAGAATAACCTGAATAAATGGTTTGTGAAAGTGACCAAAGAGGGGCCTGGCTCACAGATGTTCTCTCTAGAAGAAATGGATGGGCCAAGCACTTTGTTGACCTTACCTTTGAGAACCAAGGTTAAGTACCTTGAAGGAAGGAGCCAGGTCTTATTCTTCTTCCAGGACCTAGAGCAATACCTGGTTTGGAGAGCATATAAGAGAAATTAAATGCTAGACATGGAGACAAGAAGCTTGGGGTCATACCTTCCCCTGCCACCTATTAGGGCTGGGATTTGGGGCAAGTTGGTGAGCCTCTATTTCTTCTCAGAGTTGCTGTGAGGATTAAATAAGACATGGCAGAGAAGGGTCTGCTCCATTGCCTGGCACAAGGTAAGAAGCCAATATATGGTAGGTGCTATTCAACGAATTACAGGCTCTAGACTTGAGTGTACCAGTAGCAGGTACCTTACTAAAACAGCTTGTATTTTTAGAACCCTTCATCATTTCATCTACAAATAATACACAAATGGACTGAATGTAGTCAAGATTATTACTGTTAAATTTCTTTAGGACTAGACCTAGAACTTCTAAAGCTAATTCAATATCAGATTCTGATTTTCGTTGCTCTACCATTTCTTCACCTCTTACTTGGAGATTGTTTCTTTCTTTTTTAGAGATTTTATTTATGTATTTGAGAAGAGAGAGAATGAGAGAGAGAGAGAGAGCATGACGGGGGTAGGGTCAGAGGGAGAAGCAGACTCCCTTGAGCAGGTAGCCTGATGCGGGATTTGACCCTGGGACTCCAGGATCATGACCTGAGCTGAAGGCAGTTGCTTAACCAACTGAGCCACCCTGACACCCTTGTGTTAGAATGTTAAACATTCTAATGAATGTTTACAAATAAGAACTAAATCACCTACTTTAAAAAAACCTGAAACCTTCTTTTTCAACTTACCCTTCCATATCTCATTTCAGTTCCCTTTAATATTTCATACCCTTAGTCTCTCAAGAGGTTATAGGGCTGTTTTGTAATGGTTTGTTTGTTTTCTTGTTCCAAAAGGACAATCCTTGAATAAAATGTAGAGCACTGCTTAATATTTCTGAACACAACCTCCTGGGGTCCTCTTTTACAGAATATCCAGATATCTCAGAGTAAACCATTTCTTTTCAGAATCCCTCATGGTGGCCCCATCTAACCATATTGGAGATAAGAACCCTTTAATCTATTTAAAGCAATTGATACCCTTTCCAGGAAAATGCATGAAAAATTTTGCACACACTGTTTATGAGAGTTTATGAGCCCCATGAAGTCCACCCATGGTAGCCTTAAAGATGAGTGGTCTCAGGGCACCTCAGTGGCTCAGTCAGTAAAGCAACAGACTCTTGGTTTCAACTCAGGTCGATCTCAGGGTCATGAGATCAAGCCCCGCATCAGGCTCTGCGCTAAGCATGGAGTCTGCTTGGGACTCTCTCTCCCTTTCTCCCTCTGCCCCTCCGCTCTGTTCTCTCTCTCTGAAATAAATAATACATCATTAAATGCTGAAGTTCTTTATGCCTTTAAGAAGAAAGATGAGTGGTCTCCTTTTGAATCTCTACCCTAAGATATTCATTACTAGTAAAAGCTTAAGGTTTACCCCTCCAAGCTCTCCACCTTCCAGACGTATATGCATTTTAACAGGAAGAAACTTGGTCTAACTGAAGGGACTCTAGACCCGGGGAATTGAATTTCAGGCTCTAGCAACAAGTATGCAGTAGAGAAATTCGGGACCAGGAGTACATCATTACTTATTATTTATTTGTTGTGTGGTATCTTTACTTTTTTGAAGCTTCCAATACAATTACGGTTCTGTACCCACAGACACCCAAATCCCCATATTGAAGATTGAATAGCTGGAATCCTGCCTGAACAACTTTGTTTATAAACTTTGTTTATAAACCAGGATCATAAATGTAAAGACAGAGTGCCCAAAGGTTAACACCCTGCTGTTTTACAGGATGAAAACTCGTATTACATCAGTGAAGTGAGAGCCTATCTGACAGTCGCAAACCCAGGTAAGCCGTTAGAGAAGGCCACTCCACCAGCAGTGACACCGTGCCTGGGGTTAGCTCATTTCTCAGCCCATTGAATTTGCTCATCTTCGATGCTGCTTTGGAGAAACCAATGGAGAAGTAACCAGGAGAAGGCCATGCATCTTTGTATGCTTCCGTTTGCTCAGCTGCCTGTGAAGGAAGCTGGACTACATTATGTCAGAGATCGTTATCAGCAACTCGAAAGAGCTTAGTGACTCTGGGACAGATTTGCTAGTGATGGTGCAGTTTCTTCAGTACTCTTGGAATCACGCATTCATTCTACAAAAATGTGGTTAGTGCCAGCTAGGTGCCAAGCCCTGTAAGAGGCAGTAGAAGTGCATATTAGCCAAACATATGGTCCCTGCTGTCATGGAGCTTACATCCTAGAAGCGGGGAGGGGACCACAAACAGGCACATTAAATTATAAGAGACAGTTAAGTAGTATTAAGTCCTATGAGCAAACACAAGCAGGTGGGGGGTGGGGTGCAGAGGACTGGAAAGATATTTTTAGCTGGGCCTTTGGGAAGCTCTCAGGGGAGGAACCTCTCTGAAGAGGTGAGGCTTGAGCAGAGAGATATCTCCATTTGGGGACATCTGGGCCTGGGGAAGGATTTTTCAGGTAGCAGGAGCAACAGATGCACAAGCCCTTAGAAGCCAGCTTGCGCATGTGTTCAGGGAGTGGCGAGTGTCACATGTGTCCGAGAGAGCGAGCAGAGCAACAGAGCCGGTCTGACGGACATCTGGGCCAGAGCATGTAGGGCTTCTGTGTGAGGCAAAGTGAGGACTTTGGATTTGAGTTTAAAGTGTGAAAGGATGTCAGTGGAGGGTTTGATGTAGGCAAATGGTATATCAAATTTACACCGATGAAGATTCTGTTTGGTTGCTGTATCAAGAATGGCCCACAGTAGCATAACAAATAACATGGAGGACATGGGGAGATGGAGAGGAGAGGGAGTTGAGGGAAACTGGAAGGGGAGGTGAACCATGAGAGACTATGGACACTGAAACACAACCTGAGGGTCTAGAAGGGGCGGGGGGTGGGAGGTTGGGGGAACAAGGTGGTGGGTATTAGTGAGGGCACGTGTTGCATGGAGCACTGGGTGTGGTGCAAAAACAGCGAAAACTGTTATGCTGAAAAGAAATTAAAAAAAAAAAAAAAAAAAGGCCCACAGTGGGGCCAGTTGAGAGAACTCTGATAAGGTTCCCATCCAGGAAAGTAATGCTCCCGGTCTCGTGGGGGGAATTTCTCAGGCAACTCAAATGTTTCTCTGGGAAGCCCAGAGTTGGATACAAACCATTGCTGGATACCTCCTTTGTGTCACTTACTGTATGAAGAGTTTTCATATCTGTTTTCTCCTTTTTAAAATTCTATCTCATGATGGGCTTAAGCTTATCTTAAGGAAGCTACGCTAAAGAAACTTGCCAAGAAATGAAAATGTTGAGAAATGTCTTTTTAAAATATAACATATTTTATTGATATTGTTCAAGAGGATATTATTCATGATTATTGGTTAAAAGTAAGTAAGATATCGCAGTTGAGAACTCACTTTCATATATAGTACCTCACTTAGACAAGTGTACTCACAGAGGCTGGGGAATAAATATTGTGCATGCTAACATAAATGTTATCACAAGGTATGGATGAATTTTAGCCAGGAGTCAGGTAGTAATGCCTCAAGAGGCAGGGAAAGGGAAAATGAGACCAGAGGCTGAGTTAGAGGCTGAGAAAGGGGATGGAACAATTCTATGTCCCCCAAACCCAGGCTCAACAGAAGCAGGAGGAGCTGTAGGAGTCGCAGTGATGATAATTTATACATCAGCGGTGGCAGTGGTGGTATCATAAGAGTAGTCAGTTGTAATTACCGTGGTAATGGCTGTTGTAATGTTAGTGGGAGTGATCGAAGTAAACTACCCTGGGATATAACACATGATATAGCAGTGTCCATGGATGATTCAGGGCATCACATAGGGCATTTGAATGTACCTATGCAAGAGTCTACAGTAAGTAGAACAGTGATGAGCAGGAGACACAGTAGTGTAGTGGTGAAGATAGCAGGCTCCAGAGTGAGACTGCTTGAGTCCGAATACCACTTACTAGCTGTAGGCTCTTAGGCAAATAAATATTTTCAGTTTTCTGACTCTCCATTTCCTTGTCTATAAAATGGAAACAGTAGAACTGATCTCAAAAGATTATATGAGAATTAAACAGGACAAGGGTGCCTGGGTGGCTCAGTCGGTTAAGCGTCTGCCTTCAGCTCAGGTCATGATCCTGGGGTCCTGGGATGGAGCCCCACATTGGGTTACCTGCTCAGCAGGGAGTTTGCTTTTCCCTCTGCGCCTTCCCCTTCTTGTGTGCTCTCGCAAAAAGAAAAGAGAAGAAAAGAAAAGGAAAGGAAAGGAAACAAAGAATTAAGCAGGACAGTGCCTGCGGAGTACTTGTGCGGTTATTCCTGGCACATAGCAAGGAGACCCTTAATGTGGAAGGCTACCTTAGACACAGGCAAACACACCCACAGAGGCAGGAAAGGAGGGAAACTTTCAAGCCCCCTCATTAATAGTCCATGGGTATTCCTTTCAGGCACAACTTTCGTAAATTCATGAAGGTCCATAGTCTGGTCCTCAATTGTGAGAGCTGTCAGCAAGCACCCCCTCCATCTCTTCAAGGAGACATTTAAACCAAGGTCATGAAACTGATGTATAAAATCAAAATGCAAACGTGTGTGTTTATCATGCAACTATTTCTTATGGTAATTGCCAAGGGGACTAGACAGTTGGGTCCTCTGGCCAGTGAACTTTCTCCCATTTAAGAAGCCAAAATATAATCAGAAGGGTGTAGGATGAATGTAGCATTAGAGCAGATGGAATTAATTATATGATTAAAATGTTTAACCCCACCTGCCTTGAAGCATATGCTTCCTTGAAAAGGGTGTACCTGTCCTAAAACAGCGGCAGTCCCTGAGCAGGTTTTTCTCTCCCCAGCAGCACTCAGGTAGACAGAGATGGGCCTCTCCCTTCTCTGTGTCCCTATGGATGGATATAACACCCCTGCAAATGATGGGATCAGCCTGTCCTTTTGCTCTATTAATACAGTCTGGTAACATGCAGATGCTCCACTTGGTGACTGCACATGTCTGTTCTGATTCACTAAGGGTTCATGTGACTGTCACAGAGAGCAATCTTACTTCTCTTATTTCTGAGGTTTTTGCGGGCACTTCTCTGTAGTCCCCAAGCACTGACAATAGTCCCTACCAACTCTGCCCCCAACGATTCAAGACAACTGAAGAAAAATTTCCTAAACATTCTCATTTCAATGTTATCACATTCTAATTTATGTGAGTTTGCCCTACATACTACCAGAATAATAATACCAGTTATAATAATAATAATAATACATAATACCAGAAAAAAGTCCCCATAGAGCACCAGAGTGGGTTTCCATGAAGAGAAGGCAGAACCCCTGAGAGCCACATCTCAATGAAGGCCATTGAACTACACATGAACCCCTGGTAACAGCTGACACTCAACGGATATATGCCAACAAGTGTCCGTATTTCATTCTTGTGTTTTCAGAGAAAATTTACCAAGGAATGAAAAGTTCTGTGGTGATGTTTGAGACTGTGGTTGGGCATTCCTTCAAATGTGTGAGTGAACAGAGCGTCCAGTTGTCAACCCACCTTCAACTGAAAACAATGAATGTCCAATATCAAGCCTTTGATTTCGAAGATGACCACTTTGGAAATGGTAAGTCAAGTCTTCATCATGTCGCCAACAAAAACTTCGGAGACCCAAGGGTAGTTTCAGGTTGTTTTGTGTGTGTCTAACTGTCAAAAGGGATAAGAATCACATGAGCTTCCTACAACAGTATGGTTCCACAAAGCTCTAAGGGCCAAGTTTCTCTAACTTTCCCTCCTGCCATCCCTTTGAGTCAATACCAACCTCAAAATTGGACACTACCAAGTTCATGTCCACCAGTCTCCCACAGCAGGGTACATTCTCCTTGCATGATGTATTCTGACTCCTCGGGTATATTTGGAGACTTTAAAGATCCTGAATAGTAGTAATATCTAAAATTCAAGATTTCAGAATAGATTTTTTTTTCCCACTTGCAGAGGGAAAAAAGAAAGTTGTAATAATAATGTTGGGCCCCCTCTTCTCAATTATGAGTTTAATTCCCCTGGCTAGAGCTTCCTTATACTTGGTGTTAGTTTCTATGCAACTTCTGCTTTGAGTTCTAACCACCACAGAGAGAAGCAGGTCCTAGGCAGAAGGCCAGGGACAGATGAGGGTGACTTTCTGAAAAAGCCTTTTTTTCCCTTCTGGGAAAATGGGTTACAGGATTGCTACATATGTCCAGGAATTGAATTTCAGTTTCTAAAACATTCCTCTCATAATAACTAAGAACATTATGAGTACCTCTCAATTTTCATAAATAGATTTAGTTAGACGTTTAGCTATAAATTAAATTTCTGGAATGTGAATCCAACTTCTCTTAGTGTTCCATTATAAACTTGAAAGTGTCGACAAAAACCTTCTGATACACTTGCTGGGAGGCATTGAGCAGAATAAGGATTAAAGTGTTGCTGGCCTCGGATCCCCTGATTTCTGTAGGTTTTGTCTGGAGTCCTCAAACCTCTGCCACTGTTTTGGACCTTTACCACAGTGCTAAGATAAAAATATTAAAATTTCTTAGTAGGTGTGGGCTGCACTTTGTCATCTCGTCTCAAAACTTCCAATTTGGGGAAACTTACAAATTCATGATGAAGGTTTGAAAAGCCTCTGTAATTCATCATGTGGTCTTAAAACATAAGGTACACACTTGCTCTTCCTCCCCCTCCAAACCTCTATGAAACAGGAAGTGAGCAGGTGGGAAATCGTGTAGTGGCAGAGGTGAGAAATAAAACCTTTCGGCAACATACACCTGGCCTCTCCTAGCAGTGTCCCCAAGGAGATATAGAAAATTTATCTTTTCATTTTTTCCTGCCCTTCCTCCCCCTTTCATATAATTCTCAACCTCCCACATTCTCAACCCATTTTAGAGAGCTAAAATCCCAGAGCCTGTAAAAGGTTTCTCCAGTACCTGGAGCCCCAGGCTGTACACCAGCAACCTTTAAGAAGCAGAGTCTGGATAGAAAACTTTGGCCATGCAATTTGGGGTGGGTCTCTGTTGCCAGAGGTGGGAAAACTTGGCCTCAGAACTTACCCGGGGTTACAGGTCTGATCCTGACTCTCTGGACCAAACTGACGTTTCCCAAAGTTGGATCTGCCTCCTAACAGCAAGAGAATCACCTGGGCCCCACCTCCAATGCACTGAATCATAATTTCCTGGGTGTGGGGACAGGATATCTGCAATTGAAGTGATCACAACCACTACACACTTCCGGTCATCGCATTGACTTTTCCCTCCTCGTTTTCACCTATCCATGTCTGAGGCAGCTGGTGGGAAGCCCAGAAGCTTCGCCTTTCCCCCGGGTTTCCTTCTCTGCATGGCTGAGGCAGGCAGGGGCAGTATCACTTCCCAGCATTGCGGCCAGCCTATAACACCTGTTACTCTGACTTCAATTGCAGCGGATGAATGCTTCACTGACAGAATCAGGAGAGAAAACCCTGTGGCCGTGGGCCTGAGTATCGCAGTACTGCTTGTCGTTTTGCTAACAGCATGTCTCGTGGCCAGCAAGAGGCCCAGTAGAGGATATGAACGCATGTAAAGCCCCACCTTCTTCAAAATGCGCAAGGTTAAGGCCTTGGGTATTCTGACTTCATATTCAGCCTGAAGTGAAGGGATCGGTTTTTCTACTTGCCTATCCCACCCTCCCAATCTGATTAGGAAACCTGGTTTTCCGCTGTGGGGCCATTGAAAGGCTACCTAAAAGGTAGCCTCCATCCACTTTCTCCTGTTGGCACAGGGAGGCTGTGCCATATGGGCTTGAATTCCACCCTCCACACCTGATAATACAGGGCTGGCTTCAAGAATTAGGGACAAGAGTCAGGGACATGAAGAAGGTGCTTGGGAGAAGGAGAAAGCAAATACCTAAAGGGAGAATGATAAGAAAGACATTTTCAAACTGTACTGATTTTTCTTATACATTTTTAAGAGTCTCAATATCCAGTTTTTAAAAAATTATAGTTATAAAAATTCATTTAAAATAGATTCTAAAGTGATTTTAAACTCCCAGATTTTGCCCAATTCCTGATTTACTTGAATTACAGAATGGTGTTAATAGACTATTGTTCTTAAAAAGACATTATATGCTATTATAATGTAATACTAGTAAAAAAAAAACAACAACAACAACTAGATAACTTCCCAACATTTCATTTAAAAAAAAATGTTTTTTTTTTTAATGTAAAGCACCCACCACAGATCTTGGCAAACAACAGAGGCTCCATAAATTTTAGTTCTCCAACTTCTTCACCTTCATTTGTTGTCTGTCTCCTTCACATTTTTTTTTCTGCTTTATCTCTGTTTTTCTTTGACCTTTAGTCTGTACTTGCAAATTTGTTAATTTGGGCCATTGTGGGGGAGGGGATGTAGACAAGCATCAAAACAATCAGGAATTGCAAATAGAATAGGTAGATCTATCCCAGAGTATTACCCACTTTCCTCTTAAGCAAACATTTACAAAACAAAAAACAAAAAATAAAAAAAACCATAAACCAGGAGATTCCTGATTGGGAGAGATTGATATGTGCAGGAAAAATTCTATCAGATATGGCTTGGAATGTTATTCATGATTTTCTGTTACATTGTTTAAAGAGGAGAATTGAGGAGGCACCTGGGTTGCTCAGTCTGTTGAGCCTGTGACTCTAGATCTCCCCTCAGATCTTGATCTCAGGGTCCTGAGTTCAAGCCTGGCCTTGGGCTCCCTGTTGGACACAGAGCCTATATTAAAAAAAAAAAAAGAAAGAAAGAAAAGAAAAAAGAAAAAGAAAAAAAAAGTAAATAGGAGAATTGAGGTTTTTATTTCAAAAAAAAAAGGGGGGGGGGGAGTAATGGGCTTCTGGGTGTTTTTAATTGCTTTTACTAACAGACGTGTTCTTCTTTTTCTTTATTTGCCAGAGGTGCCATTCATTGTTTTTAACAGGAAGTTTATGAACCTTGGCAACAGCTCCATAACCTCTGCTTATCTAGGGCATGTTCTGGCTTTCCCTGGAAGGATTTTAGCTCTCTCCACTTTCTCAGAAGTGAGGGGGTAGGGAGGGCACACAGCAGCTTCGAGAGCTTTAAGAGTCCCTAGAACGTTTGGAGTGTTAGGACATTCCTTTTTCCTCCTTACAACAGGAGGTGTTGAGGAAAATCTGGGCTGTGCGAGGAACTGGTGTTTCCCAGAGTGACTCAAGCTTACCAGCAAGGGCTTGCTTTTGGAGAGATGCCATCTCCATCTCCAGCAGGACCTCCAGCAGGTCCCTCCAGCAGCCATCCACAAATACCCTGCTCCCCACTCCCCTTTCCAGCTCTGTCTCAAGTGTGCTCAAGAGCTTCTATACCAGGAGCACTAGTTGCTTATTACCGTGCCACTGACCAGCCTGTAGAATGACTAATGGGAGGTTACTCTTCGAGTGTGTGGAAATTTCCATGGGAAGGGACGTGGAGTTAAAATCAAGAAGAGAGGGATAAGGCAGTTCACATAAATTCAATTTTCCTTTCTACCATCTTCAGTGAGTTCTTTGGGGTGACAACTGCTGCTTAGAGTCCTGTTATCAATGAATTAACATTCTAGTAAGCAAAAAAGAGCAAAGGTTTCATTTGGAAGACTAGTAAATATACCCCAATGCGTTCCTGCCCTGCAGTTCTGCCCACTTTCTGTAGTGGTTTCTGGGGAGGGTCCCAGATCGCAACTGCCTCCCCCGCCCCTGGGTTCCTCTGGTGCTGTCCCCGAGTCCTACTCTCCCGGCTGTAGTTCCAGGGGTCCCAGGCTTAGTGCAGAGCGCTGCTGGTCACTTTCTGGGATCCCCTCCACCCCGACCGAAACCCTAGGTTGGGGGGCGCTGCTCTGTGGGCCTTTCCGGCAGGCCCTGCTTGCCCCTTACCTTTAGCGCACCTGCTGCTTGCCCGTCCTGAGGGTTTCAACTCCATTTTTCTCTTATGCCGAGGGTAGAGAATCCTGAATTCACCCTTCCCAGTACAACCCATTTAGGGATGATAGAAACCTTCAGGAACGCCCAGCTAGAGATAACCTATCCATTGTTAATTTTGATGTGTTTCCCTGGCATGAATATTGTTTTGTAAACTGGAGCGTACAGAGCACACAATTTGGAATCCTTTGTTACGTGTGCATCATAAGCATTTCTCTGTGCTATTAAAGGTGCAAAATGTCATTATTACAGCTGCTATGAATACGCTTCAACATTCTATAATAATTTACTTAATTATTGTGTTGTTGAGAATTTTTATTGTTTTTAGGTTTTCACGAATACGTAGTGATTAAAGAATTACACATGAATTGCAAAACAGACAAGACATTGCTTAACAAATGTGTATAAATGTGTGCCTGAATTTCGCTTTTGCCTCATAAACTGTTTAAAATGGTTATAATTTATTCTGCAGTACTGATTCTTGATTTTTAAGAAAAAATGGAAACAAAAGAAATACTTGTAGATGGTTTAAAGATTTTATTATGGAAATATATGAAAAGAAAAAGCAGAGCTAAAATCGTGACTAGAATTTCCCTCACAGAATTTCCTTCCTCATTATCAAATAGAATGGGGGGGTGTTTAAAATCATCAGTGGCAGTCAAGATATAATCTAATGTAATAAAGTTTTAAAACTGGTGAACAAAAGAGAAAAAAGATTCAGAAGAACAGTTGAGAGGACAGCAGAGCTGGGCTCTGGACACCTGTTCCCCCCAGTACACTCACCAGGAAGCCATATGATGAGAGAAAAAAGTCTCTTGAACACTTAACTACCATTCCTAAAACTGGAGAGAAAAAGACTGGTTATTTCACTCTTCTCATCTAGGAGTAGTGAAAATGGCTACTGGGAAGAGGAGGCAGAGTGAACACAGAGACTGATGGAGGTGAACTGGGGAGCCAACCCCAGGTCACTGGATATCCCCAGGATGTAGCTAAGTCCCAAGGTACAGAAAAGAAGATAGACTCCAAATAGATAGCTTAATGGGAAACATTAACTGATCTCAGACAACTGGGAAGAAAAACCCTAATTTACCTGAATGATATTAAAGGTAACGCAATGTCCTGGATGAGATGCTCAAGGATGAGCCGAAGAAGACTGCCTGGCTGGTCAGTCGGTGGAGCCGGCAACACTTGATCTGGGGTTTGTAAGTTCAAGTCCCATGCTGGTTGTAGAGATTTCTCAAAAATTAAAAAATCTTTAAAAAAAAGGAATATGCAAGATGAAAACAAGCTCTATGACCACTATGCAAAATTACTGCTGCAAAATAACATAAGACTTACATTAGATCAAAATATGGCTATAGAGTTTAAGTTTTGCAAGATGAAAAATATTCTGGAAATGGGTAATGGTGATGGTTATAATGAAAGAGTGAGGTGAACGGGAGATTACACTCCTACAAGTGAGCAAATTGGGCATCTGCCCTCTGTGCAGAGTCTGTTCAAGGTTCTCTCTCCCTTTCCCTCTTCCTCCCCCTCTGCCCCTTCCTCCACTTGTACTCTCTCTCTCTAAAAAATAAATAAATAAAAATCTTTAAAATGTATTGTTAAACGAAAAAAAGCATAATGTACAACAATAGTGAGAAAAGGAGGGGATGCCTGGATGGCACAGTTGTTAAGCATCTGCCTTTGGCTCAGGTCATGATTCCTGGGATCGAGCCCCACATTGGTCTCCCTGATCTGCAGGAAGTCTGCTTCTCCTTCTACTCCCCCTGCTTGTGTTCCCTCTCTTGCTGTCTCTCCATCAAAGGAGTAAATAAAAATCTTAAAAAAGAGAGAGAAAAGGAGGAAAAATATACTTTGATTTTTGCTTATGTCTGAGAGATTGGAAATGTATATAAAAAGCCAAATGGTTGGGGCGCCTGGGTAGCTCAGTGGGTTAAAGCCTCTGCCTTCGGCTCAGGTCATAATCCCAGGGTCCTGGGATCGAGCCCTGCATCAGGCTCTCTGCTCAGCAGGGAGCCTGCCTGCTCACCCCTCTCTCTGCCTACTTGTGATTTCTGTCAAATAAATTTTAAAAAAATTTAAAAAGCCAAATGATTATGGCAGGGGGAACCGAGATGGGAAAGGGTGAAAGTGGAACTTCTCAATGTACAGCATTTTGTAGTATTTTGACTTTGAATTGTGAATGTGTTATATATTTGAAACAAATTTTTTAACCATAGGAAATATATAGAATTGAAATAATGTAAACCCAAACAATGATTGAAAAAAGAATATATCTATTCGAAGTTTGAATTGGGAGGAAGAGAGATAGAAGGGAATCTGCCTGTGCTCATCTTTCAAAACACTATCAATAGATAATGTCTAAATTGGAAACACAGGATTTAGAAAACATATAATGTCCTGTGATTTATTTCATAACCCTCTTAATTCATTTCATAATCCTTTAGTGTGTATTTATAATCTCTTTTTTGAAACTTAAAGGGATCTTTTATGAAACAATACTTCCTGAGACAAAGATACATTAATTTGAAGTTCAGTAACTGTCCCAGTTTTGTTTTAGCTTTTTTTTCTTCTATGAAATCAAATTAAATGAAAATCAGCAATTTTGGTAAAATAGCACTTGCATGATCCTATACTAATACAAGTGCTTGTACTTATTTTTCTACCCATCCATCCTTGTAGGTGTAGAGAAAGATGTCTGAAGTTATATTGGTTCATGTTTTAGCAAGGATAATTTCTGGGTGGGTGATTTTCAGGTGATTGGTTTTGTCAGGGGTCCAGGGGAGGGTTGCCCAAAATGTTCCACAAAGGCATATTAATTATTTTGAATTGAAGCTACTTGGGAAGCAAGGACGTCCATAGATCCTCCCTGTCACCCTGAAAGCAGAAAATTAATGTCCCATGTGAAAGCTACCGTTCCTGTACTAAGAAGTAAAAAGACACTCTTATCACCTGAGAAAGGAACTTGAAAGCCAAAAAAGCTATAGAAACAAACCCTGTTACTTTTTACTAACCTACCATCTCAGCCCAAATTCCACTTAGAATTCCTTACTAATTGAAACTTCCAAACATCTGTTTTCTTTATCCTATCAATTCCTCACAAGTATATTATCTCTTTGTTTAAAATGTATCAAAACTGCCTGCCTTGGTCATTTCTTTGGGTGTCAGTTTCATTATTGGCCCTCTGTGCACACATAATAAAATTAAGGGTTTTTTTCTCCTATTAATCTGTAATTCTTAAACCAATTGGAAGACTCTTGGAGGAAAGAAGAAATTTCTTCCTCTCCTACAGTTTTTTACTTTTTTGTGAGCTTTTATAAATCATCTCAATTATTTATAGTGAGAAAATTCCATTTTAAAAAAATAGAATGATGTTTCTTTAAGCATACAGCACGCACACACACACTCAGATATGTACAGAAGAAGCAAATGCCTTCAAAGGTTTGCAGTGATTCATTCAAGTGGAAGGACTGCGGTGATCAGATAATTATTTTCTTTGTGTACTTTTCTGAATTTTAAAAACATTTCAGCAATGTGACATTAAATAGTATAAAACTAGTATAAAACTAAATATATAAATATATATATTTATATATATATTTATATATATATAAATATATAGTATAAATAGTATAAAACTAAATAGTATATATGGAGAGTAAAAGTTGCTCTCGGGGTGCCTGGGTAACTCAGTCTGTTAAACATCTGCCTTTGGCTCAGATCATGATCCCTGGGTCCTGTGATCAAGTCCTACATCGGGCTCCCTGCTCAGTGGGGAGTCTGCTTCTCCTTTTTCCTCTGCTCCTTGACCCTGCTCCTACTCTCTCTCCCTCTCAAATAAATAGATAAAATCTTTTTAAAAAAATAAGATTTTATTTATTTATTTGAGAGGGAGAGAGAGCACACAAGAGCCAGGGAGAAAAGGCACAAAGGGAGAGAGAAGCAGAGTCACTACTGAGTGGGGAGCTGGATGTGGGGCTCAATCCCAGGACCCTGCGTTCATGACCTGCGCCAAAGGCAGACTCTTAACCTACTGAGCCACCCAGGAGCTCCGAAATAAAATCTTAAAAAAAAAATAAAGTTGCTCTCTCTACTCTCATCCTAGCCCTTCCCCAGTATCTTGCTTATCTTTTCACTTCAGGTGCACGGGCCCATTTGTTTGTATTCATGCAACCCTCTGCAGATCTTAGGGGACTTCTCTGTCAGCACACAGATCTACCACATTCTTTGTGTGGCTACATTATATTGTATTGTATGGATATGACATTTTAAATTTTGGATGGATATCTAGATTATCCACTTTGTTCTCATGAAATGAGATTATTGTAACATGTCTTCGTATATTCACATGAATATATCGTTAGTGTAAGTTCCTAGTGGTGGAATTACTTTAGGGTATGTGTTCTACATTTTTTGGGGTATTTTTTTCCAAATCATTTTAATCAAATTAACTTCTTAATTTGTCAATGTTCTTTTCTATCTAAGAAATACATGTGTGTGTGTGTGTGTGTGTGTGTGTGTAACAGGGTTGCCTGGGTGTCTCAGTCAGTTAAGTGTCTAACTCCTGATTTCGGCTCAGATCATAATCTCAGGGTCCTGGGATCGAGCCCTGTGTGGGGCTCTGCACTCAGCGGGAAGTCGGCTTGAGATTCTCTCTCCCTTTGCCCTTCCCCCACCTCATGTGTGCCTGCTCTTTCTCTCTCTAAAATAAATAAATCTTTGAATTTAGATACATATATAGAAATACATATATAACAAAATTGTGTACTCTAAAAGGGCTTGTGAAAAGCAACATTTCCCTGTCCTTCTTCTAAGAGACAAAGTACTTTTAACTAATTTTAATGATTTCTTATTGTAACTACTTTGGTAATTCTTTTTAAAAATGTTCTTTCTTATTTCTTAATTTATTAGCTTTAAACTACTTATTATGGCAGATAAGGGTTTCATACTCTTACACCATTACTTTTATGGTTATATCACTGTTTTTTGCTAAATTAATAAGGTATATATTATTATAATTATGTAAATATTTCCACTGCCATGTCAAAAGTGTAGGACAAGCACAGTTCCTGCCTTGTAGAGATTTGTTGTTTCCTGGAATCTCTATCATTCGCTCTCCCCTGGTCCCTTCTCATTCTTTTTTTCTCTGACCTCAGGTGAGAATTGATCCTTGACTCATTTTGATATTGGTTCATGCAAGGATCTCATGGATATATTCTCTTTCTGTCTCTTTCTTTTTCTTCTAAGATATTATCCTAATATTTGAAATTTTGACTAAAATTTTTCTTTGCATGTGGTGTAAAACGAAGATGATAGGAAGTTTTACCTTACAAATCCTTGCCCCCACCTTATTCTTCCATCCGATTCTCCCCTTAGCCACCCATAGGCAATTACTTTTATCATGCATTCTTATCCTTCCAAGTTTTCTTTAGGTAAATGCAAGCAAATATATCTTCATTTCTTCTTTATTTACACAAAGCGTTGTAGGACTATATTCATTTTTCCATGCATTGCTTTTCCCCCCTTAACATATACTGGAGATTTTTCTTTTTTGACGCACAGTGTTACAGTAGTTTCAGGTGTACAACATAGTGATTCAACTTCTCCATGGGTTATGCTATGCTCACAAGTGTAGCTACTGTCTGTCACCATGCATGCCATTACAATATTATTGACTCTATCCCCTAGGCTGTGCCTTTCATTCCTGTGACTCATTCATGCCATAATTGAAGCCTGTATCTCCCATTCCCCTTCACCTACTCTGCCCATCCCCTCAGCTTCCTTCCCTCTGGCAACCAACAGTTTGTTCTCTGTATCTATAGGTCTGATTTTGCTTTGTTTGTTTATTCATTTGTTTTGTTTTTCTAGATTCCACATATGAATGGAAATCATATGGTACTTGTCTTTCTCAGTCTGACTTATTTCACTGAGCATAATACCCTCCAGGTCCATCCATGTTGTTGCAAATAGCAAGATCTCACCCTTTCATGGCTGCATAATATTCCATTGTGTGTGCATACCACATCTTCTTTATCCATTCATCTACTGGCTCTTATCTATCCTTGGATAAGATATAGATATAGTTTTCTACTTATGTGTGTTCAATGACATTCCCTCTTTTCCTCGGGGCTCTCCATCTTTCTCCAATGGGAGACTGATTACATTTTAAATGAACTGAATAAGCACTCTCCAATGAAATAAAGAAAAAAGTTTTGACAAATTTACAAACTCTCATTTTTAAGCTCTTATGAATATTTAGGTCGTTTTCTAATGTTTTTAGCTCATTAAATGCAATAAAAAGAACGTTAAGTGTAGCAAAAATGTTTTACATTTTTGAAAACATGGATAAACATCACACATTTTCAAGAGATCATGTGTAATCTAACAAAAGTCTCTTTTATGTAAACACATTCTACTTTGCAGAGAGCACATCTGGAAGAAAATGGGTTTAACGATTATTAAATATTGAATAATTGTTGAGAAGATAAGTGTGTCTTATTTAATCTTTCAACAATTTCATATATTATTTGTATATATATTTGTATATATATGCTGTATACAAATATATATACTATACATTGTATACAGTATATATTCGTATATATATATTATGAATGAGGAAATTGCAAGGTTCGATAACTCATCCCAGTTCACACAGTTAGTGGTGGAATTAAAAGTCAAGCCCAGTTGTGTGTCAACTATACTTAAATTAAAAAAAAAAAAGTCAGTTTAGGATTTGAATCTAAAGATCATATCCTTCCTACTCTAGCCCGCTTTCTGGTCTGTCCTCACTGAACCTTACCTGCTATCTTGTATTTTTTTTTTTCTCTCTCTCTTAGTGGACGAGTGTTCGTCTGACTACACA
This sequence comes from Meles meles, assembly GCF_922984935.1. Lineage (NCBI taxonomy): Eukaryota > Metazoa > Chordata > Mammalia > Carnivora > Mustelidae > Meles > Meles meles. The sequence goes on from NC_060069.1 coordinate 56,122,201, forward strand.
ATTGTGCTTCCTGTTATTGGGGCCATTGTGCTTGGTCTCTGCGCTGTGGGTTTGATTGTCTATGGAATCCGCCTAAGACGCGAATCATCTGGATACCAGAGAATCTAATTGGTGCCCAGGGGAAAAGAATGTAATGGTGTTTAGAGAGTTCTTTCATCGGTTCCAGGATATTGGGGATATTTCCAGGATATTTCCTTGGAATTTGTGCTTCCAACAATGTAAACCACCATCTTTCACAAACCCCAAGTCATTTCTGATTGAAGTTCAAGGAGCAAATCAATTTCTGCAGAGTGTTTGTTCATTTTATGAAAGATCTAGTGAGTTGTTTCAGAGTATTTTCCAACTTCCTGCAAAATATTTTAACCATCCCTAAGTCAACATTTGAGATATGTTAAATTAACATAATGTATGCAAAGTGGTATATGCTTCCAAATTATAAACTAAAATGTCAATTGTAATTAAAGCTACCTGTGCACATTGGGGATTTTATTTTATCCTTCATCTTTCCCATTAAAAAAAATGCCTCTACTTTACCTATGAAATGGACTTCTAGTGCTTTTACTCTCCATGTTTTATATGATATACATATATCTGATGACCTGCTTGCTTCCTTTCCACATTAATTTTTTAAAAATCATGAAAAAAACCTACCATATCACAGGTTGTCTAGGTTTGATGTGAAACCAACAAGAAGAACAATTCAATTTTTAATCTTGATGACTCCTCCTTCAGAATCACTAGAGACTCAGAACTCGGTGGCTATGGACAACAGAATTCACTAATAAGCCAGAAACAATAGCCCTTAATTTTTTTTTAGTGTGTCTTTTAAAAAAAATTTTATTAATTTTTTTTTATTTCTTTTCAGCATAACAGAATTCATTGTTTTTGCACTACACCCAATGCTCCATGCAATACATGCCCTCCTTAATACCCACCACCTGGCTCCCCCAACCTCCCACCCCCCCCACCCCTTCAAAACCCTCAGGTTCTTTTTCAGAGTCCATAGGCTCTCATGGTTCATCTCCCCTTCCAATTTCCCTCAACTCCCTTCTCCTCTTCATCTCCCTACGTCCTCCATGTTATTTGTTATGCTCCACAAATAAGTGAAACCATATGATAATTGACTCTCTCTGCTTGACTTATTTCACTCAGCATACTCTCTTCCAGTCCCATCCATGTTGCTACAAAAGTTGGATATTCATCCCTTCTGATGGAGGCATAATACTCCATCTTGTATATGGACCACATCTTCCTTATCCATTCGTCCGTTGAAGGGCATCTTGGTTCTTTCCACAGTTTGGCCACCGTGGCCATTGCTGCTATAAACATTGGGGTACAGATGGCCCTTCTTTTCACTACATCTGTATCTTTGGGGTAAATACCAGTAGTGCAATTGCAGGGTCATAGGGAAGCCCTATTTTGAATGGAAAAAATATACAATGGAAAAAAGACAGTCTCTTCAATAAATGGTGCTGGGAAAACTGGACAGCTATATGTAGAAGAATGAAACTCAACCATTCTCTTACACCGTACACAAAGATAAACTCGAAATGGATAAAAGACCTCGACATGAGACAGGAATCCATCAGAATCCTAGAGGAGAACATAGGCAGTAACCTCTTTGATATCAGCCACAGCAACTTCGTTCAAGATATGTCTCCAAAGGCAAAGGAAACAAAAGCAAAAATGAACTTTTGGGACTTCATCAAGATCAAAAGCTTCTGCACAGCAAAGGAAACAGTCAACAAAACAAAGAGGCAACCCACGGAATGGGAGAAAATATTTGCAAATGACAGTACAGACAAAAGGTTGATATCCAGGGTCTATAAAGAACTTCTCAAGCTCAACACACACAAAACAGATAATCATATCAAAAAATAGGCAGAAGATATGAACAGACACTTCTCCAATGAAAACATAGCCCTTAATTTTTTTTTTAACACATCTATGCCAGACACTAGGCTAAGTTTAGATACAGCCCATTTAACTCTCACAACTTATAGATGAGTAAACTCAAACTTCCCTCCCCTCCATGTCACCAGCTCACAAGTGGCAGATGCAGAATTTGAGTGCCAGCTGGTCTGTGGTAAGATCTCTGGACTTTTCACTACACCATTGACACTGACTGCTGCCTGAAGACTCACACCAGCACACGCTCCTTTTTCACAGAGAAAATTAATTTCTCCCGAGTCATGAGAGATTAGGAGACACGAAATGAGAACTTGATAGGTAATGAAATAGCTGATCTTCAACAAAGTTCTCTACTTCCTTGAAGGGGGACTGGGGGACTCTGAATGAAAAACACGGGTTTCTTATTTGTATAGGATTGTGCCGCTGTGGCTCTAAAGATAAAGGAATGGAGGAAACTTCTTAAGTCATTTTTTATTTCTTTGAAAATAGAGAAATCTAACCACCAACCACCTTTTCTTTCTTGATTGTAGATCCCCCTCTTGTGGTAACTTGCTTCTTCTGCACTGTTACAGGCACATTTTCTATTCTAATTCACATTATTCAGTAGAGCAACCTGCCAAGAATTGAATTCCTGCTTGTTTTTACAACTAAAGGAAGGAGCTAAGTCTACTAACGGAAAAGACCACATAACCCTAGCATTCTTTAGGAAAGGAATAATTCAGGTCCCCCTAGAAGACATGTTGACTTTCTTGACTTGTTCTGTTATGAGTCAATAGGGTTGGCAAGATTCTCAGTTTAGTCTTAATAGAGTATTGAATTGTATTAGAAGTTTTTGTAATAAAAACTTTATTTGGAGGTGAATTTATGTCATTCCTGTCTTATAATTTGATTTTTGTTTACTATTGTAGTGGAGGTTCTTGCTTGAATCAATGCAGTACATCATCTTTCTATGACTCATTTTGTTCTATTCTCTACCACCATTTTACTACTAACTAGGAAGACCTAATGAGAGAATCTGAATTTTTGAGAAGAAAACCACATTAAACCTATAAATTAAATCTCTCAACTTTTAGACCAGACTAACTGACTAGATTACTGGTATACTTGACTGCTGCCACCATTTATCCATTCATTTACTCATTCATTCAACCAACATCAATTAAGGCCTTACTAAATGCCAGACACTCTGGTAGGGGCTGAGATAAATAAGAAGTCCTGTATGAGCTGTATTAGTCCTGTATAGCTATGGAACAAGGTAACCCAAAACTTAGCAGACTAAAAGAACACATATTTATTATCTCACACAGGTTCTGAGGGTCAGAAATCCTGGAGCAGCTTAGCTGGGTGGTTCTGGTACAGGTTCTCTTACAGTTCTCTTACAGTTAAGCTGTCATCTGAAAGTTCAACTAGGGCTGAAGGCTCTGCTTCCGAGTTCCCATCATGCAGCATATCTACAGGAATGCTCACAACATGACAGCTGACTTTCCCCAGGTGAGTGGTTCAAGAGAGAGAGACTGACCTCCTATTCACAAAGTTACATACCATCACTTGTGTTGAATTCACACCAACCATCTCTGGTATGTTATGGGAGTGAAGACCAGGAGAGGTAGAAATCAGTGGGGGCCATCTTGGATGCTGGCTACTCCAGGTCCATTGTCAAGGTTGAATTACTGGTTTACTTTTTGGGGGCAATTCAGGTAAATAAATTCCAGTATGTACACAGAGAAAAGTGGCTTAATAGGAAACTATACAAACGGTAATGATGGTAGGACCCTATCCAGCCTGCTGCCAACTCTGCTCCAAGTAGAGCACCTCCCCAGGAGAGCAGCCCCTCAACCTCTGGTGCTAACAGTCTATTGACCATCTGCTGTTCAGGCAGACTTGCCTGTTCACCACGCCTGGTTGTTGGCTCATTGGTCTACAATGTTAATTGATGGCTTTGCCTCAAGAATTTGTTAACTCTTTGTCATAATATAATCCAAAGAGATCTGGACCACACAGATATCCCACAAGACATCACATTGAACAATTATTTTGATGACATTATGCTAATTTGACAGGACAAGCACAGAGCCATTCTTATGTTGGAGGCCTGGGGAAGACATGTGTATTACAAGGAAGTAGGAGACAAACCCGATGAAGATTTAGGTAGGGACTGACAAATTCATTGACGTTTTTAGGGACAGGATGTCAGAGGCATGCCAGATATTCCCCCCCACCAAATAAAACACAAATATTTTGCATCTTGCATCCTTTCCATGAAGAAGAAACCATATGGCGCCTGGGTGGCTCAGTGGATTAAGCCTCTGCCTTTGGCTCAGGTCATGATCTCAGGGTCCTGGGATCGAGTCCCACACTGGGCTCTCTGCTCAGCAGGGAGCCTGCTTCCCTCTCTCTTTCTGCCTGCCTCTCTGCGTACTTGTGATCTCTCTCTGTCAAATAGATAAATAAAAATCTGAAGAAAGAAGAAGAAGAAGAAGAGGAAACCATAGAACCAGGTAGGTCTTTTTAGGGTCTAGAGACAACATTACACAGCTAGGAAAATTCCTCTGGTCCATTTACCAGGTGACATAGAAAGCTATCAGTTTTTAATGGGGCCAGAGCAGGAGAGGGCAGGACAACAACTCTAGGCTTTAATGCAATCAGCTCTGCTGCTTGAGCTGTACAATCAGGCAAACCTCATGTTGGAGGTATCAGTGGTGGGGAAACATACATTATGGAATTTTTGGCAAACTCCATTGGGAGAATCATAACACAGGCCCTGAGTACTCTGGAGGCCATGCCATTTGTTGCAGAAGAATAGAGGCTCTTTAACATACAGCTCGTGGCATGTTACTGGGTCCTGGAACACTTGACTTTAAGACACTGTTACCACATACCCAGAATTGCCCAGGTTGAGCTGATTTCTGTCAAATCCACTAAGTGATAAAGTCAGTCTTTTTTTTTTTTTTTTAAAGATTTTATTTATTTGACACACAGAGAGAGATCACAAGCAGGCAGAGAGGCAGGCAGAGAGAGAGGGGGAAGCAGGCTCCCTGCCAAGCAGAGAGCCCGATGCGGGGCTCAATCCCAGGACCCTGAGACCATGACCCGAGCCGAAGGCAGAGGCCTTAACCCACTGAGCCACCCAGGTGCCCCTGAAGTCAATCTTAAAATGGTAATAGGACAGAGGTCAGTAAATTACAGTTCATGGTTAGGCCATCCGCTTTGGTAAATAGTTTTGTGTTTATGTATTGTCTACAGCTGCTTTACAACAGCAGAGTTGAATAGTTGTAACAGAAACCGGTCCACAAAACTTAAAATATTTACTATCTTCCCTTTTACAGAAAACTTGCCAGGACTTCAGGTAGTTAAATGTTTAAATTTATGAGAAACTGCTGAAAGGTTTTTTTCCAAAATGGTGTTTATCTTTCTCCATCTAAGTTTACTCAACATAATGTCTTTCCAGGTTCATCCATGTTGTCCCACATGGCAGGATTTCTTTCTCATAGCTGAATATTGTTCCATTGTGTACATTTATACTGCATCTTCTTGGTTCATCCAGTCAATGGACACCTATGTGGTTTCCACAACCTGGCTATTGTGAATAATGCTGCAATGAAGGTGAAAGTGGAGATATCTTCACAAGGTACTGATTTCCTTTCTTTTGGATATATACTCAGAAGTGGGATTGCTGGCTCATATGGTAGTTCTATGTTGAATTTTCTAAGGCACCTCCATACTGTTTTCCATAATGGCTGTCCATTTTACATTCCCACCAACAGTGGCAAGTGCTCCCTTCTGCCTACATTCCCACCAACATTTGTTGTCTTTTGTCTTTTTGATGATAGCCACCCCAAGTGGTGTGAAGTGACATCTCATTGTGGTTTTGATTTATATTTCCCTGATGATTAATGATACTGAGCACCTTTTCACGTAGCTATTTGCTATTTGCATGTCTTCTCTGGAAAAATGTCTATTCTGGTCCTTTGATCATTTTAAGATGGGTTGTTTGTTTTTTGCTAATTTTTTACAATTAGTGAACAGCATGCATCACTTCATTTTATTTTTTTAAAAAATTTCATTTATTTATTTGTCAGAGAGAAGGAGAGATAGAGAACACAAGCAAGGAGAACATCAGGTAGAGGGAGAAGCAGGCTCCTGGCTGAGCATGAAGCTCCATGTGGGACTTGATCCCAGGACTCTGGGATTGTGACCTGAGCCAACAGCAAACAACTTAACTGACTGAGGCACCCAGGAATCCCTATTTTTTGCTATTGAGTTGTATGAATTCTTTACATATTTTACATATGAACCTGTTGGTTTGTAACCCTCCTGGAAGCTGAGGTGCAATCTGAGGTGCTGAGGTGCAATCTGAAACCAGTCCCCAATTTTCTCTTGCATTACAGTTCTTTTTTTCTTATTGATTTGTGGGAGATATTTACTTATTAAGGAAAGTAGTGCTTTTTTGTGATAAGAGTTATAAATTATTCCCAGTTTGCTGTTTATTTTTTCCCATGTATGTTTTGCTGTGCAGATTTTAAAAACTGAATTTGATTAATTTTCATTTATAGTTTGAGTATTGTGTTCCACGTAGAAAAACCTTCCCTCTTTTAAGATCTCCCATGGTGTTTTCTAGCCTCTTCTTTGCTTCCATCTTTTATATTAATCTCTTATTCCTTTAGAACTTATTTTGATTTAGGTATGAGAAGTAAGGATTAGACTTTATTCCCCAAAGAGCTAGCCACTTGTACCAATACCACTTCTTGAATTTTTGAGTCTTAAAATCTAGAATGTATGTTGAATTTTACTAATGACCTGTAAAGCATCTATGAACATAAGATCTTTTAAACTATTAATAAAATTAAATAATCAATTATATGAATTCTGAATCATTTCTTGTAACATCATCCAAGTTTTCGAATTTATTTGCTTAAAGTTGAGCAAGATTAGTCTCCTGCAAATCTATAATTTGTTTTCTGTATCTGTGACTTTTTCCCACTTATTTTTTTTATCATGGCAAGTGTGCATTTTTCTCTATTTACTTTTATTAGATTAGTTAACTACATTATTAATTTCTTTTCTAAACCTCTGGATTTATTCTTTAATATGTTTTCTTAATTCATTAATTTCTTCTTTTTTGTTACTAATTTCTTTATTAGCTTTCCTTGTGTTTATTTTTGTGTTTTTTAACCCTTGAATTGGATGATTATTTTATTTCCACTATGAATTTGTTTACAAGCCCTGCTTTAACTACGTTCAAATAAGCATTTGTATGTAGGGTTTTTATTTTCTAGATATTCTGCAATTTCGGTTTTGACTTTCTCTATTTCCCAATAGTGCACTAAAACACCTCCTTATTTTTATTTACTATTATTATTTTATATTATTATTTTAGAGAGAGACCGCTCCTGAACGACAGGAGGGGGTGGGGGGAATTTCAAGCAAACTTCCGGCTGAGGAAAGAGCCCCACCCTGGGCTCCATCTCTGCACCTGAGCCAAAATCAAGAGTCAGAGGCTTAACCCATTGAGCCACCTAGGCGCCCCTAAACTAAAACACTTTTTTAAAAACTCGGGTAATTTTAACTTTTTAAATTTTATTTTAGTTATTTACTTCAGGGTTTGTTTGTTTGTTTGTTTTTCCTTTCTCGAGAACACTAGAAAAATTATGTTTTGCTCTTCTTCCCATTTGACTTTTCCCCCAGGACTCCGCCTCCACCACCTTCTCAAGGCGTTGAAAAAGATCAAGAGGCGGGCTCTCCGTAAAGCCGAAGAGAACGAAGGAACCCCGCGGACCAATAGGAGAAATAGCACCCCAGGACCCAGGCCTGCCAAGGAAGGTGAGGGGCAGACCCCGCGTTCCGTGGGCGCCACACCCAAAGGGGACCAAGGAGACAGGGACCACACCCCCGCGGGTTCGTGGCCGATTAGCCAATCGTCGCCCCCGCTGCCCTGCTCTGCTCTTTGATTGGTTTTGATGGAGACGCCCCCTCCACGCTAGAGAGGCCTAGAGCCTGACTGAGACCTGGACGGTGGCCGGTAGAGGACAATAGGCTTGAGGAGCGGGGAAGAGATTTTGCGGCGAGTGCGAAGCAGCCAGCGTACCAAAGAGTCGAAGGGGGACTGGGTTGTGGGGGCATGGCCGCAGCCTCTGCGGTGTCCGTGCTGCTAGTAGCGGCGGAGAGGAGCCGGTGGCTGCGAGTCCGGGGCCTGCTGCTGCCGTCCAGGTAACTTGAGGTGGAGGGGCGATGGGTCTGTGCCTGGTGCCCGGGGCAGGCGTGGTGGTTAATGGACTCCTGCACGCTGCGAGAGGCGCGCGGGGACCGAGGGTGGAGACGGAGGGACAACCTCAGCCCCTTTCGGGGTATTGTGCTTTCAGTCTTGGCATCGGGAGGGAGACGTCTTCAGCCCCGGCCCTTCCTGTTTCTCCCTTTCCCCGTATCCACCCCGCAGCCGTCTGCCTCTGTTTTTCCATTTTTGAGGCCTGGGGGAGGGGTGGAGCTGGGTCGGCCCCTCGGCGGCGAGAGCGGCGCGGCACAGCTGCTGCGGTTAACGCGGTGCTTTCACTGCGTTCGCCGTATGGGTGTGTTGGTAATCCCGGTGCGGGTGAGCCCCAGTGGGGTCAGCGACTTGCCCGAGTTTACACAAGTGAGAAGAAATGGAGCCAGGACGCCCTCAAGCGCTTTTGGGTTCAGCTATCCCCGGTCAGGTGTCCCGGTTCAGAGACCTGGAGTTCTTTCTCATTGTTGGAAGGGATCAAGTTAACAAAAGCAAATTTATCTTCCAGAGGGCCGAGAGGCTGTTATGTCAAAAGGTCTTGGACGCAAGTTAACTAACATGACTCCAGATCAGTGTCATATTGTGAGCTGTAAGCTTCAATGACAATAACTTTGGTAGTGAAGACATCCTCAGGTTCCAGGTAGCAGGCTTCTCTATCTCGCTTTGCTTCTTCATCCTCCTCCTCCTCACCTCCTTCTCCATTCTGGAAAGACGGCGTTGCTTGGTGCTGAAGGGCGCTCAGACTGCAGTCAGAAGCCAGGGAATCTCAACTTTGCTGCTCACTACCTGTGAGCAGCCTTGGGCAAGTTACTTAACGTCTCCGTGCTTCAGTTTACTTACCTAGGAGGATGTGATGATACTGTTCCTAAAGGAGATAATATTGGTAGCTAGGATTGTGTGAATTAAATGAATTAATGCACGGAAAGGATTCAAACAGGCTGGAACAGATGAATCCATAAATGCAGCCTTTGCAGACCATTTGGGTCAAGTTTTTTGCTCACTTTTATTTTCCACAAGTTAAGGTAGAGTTATTTAGATTTCATTTGTTTAATTGTGGGACTAGCCCCAGAGTAAAGTAAGACAGGTGGTGAAAGCAGTGCTTTTCTCTTTCTCCTCATTTTTCTTTTCTTAGGTTTCCAGGGCTCTTCAGGATATTACACAGACCCATTTTCTCTCTCTTTCCTCTTCCCCACTGTGTATAGAACTGTTTTTCTGGAAAATGTTAGTGTTCTTAATGGCATAAGGAATTACACATCTTATCATTATAGAGGGTGGTTACATGTCTTGTAGGTCATGATTCTCTACTAACTCAGAGAAAAGAAATCTGGTGGTGGAATTTTAGAAATGAGAATAAACTTTAAGAAGTTATCTTCAATTAGGGTGGAATTATCTCATGGAAGGAACTATTTAATTTTGTTTTGTAAGCCATTGTTTTAAGTTGAGCTTAGATAATGGTGAGAAATGGAATAGATCAATTATAACATCAATGGGATAGAGGATTATGTTAAATGGTGTGTGTGTGTGTGTGTGTGTGTGTCTGATTGTCTTGACTAGAATGGCAGAAGAAAACTTTAATTCAGCAGTTGCCTTGATCAGAGTCTTAAGCTGGATTTATCAAGAAGCATTTTATAGATACAACTGTGCAGGACAGGCCTTGAATCTTATTTAAAAAAAGAAAACTATCTGAAGAATGTGATGGGAAGATGCTATGAACTAGAAGATACCTTTTAAAGATAAGGAAAAATGGTATTTCTCCTTAAAGATCAAGAGAGTGAGGTTAGTGGAATTGGGAAGATGTGGGAACGCAAGAGCCTCCTGAGGAAGCCTTCTTGTGGAACTCAAGTGCCGTAGCTGTGGGTCTTCCCACCAGCCCTGGATGGATGTCAGTAGCTGACTGAGTGTCCATCAGAGGCCAATGACTCCCAGACCCACTGTAACAATCCCGCCTCCTGCACCTCTGCCCCAGTGAAATGCTAGTCCTATTCAGTTACCTAGTTATAGACACAGCATACACACGCTACACATACGTAGTTGCATAGTATCTAACATACATTATGTTTTTTATCACCTGCTTTGTAAATGATCTAAAATGGTTAGTTGTTTATGACCATAGGCAAACCATAGGTTTGCCACATCTTCCAGATCTGGGTGGAAAAGACGGAGGTGGAATTCCTTCTGCAATTTGTTGTTTTCCCAGTGTATTTCTCTTAGCTGACACCTGATAGGCATTATACTCTTTTGTTCCCAAAGAGATTGTGGCCTGCTTCCTGTCAGCTCTTGGTTAAAGTTTTGTAACTTACTGTATCAGTAGGTATCATGGAACTTAAATATTGTTTTAGACCTTAATGAACTTCTACCTAATTAAAAACGTCAAACAAGTCATTTAGCCTCCCTGGTTCTCCATTTCTTATTAACACAAAGATTCAGCTTAAATTGTATTCTTTGAAAACTGAGAACTATCTTCAAGAGCATCTGTTGGCGTCTTCTGTCTTCTGTAAGGACACTGAAATTTTAATTGTAAAGTGAAAATTGGGTCTTGAGAGAGGGAAAAAACCTTAGATGTAACCATAGTTACCATCCCCTCCAAGACTCAATCCTTCCTACAAAATCTTAGTATTTGTAGTTTTGCATTAGGGCGCCATAATGAAAAAATGCTGGAGAAACACTGATGTAAAGAGACTTGCCTGGGATCACCAACAGCTAGTTGGTGGGGGTCTCGAAGCCCCATAACCAACATTCTTTCTGCTGCCTTTGATCAGCTCCTTCTCTTTATTTCTCTGGGATTAATTGTTCAAACCTGTCTTACCAGGCGTTAACTTAGATCGGTATTTTTCAAACTGTAGTTTGACCAGCGTATTTTATTTAATAGAATAGAACAGAGAGTATCAAAACACAGGGAAATCTTCTGTCATGAAACTGTTTTTTTGTGCGTACCAATTTGTGAAGTCAAATATAGTTTTTACCTTGGGTTCTAGTCAGAAGAGTTTGAAAAAGCTGAACTGGATGTTCTTGAAGTACCTTGACTTTCTAATTGTTGGTGATTCTGTGGCCATATGCCAGACTCTGGAATGAGCAGGTTAGGTGATCCATTCAAGGACACACGGTGCTGGGGAAAACAGCCAGAACTGTAACTTCCGGTTTCTAGAGGGATTGTCTTCCCACAAGAAAGTCTTACTAAGTCACTTTGTGGGCTTCAGGCTTAACTAAGATCATTTCTGGACTTGGTTTCAAGTTTTAAACAATTTTGATTCTTTTGAAACACTGATCTGTGTATCCTGTTGAATTATAATTCCATTTTGATTCATTTGATAGGAGATGGACTTGGAAGCAGAGAACCATGAAATATGCAACGACCACAGGTACAGTCTCTGCTCTACTTGGGTTGGTGTCAGATTGTGAAATGTTAAATTCCTTAATTTGTGTATGTAGAATTAGTTCTCCCTATACTTTTGAAGTTTGGGATTTTCACGGTCATTTTCTTAGTAACTGTTGAATCATGGTTTCTACCTCTTTCCATGTCAAATGTCTGTTGTTGAGTCTGAAATACATACAGAAATAATCGAGAGCATTTAAGTGTATGTTGTTATTTCTGCCTCTCTCATCATCTTCAGTTCAGTGAATTGCAAAGGCATAACTGTGATGGTCTAAGTCAGTGCTTTACAACAGCTCTGTTAAGTAGCAGAATGTTTTTCCAAATAAAATTTTACATGGAATTTCCACCTCTGAAACATACATAAGTGTAACTCCTGGTTGATTGGATGCAGCTTCCTCCCCACAACACACACATGCATACATGCATACATCGTCCCAGTAACTCCTGTGACAGCTCAGGCTCTGTAGATACCCACAGAATGACCTTGTTTTAAGTTCTATAACCGTATTTTTTGAGAAAGATAACTATTATAAACTGCCAGGGAACATTTTTTTCGTGTGTGATGATGGAAATGCATTTTACATATTAATACAATAACATTATGTTCATCATCATGGCACTGGTACCAATGTCCTGGTGTGGTCCTCGCTTATATTTATATCACAAGAGAACCATGCATCCCTGTGTGTGTACAGGGGCTAGAGGCCGTAGAGCAGAGTGACTGAGAGTTCAGAATCTGGAGTGACGCTAACCTGGGTTCAGATCCTGGATCCACTATTTCTTTTAGCTGTATTATTCTGGGAAAGTAATATCTCTTTGAGTTGTAATTTCTTTATCTTTAAAATTGATGCAATAATAATAGTATCTACTCCATAGGCTTATTGTGAGCATTTAAGTCCATATTGAGTCTTTAGCAAAGGTCCTGAGGCATAAAAGTACTTAGGAAAGATTAATTACTATTAACTATGGTGGGGGTTTGGGGCTATTATGATTTGACCTTATCATACATATCAAAACATCTTTTCATTTTAAAGCTGAAAAAGCTAAGTAATTTTAGAGTTGATGTTAATGAGGCCACCTTGAATTTCAGTGAAGAGGATAAAAAGACACAGTTGATATCAGTTAAAATGATTATTTGAGGCTCCACTGTGTTGATGTTACCAAAACAAATGTTTATCAGCTGGTTAATATCATGGAATGTTTATTTTGCTTTCTCATTTTTTGCTCTCCAGTAAGATTTGTGTGTGATTTTCATGGTGTTTTAAACAGGACGAAACATTACCAAGCTCCTCATTGCAAACAGAGGAGAAATTGCCTGCAGGGTGATACGAACAGCCAAAAAAATGGGTATACAGTCCGTGGCTGTGTATAGTGAGGCCGACAGGAATTCCATGCATGTTGACATGGTATGTGGTTAAAAACAAAGTCAAATTTTGTAAGTGATTGCCTTTTACGACTGCGTTGGTATTTTACTTCTTTATGTTGACCGTTTATGTTTGTTGTGTTAACAGGACATAAGGGGGAAAGTTCAATCATCCCTGTTGGGAACATTTTTCAAACATAACACTAGTTGAACTAAACAGTGTGTTTGGTTGTATTGTTGACTTACAGGCAAAGTCTTATCTCATCAAGGGTTGGGAAAGACAGTTCACATAATATGGCCACACATCTTACTTCGAGGGGCATGTCCAGATCCCCGATGTGCAAGAAGGATCCAGGTTCTAGTCTTAGCAGCTACCACTTACTGGCCAATGGATCTTCGACAAGTCACTTAATGTTTCTGAGCCCAGGCTTAATTATAAGATTATAACTAAAAGGATCCTACTCCCCCGAGTGTTACCATTTGTTACTCGCAGTTATTCACCTGAAGCCAGAACCAGCCCTGGATGAATTCAACCCTTGGTTTTCCTTATGCCTGTGGCAAGACCAAGCAGCAGCAGAAATTCATGGCAACAGGCCGCCACTGGGCTTTCAGCATTGCGTGGCAGGACTGTGGGCTCTCTGGCCACTTTTATCTCTCATTCTATACAGTGACGTACTCAAGCCTGCTGTACTCCCTTCCAGCCTCTGACTCTCCCTCTGCCCACCTATTCTCAACCCAGCAGATGGCAATACCGTTGCCCACAGCAGCCATAGTACCTGAGATCCGGGAGTCTTTGAACATCTTCTGTCTTCCCACCACTCTATATCCTCCCCTTCCCCCATCGAGGCAGTATCCTGGTGCTGTTTGTTCTGTTTCCCAGACACTTCTTTCTGCCCTCTATCCCTGGTGCCTTAAGTCAGAGCCACCAGCACCTTCGATGCAGCCTCCTAAGTGGTCTCCCTACTTGGATCTTGACCGCTTCCGCGGTATGTTCTACACTGCAGCCAGGCCAGTAACCTAAAAGCAGATTTTTCTCTCGGTGCTCCTCTGCTTTACATGGCTTAAACATTCTCATCAGCTACTGGATTAGCATGAATTTAAAAGATGGATAGTATTATTGGTTATAATGTGAAGAATTAGTATGTTGGTGGAAATGTATGTTAGTGATACCATTTCAAGGGATGTTTAGCCAGGAGCTATGAAAACATCATACCCTTACCCTCAGCCCTGCAAACGTTCCTCTAGATCCCAGTCTAGAGAAATGCTTGCACGTATGTGCAAATAAGGCATGTATGGGCACGCTGCCAGCATAAGCTTTTTGCCTTTATGACTTAAGTGTCTGTTCAGAGGTACATAAATAAATGAACTGTGGGACCTCCATCCTGTGGAACATTATATGATTGTCATAAAAAATGAGGTAGACATCTGGGCCCTAGCAAGATAAGAGCTCCCAAGACATACTGTTAATGAAAAAAACAATTACAGAAGTTTGATCCTATTTGTATAAAAACAAAAACTAAAACTGTATGGCTTATGTAAATATATACAAATAAATAGGAATATGAATGTGGGAGAATATGTCCCAAATTGATGATAGTAGTTCTATCTGGAAGAGGTTTGCAGTGAGGGGGAGGGGCGGTGCCAAAAGGCTCCTTTGCCTTTGTATCATGGTTCATGTTCTTTAGAATAAGAATGGATTTGTGTTTTTGTGGAATTAAGTTTAAAAACAAAAAAACAATACCCAGGAAACTTCATTATGTGTTCCCTTGGGAGAAAATCAGAAGCTTCGCCTCCCAGGAGGTCCCCTGAAACCTGTGCTCCCTGGTCTGTCCAGCCCCACCTCTGGACCTGGACCCCCGGATCACTGGTCTCCAGCCACACAAACCTCTGTCAGTCCCTCAGCTGGGCCAAGTTTCTTCCCTGCTCAGGACATCCATATATGTTGGTTTCTTGGGGAGAAACTCCCCAAGACTCCCCAACTCCCCTCCTGGGGAGGCTGGCCCCCTTCTCCATTCCTGTTCCCAGCTCCACATCCTCCACCCATTTGCCTGGCCAAGTCCTGGTCCTCCTGGAGGAGCCCCTGATCTTCCCTCCCAGCCTTTCCCTGAGTGCCCTCAGGCCTGATCCATCTTCCCCTTCATCTGCATTATGTCCTTTGTTTTGCTTTCATGGCCTTTATCACAGTTGTCACTAAGCCTGTGGATGTATGTTTGATGTCTGTCTCTCCGTCCAGGCAGGGACATTTATTTACTGTTGTATAGGTAGCTCCCACCTCAAAACATGGCATGTAGTAGGTGTTCAATAAATCTTTGAATGAATGAGGGGTGTTTTTTTCTATCCAGTCTGCTTTAAGGGCTGCCGTGATTATGTGGAAGTTAAAAAGGACAGTATAAAGTAGTTCACAAATGTATAGATGTATATGTATATGTATAGATAGAGCATTATCATCATACCTGGATAATTATACAGACTTTAGTAAACTTCATAATTTTATTTCTTTCTGAATACAACCTTCATATTTTATCTCGTCAAAATGTACACTTTCAGCATTAGATACATTTAAGGTTATTATTGTTACCAACAATGAGACTATGATTAATGCCTGTTGCTTTCTATCCTAAAGACATTTTGCTTCACTCTAGTGCTTGTTTTATACATAAAAATCAAGCTTGGGCAGCCTCTTCATGCAAAAGATTCCAAAACAGGCTTAATTTAATAGCAGGCATGAGCTGGTCCTTCTGTTTCTTAATTCTTGCATTGTTCTTGGGGAGCCAGTCTTTTTATTTATAATGCTCAAATGACCCTGAAGCAGTTCTGTCGTGTATGAGTGTGTGCTAGCTGTGAGATCTTTCAAGCATGTAATATTCCTTACACAGGCAGATGAAGCATATTCCATCGGCCCCGCTCCCTCGCAGCAGAGCTACCTTTCTATGGAGAAAATCATTCAAGTGGCCAAGACCTCCGCTGCCCAGGTAAGAGTCGTGACGAGATTTACAATGGAAAAGGAATAAGTTTTATACAATTTGCCAAAATTACTTCACCATTTTCAGAATGCATTCTCTGTTTTTAGCTATTACCAAGATTTTTACATTTGATTATTGGGTTGTTGTATACTAGACATGTCCTTATTCCTCAGTCACTCCACCTTCTCACTGAAGCCTGTGCACTTTAGATCTTTTGAAAAACAGGTAGAGGAAGGGTTTAAGTTACAAATTAAAGTTGAGAGGGAATTTTGTCCTTCCACCATTAAAACCAGAGCTTAGGAACATCAGGTCCTTTGTGGGAAGTAGATGGTGCTGTAACTTTCAAGAAGAAATGTAATCATGAAAGAAATCTGTTTCTCTCTTGACTTCCCAGTCCCACTCTAGGCTCCACTCCCAAGTTTTCCAGTCTCCCAGGTTCAAAACTCCAATATTATTACATCAACATAAAACAGGAACCAACTGTGTAGAGTCTTTGTTTGAAATTTCTTCAGAAGTAGTTCTTTTTTTTTTTTTTTTAAGAATTAATATATTTATTTATTTATTTGTCGGGGAGAGGAAGAGAGGGTGCATATAATCGGGGGAGCAGCAGGCAGAGGGAGAAACGGGCACCCCGCTGAGCATGGATCCTGAGGCGGTACTCGATCCCAGGACTCTGGGATCATGACCTGAGCCGAAGGCAGAGGCTTAATCTACTGAGCTACCCAGGTGTCCCAGAAGTAGTTCTTTTTTTTAATCACACAACCGGACCTTATGATTTCCCCTCTAGCTTTCTGATTCTCAGCTGGTTTCCCTCCTAAGTTCATTACCTATCCAGTGAATTCTCCATACTATTTAGACAAGTGTTTCTTAAATACTAGTTTCATTATTATTCCCTGCTCTCTTTTTTTAATAACCTCACCCTTTCTTATTGTGTCCGCTAGTGAGTAAATCTTCAGTGGTGACAGGTTAGAGTTCAAACTTGTTAGCCTAGCATTTAAGGGTGTCCGTTATTTGTCAAAATGTTTTTCTCATCACCAGTTCTTTTATTATCACTACCATGAACTTTTCTCTGTCTCCTTTATTAGACACATACTTATTTCTTCTTCTGAGCATTTGCATGTATTATTCACCTGCCTGAAGTACTCTGTTCCCCCTTCTCCTCCATGGCTTTATTCTCAGCAAGCATTCCTTGGTCTGCTGTTTTGTGCCAGCTTCTAAGCATGGATGCAGCAGTGAGTAAGACACGTAGTTCTGAGCCTGGGAAGCCACACTCGTAGGTGGGGCAGATGCTAAATACTTAACCAGGTAAAGAAATAATATAATTAAAAATGTTATAAGTGGTGGAGAAAAGTAAAGCAGATTAAGGGGGTAAAGATGGGTTAGGAGATACTCTAAAATTGGCTGGTCAGTGGAGGCCTTTCCAAAGAGGTGACAGTTGAACTGAGACCTTGACTGACGAGGAGCCTGCCATAAAAAGAATTTGAAGAGCGAGATTCGGGCAAATGCAATTGCCAAGACTCTGAGATGCTAAAAACAAGCTTGGTGCTCAAGGAACAGTAGTATTCAGTGTGGATGGAGTAAAGGCAGTGAGGGGCTGTCATTCATGATCCAGTCAGGAACATTGAAATTCCATTACATATTTCTTTTTTTGTTGTTTTTAGGAGAGAGTTTTATTACCTTCATTTTACAGATGTAAAATCTCATGCACAGAAGGTTACACAATAACCGAAATCATCCAGTCTCGCCAATCAGACCATAGTCTGTGGCATTGTTTGGGAGCTCAGCGAAATGCAGATTCTTTTTATTTTTTCTGTTTTTTTTTAAAGATTTTATTTATTTATTTGACAGAGAGAGATCACAATTAGGTAGAGAGAGGGAGGGAAGCTCCGGGCCGAGCAGAGAGCCTGATGCGGGGCTCTATCCCAGGACTCTGAAATCATGACCTGAGCGGAAGGCAGAGGCTTAACCCACTGAGCTACCCAGGTGCCCCAGAAATGAAGATTCTTAAGCCTCACCCCAAACCACTGTGATTTACATTTTTATGCATAATTTGCATTTTTATTAAGATCCCCAGGTACCTTGAACTTAGAATTTAACATTGAAAGAGAGGATTAAACAAAAGTCTCCTGACTTACAGCCCTGTGTTAAACCATGCTGAGCAGTAGAACTTTGTTGCCCTGTATTTTGGTAAAAAGGAAGGCATTATTTAATCAGAAACCTCAATTAATTAAAAATAGTTTCTTGTAGGGTAAGGGCACCTGGGTGACTCAGCTGCCTGCCTTCGGTTCAGGTCATGATCCCAGGGTTCTGGGATCAAGTCCCATGTCTGGCTCCCTACTCAGCGGGGAGCCTGCTTCTCTCTCTGCCCCTCCCCCCACTCATGGTTTTTTTTTTTTTCTTCCTTGCTTTCTCAAATAAATAACTAAAATCTTAAAAAAAAAAAAAAGTTTCTCATAGGTCAGCCAGCTTCCTTATTTTATCATTGTTTTGTGCTCTCATCAGTTATTTCCTTACAGTGAAAATCTCCCTTTCTTTTAAAAGATTTTATTTTTTTTTATTTATTTATTTGTCAGAGAGAGAGAGACAGAGAAAGATCACAAGTAGGCAGAGGCAGAGGGAGAAGCGGGCTCCCTGCCGAGCAAGGAGCCCGATATGGGACTCCATCCCAGGACGCTAGGATCATGACCTGAGCCGAAGGCAGCCGCTTAACCAACTGAGCCACCGAGGCGTCCCTGAAAATCTCCCTTTAAAAAAATTTTTTTTTTAGAGAGAGAGAGAAGCAGTGAAGGGGTCCAGAGGGGGAGAGAGAATCTTAAGCAGACTCCACACCGAGTGCAAGCCTGACCAGGGCTCAACCTCATGACCCCGAGATCACGACTTGAGCCAAAACCAAAAGTCAGGTGCTTAATTGACTGTGCCACCCAGGCACTCCTGAAATCTCCCTTTTTAATGATAGTTTGCTGAGACCGTTTTTCAGTTTAAATAACCCTGTAGCAAGTGAATGATATTGCTAATTCTGGGGAATTTATTAACTCTGTATCTATCTGGGCTAGTATTATTTAGATGCTGTACTAATACACAATGAAGAAAGAAGAAGTAACTTTCACATACTTTGGATATTCAAGATTCGAGATGGCTTGTAAACATTACCTGTAATGTTTGTAAAACAAAATAACATCAGAAAAATTAGTAATATAGGGCTATTATTTGGTATAGGGGTTGGAATTAAGTCAGAAAACTTAGACCAAAGAAACCTGCTTCAGTTCTTCCTGGAATCCTGATTCAGAAGGAAATTTGGTGGGTTACGATCGATGAGGCTCTCTAATAAAAGGTTACTTGTCAATTAGGGGAGTAAACCTTGCTTTAACTTTGAAGAAGAAACTTACTGATCTTTTTGATATAGGACTTTGAATAACATTTATCTAGTGATTTTGAAAGGATGCCCAGAATGTGGAATTGTTAATGTAGCCGTTTTGGCATAGGCATTTTTATAGATGCTAGAGTAACATTTGCCTGTGAGCTACATTTCTTGTGATTTGCCTGGTGACATGGATACTTGAAAGAATCTAGAAAATGTAATGGTTCTCTAGTTTTCCTGATTGTCATTTGTCTCAGACCTTCTCTGCATGGGAAAGATCAAGCAATGAGTGCTGGCTGAAGATTAGGATCACCCAAGCAGCCTTTTTTAAAGGGAATGTTGCCATAGTGCTTTGGGGGAGGGCCCTATAGTTAGTTATTGGAAGAGAGCTCATAGGGGTCTTGTGGAATACTAGTGATATTTTGTTTCTTTAGCTGAGTGGTGGTTACACAGGTGTATTCAGTTAGTAAAGACTATGTTTATAAAAGCTGTCTACTTATGACATGCACTTTTCTGTATGTGTATTCCTCTTTAGTGGAGGGTTTAAAAAAAAAAAAACTTATCCCCTCAGTTGACATGATTAGTTCCTAAGCATTAATGTTTTATGAAGTGCTCAAGTTTCTTTTACTGTACCACCAGGAATGAATAACTTTATTACAGACATTTCAAGATCACTGATAAGTAACTTTAATGAATATTGCAAGTTATTTAAATACTGATCATCTGTGTAGTTGACCAAAAGGAAATCCATATGTTCCAAGTATCAGCTGTGGATAGGAAATTCTTGGTAGTAAGAATTTAGAGTATGACTTGTTCTCTCCACCAAAGGAAGGACATCTCTCGTTTCTGCTTGAAGGCAGAGCCAACAACACCTTCCATATGCTTGGAAAGTGCAGCAGAAAGGTTACAAACTAAAAGCATGGAATAAATTATTTTGGCAGAGATTTAAGGGTAGGAGATGACAATTTTTATCTTTACTCTTAGAGGCACATTAGTGTTGTGGAATGAAGGATCTAAACAGGGGCTTACAATCCTGGGAGCCCAGGATAAATTGGCTGCTAAATACATGCCCAGTGGCTAGAGAATTAGCCCCCAGCTAACAGTAGTATTACTGATTTTTCCTTTTTAATATATTCAGATGCTCAAGAAATACTGTGATCTGGATATATTAAATTGTTTTTCCTAAGATAAATTAATTAAAACTTCTTGAGATCATTCCTGTAATGGACTGGTTGGACTTTTCTTTTTCTTTCTTTCTTTTTTTTTTTTTTTTTTTAATTTTTGCAAGAAGATAGTGCTTTTCTTTTTAGGTTTGAAGGGAGAATATTTGTCTGGTTCATAAGAGTTCCATTGAATTAACTATCGTTCAAAAGAAGGGATGCTAGCAACACTTTGAAAATGCAGTTAAGGAAACAGTAATATTCAAAATAACATCAGTAAAAATCAAATACTTAGCACTAACTTTAGAAAAATGAGTTTTAAGATCTATGCATGAAAACTATAACACATTGCTGAGAGGAATTAAAGAAGTTCTAAGTAAATGGATACATATATCATTAGAATAATCAATAGTATTAAGATGGCAGTTCTTTCCAAATTGATCTGTAGATTTAAGGGAATCTTGATCAAAATACCAATAGGCTTTTTTTTTGGTAAATATTGACAAGCTGGTCCTAAAATACCCCAAAGTCTAGTATATAGTTAAAACGATTTTGAGGGGTACCTGGCTGGCTCAGTCAGTAGAACATGCAACTGTTGATCTTGGGATTGTAAGTTCAAGGTCCATGTTGGGTGCAGAGATTACTTAAAAAGAAAATCTTTAGAAAATTTGTTTGAAAAGACAGTAAATTTATAGGGTTTAGATTCTTGGATTTCAAAACTCTCAATAAACCTACAGTAACCAAGACAGTATGGTATCAGAAGGAAAAATACGTGTGTCAGTGCAACAGAATAGAAAGTCCCAAAATAAACTTGCACATATATGGTCAATTAATTTCTGAACAAAAGAGCTAAAGTAATTCAGTGGGAAAGATAGTCTTTTCAACAAATTATCCTGGAACAATGAGATATTTATATACAAAAAGATAAATAAGCAATAAAAAGGAAAGAGGTGCTGATACATGCTAAAAAGTGGATGAACTTTGAAAATACTGTGTTCAGTGGAAGAAGGAAGCCAGTACTGAACACTGTATGTATTGTATAATTCTATTTATATGGAATGTCCAAAATAGGCAAATCTATAGAAACAGAGTAAATTAGTGGTTGTCTAGGGCTAGGGATATGTAGGGAATGGACAATAACCGCTAATAGGCATGGAGTTTGTTTTGGGGTAACAAAAAGTTACGTTATTAGATCTTACTCAATATCAACCACTTTAGAAAACTGGCTGGTTTTAAAAAGTTAAATATATACTTACCATATTTGACCTACCAGTTGTGCTCCTGGGTATTTACCCAAGAGAAATGAAAAATATGTTCACAGATGTTATTTGTACATGAGTGTTTATAACAGCATTATTCATAATAGTCCAAAACTGGAAAAAAAATCCAAATAAATGGATAAATAAAATCTGAGCTATCCATTCAGTGCATCAACAAATAAAAAAGATCTATAAAAAATGAACTACCCATGGGGCGCCTGAGTGGCTCAGTGGGTTAAAGCCTCTGCCTTCTGCTCAGGTCATGATCCCAGGGTCTTGGGATTGAGTCCCACATCGGGCTCTCTGCTCAGCAGGGAGCCTGCTTCCCTTCCTCTCTGCCTGCTTCTCTGCCTACTTGTGATCTCTCTCTGTCAAATAAATAAATAAAATCTTTAAAAAAAAAAATGAACTACCCATGCACACAATAAGAATGAGCCATAAAACATCATGCAAAGTTAAAGAAACTGGACACATCAGATTCTGTCCTATGTCTTCCCATTTATATGAGATTTCTAAAAAAGGCAAAATTATAAGAGACCAAAAGCTGGTCAGAATTGCCTGGTTCTGGGAGCAAGGATTAATCAGTTATGCATAGGGGCACAGAGGAACTATTTCAAGTGACAGAAGTATTCTACAACTGGATTATAGTAATAGTTGCACAGTTGTATAAATTTGCTAAGTTAAACTATAAATGAGTGAATGTTATGTACTGTAAATAAAAAAAGAAAGGGTGTTAAGACATTGGGAAGACTGGGGCGCCTGGGTGGCTCAGTGGGTTAAAGCCTCTACCTTTGGCTCAGGTCATGATCCCAGGGCCCTGGGATCGAGCCCCACATCGGGCTCTCTGCTCCGCGGGGAGCCTGCTTCCTCCTCTCTCTCTGCCTGCCTCTCTGCCTAGTTGTGATTTCTCTCTGTCAAATAAATAAAATATTAAAAAAAAAAAAAGACATTGGGAAGACTAGGATGTAGATCTGTTTCACTTTGCCTCACATAAATAATATTTGACATTTCATATAAAATTACTAAAAATGAACTTTGGTTTAAAAAATATCAAATTGTGATCAAACTGATATCAAAATGTGATTATCTTGCGTTTTATTATTTGCTGTCACTAAAATGTAGGTATTCTGTTCATGAGTTTCCCAAACGTCTGAAGCATACTCCTTTAATTTTGAAATTTATTTTTTTAATTTAATTTTTATATATTTATATATATTTTATATAGTTTTAAAATTTGAATTTATTTACTTGGTTTTTTGTTTATTTTAAAGAGAGAGAGATTGAGAAAGTACATACACAAGCCAGGGGAGGGGCAGAGGGAGATAAGAAGAGAGCATCTCAAACAGACTTCACACTGAGCATGAGCCCAACATGGGGCCTTAAAATCCTGAGATCGTGACCTGAGCCAAAATTAAGAGTTGGTCACTCAACCAGCTGAGCCACCCGGTGCCCCTGAAACATAACTATTCTTTCAATATGTTTGTTTTGAAATAGTATTGGCTGAACTTTTTTCTTTCTACATTCTCTTGATTATAATTATTATATAGTCTTATTAATTTAGAAGAACAGAAATGCCATCAGGGCTGTTGAGGTTGGAGAGAAAGTTGCTTTATCCCTCACTAAATCATGTTATACTGTTGTGCTTTTGCTTTCCTCTGTATCCTCCCTTTTTGCTGTGAATATGTTTGTTCTTGGAAATCTTACTGTCCTTCATGTATTAATTTTCCTCTTCTGTGGGCTAGAAAGCCAGACAAATAAATTTCTTAAAACTCTGAGTAAGTTGTAAGTGACTAGGTTAACATATGAGGGGATCCTCTTTCACTAAGTATATGTAGACTCTAACGTATGACTTTTTGTTTGCTTCTTAGCTTTTTTTCTGGAAAGGTGATATTGGCAGATAGTGAGCTGAAGATAAATGAGGTATTATTGTGCTAACGTGTTCCTTTCAGTTTTGGGGTACCATGGTTTCAGTTCTAGGCCAGCTTTATATGGAGGCAGAGTAAACAGCCCTCCCCTCTGCTGCTCTGGAGCCCTTTACTCCTGTTTGCAAATACTCATTGACACTCTACCCTAATAGCAGTATTATTTTAGATTCTTCTGTATGATCCAACAGCTTCACGTATAGATATATACCTAAAAGAATTTGAAGCAGGGACTCAAACGGGTTCTTGTACACCGATGCTCATGCACTGTTATTCACAAAAGCGGAAGGTAGAAACGATCCACACCTCCATCAATGCTTGAATGGATAAGCAAAAAACAAAATGTGGAATATACACAGTGGTCCGTTATTCAGCCACGAAAAGGAATGAAATTTTGGTACATGCTACAACATGGAAGAACCTTGAAAACATAATACTAAGTGAAATAAACTAGACACAGAAGGACAAATGTCGTACAATTCCGTTTATATTAGGTTCCTAGATGGGGTATTCATAGAGACAGAAAGTAAGATAGAGGTTATCAGGGAATGTGGAATTGTTATTTAATGGGTACAGAGTCTCTGTTTGGATGGGACAACATTCTGGAAATGGATGGTGGTAATAGTTGCACAGCGTTGAGAAGGTACTTTAATGCCGCTGAACCGTACACCTAAAAGCGGTTAAAACGGTAAACTTTATGTTGTGTATATATTACCACAGTAAAAAGAAGTATAGATTTTTCCGTTTCAGGCCAGGCTTTGGAACTTTAGTAAGAATGTTTCAGATACCTCTTGGAAACAGATTTTGATAGAGCCCATAGTGTACTTACCACCAGTGTTGGGAGAGGCTTCCCCAGAGGAAAATGCCATCTCCTGCCTCACACGGCGTGCCAGTGGAGTGCTAGTAAGTTTGTCCTTTCATTTTCACTTCTAGGCTATCCATCCAGGATATGGTTTTCTTTCCGAAAACACGGAATTTGCCGAACTGTGTAAACAAGAAGGAATTCTTTTTATAGGTCCTCCTTCATCTGCAATTAAAGACATGGGTATAAAGAGGTATTCATTTCTACCTTTTAAATATAACCATAGGACGGTCTACTGAAATTGTTTGTTTAACCTCTAACAGACATGGCAGTTAGAACCTTTGGTTGTCATGGGCGTAAGCTGTTCATCTGCCACTCCAGTGAGTTACAGAAAATGTTTATCTAATTAGGGTTTCTAATCAATATATGAATTAGTTTTAGGGATTAAGAACAAGGTGGGATGAGCTATCACATGAAGCACTAGATTCGTAGTTATCACAGAAAAACTAATAGTTTAATATTTGTGTTAATTGTTACCTGGGAATGTTTTATTTTTAAGAAGTTCCATGTATTTGTCGGTGGGGCTGTTTTGTGTTTCTCTTGTATGAAATAACGCATAGAAATGAGGCATCTCACCTTTCTTATTCGAAAGCACATCCAAATCCATAATGGCTGCTGCCGGAGTGCCTGTTGTGGAAGGTTATCATGGCGAGGACCAGTCAGACCAGTGCCTGAGGGAGCACGCCGGGAGAATCGGTTATCCTGTCATGATTAAAGCTGTCCGTGGTGGAGGAGGGAAAGTAAGATTGTGCGTGCTCGTGTTTTCACTTCAGCCTAGTCTTCTTGGTTTTATTTAGGTCGTAGTCATACTATCTTGCTGTCTTAGGGCATGAGGATTGTCAGATCCGAAGAGGAATTTCAAGAACAGTTAGAATCAGCACGGAGAGAAGCTAAGAAGTCTTTCAATGATGATGCGATGCTGATTGAGAAGTTTGTAGACACTCCAAGGTGAGTTCAGCTTTTTTTCCAACTCAGCTTTTGAAAATTAAATTATAAAAGAAATGTATGCAAACTATAAAAAATTATATAAAATACAAAGTTCTACTAGTACATAAGTACATTAAGTTCCCCAATCCCACCCCCGATGTAACCACTTAGTATATATGGTGTGCTTTCCTCCAAGCATTTTCTAATCAAATAGAAAGATTTATACATATGCACACAAAATGTAAAATACATACAAAAGTACAGTGAGTACAATCTTACATAATATCATATGCTAATATGATACCATAGCCATCTTTCCATGTCAGTAAATATAGGTCTACTATATTCTTTTTATTGGGCTTAATGGTTCCATGATATTGACGTACCTTAATTTATTCAATGCATTTCTTTTTTTTTTTTTCTTTTTTGAGATTTTATTTATTTATTTCACAGAGAGAGCGAGCACAAGCAGGGGGAGTGGGAGAGGGAAAAGCAGACTCCCCACCGAACAGGGAACCGGATGTGGGACTCGATCCCCAGGATCCTGGGAACATGACCTGAGCCGAAGGTGGACACTTAACTGACTGAGCCACCCAGGCATCCCTGATCCGTATCTTGTTGATGGAACTTGGGGATTTTTTTTTTCAAA
Organism: Meles meles; assembly: GCF_922984935.1. Classification (NCBI taxonomy): domain Eukaryota; kingdom Metazoa; phylum Chordata; class Mammalia; order Carnivora; family Mustelidae; genus Meles; species Meles meles. Next base: position 56,148,207 of record NC_060069.1, read on the forward strand.
ATAAAAGAATTCTTGTAAAAAACTTAGTTTTATCTTACAGAACTCTGTAAGCATCAGTTGAGATGCTCAGAGAATGGGAATAGATACCTAAATTGGGCCGGTAGTGATACGTTAACAAATAATACTAACATCTCACCCATATATCACAATTACCATTTGCCACATTCTAAGCATTTTACATATACCCAATAATTTTGCTGTCCTAATCCTAATTTAATTCCTGCAACAATCCTGTAGGTAGGCCCTATTTCCGTTTTACATGTGAAGACCCTGAGGAGCAGAGTGGTCGTTAACAACTTGCTTCAGGTCTCCCAGCTGGAAAGTGATGAAGTTGGGATTTGAATTCAGAGTTCACACTCTAAGCCACTGTACTAAACTGCTTCTCTAGGTACTGCTGTAACAAATACCATGTGAATTTCCACTTTTTTTTATTTTCTGAAACTTTATTTTCCTATGTATTGCTTAAAATAAGATACTGACTATAAAAGCTTCTTGTTTCATAGATTTTGTAGTAATTATGTATTAACACACACACATTTATATATATATATAGTAAGTCAGGTGGCTTCATAAAGAATAATTCATTTGGGAACCATGAGCAGAGAGGGTTTTACCTTGATGATAATATACTAAAGCTTCAGGCCCTTCCCTTGTGTGAGCCTCTTCTAAGATCCTATACCTAATTTTATATTCTTCTTAAGGACAGCCCCCAAATTGTTTTTGTTTCAAGTGCTACAAAACTTTGAACTGTCCCCAAACACAGCATGGTAAGTTAAATTCATTTAAATGTTAACAGTTAAAAAGTCTGCTACCTGTTATTGGGAAGTAAGGCAAAAATGGAAGAAGTTCTTTTTTTTTTTTTTTTTAAATGGAAGAAGTTCTAAGGGAAATTGAGGGCTCCCTTCCACAACATGTTTCAAAAAAGAATAGGCTGACTGTCCAGATTGGCATGCTTCTGAGTTAGAATTATCCTGGAGATGTCAGCTAGCTATTTCAGTGACCGTAACTCAATGCCTACAATGTTCTCTAAAGATGTAAATTCTATACATGTGAAATGTTAGCTGACTATTACCTCACATTGTAATTTTTCACCAAACAGCTGGAAAGCTCCTGGGAATCAGGGACCTGATAGTACATTTCTTTTTAATTTTCCGTGTATATCAGCTGACATGCTACTTTCTTCATGACAAGCATCAATAATAGTATTTTTTGAAATATAGAAGTAATATACATTACAAACATGGAAAATACAGAAGATGGAAAACAAAGTCACTCATAATCTCATTCTCTTAATACAAGTAATAGCATTTCTGTATGTATTTATTCTGCGTTTTCTAGTAATAATATTTTAATATCATGATAATTACACTGTTTTGTATGTTGCTAAGTAATTACCTGTTGAGTTAATGGAGTGCCAGAAGATTGTCAAGGTGGTGCTTATAACTCAGAAAAGTGCATATCAAGATGTTTTATAAATCTGCTCAGAACTGTTGAGCTTACCTGAAAGGCTGGGATAGGAACAGTATTCAAAATGTACTGTTTCAGAGGATAAAAAAGGAAATCAGGTTCCTTTCTCAGTTCACATTCAATATGTATTCTAGATGGTTAAAAATGCAAATAGGAAAATAAAAACTGTCGAACTCTTGGAAAATATCAAGGCATTCTTGGTAGACTCCAGCTGTATCAGCCCATGTGGCCAGATCCCAGCAGTGGCTGAACTGGAACAGCTGGGGTTTGGTGCACCTCCTGGTTCTCAGACAGTCTGCTGCAGAATCTCTAAATTAGATAAAGCAGCACAGAAAAAGGATCAGTCAGAAAAAGGAAAATAGCAAAAGCAAAAGATCACTACAGAAATCAGAAGAGAACACAGATCCTCAAAAAAGTTTCCCTTGTAAGCTGCCACAGGAACAAGTGTGTCCAACTTCCGAGAACTCAGAAAAGAGCTGTGTTGTGGCCCTGGAATGTGTTCCTTTCAGAACCTGGAGTCCCTGCTCTCCTGACTCCTTCCCTGGAGCAGCTAACAGATAAAGGAGTGGTAAAATTTTACGATTGGAATTTGAAAAACAACCCATTTAGTTCCAACATGTAAAGAGGTTGGAAGTTGTCACTCACATCCAAAAAGCAAGTGCAATTCTGAACAAAATGAAAGTCAGTGAATTTTAGACCTATCAGAGAGTGGGGACCACAGGGTAAACCACCACCCTGAAATCCAGACAGCACGTGAATACAGTGTATCTTAGCCAAGAGCCACTCACCCTGAGCAGAAGCCACAGAAAGCCATAAATTGATAGGGACACTTCTACAGGGATTATGATAAATTCCTGGAGTCTGAGTGTAGACTAGCGTGATAGTGAGAAACCCCTTAAGGTCCAGTGTTGGGGAACCCCCGATTTTCATGTTTTCCCTTCAAGAATACCACCAGGTTCTCACAGTGAAAATCCAGGAAAAATTCCCTCACATTCTGGGGCAGGGGAGGAGAAAAGTAACCATCTGAGATAGGCCCGGAGTGGTCTGTTCTCTCTAACAAAGGCCAGCTCTCCAAGGGAAACTTTGCTGTTCTGTGGGAAGGGTAGTTATCCAACTCCAACCCCCTCTAGCTTTCCTATTTCATGTAACGAGAGAAAAAATGCTAAGAAACACTTCTGGGGGCACCTCACTGGCTCAGTCAGTGGAGCATGTGACTGTTGATCTCAGGGTCTTGAATTTAAGCTTCACACTCATTGTACAGCTTACTTTCCCTCTCCTGCTCCCCCTGCTTGTGCACTCTCTCTGTCAAATAAAATCTTAAAAAAAAAAAAATATATATATATATATATATATATATATATATATATATATATATATACACACATCCATACAAACAGATGGTGCTCATGAACACAGAAACGAAGCACGCAGGGATATGAGCCCACTAAAACACCAAGATTTAATCACTAGATCATAGTCTACGTTCCCTCCCCTACAGCCTTCTACCACGTCACCAGGGACCTAGTATAATAATAGGGTTTCAGGTGAAAGAACTGTAAGACACAGACTCTGTTTAAGAAGAGCTCCTAGTCAAAGACAACAGGAGAAACAAAGCAAAACAAAACAAGGACACTAGAAGAAACAAGCCTCTGGTACCTACAGCTACTGCAGATGTTTAAACCCAGCGTCCTAGCCAGATTCACATTAAACTTTACAGTAAACGTCTGTATTTATCTTAGTTACTGTAAAGTGATACCTCATGTCCAGCTTTTAACAAAAAAAAATGACAAGGCATGCCAAAATTTAGCAAGAAAAAGCACAGTGTAAAGAGACAAAGCAAACATCAGAACCACAGATTTTGGAATTACCAGATACAGAGTTGTTTAACTGATTAATGTGTGAAGGGCTCTGATGGTGTGAGGGGACAACAAGCAAGACCCTTTGGGAAATGTAAGCAGAGAGATGAACACTCGAAGAGAAAAGTCAAAAGAAAATGCTAGGAATCAAAAACAATGTAACGGAAATGCAGAATGCAATTGGTGGGCTCCTCAGTAGACTGGACACAGCTGAGGAAAGAATCCATGACCTAGAACATAGGTCAATAGAAATTTCCCAAACTGAAATGCAAAGAGAAATAAGAATGAAAACAAACGTTAATATCCAGGCTCTGTGGGACAGTTTTAAAAGGTATAGCCTATGTGTTATTTGAATACTACTAGAAGAAAGAAAGGAGCAGGAGAAATATTTGAGGTAATAATGGCCAAAAATGTTCCAAAATTAATGACAAACACCAAACCACAGAACTAGGAAGCTCTGAGAATACCAAGCAGGGTAAATATCAAAACATCTTTTGAACCATATTCAAACTTCTAGGAAACCAAAGATAAATAGAAAATCTTGGGGAAAACACGGGGATAAGAATGTCTTATGTATAGAGAAACAAGGTAAGAAATATATCAGGCTTAAGAAAGAATAGGGGGGAGTGAAATATTTATAAAGCATTAAAAGAAGAAAAAAAAAAAAACTAACAGAACTGTGTCGGGTGAAATTATCCTTCAAATAGGAAGGAGAAACAGACTTCCTCAGACAAACAAAAGTTGAGAGACATTGTTACCACAGACTTGACCTCTAAGAAATGGTAACAAGTTCTTCAGAGAGAAGGAAAATAATACAGGTCAGAAATTTGGATCTCCCTAAAGAAAGGAAGAACATTCGAGAAGGAGTAAATGAGGCTAAAATAAAATCTCTCATTTTTCTCTTCTCAGTTGATCTCACAGACAACAGTTTGTCCAGAGAAGTAATAGCAAGAAAGTGTTTGGTGATAATAGCTTAGAGATAAGTGAAAAGAGGAGGAAAACTCAAGCAGGCAGATCTAAAAGGAAGAAATCAGTTCCTATTATTTTGTCAAGAGCATGTATTGGACAGGTCGGAAAATGTTGAAATTGAACATTCAGTAGAAATGGTATATCAAAAAACTAAATTTTTCAAGTGGTTTAATGAAGTAACTTCATGAGGTGAACAAAAAGGAACAGAAAAGAACTATTATACTACAACAGTACATGTACAAGACCTTTCTTGGTTTTTCTTTTATCATTATTTCTTTTTGACAATTTTTATTTTAAAAAATCAACAGAGAAAACATTTGCTGGTCATTCATTTCTCCATCACGGTGGTGAATATGTGAGGTAAACTACACAGTGAACCTATCAGAATAAACCTTCTGAGAAGAATGCTTTCATGTTCACCAAATGGTCTGTGTACCCTCATTTTCTTAAGTGTTCTGTGCATTTACTCTTAATATGATTTCTCATAATTTTACTATTTTAGATTCAATATTAAAGTGCCTTTTTTGTTTTTATGATAATAACATTAGTAATATTTTTTTAAAATTCATGATCCATACCGATTTATTCCTTAACCTTCTTATGGATGAGCCATTATAACTTTTAGTCTGCCTGAGTTTATATAATCTGACCATGAGAGTTGATTTTTAAAAATCCCCTGATTATAGGGTGCCTGGGTGGCTCAGTCAGTTAAGCAGCTGACTCTTGATTTCAGCTCAGGTCAGATCTCAGGGTCTTGGGATTGAGCCCTGTATCAGGCTCTGTGCTCAGTGGGGAGTATGCTTCAGGATTCTCTCTCTCCCTCTGCCTCTCCCTCTGCTTGCTCTCTATCTCTAAAATAGATGAATAAGTCTTTTTAAAAATAATAAAAAATAAAATAAAAATCCCCTGATCATAAAAAAGTTATCTTTGGTTTTCTGAGAATACATGAAATGTGACTATAATTTGTAATTTTGATGTGAGATTTATCAGTTTTTCTTGACAGTTTGTACTTGTGACTTGGACCTACTCTGAGGTTGTAAATATAGTCTCCTATGTTTTCTTATTTCCTAGTCACTTCATGTATGTAATTTTTTTTCTAGAATGTTCATTCTACAAGTGGAAACTTTCTCATTGGGTTTTTAAATAGGCATGTAGAAGTCCAGGTGTTTGGTGACTACCATGGCAATGCTGTGTACTTGTTTGAAAGAGACTGTAGTGTACAGAGGAGGCATCAGAAGATCATTGAGGAAGCCCCAGGGGTAAGGACCTTGTAAAGAAACGTGCAAGCTTCTCTATAACGTAAACCTCAATCCCTCTGATTTTCACATCAGAAATCGGTGAAGGTAGTGTCTCCTCTAGAGTCCTGCTGAATAACTGCTTCCCAGGGGTAGTATAAAGATGAGGCCCCACTGAAGCCTTGGGGATGAGAAGGGGGTTGAAATTCCCAGGCTACCATACTGAGGGCCATGATCCTTCTGGATGATATCTAGGAAAATCTACTCTGATCCAAGTACAGACTGTCCCTGACTTCACCACAGTTCAACTTAGAATATTTTGACTTTACAGTGGTGCAAAAGTCATACACATTTAATAGAAGTACTTCGAATTTTGAATTTAATCTTTTCCCGGGCCCTATATGTGGTATGATATTCTCCTGGGCAGCAACAGTGAGCCAGTCAGCCACACAGCCAGGAGGGTAAACAAAATCGTTTTTACCTGTACCCGTTCATACACCTTCTGTACTTGGTATTCAGCAAATCCATGAGATGTTCAGCTTTTTATTACGGAATAGCTATTGCGTTAGATGATTCTGCCCAACTGTAGGCCACTGTGAGTGTTCTGAGCACACTTAAAGTGGACTAAGCTTAATTAGGATGTTTGGTAGGTTACATGTATTTAAGTGAATTTTCAACTTCGGATATTTTTAACTTAAGTTGGGTTTATCTGGGCACAACCCCACTGTAAGTTGAGGAAGATTTGAATCTGACTTATAGGAAGCAATTGTATAATAATTCCATATAGATTTTAAAATTTAATGGGAATGTTTGAGGAATGGGTTGGCCTGGTTCGCTGAATTTTCTTTTAAGTTTCTTTTATTTTAACTTCTGTTTGAGATGTCCCTAAAATATATTAGTCATCTTCCTGCCATAGAGATTTATTGTAAAGGAGGGAGATTTGCTCTTATTTGGCAACTTTTCCCCCTTGGAATTAATTGTTATATCTCTTTGGGTTTGTCTCTTGATTGGTTTCTGTTGTCCTCTGGGTCAAGGCCTATGCCTAGAAGGCCTACTCCTACCCCTTTTCGGATTTACATTTCTTTGAGCCTACTACTGCCGTAGGCTTTCTTGTACAAGGTTTTCTACATGGTTTTCGGTTTTTGTTTTTTTCAGTACATGTAAAAGGTCAGGGATCTGAGGTTTCTGGTTAATCAGTTTGTTGCTCTCATACTGTATTTAGATTTTAATTTCTGTTGCAGACTATATTATATCATTCAAAGTAAATGTCAACAATAATTTCAGTAAAGCCTTATTTTCAAGTAGTGATTGCTTAAATATGTGGCTGTAGAGCACTGTTTTAAAATGTTAAAACCTTTGCCTACTTTTTGACCTACATTTCTTTCTGTGAACCTTTCTTACTAGGTTGGACTCTTAAGGTTTACCTTTATTCCAAGATAATTATTGGTCACATGACCCAGATTGCTCTACCATCTTTAAGTAATATAATGATCATTCAGAGTTTTCGTATTGATACATGTAATTGGATATATAGTCATGAAAGTTCTTATGTAGGTACAAAGGAGATTGATCTGTCATTATGCTGAATAAGATCTACAGTTCATAGAAATTACTAACAGAATGATTAAACTTTGGTATGGAGCTGTTGACTGTGGTATAGGATATATTTCTTGATGAAATATATAGCATTAGCTATTTATCCATATTAACTCTTTAATATTTGATACCTAGAAATGCAATATTGGATCTTAATGGAAATTTCTAGTAGGGCAAAGAACTAATGGAAATTTATCTTAAATATTTTTTCATAGCCTGGTATTAAACCTGAAATAAGAAAAAAGCTTGGAGAAGCTGCAGTCAGAGCTGCTAAAGCTGTAAATTATGTTGGAGCAGGTATGCTAAGATTTACTTTGAATAGACAAGAAGAAATAATCATTTATTGATGTTCAGAAGGCAAAAGAAACTTACAACTTTTAAATCATTGTCTTTCAAACAAATTATACCCACATTAAGAAATACATTTTACATTGAGACCCCGTATGTACACATAAGTATGTACACATATGTATTTGTATCTGTATACATGTATAGTTGGAAAAAAATTCACTAAACAGTACTTACCTTAATTATGAGTAATGCTATTTGATATTTTCTATCCCATTTTAAAATAAAATCACAAAAATGCTTTCTTTTGCCTCTTTTAAAATTAGTAAACTTTAATTGGTTCACAGCGAATTGAGCAGAGAGTGCCATATTCCCCACCTCCACCCTTGCACAGCCTCCCCAAGTGTCAGCATCCACACCGGAGAGTTTCATTTGTTACAGCCAACAGACCTACAGTGACACATCATTATCACCCAGAATCCATAATTTACATTAGGGTTCACTCTTGATATTGTGCGCTCTATGACATTGTTGTACAGTATACATTTGGAAAAATGTGTAATGACGTGTATCCACCTTTGTAGTATCGTACAGAGTACTCTCAACGCCCTAAATAGCCTCTGTGCTCTGCTGTCTATCCCTTCCTATCTTTAACTCCTAACAGTCTCTGACCTTTCTGTTGCCTCCATAGTTCTACCTTTCCAGAATGTCATATAGTTGGAATCATACAGTTTATAGCCTTTTTTTCTTTAATTAACATATAATGTATTATTAGCACCAGGGGTACTGGTCTGTGAATCACCAGGTTTACACACTTCACAGCACTCACCATAGTACATACCTTCCCCAATGTCCATATCCCGACCACCCTCTCCCTACCCTCCTCCCCCCGGCAACCCTCAGTTTGTTTTGTGAGATTGTCTCTTACGGTTTGTCTCCCTCCCGATCCCATCTTGTTTCATTTATTCCTTTCCTATCCCCCCAAACCCCCTATGTTGCCTCTCAACTTCCTCATATCAGGGAGATCATATGATAATTGTCTTTCTCTGATTGACTGATTTTGCTAAGCATAATAGTTTGTAGCCTTTTAAGATTGGCTTTTATCACTTAATAATATGCATTTAAGTTTCCTCCATCTCTTTTCATGGGTTGATCAGTTCTGTTTAGTGTTGAATAATATTCCATTGTCTGGATGCACCATGATTTAATCCTGTCACCTACTGAAGGATATCTTGGTTGCTTTCTAAGTTTGGCAATTATAAATAAAACTATTATAAGAACCTGTGTGCAGAGTTGTATGTGGGCATAGTTTCAGTTTATTTAGGTAAACATCAAAAAGTTTAATCACTGGGTTGTATGGTAAGAATATGTTTAGTGTTGTATGAAACTACCAAACTTTCTTCCAGAGTGGCTGTACCATTTTGCATCCTCACCAACAATGTAGGAGAGTTCCTGTTGCTTCACATCTCCACTAGCATTGGGTATTATCAGTCTTCTATTCTAATAGGTGTGTGGTTGTATCTCATTTAAATTTGCATTTCCCTGATAACATGACTGGATCATCTTCTCATATGCCTGCTTGCCATCTGTGTTTCTTCTTTAGTAAGGTCTGTTTAGGTGTTTTGCCCATTTTTTAAATTGGTTTGTTAGTTTTCTTGTTACTGAGTTTTACGACTCCTTAATAAATGTTGGATAGTGGTCTGTCATCAGAGGTGTCATTAGCAAATATTTTCTCCCAGTCTGTGGTTTGTCTTCTCATCCTCTTGACATTATCTTTTGCAGAGTGGAAGTTTTTAATTTTAATGAAGCCTGGCCCATCAACTATTTCTTTAATGAATCATACCTTTGCTGTTGTATCTAAAAAGGTGTCACCATACCCAAGGTCATCTAGGTTTTCTCCTACTATCTTCTAGGAATTTTATAGTTTTTGTGTTCCCAATTTAGCTCTATGGTCCATTTTAAGTTAATTTTTGAGAGCATAAGATTTGCGTCTAGATTCATTTTTTTTGTATGTAAGACATATACAATAACACCATCCCAGCACCATTTTTTTTGAAAGACTGTCTTTGCTCCATTGTATTGCCTTTGCTCCTTTGTCAAAGATCAATTGACTATATTTATATAGGTCGATTTCTGAGCTGCCAATTCTGTTCCACTGATCTGTTTGTTCTTTCCTCAGTACTTCATTATTTTGAATACTGTAGCTTTATAGTAAATCTTGAACTCCGTGTCGGTCCTCCAACTTTGTTATTCTCTTTCAATATTGAATTAGCTATTCTGGGTCTTTTGCCTTTCCCTATAAAACACTAAAATCAGTTTTTTGATATCCACAAAATAACTTGCTGGAATTTTAATTGGGATTATGTTATCTCTGTACAACAAGTGGGGAGAACTGACATCTAAACAAGGTTAAGTCTTCCTTTCCATGAACGTGGGACATCTCCCCATTTTGTTCTTCCTTGACTTCTTTGTTCAGAGTTTTATCATCTTCTCATATAGATTTTATGCATACTTTATTAGATTTATACCTATTTCATTTTGGGGCTGTTTGTGTAGATGGTATTGTGTTTTTAATTTCAAATTGTGCTTGTTCATTATTGGTATATAGTAAAACAGTTCACTTTTTATATTAACCTTATATCCTGCTTGTTAATGATCACTTTTTAGTTCCAGGAGTTTGTCAGTTCTTTCAGATTTTTCTACATAGACAAGTCATCTGTGATGAGACAGTGTCATTTCTTTCTTCTCAATCCACATACCCTTTATTTCCTTTTTTAATTGCATTACTAGAACTTTCAGTGTGATGTTGAAAAGGAGTGGTGAAAATGGACATCCTTCCCTTATTTCTCTTCTTAGTAAATCTTCTAGTTTCTCGCCATTAAATATAATGTTAGCTGTGGGTTCTTTTAAATCTTCTTTATCAAATTAGGAAGTTCCTCTCTGTTAGTAGTTTATTGAGAGCTTTTATTATAATTAGGTATTAGATTTCATCCAATGCTTTTTCTGCATCTATTGGTACAGTCATTTGATTCTGCTTTAGCTTGTTGATGTTATGAATTACATTGATTTTCGAATGTTGGACCAGCCTTGCATACCTGGGATAAATCCTATTTGGTCATGGTATATTCTTATTTTGGTACATTATTGGATTTGATTTGCTAATATCTTGTTGAGGAATTGCATCCATATTCATAAGAGATATTATAAAATCTTTCTCTCGTTTTGGTATTAAGGTAATGCTGGTCTCATAAAATGAATTAGGAAGTATTCTGTCTTCTATGTTCTGGAAGAGATTATAGAAAATTGGTATAAATTCTACTTTCAGTGTTTGGTAGAACTCACCAGTGAACCAATCTGGGACTATTTTAGAGGCTTGGGAGGTTATTAATGATTATTTCAAATTCCTTAGTAGATAGAGGCCTGTTCAGATTATTTCAGAGTGATTTTTTTTCTTATGTGACTTTTGGCAGATTGTGTCTTTCAAGGAATTGATCTGTTTCATCTAAATTATCAAATTTATGGGCATAGAGTTGTTCATAAAATACTTTTAATATCCTATTAACAACCGTAAGACCTATAGTAATTTCCCTTCTTTCATTTCTGATATTAATAATTTGTCTCCTCTCTCTTTTCTTAATCAACGTGGCTAGAAGCTTATATATGTTATTGATCTTGTCGAAGAAATGACTTCTGGTTTTATTGGTCTTCTCTATAGATTTTGTTTTCAATTTCATGGATTTCTACTCTATTATTTCTTTTCTCTTGCTTACTTTAGAATTAATTTGCTGTTCTTATTCTAATTTCCTAAAATGGAAGCTTAATTTTAGATCTTTCTTCTCTTCAAATATATGGATTCAGTGCTATAAATTTCCCCCTAAGCACTGCTTTCAGTACATCTCACAATTTTTGAAAAGTTGTATTTCTATTTTCATTTAGTTTAAAATTCACTTGGGATTTCTTCTTTGGTCCATGTGTTACTTGGTACTGTGTTATTTAATCTCTAAGTATTTGGGGACTTTTTTCCTAGCTATCTTTCTATTACTGATTTCTAGTTCAATTGATTTTTAATTTAATTATGGTCTCGAGAGCAAACATTGTATATCTATTCCTTTAAATTTGTTTAAGTTTTTTCTGTGACCCTGAATGTGGTCTGTCTTGTTGAATGTTCATGTGAGTTTGAGAATATGCAGTGTGCTATTGTTAGATAAAGTAGTCTGTAGACATCAATTATGTCAAATTTATTGGTGGTGCTATTGAGTTCAACTATGTCCTTATTTTTCCGCCTACTAGATTTGTCCATTTCTAATAGAGTGGTGTTAAAATCTCCAGCTGTATTAGTGGATTCATCTATTTGCAGGTCTCGGTTTTTACCTTCCAGTTCTCAGTTTTTAATTCCATGTATTTGACACTCCCTTCTTAGGTGCATACACGTTAAGGTTTTTGTCTTTTTGGAATATTGACCTATTTTCTTGTGAGATCTGCTGCCAGTAAATTTTCTCAATTTTTATTTATCTGAAACAGTCCCTATTTCTCCTTCATTTGGAAGGATAACTCCACAAGGTAACAGAATACCAAGTTGATTTTTTTTTCACTCAAGACTTTAAATAACACTCTACTCTTCTTGCTTGCATGGAGAAGTCATATGTGATTCTTATCTTTTCTCCTTTATAAGTGAGGTGTTTCCCCTCAGCCCCAGATTCTTTCAGGATTCATTCATTCATTCATTCATTTTTGTTTTCTGTACTTTGGAAATGATATGCCTAAGTATAGTGTTTTGGGTGTTTTTTGGCATTTATTCTGCTTAGTGTTCTCTGACCTTACAGAGGTGTGTGGTTCAATGTCTTGACACTAATTTGAAAAAATTCTTAGTCGTTGTTGCTGCAGATATTGTTTCTGGTCCTTTCTCTTTTATTTTTTGGTATTCCCATTTATGTATATGTTACACCTTGTCTAGTTGTCCACAGTTCTTGGATAGTCTGTTTTGTTTTTTTTCAGTCTTTTTTGTCTTCACTTTTAGTTTTGGAAGTTTCTGTTGTCATATTCTCAAGCTCAGAGATTCTTTTCTTAGCTGTGTCCAGTCTACTGATGAGCCCACCAAAGGCATTCTTCATTTCTATTACTGTGTTTTGATTTCTAGCATTTCTTTTTGATTCCTTGAATTTCCAAGGAATCTTATCTATGTGGATTCTTGCATGTGTCTACTTTTCCCATTAAACCTATTACTGTACTAACCAGAATGTTTTTAAGTTCTTGGTCTGGGGATGTCTGGGTGGCTCAGTTGGTTAAGCATCTGCCTTCGGCTCAGGTCATGATCCCAGGGTCCTGGGATTGAGTCCCATGTCAGGCTCCTTGCCAAGTAGGGAACCTGTCTGTCCCTCTGCCTGCTGCTCTCCCTGCTGTCCTCTCTCCCTCTTTCTGACAAATAAGTTAAAATATATATGTATGTGTATATATATGTGTGTGTGTGTGTGTGTGTATGTGTATATATATAAATAAAGAAGTTCTTGGTCTGATTATTCCAATATTTCTGTCATTTCTGAGTCAGGTTCTGATGCTTTTTCAGTCTCTTTAAACTGTGTTTTTTGCCTCTTACTGTGCCTTGTAATTTATTTCTTGATAGCCCGATCTGAGGTACCAGGTAAAAAGAACTGTGGTGAACAGGTCTTTAGTATGTGGTGGTTAGGTGTGGGGAAGGAGAGGTGTTCTGTATTCCTAGGATTATGTCTTAAGTGTTTTGGTGAGTTTGGGCCCTGAATTTCACCAGTGTGTCTCAGTTTGGGGTTTTTTGTTTGTTTGTTTTTGTTTTTGCTTGCTTGTTTTGATTTATTCACTTATGGGGGCAGAATGGCTGGAGTTGTGTATTTCCCTTCCTCCATGTCTGTTATTAGGCTCTGATGAAAAACCCATAGTTGGGCTCTAGTAAAATAGTTCTCTTATGGACAAATCTTGGTCAGAACAGAACTCTGGTGTACTTCAGATGATTCCTTTTCCCTTTCTGCTGTGAGAGGCTCAAGGGGATTTTTCTCCAATATTCACTGTGAGGACCTGGTAGAGCTTCTGCAGGTAAAACACAAAAGTACAGGGGGCTGTCCTTGGAGGTTGTAACTCGCAGAGTTGTCCACACTGAGCGTCCAGCAACTTGTCAGTTACAGCCCAGTTTTTCCTCCTCTGGTACTTGTTCCCTTAGAAGTTTTGTTCATGAGTTTCTGTTCCAGTAAGTTTTGAATCTCTGTATTTACCTGTCTGTCCAATTTTGGGGGCAGCAGTTTGCCCTACGACTTTATATCTCTGATGGATCTGGGAAAAATTGTTGATTTTTCAGTTTATCTGGCTTTTTACTCCTCTTAGGTTAGAATGGTGACTTCTTAGCTTCTTATGGACCAGAAAGTGGAAGTCTTCACTAAATTTTTACAAGGCGCTAATGGGTTATGACCCACAGTTTGAGAAACTGTCTTGAATTATATGGAACTAACTTTCAGCTAAGTGAAAAAACCTCAAACACAAAAAACTACGTAGTATATGATTTCATTTATAAGAAACTAGGAAAAAACTATGGTTGCCTGCAGCCAGTGATCCAGGGAAGGAACTGACTACAAAGGGGAACAAGGGAATATTTTGGATAATGGAAATGTTTTGCATTTTCATGGTGGTGGTGGTGGTGGTTCTATGACTGTATTCAGTTGTGATTGAAACTCAACACACTTCCCTACACTTAAAATGGGTAAATTTTATTATATGAAATTACACCTTAATAAGGTTGGGAAAGATGTAGCTTTTGTTGCTAAGCAATCTTCCACTGGATCACCAGCAAAAGGACTTTTAAAGGAAACCTCCAAAGCCCACAATCAGGAGGCAAAATACTATTTTTTTTTTCCTACCGGATGAGAGTGAGATGGGATGTCACAGTGTGAGCCTCCAGGGATCCTGGTGCACCAAAGCCGTAACACGTGGTCCAACCGTGTTCATGGTGCTGCAGCAGTTGACACTACTCAGAACTTGGGCTTACCCTTTGCTGAAAACCACAAACATACTTTTTGTTGTAGATTTCATGTGTGGCTCCCTATTTTTTATTAAGGCTCATTTGCTGCTCCAGAATGTAAGATATTTTCTTCACGAAGTGCATAATGTTAACCATTTGTTTACCATTGAATGAAGGCAGCATTCAAAGTTGATGTGATTTGTTTCTCTCTCTGGTTTTGGGAGACAAATCATAAGAGACTCTTAACTATAGGAAACAGAGTTGCTGCAGTGGAGAAGGGTGGGGGGAGGGGTAACTGGGTGATGGACATTGGGGAGGGCACGTGATATAATGAGCCTTGGGTGTTATATGCAACTGATAAATCACTGAACTCTGCCTCTGAAACTAACAATACACTGATTAACTGAATTTAAATAAAATTTTAAAAATACATTCATAAAAAGTTGATGGGCTACATCATAGAAGGTTTTGATTTCTACTGATTATATGCTATTGAAATGTGACCGTTGTATTTTATCTTTTAGGAACTGTGGAGTTTATTATGGACTCACAGCACAATTTCTACTTCATGGAAATGAATACAAGGCTGCAAGTGGAACATCCTGTCACTGAGATGATCACAGGAACTGACTTGGTGGAGTGGCAGCTTAGGGTGGGAATGTTTTTTCTGTTAAAGATAAGTCTTGAGAATATGTTACCTGCTAGCCTTCTAAAAGATGGTGTCACTTTGGACAAGGGTTCAATTTTTGGAGGTTGTCATGAGGACAGGGAAATGGGAAGTTAAAGATGATATTTCATTTGTTGCTGTGACATTATTTTTACTTTATGGACTCAGATTTCTAACCTGTCACCGTCATGTCATTTCTCTTCGGCATGGGGCAGCCTAAGGCAACAGGCACGTGAGCTGCTGCCCCCGAGGCTTTCTTGTGACCACGTTATCTCAACACCAAAGCCTCGTGCTCTGCCTGAGGCCACAGTATTCTGGCCTGGGCCATCATTTGATTTTAGAGGCAGGACAGATGCTAGCCCCAGTGAAGTGAGCTAAGGAAGAGCTGGAAATGAAGATAATGACCAAGATCAAGGTAATGATCTAGACAAATAGAGTGAGCCACATGCAAATGCTGACTTGCACACTGTTGTTGGTAGGATAAGTGTAGCCCACTCAGAATTAAGTGCTTAGAAATTTTTATAACATTTTTGACATTGCTATGATATGTCTACTGTATGTTACAAAAGTGTAAGTCTATAATTATTCCTGTTATAAATAGTTTCCAAGAAACACTGGCCAGTTTGAACTAGAATTCCACAAAGCATATTCCTTCAAATAAGAATAATAACTTAGTCTGTTTTAGTCTCATTACTGAAAACATTTGATTTTACAGCCTTTTTTAATATGAAAAAATAAGCACTATAAGTACTTTTGATCTCTGTAGGATTCTTGGTTCTTTATATATTTGAATCTAATTTTTTTTTGCATGGTTGTGATGCTAAAGTCTTGATTATTTTGATAATTTTGTCTTTTCAGAACATCTATGGACAATAATATGATGTTCCTTTTGCTGGTTCCTTGGGGATGATTGGTGGTTTTAATTGAGCCATAAAATTCTTTGGGACCTCTATGTCCTTGGGAGCTAATGAAAACCAGGCACATCAGGCTAGTGTTAGTAAGTGAGGGAGGAAAAAATTATAGCAGATTTAGAAAGTTTTGGAAAGAGTGATTCTGTTTCCAGAATTCAAGGGAAGGGGGGATTTTTTTTTTTTTTTTTTTTCTGAAGCAGTAATTGAGAGAGTCCAGATTTTTTTGTTGTTGTTGTTTTAGATTGATTGATTGATTGATTGATTTTTAGAGGCGGTGGGAGGGGCAGAGGGAAAGGGAGAGAGTCTCAGGCAGACTGCACTGAGTGCAGAGCCCAAAGCAGAGCTCAATCTCACCACCCTGAGATCTCTACTTGAGCTGAAACCAAGAGTCAGACGTCTAACTGACTATGCCACTCCAGTGCCCCAGGAGTCTACAATTTTGAAATCATGATGGATAAAATGTTTCTAAGGAAAGGAAGAGAAAGCTTTTGGAAATAAGGGGAACCAGTAGACTTTTTATTTTTGCCTCTCAAGAAATTGCAAGAGCTGTTAAAGCCCTTTAAAAAGAGTCGCATGCTTTTCTTATCAGGGGAGGGATTCTAGAATTGATGGATACCACCAGACCTCATTTACAACATTCAAGGCACTTTGGAGTGCACCTTCCAGGCAGAGGTAAAACAAGGGGTCTTGCCATTTAGTGAGTTAAGAGTTCAAGCTCCAGGACCAGTCTCTGGAGGCAAGGACTCCCTAGAATGAGGCTGCAGTGATGTCAGCATCTGGGCTGCAGACGCAGGTGGGTAGCCTTGTCCACGGAAGCTGGGGAAAATCGCCAAGGTCCAGGAGTTCCAAAGAGTCAGTGTCTAAGCCTGAGCGAACTAACATGACACAGATTTCCAAAGATCCAGAGGCTTGGTTGGGGCATGTTTCTTCTGAACCCAGATAGAAGCCAACCTGAGAGGAAAATAAGCAAAGATAAGCCAAATTGAAATGGGGCTATATAGTTAGAAATAAGATCACATCCTGAAATACGGACACGTGGTCATTCTTCTCCTTGTTTATATCAAGACAAATAGAATTCTTTATTAAAACAGTAAAAGGTATTTCATCATAAAGGATAAGAATGAAATGACAATAGCTAACACTTGTATAGTGCTTACCATATGCACTTTCCTCTGAAGCATCGAGAGATTAAGAAACATGCCCAGAACAAAGTATATAAACAGAATTGGAACCCAGGCAATAGGGCTGCAGAGTCTGTGGTTGGAAAGACCATGTCAAAAAGGCATTCAGTGAACTCCATTTTCCTTTCATTCTTAACTCTTGTAGTTGCTGATTTTTCCTACCTACAGACTTAGAGAGGTGAAATCTTTGCCTCTGTTTCATGCTTTCCTGCTTAATTCCAAGTGGTGCCAAATTACTTCATTTCTTCCCCTCTATCTTTTGCTTTTTGTCCTTTTCTCATCTTAGAGGACAACTTAAGGAGAAAGTAGAGAGAGTGACAGCATATCCTCCAATAGCCTTTTCCAAATTATACTAGTTGAAGAGAGAGTTGTATCAGTACATAACAGTCAGCATAATTATAGGAGTGATAAGCAACGATGGCAATCCTGTTTATAATCTGGTATCACACAATATGTGTTTAACATAATAAAATTAAAAAACCATCGTGTTCCCCTTTCTGTTTCACTTTATGTCTCATTTGGTGATGAAGATGACAAAGATGGGGGCACCTGGCTGGCTCAGTGGGTAGGACGTGTGACTCTTGATTTCAGGGTGGTGAGTTTGAGCCCCACATTGAGTGTAGAGATTACTTAAACTTTTCAAAAAAGGTTAACGAAGATGACAAATGCCACACTTGCCATAGCTGTGAGCGTGGTCCTAAACACCAACTAATAATTAACTATAAAAAAAGATTGGTTTGGTAACTGAGCACTGATGTTCTAAATGATAACAGATTATCTTGCCAGTAAGAAATTTTAACTGTGATTACATTGAAAAAACATTGATCTTTATAATTTAGTCATCAGTTCACCTGTTTTTTTCTACTTAAAAACTCTAGAAATCCATTGTAATTAATACATTATTTCCAAGCTGCATCTGTTGTTTAACCTATTTTTGGTTTTGCCCCAAACTCGGGGAGGTGGATAAAATAATAATTTTTATTTGGCTTCATTATAAATTCAAGTGCACATTTTCCATGGAAAAAGGCAAGACCATCAACTTCGCAAGTCTCATAGGTGCTATTAAGGGGATTTTCATAGAAGCACATCTTCTTTTACCAGATTGCAGCAGGAGAGAAGATTCCTTTGAGCCAGGAAGAAATAACTCTGCAGGGCCATTCCTTTGAAGCTAGAATATATGCAGAAGATCCTGACAATAACTTCATGCCGGGGGCTGGGCCATTAGTGCATCTCTCCACCCCTCAGGCAGACCTTTGCACTAGGATTGAAACTGGAGTGAGACAAGGTAAAGTGAAATAAATGAAAAGTCTCGGTCTTTTTGAATTTTCGGTGCGTAATTATTTCTGGACAGCATCTTTTCCCTGTGTCTTATGGAAAGGTGTAGTATGTTTTAGAATAAAAGACTTAATTGATTTCTCATTAATCTTTATTTTTCTTTCTGCAAGTTATTTAAAAAAATAGCTAGTGGTTTTTTGTTGTTGTTGTTTTTCTTAAAGATTTTACTTATTTATTTGACAGAGAGAGAGATCACAAGTAGACAGAGAGGCAGGCAGAGAGAGAGGGGGAAGCGGGCTCCCTGCTGAGCAGAGAGCCCAATGTGGGGCTCGATCCCAGGACTCTGGGATCATGACCTGAGCTGAAGGCAGAGGCTTTAACCCACTGAGCCACCCAGGTGCCCCATAGCTAGTGTTTTTAAACAATACGCCCTTGGTTGAAATGTAGCAGTACTTCCTCAAACCTAAATAACACACATTTATGTTTCTACTCTGCCTAGTTCTAAAAGTGATTTAAGGCTCTGATCACCACTATGCCCAATGCCCTCTGCCTTCAAGGGACTTAAAGTCAAACTGGATAATTAATATATAAAATTAATATATAAACTCAGTGCAAGCTAAACAATAATCAAAGAAATAAAGAGAAATAAAACTATAACTGCGCAAGAGCTCTCATAATCAGCATAAGACTGACAGTGATGGTCATAGCAATTATATAGCATTTACTGTGTACTGTGTACACTGTTCCAGGTGACTTTTTTACATGGGCTGCTTTAACCATGAGAACTACCCTGTGAGTAGGTGTTGTTATCACCCCCATTTTCCAGATGAGGAAACCAGGGCAGAGAGAAGTTAGGTGACTAGCCCAAGGTTCCTGTTGGAGCCAAGATTCAGACCTGGTCTCTCTGGCTCCAGAGTCCATGCCCTGAGCTCCTACCACCTTGACTCTAGTTGCCAGAGAAGTTACTCGGATGGCGAGTGATGAAGAGCAGTTTTCAGGACTGGAGGTTGTATTAGGCCAGTACAACCGGGACACATTTTGAGAGGAACTAGGAGTGGATCTGAGTAGGCAGATTGAGCAGCACACAGAACAGTGAAGAAAGGAGAGAGAGCTTAACTCCAGGCGTGGTGGAAGAACTGTAAGAAAACATGTGGCTGGAGGAAAGGGTGCAGGATGGTGCCGCTAGGGGTACAGGTGGAGAGCAGGTCACCCAGTGTCTTGAAAGCCAAAATGAGGAGTCAGGACATCTTCAGGACAATTTGGAAGAATTTTGAGAGCTCTGGCTAAACCACGGCAAGACTTCGTATACTGTCAGTACATTTTTTTAAATTTAACAGCAGAATACTTTAGAGAGAAAAGAGAACACTTGCAATGGAAAAGAAAGAATCTGCAGGGCAAGCTAAACTTGCAGTGTAATTTAATAAAGGTGCTCAAAGGATAACAGAGGTGTAATTCCAAGAAGGACTCTCAGATTCACATCTCCGCATGGGGAGGGTCGTCTACTCCAAGAAGCTTCCCCAACCTTCCTCTTCTGCGTTTCCTTGAACCCCTTGTGTATTCCTCAGGCACTTTCCTTATGTTCTTTTATAGTAAGCTTTTACTTCCTGTCTAGCTTTCCCATTATATTGTAAGTTTCTTCCATGTTATATTTGCAGAACCTTGCTCAGGCCTGGGCCTAGAAGTGTTCTGTATGTGTTGGTGAGTGGTGGGGTGGGTAGGTGGGGGGGATGATGGGAGTATAATCTAACACCTTGATTTTATAGATGGAGACCTTGGGGTTCAGAGGGGTCAAGTGAGCTGCCAAAAATCAGGCAAAGATCCTAGAACAGTATTCTTTATAACATACCACATCCTTTTGACTTGAACCATTTTTAACCTTGAACCATGAGATGTGCATGGTTCAGATTTTTTTTTTTTTTTCAACTATTCCAGCTAGCAGCTTGAGGGGCACAGGCTGGATTACGACTGGGTCTTCATGTGCATGGCCCTGAACTTATGAGGCCGCATTATTAGGATTCTTGTTCTCTAAGACTCTGTCGTAGCAATGATAGCTGCTATTTGTTTATTGGTTCTGCCAGGTATGGCATTTGGCCTTTTATTGTCAATCCTCCAAGAACCCTCTAGGATAGTAGGATTATGATCTGTATTTTTCTGATGGGGAAGCCAAAGGGTGGCGGGAAGGGAATGCTAAGGCCAGAAGTGATTGTAACAGGAGAGGGTAAAGGCAGTTTGAACTGACTTCCAAAATGAGAAGAGAAGGTT
Source organism: Meles meles (assembly GCF_922984935.1). NCBI lineage: Eukaryota > Metazoa > Chordata > Mammalia > Carnivora > Mustelidae > Meles > Meles meles. Next base: position 56,168,893 of record NC_060069.1, read on the forward strand.
CAGAAAAAGATAGGATGGGGAAAGCCACCATGTGTATTATTTGATCACTCTTTTCGGGACTGGTGCCCTCAGGTGGCCATCATCTCCTCAGACTTATGGTAAGTTTTTAAACCCCTGCGAGCCCCAGTTCCTCATGAATAAAAGAGTGGTAACGATATCTATCATGCAAGAACTCCTGAAGATTAAGTGTGAAATGAGCATAAAGCCCCAGCAGAATGTCTTGCATGTCATATTTTATCACTTTGAGTTTTGACTTTGAGTGGTTACTGTGGTTTTTCAATTTCAGGAGATGAGGTTTCAGTGCATTATGACCCCATGATTGCGAAGCTGGTTGTATGGGGCGCAGATCGCCAGGCAGCCTTGACGAAACTGAGGTACAGCCTTCATCAGTATAATGTGAGTGCCCTGGGGCCATGTTGGGGACCCCAATGATCTGTGTCTCTCTACAGCCAAGGATGTCTCTCACAATTGGGCAGCCTTTGTCCTTGTCAGCTTATTTCTACCAGTTACCCAGATGGCAGGAACAAACTGATTTCACATTCCCATGGGTCAGAATAGAGTTTAATGACTTCTTGATTCAGCTAGAAAAGAAAAATTGCAGGGCTAAAACTGTTAATGTCAGTGTTATACTTCAGTGACATCTGATATTAAATTCATATTCATCCTGTTAGATAAGGCCAGCTTCACAAGTGTGGCCTGCAGTCTGGTTTTATTTTCCCCAAAGGAAAATAATTGTGTTCACTTTTATCCATTTGACAGAGTTTGTTGCTTTTTGTAGCACATTAGTTTCCTTGGTAGAGTAAGCCCCAGACCACACAGCTTCATAAAGGATTTATTAACCCGTGACATCCAAAGTGTTATATGGCATTAATTTGACCAAACTTCTCATCTCTGTGGCTCCAACCACACAGGTCTCCTTGCCATTCCTTAGAACCCATGTGTTCCTTTTCTGTCTTCCAGAATGTTCTTTCCACACATGATCACAGGTGTCCCTCCTCACCATCCTCAGCTCCTGCTCACTTCAGAATCCTTCCCAGGCTTCTCCATTTTTTGGAAGATTTTATTTATTTATTGAGAGAGAGAGGGTGTGCGCATGCATGCGTAAGTGGGGGGAAGGGCAGAGGGAAAGGACGGGAAAGAATCCCAGCGGACTCACCTTGAGCACAGAGCCCCAATGCAGCGCTTAATCCTACGACCCTGAGATCATGACCTGAGCTGAAACCAAGAATCGCTTAACCGACTGAGCCACCCAGGCCCATTCATTTTTTTTTAATTGAAGTATAGTTGACATACTATATTAGTTTTAGGTGTACAACAGAGTGATTCAATTCTATACCTTACACAGGACTCACCACAATAAGTGTAGCTACCATCTGTCACCAAAGTGATGATAGTATTAGTGACTACATTCCATATGCTGTTTTTATTCCTGTGACTTACGTATTTTATAACTGGAAATTTGTACCTCTAGATCCCATTCATCTGCTTAACTTACTCCCTCATCACCTTCCCCTCCGGCAACCAGCAGTTCTCTATTTATGAGTCTGTTTCTGTTGTGTGTTTGCTTTGTGTTTTAGATTGCACATGTAAGTGAAATCATCTGATACTCATCTTTGTCTGACTTATTTCACTTAGTGTAATACCCTCTAGGTCCATCCATGTTACAGATGGCAAGATTTCGTTCGTTCTTATGGCTGAGTAGTATGCCGTTATGTGTATACACCACATCTTCTTTATCCTTCATCTATGGATGGACTGAGGTTGCTTCCATATCTCGACTATTGGAAATCATGTTGCAGTAAACATAGGGGTACATGTATCTTTTCTAATTAGTGTTTTCATTTCATTTTGGGGAAATAGCTAGCAATGGAATTACTGGATCATATGGTATTTCTGTTTTTAATTTTGGGGAGAACTTTCATACTGTTTTCCACAGAAGCTTTACCCATTTACCTTCCTGCCAATAGGGCACAAGGATTCCCTTTTCTCCATGTCCTTACCAACACTTGTTATTTTTGTCTTTTTGATACTAGTCATTCTGAGTGGTAAGAGGTGATATCTCATTGCAGTTTTGATTTGCATTTCCCTGATGATGAGTGACGGTGAGCATCTTTTCATGTGTCTGTTAGTTGTTTGTATATCTTTTTTTGGAGGGAAAAAAAAGGTCTGTTCAGGTCCTCTGCCCACTTTTCAATTGGATTATTAGGTGTTTTGCTGTTGAGTTGTAGGAGTGCTTTATATATTTTGGATATTAGCCCCTTATCAGGATATATCATTTCCAACTATCTTTTCCCATTCTTCTCCCATTACCTTTTCATTTTGTTGATGGTTTCTTTCCCTGTGCAAAAGCTTTTTAGTTTGGTATAGTCCCAGTAGTTTATTTTTGCTTTTGTTTCCCTTGCCTGAGGAGACATATCCATAAATATTTTTGCTTAAGCTGACAGCCGAGAGATCACGGCCTATGTTTCCTTTTAGGAGTTTTATTGTTTCAGGTCTCACATTTAGGTCTGTAATCCATTTTGAGTTTATCTTTTGTGTATGGTGTGAGAACGTGGTCTAGTTTCATTCTTTTGCATGTAGCTGTCCTGTTTTCCCAACCCCAGTTATTGAAAAGATGGTCCTTTCCCATTGTATGTTCTTGCCTCCTTTGTCATAGATTAATTGACCATATAAGCATGGATTTATTTTTGGGCTCTCAGATCTGTTCCATTGATCTTTGTGTCTATTTTTTTTTTTTTTTAAGATTTTATTTATTTATTTGACAGAGAGAGATCATAAGTAGGCGGAGAGGCAGGCAGAGAGAGTGAGAGGGAAGCAGGCTCCCTGCCGAGCAGAGAGCCCGATGTGGGACTCGATCCCAGGACCCTGAGATCATGACCTGAGCCGAAGGCAGCGGCTTAAACCACTGAGCCACCCAGGCGCCCCTTTGTGTCTATTTTTGTGCCAGTACCATAATGTTTTTATTACTACAGCTCTGTAGTATAGCTTGAAACCAGGTCACCCCATTTAAAATAAGGCCTTTGCTCTTCTCTGTCCCCTTAACCAGCCATATTTTTCTTTATATAGCCTGATATCATATTAGATACTTGTTTATAGATATTGTATGTTATCTGTCCCTAGAATATAAGCTCTGTGAACTTTCATTCCTCATTGTGTCCCCAGTACCTGCATCAGGGCCTGGCACCTAACGGTGTTCAGTAAATGACTATTAAATGAATGATTGGATGAATGAATGAATGAATGAACCCAAGGCTCAGATAGCTGGTTTTACCTTTGATCCCATTTATTGGGCATATGTGGGTTCATTTTATGCCTTTTCGTTTTTATACCAGTGTGCAAAGTTTGGATTTTAGTGTCGGAAGTTTCTTTGAGGTTATTTAATCCTATCCCCTCTTGAGTGTAGCAGTCCTATCCTCAGTTTGCAATCTTCCTGTTGTGTGGGAGTATTCTGAGTGGGATGTCTTCATTATCGTGCAAATAAATCTCATTTAAGTTTCTTAACATTTATCACTTTCCTAGCATGAGTCAATTAAATGTCTCCACACTACCTACCCTAACATCATTTCCTATTTCCTCTTTATCATAAAGAGTGAAATGTGGTCTACTGCATTTTAAAATGTATCATACAATACAATTTTAAATGTTAAGTCCAGATAGATAGTGATGGTGAAGTGGGGTTTTTTTGTGTTTTTCCTACAAGTTGTCCTACTGCCACCATGTGGCACCTTAGTAGGTTTTCTATTTTCCTTGAGAGTTGTCCATTGTAGAAAATACTTCATACAAAGAGCAGATGCCATAGAAACGATTTTTTGAATGTGTTGTTTTCCCCACTCACTGGGGATGTGGGCTTTATTCTCTTCCTAGATTGTTGGACTGCACACCAACATTGACTTCCTCCTTAACCTGTCCCGCCACCCAGAGTTTGAGGCTGGGAACGTGCACACAGATTTCATCGCTCAGCACCACAAAGAACTGTTTCCCAGTAGGAAGGCCACAGCTAAGGAGTTTTTATGCCAGGCAGCTCTGGGTCTCATCCTCAAGGAGAAAGCTGTGTCTGATATTTTCAACATTCAGTCACAAGGTATGGAATGCTTTTCCCTTTCCTCTGCTTGTTAAGTCTGTGAATAAGGTGCTTTTCTGGAGGCGCTTTTCTTCCTTTATGCCACTCTCGTGTCCCTTTTCTTTTCTCAGTGATTGACAATGTCTTCTGCCAGTGTGGTTTTTATGTCAAGTAGAGTGGATTCTCATATCATGCATATGCCCCTAAAGACTTTAACCCATTAAATATAGCTTAACTACTTGCCTAACAGTGTTGAGACGGATATTTTTTTCAACCAAATGCTAGTTCCTTCCTACACCCTGTGCTGACTCCTTCCAAAGCTTTTTTAATTTGCCGCTCCTTTCGAGGTCCTACGTTCTTGTATTTTCTGTACTGTGGCAACTTCCTTTGTCCTAGGGACTAAAGACAGAGCACTGGAAACTCAGATTCTCTTGGGTTACCTGAGATTTATCCTTGTGTTATTTCCTCCTTTCCTTTCCTATTCTGTGCTCCAGTTTCTGGCAAACCAGAGACCTCGATACTTCCTCGAATCAGGGGATCTGAGCACGGGAAGGACTGGCAGAGATTCGTCCTGGTTGCTTCACGCACACATCTCTGCTTCAGCACCCCCACTGCATTGTTGTTCAACCTCTTCCTAACACCTCAGGAAGCTAGAAATTTGTAACAAGAACTCATTAGCCTATTATGGTTTCAGTCAGCTCTTCATTTAAAAGTTCTTCCCTCTAAATTGAATAAAATCTGAACCCTCCCAACTTACTTCAGAATATTTACTTCAGGCTAACTCCTACCTTTGGAACCAATAAGAAAAAAAATTAATAATCCATTTATCTCTTCATTATTTTTAGGATTATTATAGGATTTTATTATTAGGATCTTTAATTTCTAGATTCATTCAAGAAAGTTATATTGAAATCTTAAAATATATAACTACTTCTCATTTTGTCCTTTTACACTACATGAAATGCCTCTAAATATGCCCACCTAGTGTTCCTAAGCCTGAACATAGCATTGTTAGAATCGAGTATCCTTTTTTTTTTCAAGATTTTATTTATTTATTTGAGAGAGAGAGAGAGAGAACAAGCGTGAGAGGGAGAAGGTGCAGGGGGAGAAATAGGCTCCCCACTGAGCAGGGAGACAAACACCAGACTTGATCCCGGGTCTCCAGGATCATGACCTGAGCCAAAGGCAGACACTCAACCAACTACCCACCCAGACACCCCAGAATCAAGTGTCATCTTACTCTCCTTCCTCTTTACAATTTATAACCAGCACACATTTGAGCCTCAGAAGAAATGCTTCAGTTCAGCTGTGCTGTAACTCCTGGATATCATCCAACAGAGGATGAACACACAAGCCTGTGGGAGGGACGAGTGACGCAGAAAGAGGCGAGGCGAGAGAAAAGTAGTGAGTGGTGGAGATTTTGGTGACCTGGAATGCATTTACCCAAGAAGGGGAGACCGCTGGGCTGCTTTACGCCCCCAGAGGAAGAACGTTTCGGCTGCACACACACTGATTTTTCAGAGAAACTGGAATTTTTCACATGACATTTCCTGAGATGTAAATGAAAGTGTCTAATTTAAATTTAAAGCAATAAGGACAAAGAGGACACATTTGAGCTACCAGCGTAGGGCTGGTGTTTTACATTTTCTTTTGTAAAGTATAAAGTCAGGCCTGTTGTTTGTCAATTTCTTGCTGAATTTTTATTTTCTTCTAGATCAGTACTCACCTTTTGCATCCAGCAGTGGAAGAAGACTGAATATCTCTTACACCAGAAACATAACTCTGAGGGATGGTAAAAACAGTAAGTAATGTTTTATTAAAAGAGGAATGTGCTTCAGAGAAATAGCTTCTATTCACCTGGAATAAAAGGACCCACCCCGGCATGGAGCGGTCAGTTACATTTTTGAAGCTCCCTAGTCTAACCATTGGTAGGAATACCAGGATTGATGGGCTCCGGTGGTACAATTAGTGGTATCTTTCTTCTTTTTCCCTTTTTCTATCTTTTGTAACTATTTGAAAAATGTGTCATAAAATATACCTAGCAAAATGACTAAAATGAAATATTCCAAGATGATAGGTGACCATTGGGTAGTGGGATTTGAGGTGATTGGTGTCCCCCCCACCCCAACCCTGCACAGGCCACTTCTTTATACTTCCTTTGCCTTGCAGTTTTTCTTCAGCAAGAATGTACTGCTTTTAAATAAGAAGAACAGTATCCAAAACTACTCTAGGGAGAAGGATTACCCACCAGTCAGGCAGTGTTTTAGGTCAAAGTGGGTCATTAAGGAGCTATGATTTCTTAAGTGCCCAATCACATGTAAATTTTTATATTCACCAGAATAGGGGCACCTGGGTGGTTTAACGTTAGTTAAACCTCCACCTTCAGCTCAGGTCATGATCCCAGGATCCTGGACTCGAGCCCAGTGTCTGTTTGGCTCTCTGCTCAGCAGGGAGTCTGCTTCTCCCTCTCCCTCTGCCCCTTCCCACCTCTCTTGCTCTCTTTCTCTCTGTCTGTCCCTCAAATAAATAAGTAAAATCTTTTTTTTTAAAAATCTGTCTTCACTATAATTGAATGAGGGGGAATCCCTGCCATTCCCATGTATAGCCGATGAAACTGAGGTAGAGAAGGTGAAGTAACTTACTGAAGGTTAGTGACATTGACATCCAGCCTTTCTGATCTTGACTCCTATGCTGTTTTTACTTTTCCAGTGGAAAATTGATTTTTGACTGCAAGCTAATTTGAGTAGACTGAGGGTGGGACTGATTTATTATAATTGAAGCCAGGAGAGTCTGACATATATTTGTAGCTGGAACAGTGTATCAGAGAGATCAGAGTCCCTTGATAGCAGTATCCCTTCTGCAGCAGGGCGGTTTGCATGGGAAGTGACATTGGTGCCAAGTCAGAGCTGGGAGGGCTGCATAACCTTGAATGTGAGGTTTCATTGAACTGTGAAGGCGCCACAGCCCTTGAGATCTTTTTTCATCCTGAACCTAGATAGTCATTACCTTCAGTGTGTTGCGTACCTGGAAAAAAAATGTTTGCAAACATCCCTGATAGAGTAGCCGTCTACAAATGGTTAACGTATCCATTTTATGCTGGTGTGTTTATTCATTTCATTCTAAAAAACAACGCCTCCAAAATCACGGATGATCTTACTCTAGACTCCTATATACCGAATATAAGTAGCAGTAGCAGTAAAGTTTCAGTGGCCTCTTCAACCTAAATTAAACAGAAAAATTGCATATGTGATTAAAATTCAAATGAGCCAGCTGTGTTATTTGGTATGGATCCTCACCAAGGCACTTAGCAGTGTTTCGAACTATGGTGCATTTCTTGGAAATTTTTAAAATTTTTAATTAGAGAATGAATACATGATTGAAAACCAGCATGGTTGCTATTCACTACATCCTTTTGGTGGTCTTTTTCAGCAATGACCCAGGCCTGAATGTAACAGCTTCCAGAAATGTTCTAATGGGTCTCTGATAAATGCCAAGTAACAGTAGCCATGATTGAGTGCATACACCAAACAGGAAGTCATAAGGGCCAAGAAGCAATTATGAATCTAAAGTAGAACCAACTCTTAATGATCTCAGTGCAAATGATCAAGTATTTTAAATACTTAAGGCTTGAAGAATATTCCTACTTTGTTGCTAGTGACCATGCTTCACAAAACCCTGCCCTACCCTCAATAATAAGAATAAGAATAATAGCTAAGATTTATTGAGTGTTTTGTATATGCTAGATATTAAGTGCTTTCCATGAATAATTACCATTTTCAGAACAGGCCAGTGAAATTGGTGTTATTATTAGTGTCAACTTTATAAATGGGGAACCAACTTAGAGAGATTAATAATTTTCTTAAAGTCATTTCAGAAGTAATTGGTGGAGCCAGAATTCAAACCCACACTCCAGGGTATATGTGCTAACCTAACACTGCACCATGTTACACTTCCATACCTTATTAAATATGTAAGAGGATGGGGTGCCTGGCTGGTTCAGTTGGTTGAGCAGGCAACTTGATCGCGGGGTCATGAGTTCAAGCCCCGCATTGGGCAAAGAATGATTATTTATAGTTTACATCTATATTCTCTATAGATATATATAGATTATAGATTAATTAGAGAAAATTAATTAATTTAAAAAATAGAGAAGAGGATATTTAACATTCTCTTGTGGAGATCTAGAGATAACTAGGGGAGGGAGGAACAAATTCAGTTACCCCATAACATATGAAAGAATTTATTCTCTTTGGTACAAATATAAATAGGATTTTTTTCTCTATTTCCTTTTCTGCTATTTCATTATTAGTGAATAGAAATGCAACAGGTTTTTGTATGTTGGTTTACGTATCCTGCAACTTTACTGAATTCATTTATTAGATCTAATAGTTTCTTTGGTAGAGTCTTAAGGATTTTCTTTGTATAGGATCATACTATCTGGAAATAGATAATTACTTCTTCTTTATCAATTGAATGCCTTTTATTTATTTATTTTCTTGTCCGATTGCTCTGGCTAGGACTTCCAGTACTATATTGAATAAAAGTGGTGAGAGTGGACATCCTTATCTTCTTCCTGACCTTAGTGGGAAAACTTTCAGCTTTTTATCATTGAGTATGATGTTAGCTGTGGGTTATCGATAGATGAATGGATAAAGAAGATGTGGCATACATACACAATGGAATACAACTCAGCCTTAAGAAAGAATGAAATCTTGCCATTTGTGACAACATAGATGGACTTAGACAGTGAAATGAGTGAAATAAGCCAGAGAAAGACAAATATCATATAATTTCACTTATATGTGGATTCTAAAAAACAAAACAAGAGAACAAACAACGAAGAAACACAAAACAAACTAGTGGTTGCAGAAGGAGGAGGAGGAGGCAGTGGATGAAATGGTGAAGGGCATTAAGAGGTACAAACTTCTAGTTATACAGGTAAGTCATAGGAATGAAAAGTACAGCATAGGGAATATAGTCAATAATATAATACACATCAGGGTAAGCATTTCATAATGTATATAATTGCTGAATTCACTATGTTGTATGCCAGAAACTAATTTAATATTATATACCAACTATAATTCAAATTTTTAAGAAATTTTTTTAAAGAATTTAGTTTTCCTGGCAATGTGTTTACTGTGATTCTGTTGGCATTCATGTCATCTGAATACATTTCATATTTCATAAATTGAAAAAAAACCCTAATGTTTAATTGGTGCATTTTCTCTTAAGGATTGAAAGATATTGGCAAGGTATAGGTTGGAGAAGTTTCATTTACTCATATGTTCATTACAAAGATTTCAAAAAAACAGATGTTTTGAGTAATGTGAAGAAGAGGAAAAAACCTGTCTTTGTTCCTCCTTTTCTCTCTTTAGGAATTCACCACCTAGCAAAGAAAGGAGAAATGGGTATGTTGGGAAGATAGGTGGTGTGGTGGTTAATAATGCAGATCCTAGGGAAACCTGGGGGGTGTGTTGGTTAGGCATCCAACTCTTGGTTTGGGCTGAGGCCCTGAGGCCCCTAAGGGTCATGGGATCGAGCCCCACATTGGACTTCACAGTCAGCACAGAGTCTACTTGGGACTCCCTCTCCCTCTGTTCCACTGTGCTGTCTCTCTGTCTCTAAAATAAATAACTAAATCTTTAAATAAAATAAAATAAACATAATGCAGACCTTGGAGTTAGGCTGTTATGAGTTTGATCCTGGTTCCTCTGTTGTCTGTGACCCTTGGGCAAGACACACACTCTCTCTAAGCATCAAGGTCAAGGTCCTCAGCCATAAATAGGAATGATAGTAATAATTACTTCCTTGGGTTGTTGTGGATATTAAATGAGACAATAGAAAGCTCGTTGTGCAGCATATAGGAAGCAGTCAGTAGACATTAGCTGTCATCCTCCTCCTCATCATCATCATGACGAAACTACCCTCTTGCTACTACTGAAAGACAAAGTAGATATATATGTCACATGTTAATTTTAAAAAGTTGGAAAAATAAATAAAAATTTTTAAGTTGGTTTCAGAACAATATGTTTAAGAAATACTATTTTTATGAAAGAAAAAGATAAGTTTGTGCATTCTGAAAGGACTCACATTAGAGATTTTAACAGTAGCTACAATAGGCAATAGAGAGGACTTTCCCTTTTTACTTTATATACTTCAGTATTTGACTTTTATGAACGGTTTTATTTTTGCACTTTTTTAAAAAAACAGCTGATAAAGAGAAAAATCGTTCTTTCATAAAACTGGATGGGGAAAGAATCATAATGGTGTTTTATATGCAAATATTTATTGAAATGTTCGGAGGAGAGTAAATTCATTCCAGCTAGACACAGACTTTTCCCAGGGACCGTGACTGAGCATGACATGACCGAGGGGCGAGGTTTCAGTTTGGTATGGCTGGGGACTGACAGCCTGTTGAAGGGGAGCATGAGCAAAGAGGCCCAGCAGGGGGAAGACTGGAGGCACATATGGAGAACATTAATTGGCCCATTTTCCCATTTGGTTGTAATATAAGACCCTATAGAAGAAGAATGGGAAGTAAGACTGAGAGTTCAGGGCCTTCAATACCAGCCCAAGTATTCTGAATATAGTGGAGACACGTTAGGAGGCATCAGCTGGGGAGGGCTGAGACAGGAAGCAGGAAGTCCCAAGACGACCTCAGTGTTACCAAGGCCTGCCTCCCCACTGAATCCGGTTTGAGTGGGGAATGAGAGGAAGACATGAGTAGGACAGATAGGGGAGAATTTGGCAGTTTTGCAGTGACTGTCAAATGTGGAAAGCATAGGAGAAAGTAAGAATGACAGGTTTTCAATCTGGATGACGAGGAAAGTAGTAGTGCCAGTCATGGAGCTCACAGGGTGGGAGGGAAGGCGGGAAGAGCGGGGAGATGATTTATTGGGCCCTCCATATTCACTTTAAGGTGCGATAGAGCATCCAGCTGGGAATGACTAATCAGAGTTCTGGAGAAGGAAGGTCAGGGCTGGAAATAGATTTGAGCTGGCAGCATCAAAATGGTGGTTAAAAGTATCAGGAGTCGATGAAATGACTTTGGTCTGCACTTTCTCGGGGCAAGATTTGATTTCCATCTCTTAGAAAGGTCTTCTCCACCCACCCACCCCCACCCCCATCTCCTAGGAAAGTCCTTAACCAATTCTGTGTTCACTTAATACTATGAAATATATTGTATATTATATTTGTATCCTCTGTTACAGTTTGCAAAGCACTTTCACATTTAGTTAAATCATTGTTACATTCTCATACCCATTTAATGGGTCAGAATGGACCAGGAAATCAGGACTCTGATTTGAAATGGTTTAGTCAAGATCACAGAGGTGATCATGCCACAGATGGCAGATTTGGGTCTTAAACCAGAATTACTCTCTTCCAATCCATTGCATTTCCTACTTCAACACTGCAACTTTTCTTGTTGAAGGAAAAACATCTAAAATATCTTACAACATTAGAAGAGCTAAAACTCCACTTTTTAAAATATTTTAATTCCAGCGTAGTTAGCATACAGTGTTATATTAGTTTCAGGTATACAGTAGAGTGATTCAACAATTCTGTACATTACTCAGTGCTTATCAAGATGAGTGCACTCTTAATTCCAATCACCTGTTTCAGGTGACTCCCCCTTCCCCCACCCCCCACCCCTGCACCACCCGCCTCCCCTCTGGTAACCACCAGTTTATTCTCTATAGTTAAGAGACCTTCTAAAACTCCATGTTTTGTTGTTCGTTTGTTTTTTTTTAAGAAACCTTTGAAATTCACTTTTATTGGAACCTGCCTATAGATTTTTTTTTTTCTTTAATCTTTATTGTCAGAGAGTTAAAAGGTGTTAACATCCCTAACAGGTGGTTATCTTTAAGGCTGAAAGAGATTTGTAGAATGTCAGTTACTGAATAAATGATTGTCTTCTAATTTTTCTTCAATTTTCCCCCCTTTTCCATAAAGATGTAGCCATAGCTGTAACATATAACCATGATGGGTCGTATAGCATGCGGGTAAGTCTTACTGGTTTTGTTCTACAGTTTAGAGCTAAATCTGATCTCTTTCATACAGAGAAGGGTTTTGTTTTTTGTTTTTGTTTTTTTTTACACTCTGGTTTCTCCTAAGCCAGTGACCAGTATGACTATAGTTGGAGGATGCCATGTGCTTTTATTTCAGACCAATTTGGGGAAATTACCCCCTCTCCAGTTCTGATTGTCTCTTCAATTTGGCTGTGGTTCCCTTAAGAATGAAAACTTGTTAAAAAAAAAAATAGTAATAATAGCTTTGAATCAGACTCCTGACAAGTCTCTAAAGTATGTGCATGTATTTACATCTAAAGCAGCCATTCTCAAACTTTTTGGTCTCAAAATCCGTGTACGCCCTTCAAAATTATTAAGACTCCCAAGGAGCTTTTATGTTAATTACATGTATTAATACTTCCCATTTAGAAAGTTAAACCAAGCATACTTTTATTTCTTACTATTCTTTTTAATGTATATTTTAAAAACTATATATTAAATTTATCATATTAAACATTATGGAGTGAAAAGACATTGTTTTACAAGCATCACCACCACCCATCTCCTCTTTTCTCTTGCAAAATTGACACTGTACCCATTAAACAATAACACACCACTTGCCCTTTTCCACCTCCCTCTCCTTCTAGCCCCTGTCAACCACCATCCTACTTTTCTGGGTCTTTGAATTTAACCACTTTAAGTACCTCATATAAATGAAATCATTCAATATTTGTCCTTCTGAGACTGGCTGTTTCTCTTAGCATGTCTTCAAGGTTCTTCTGTGTTGTAGCATATGTTCAGTGTTCATCTGTGGAATGATACTGCGTTGCCTCTCTATACCACACTTTTGTTTATTCATTCATCTCTTGATGGAGACTTGGGTTGCTTCCACCTTTTGCCTATTGTGGATAATGGTGCTATGTATACGGGGGACAAATACCTCTTTGAGACCCTGTTCTCAATCCTTTTGGGCATATACTCATAAATAGAATTGCTGGATCATATGGTCATGTTCTATTTTTAATTTTTTGAGGAACTGTTTTCCACAGTGGCTGCACCATTTCATGTTCCTACCAACAGTGCACAAGGGTTCCCTTTTCTCTGCATCCTCGCCAACATTGATTTTCTGTTTCTTTTTTTCTTCTTCATAATAGCCATCCTAATGGGTATGAAGTGTTATCTCACTGTGGTTTTGATTTGCATTTCCATAATGAATAATGATGTTGAGCATCTTTTCATATGCTAATTGGCCATTTGTGTATCTTCTTTGGAGAAATGTCTATTCAAGTCCTTTGCCTCTTTTTTAACTCAGGTTGGGTTTTTTTGTTGTTTTTGTTGTTGTTGAGTTGTAGGATAAATTGAGAAAATTTAAAACCTAAGATTACACAAGCACATGTTCCATTAGCTGTCACATGGGTAACATCACATGTCCTGCAGTCTCTAGAAAATCCCAGTGTATATTCATGAGAGAATGAGGGTTAAAAAAGGCAAGTAACGTTAGTATTATTATGAAGTGGTTTGGGGACCCCAAGGGATCTGCAGGTCATACTTTGAGAATCCCTCTCAAAGTGTTCATGGTAGTCCTCAGTTAAAAGAAGTCCTTACACTGACAAAATAAAAGGCTGTAAGGGATTTAAAAAAATAACAATAATGTGAGAACTCAACCAAATTCCTGTATAGAAAGGTACAAAATCATAGAGTAGAATAAATCACACTTAATATGAGCCAAGAGACGTTAAGTCCTACAAAAAGGATTGAGTAAGGATCTGCTGCAGATCTGCCAGTGCCATGAGATCCCATTTTTGTTTCACTGAGATTCAGTAAAACTGGGAAGTCTGTGAGGGTTGTAATTCATATTGGTCCCTCCGGTTTGGGGGCCCCTTCTTACTCCCTTGGTAAAGTCAACTACAGATTTGTTCTAATTTGCTCTTTGAACTATATTCACAAATTTAGAATGAGCTTGTGTAAACCTTTAAACAAAACTGTTCCCGATCTAACCTTTATGTCCTGAGAATTTCACAAACATTCAAATGGCTGTTTTAGTAGGTTACAAAGCCCAGTAAATGTCATATTTAACTTAGGATAGATGAGAAGCGGCATATAAATACTACAGTGTAACCTGGTTCACCTCAGCCTCTCTCATGTATTTGAAAAGAATAGCCATGGGACTTTGACAGTAACCCCATGGGAATTGAAATGAAACACAGAGAAGATTTAAATGGATTTCCTGTGTGTAAAGGAATTTTTTTTTTCTTGGGTGTGTATGTGAGAAAATATTTTTTATAACAGAAAGGTTTCGTGTCCCTTTGTCAGCTTCCCAAAAGATCAAGTGTGAAATCTGTTCTTTGGCATTTTCTCTTACAGTGAGAAAACTGTACAGTGGCCAGTCTCCAGCTAATTTATCTTCTTAAACTCAAAACTGAAACCCATAAATTTTAGCTACATATTGGAGAGAGAAAAGACATACCATCTAATTAGGTGGTTCTGGCTTTTTTCTTTACTAACATTGGCATAGTAAAGCCAAATTTGACTTCAGGTACTCAGATATGAATTCTAATGTGTAATACAGTCAACTGAATTTTAATAATCTTGCTTAATTTGTATTTCTATTTCTTGTTTTTATTGTTATTCTAAACATTTATCTGTAGCATTAACAGTGCTATAGATAAGTTACCTGTTTTTTTTTTCTTTTAATTATCATATGTTGTTTCTATTCAGGGTACGTTATGAGTTTTAAGTTCCTACATGGCTTTTTAAAAAAAATATATTTCACCTGTTACCTTTTGAAACCATTAATAGTAAAGAATTGACTCTGATATTATTAATTCTATAGGGTTGTTTATTTATTTTAAGGATCTTATTTTTCTTTTTTTTTCCTTTTTTTTTTTTTCCAGATTGAAGATGAAACTTTCCAAGTCCTTGGTGATCTTTGTACTGAGGGAGACTGCACTTACCTGAAATGTTCTGTTAATGGAGTTGCTAGTAAAACTAAGCTAATTATCCTGGAAAATACTATTTACCTATTTTCCATGGTAACGTCTCTTTTTTTATAATAACACTGTTGAGGTCTGAGAGAACATTGTTTGACCAGAGGCACCCCACTGAAACATTAGGAAGACCCTGCTTCCTTCCATCACTGCTATGACCTTTCCTCTGTGTCCCCCTCTCCACCCTGTTTCTTTGCCACATTCCTGCCTTCCCTGGTTCTTTTATTCACACAACTCCTCACTGATAGACACATATCCATTTTCTTCCTTTAATTCTAAAACAAGTCCTGACACCCTACTTGTCAGAGAGTGTCTCACTGCCCAGTGCACAGTATTTTGTCAGGCATTCAGTGCCTGAATACTTTCCCAACCACCATCCTCCTAGCACTTGGACTTCTGGGCATTTGGGAGGAGGTGACCATTGGAGAAAGAGTCTGTGGGCCTAATATTCCTTGTGGGGAAGGTGGGCATTAGGGAAGTAATGGGGGTTAATGGTGAAGTCTTGGCAATCAAAGGATGGTTGGTGATCAAGGCAGACGTGGCATAGGATTGGATCAGAGCATGTCTCCTGTCTTATTGGTCCCATTTAGGAGCCTGCTGCCTGATGAACCCATAGTTTCTACATGGGCAGAAGAGAAAATGTATTATCAAATACACTGTGGCATCTTCAGAGTCTTCTCACATTTGAGAACCCGCTTACAGATCATACTCCTTTGTGATCAGATGCCTTTAGTATTCCAGTAGTTATACTACTTACTGTATACAGAGTCAAGGATGATCTCACATGATCAGGCATTCCTTTCCATAGTTACTCTGCTGTAACAATATGGTGGTGGAGGCAGTATGGTGGAGTGGTGATGAGTAGGTGTTCTGGAACGTGAAGCTGCTTTGGTTCAAATCCTGGCTTTACCTTGGAACAGCTGTGTGAGCTAGGGCTAGTTAAACTCTCTGGCTTCAGTTCCCCCATCTCTAAACGGGAAAAATAACAGTACCTACCTACCTCATAAGCTTCCTGTGATGATCAATGAATATATATATATATATATATATATATATATATATATATGTATATGGCAGTTAAGAACAGTTCCTGGTTTTTTGTTTTTTTTTTTAAAGATTTATTTATTTGACAGATAGAGATTACAAGTAGGCAGAGAGGCAGGCAGAGAGAGAGGAGGAAGCAGGCTCCCAGCCAAGCAGAGAGCCCGATGCGGGGCTCAATCCCAGGACCCTGGGATCATGACCTGAGCTGAAGGCAGAGGCTTTAACCCGCTGAGCCACCCAGGCGCCCCAAGAACAGTTCCTGGTTTTGACCAAGCACTTGAAGTGGGGATGCTGCCCAAAATGCTTTCAGACAGTGGCTGTCTTTTTGTCAATAGTTAAATACATTAATTCCTTTAATTCCCTGGGAGGCATGATGCCATTACTCCTTTATATGATGGGAAACCAAGACTGAGAGGGGGTTAATAATTTGCTTTAGATCACCAAGCTAGATAAGAACCCTCGTATTAAAGATGACTCATAGTTAAATAGCTTGAAAATAGTCATTATCTTAGGTATATTAATAAAACTGCAGTGGTTTGATCTTGATTTCATTTCTAGTTTGTTTTCTATTTATAGGAAGGAAGTACTCAGATTGGCATTCCAGTCCCCAAATACTTGTCTTCAATGAGCTCAGATGGAACTCAGGAAGGAGCCATAGCTCCTATGACGGGTACCATTGAAAAGGTATCACGTGAACGTATGTAGATGGATGTTCAATAGGGCCCGGTAAATGGCATATACATCATTTTTCCCTCTCCAAATCTTTCCTATTGGAAAACATCCGACTCCGGAAAACAAGAGATGGGGGCACCTGGCTCCCTCAGTCGATAAAAGTATGTGTCTCGGAGTTGTAAATTCAAGCACCATGTTTTGTGCAGAGATGACTTAAAAATAAAATCTTTTAAAAAGAGAAAACAAGAGACTATGATAGATTCAAGTTCTCTGTTCAGTCTTCAGTGAAAATACCCATTTACCTAATTTATGATACTGTTATCTTTGAAAGTGGCAATTTCCATCAAAGTACAAATAATCTAAATTTGTCTTTTTGTGATTAAAATGGATCATTCATCAAGCATTATCCAAAGGGCTGTTTTTTAATGTTAACAGCAAACAGTTTATCACGAAATAACATTTTTTCTAATGTACCTAACTGCATGTATGTTAAAATAAAATTTGAAAGACTGGTACTGGTGAAGAACAATGAGGTTTGGTGTTGAATGCTATATGTATTCAGAGTTAAGATCCATACTGAAATTAACTTCAAATAGTGGTGGATCAGTAGTCTTATTACATACTTGAGTATAGTAGAGTCCCTGTAAATGCATCTAAGTCATAAAAACTCCACTCTTTATTCTTGGTACCCAAAAAGGAGAAAAAGAAAATAACCATTTAAGTAGTAAAAATGATTGCACCCACCATTCCCCTCTACAGATGTTTGCTCCAGAGGGAGTATAAGCTCAGAGACTTGGATCACTCACTCTCCATTCCCATGGACATTCCATAATGTGGCATCCTTGCACACCTGTGGGGAAAAGATTTTCCATAGCTGCCCCATAGACCATGGATTCCACCAAGCACTATTACAGCATCATCCAGCGTTGGGTGATTTGAGGGCTTTCAGAGGTGTTTCTCATTTTTCACACTTTGGGCTCTATACATTGACTTTAGAGCTTAACTCCACTGTGTGATGTTTCCAGAAACTGCTTCGTCACCATGTTAACCAAGACATGGGATATATGAGTTCATTTATACATGTAAAAAGGAAAATAGAGATTTTTTTTCCATGGTTGCCAATAAGTTTAATTCTTTCACATGAAGATAGTCTGTGCATTTACTACACAGGGGCCTCAAAGCTTGGAGCACTATCCTAGACCACCTATAAAATCTAGAAAACCAGGCATGACCCTCCAATGCCTTTAACATTGAAGTATATGGTTCTTCCTTGGTGGTATGGCTTATTTGTACATATAAGAAAACAGAAAAGGATCTCAAGATATATAAAGCATATTCATCCAATTCCAGGAAAACTGGATGGTTTGAGGATGGAGGTGAGGAGCTAAACAGTGCTCCCTGAAGACATGAGGGCCAGCAATGCCAGATTGATGAGTAGTAGGTCTCTGATTGGCACCCGCACCCTGTCTTTGGCAGATGAGACAACCACATAGATCCGTACTTCCACTGTATGCATCCTTACACCAACTCTGTAGACCATGAGGGACCTCTCTCTTTTTCAGTATTAACCTGTCGCTCTTACTTTCTAGATATTTGTGAAAGTTGGAGACAAAGTAAAAGCTGGAGATTCTCTAATGGTTATGATTGCCATGAAAATGGAGGTAATGAAATCACAAGTCCACTTGCCAATTAAACTTTGGGAACTTTCAGACCTAATTGGCTTTTTGCCTTATTTTATAAGTTAATACCATTTTAAATAGTAAGAGCCATGGGTTGATGAACCATTAACTGCAGGACATAAAACCAAATCACCCTTCTTTCAAATAGGTTTTCATTTTAATTTTGTGAAATGGCATTTGTCAGTTCTGATACTGAAATGAAAGAAACTATCAGTAGCTTAAATTCAGGCAGTACCCCAGCTGATTGTTAAGCTGTTGGTATTTTCTAAGGCCAAACTTGGGATGGCAAGCATCAGTATCAGGGTGAAAACCTCAGTCAAACTAGATGAGTTGTTGAGGTTTGTAGATGGTTGGAAATTGTAGGCCAGTAGTTCTCAGCCTGGCCATATACTACAGTCACCCGACGGGGAGTGCTTTTCAAAACTGCTTCCCCAGAATGGCTGAATTGGGATCTCCTGCACTGGGGCCCAGAGATTGATAGTCTTATTTAACAGCTTCTCAAGTGAGACTCTGCGGTGAATCTTGTGGCAAAATACCAGGTAGGCCAGAGCGTCCCAGTCAGTGACCTTGAGTGTGACACAGGTGCATCAGAACTCACAACCCCAAAGCACACCATAAAAACGTTACTTTCTCTGGGGTTATGGACATTGGGGAGGGCATGTGCTATGGTGAGTGCTGTGAAGTGTGTCACCTGGCGATTCACAGACCTGTACCCCTGGAGCTAATAATACATTACATGTTTATTTAAAAAAATTTTAATTAAAAAAAAAAAAAGTTACTTTCTCTGGGTGTTGTGGTATCTAAAAGCTGGAAAAACTTCAAAGCAACCGGCTTTTTTACTTTTCATCTCTCTTGCCTTGCTGCGTGCTCAGTCTTCGTTGGTATTGCAGTCACTGTCCTGTCTTGTGTCCCTGCAGCACACCATAAAGTCTCCAAAGGATGGCACGATCAAGACCGTTTTCTACAAAGAAGGTTCTCAGGCCAACAGACACGCTCCTTTAATCGAGTTTGAGGAAGACGCGTCTGACCAAAGAAAAGCAAAATAAACTCCATCAAAGAAATGCCCCATTAAGCAGTATCTTCAGTATAGTATCTGCGCCAAAAAGAGAAAGTGCCTTCCTGCTTTTCTCGGAGTCTAATAAGCAGCAGTTTTACTAAATGATTATTTAAGCTAAAACACATTTTTATCTTTGAGAATCATGTACTTGGGTCACCAATACAATAAATTATCTCAAAATATTTCATACTAATAAACCGAATTATACTTTATTGGAAGCTAATATAGTTTGTTTCTGCCTCAAATATTATACAGTGTACTGTCCTTTAGGAAGGCAAGTAGCACTTTGATCAAAAGAGAAGGACTGGAGGAAGAAAGGTGGTTTAAATTATTTCCCATTTAAAATCGTGATGAAAATAGACATATTTCAGAGACAGAAGAAAGTCTGAAAACATGATTGAGTTGAACGTAATTTTCCTGGGGCACTGGGTGGCTCAGTCAGATACATGTTGGACTCTTGATTTCTGCTCAAGTTGTTATCTCAGGATTGTGAGTTCAGGCCTCACATCTGGCTGCATGCTGGGTGTGGAGCCTGCTTAAGATTCTCCTGGGTGCTTGGGTGGCTTTGTTGGTTTGGTGTCTGACTCTTGATTTCAGCTCAAGTCTTGATCTCAGCGTTAGGAGATTGGGCTCTGCATCTGGCTCGCACTCAGCTCAGTCTGTTCTCTCCCCTTCCTCTGCCCCTCCCCCAACTGGTGCATGTGCCCTCTCTCTAAATAAATAAGATCTTAAAAAAAAAAAAAATTCTCAGGGCACCTGGGTGGTTCTGTCAGTTAAACGTCCACCTTCAGTTCAGTTCATGATCCCAGGGTCCTGGGATCCAGCACCTGGGATCGGTGCTTGGTGGGGACCCTGCTTCTCACTCTCCCTTTGCTGCTGCTCCTCTGTGTGTATGTGTGTCAAATAAAATCTTTAAAAAATTAAAAATTAAAAAATTCTCACTCTCCCTCTCCTTTTGCCCCTGCCCCCTCTCTCCTGCTCTAAAGGAAGAAAGAAAGAGAAAAAGAAAGGAAAGAGAAAATGAATGAGGTGCCTGGGCGGCTCAGCTGGTTAAGTGGCTGCCTTTGGCTCAGATAACAAGCTCAGGGCCCTGGAATTGAGCTCTGTATCAATCTCCCTCCTCAGTGGGGAGACTGCTCCTCCCTCTCCCTATGCCACTCCCCATGCTTTTGTGCTCTCTCTGTTGTAAATAAATGAAAAAAAAAATGAGTAAGATGGGTTCCACATGCAAAACAGATGTGCCCAACTGAAACAGAGGGTACTTGGAGCCTATAAGAGAAGATGCGTCGAATTTAGTTTGGGGCCAAACTAACTGGCAAGGAAGAGCCCTTTTGGATTTTTACCTTGCAAGTAGCAGTTACGTTGAATTGTTTCTTAGCAGGGAAAACAGTGATTTGTAGAAAATTTGGCTAGTAGAGCCCCTTTAAGAAACGTTGACATTATTTCACAAGGTTAAACATTTGCATACCCTATGACCTAACTTCTAGAAATGCACAAACGCACTTGTGCACTAAGAATGTTCATGGCCACATTACCCATAACTCTGGAAGCAATCCCGGTTGGTTGGCAGGAGAAGGGATAAATAACTGTTACGGCACGCAGCGGAATACTATCTAACAACAAAATGAACAGGCTAAGAACATCAAGGCACGGGTTTCGGAATCATAAATTAAAGACCGGGATAAGCTTCAGGCATTAATCAGGACAGTGGTTGAGACAGGTGAGGCCTATAGAGATAGATGCAAGGTACTGGTAATGTTCCAGGGCTGAATGGTTGGTTGGTTATATTTATCATGCAATTATGCCTCATAACATATTACATAGAAACTTCTCATAATTCAAATATTTTTAAAAATTTCATCGGGCAGCAATATGCATGTGGACAGAGGAGGAAAAGACTAGAGCCTAGAAAACCAGTTAGGAAGTTCTTACAGATACTTGGGCATGGGGTCATAAAAGACAAGGCCATCTCAAACACAGCTTTTTAAATCTATTTTTAGCAACAGAGGCTTTGCCTGGATCCAAGCAAAACTGTCTGCAGAGGGAAAAGCAAAGGTGTCCTGGTGGAAATTTGGGGTTGCTATTTTCTCCCTTTCATGGAACAAGATTGAGCTCTCCATTTCCTTGTTACTTGACTCTCTTGGTCATAGGTAATAGCGTGCATAGGAGGAATTTCAAGCCCGCCAGCCCAATTACCCACATATTGGTGGAATCCTTTGAGAGCATCGCCAACTGTGGTGCTGTGAGAGTAGGGTTCCTGATTACACGTGACTGCATCTGTTCCTTCTAAAGACAGCATTTGCCATAGACCAGGACCTCTGGAAACCAAAATGGCAAGAAATGGTTTTTGCTCTCGCCCTAATTAATGGAAAACAGGATCCAGCTATGTAGAAGAATGTCCTCTCACTGATAGTATGATATACCTGTGCACTGGGTGCCATGGCGGCGGTCAGGTGAGTGGCGTAATCACTTCTACTGTAAAGGGGCTGGGAGGCTGAGGGAGAGGCGGTGACATCCGACCTGGGCTTTGGAGTACAGCCATTTGCCAGCAGAGAAAGAAGGTAAGATAAGGCCGCCTCAGGGAGAGGGACTGGCAAGGGCTAATAATAACAGTAAGGCGTGAAAGTGCACACGGCGTTCGGGGCACAGAGCCATCCAGCTTGGGCTGGGTCACGGGTGCAGCAGAGAGGGGCTTGGGGAAGTGGCTGCCCAGCAGGGAAAGCACTTGATTCTGGAGGCAGTTGGGAGCCCTGGAGGTTTTCAAACAACGTTTTTCAAAGTTGTTTCTGTCTACAGTCTGGAGTACAGACTGGAAAGTGGAGTGAGACCAGAGACAGTGAGTCCAAGTCCAAAAGAGGCACCAAATATGGATGCATGAGCTGGATGGCTCAGGCAGAGAAGACAGAGCTCGGTACACCTGTCCACACTGTATAAGTAGCTTTTGTTTTGGGTAACCTCCATTTGCAAGCATGGGTCAAAACCTGAGATGTATGATTAGAAGAAAGCAGTTTGCTCCCTTAACTCTGACAATAGCATTCTGGATGCATTGTGTTCACATCTAGAATAATGAAAACAAAAGTTGAGAGCCCTGATGGTGGCTTTTTAATAATTGGCAAGGCCACAAAACATTGTAGTGAAAACAGCCTTAGGAGTTAAAATTCTGGCATTTAGACCCTCGCCTTGCCACTCAGTGGAGTGTCCTGGGTAAAGTCACTTACACTCTGAGCGTCGTCTGTAAATGGAGGATGTCAACACTACATCACAGGGTTGTTTGGGAGATTAAATGAGAAAATATATAGGTTGCTTTTAGCACTGTGCCTGGAACATCATTTATTCACTACTGATAGTTATTAATTTTTAACGGCAGAGCAATTAAGGAACCACTCTAAATTCAGCTCAGCTGTTTACCCTTGCCAGCAAAATTCCCAGGTGCGGGGTGGTGAGCAGCCCCACCTGGACAGGCATCACTCTGTCGCCCCTCTCCATTCCACCCCTCATCTCCAGCCTGCTCCAGAGTCGCCCAGGCTCTTGTCAACCACGGGCAGATTGCCACAACGTCTGGGGTAGGCTCTGTAGTCCCCTCCCTCTGCGACGTGGGTTGCTAGGCTAGCATGTCCTAGAGCCTGCATGCTGATGGGACAGCAGCATTCCCAGAAACAGCTTGCTTCTTGCACGAAGGATGGGCTGGACTTGCTCCATCTTCCAGTTGTCACATGGGTGTAGATGGCACTGTGAGGGGGGACCTTCCTTGTTTGGCTTCAGGGTCCATGTGAGTGGGTGTCACGGCTCCCACGGGGTGCAGTCGAATAGGGAGTTCTCTTCCGTGAGCTGAATGACTGTCTTCTCTTCTCACCTTTGCCCTTAACCATTCTTAACCCTCAAATAGTTCTCTGAGGAGTATTAGAAGTTGAAAGGTGCATCTGTGTTCTGTCTACACACAGCACTTCCGTCATGTTAAGACACTTGACGGTGTTGATAGTAAGACCTTGCACTGCAGTCGCACCGTTCATCAGAGGATTTCTAAACGCACTCCTAGATATTCACACCAAGCTTCGAGATACCCAGGAAAAGGAAAACATGATTTAAACTGTGTGGTGAGAGGGAAGGAGGTGGCTGTCCCCAAATGCTCTGCTCTGTGCCCCGATCAGGGAGCCTTGGGTCATTAATGCTTTCCCGCTACTGACACATTGCTCCCTGAAGGCTGGCCCTAGGGAGCTGCGGCTTTGGGCGAGTGGTTCTACGCCACCAGACTAAGTATACAGCATCCCAGGACGCTCTGCCCACACTCCACGGCTCTCAAAGTCGCACGCAGGATGGGAGCAGTCTTGCCCATCTGCCCCCAGCTCCTGTGAATAACCCTGAGGACACCATTCCCTCCAGACCAGGGGGTCCCTGGATTGTTAGCGATCAAAGCTGATACCAAAGATTACCCCGTCACTCTTGACATCTGTCTCCCACATGCTGGATCATGGGAATCAGAATGCCCTGGTGCCTCTAACTGGCCCAGTCTCCTGCAGCCCGTGTGAGGTCCAGGGAGCATTCGCCCCTTAAACCTCCAAGTCACAGCCCTGATGTAACTCCCTCCCCTCTAAGATGGCCAGCGTCATTCTCTATACAGACCACTCTGCATTAGCTTGATGCTAAACGCTTTGCTTAGATTAGAAATAAGTCACTCCAAATCCATCACCCCCACCAAAAAAACAAAAGCAAAACAAAACACAAACCACCTAAAACCACTAAGAACAGCGACAAAAGATAACTTGGGGCTTCTCTCCCTCTTCTTGGTTATTCCTACTCCTTTATCCTTACCACCTACGTCCTGAAAGCCCTGTGGTTTTGTTCCCATTCCTGAAGTCACGTGTTGTGTTAGTCATCATTCAGGCTGGCATCCCACCTGTTTGTTCGTCCATTGCTCATCTGGCCCCACTGAGACCTTCCATTTCGGATGGGCCATGCTAAGCAGGTACCTCATCCGCCATGGGCAACGCTTGTCCTCGACCTTCCTTCCTCCTCTATAGGCCAGGCCCATCACACACCTGAGCCCTGGTCATTCCACAGTAATCCAGTACACCCAACAGCTACTGAGGGTCTACGTGCAAGATAAGTCACAGGCCTTTCTTTCCTTGGCCAGTGAATACCATTGGTCTCTTCTCCCATAAGTATTTAATTGGTGAACAGGTGATATGTGCTTATGGTTCAAAATCTAAAAATGTATACTAAAAGGCCCGCAGTGAAAATCTCCCTTCTACCCACGGCCTCCTCGCCCCTGGCAACATGTAGTTGCTTGTATTTGTTTCCTGTGTGTCCTTCCAGTGTCTGTGTGCTCAAAACCAAATACAACTCTATTATCTAATTTCCAACCTTTGACAATAAAGGTCAAGTTCTGCGCTTTGCTTCTTTTATTTAACCATGTGTCTTAGAGATCCTTCCATAACAACATACAGGGAGTTTCCTTATTCTGTTTCACAGCTGCATGGGATTCCACTCGTTCCACTAAATGGACATAACTTATTCAACCAGACCCTTACTGGTGGACATTTTGGTTGTTTTCAAAGCCTTGCTATGACGCGCCCCCCCAAAATGCAGTGAAGACCCTGACAATATTTCATTTTGCACATATGCAATTCTGTTAGGATAAATTCCTAGAAGCAAATTCCTTGGTCAGAGACTAATAACGAAATATTGAAAAATTAAGCTAAAAACACGTTTGAGGTTAGTGTTCCTGTGCCCGCAGTAACAACTCACATTTATAAAGCATTTTATGATGTGCTGATATTTTATCACCAAGGGAGGAATCACCAATACTGTCCTCATGGAAATTTGAGGGAACCGAGATTATGAGAGAGACTTCCACACAATCCTACTTCTCATAGCTTCTCATAGTTGTTGGGACTAAAACTGAAACCGGGACTTTTCATTCCAAAATTCCCTGTTTTCTATGTATAATGCTGCCTTCTGAATTAGCAAGGGAGGGGGAAAGGCAATTTCACTCATCCAGCACTTACCATTTTCTGAAAACAGTTCCCTCTCTGGCTGAATATCCCCTCACTCTCTTAGATCTCCACCTGGAGAACTTGGTGGTACCATGGCCCCCATGCTTGTTTGGCCAGAGAATCGCAGGTAAGCTACTTGCCAGACCATCCTCCTTAAAAAGTTAGTGCAACTTAAGGTGGAATTGGAATTGGAAATTAAAACCGTCTTGTTCAGAATGGGGTTTAACGTTAAAACACCCTCCAGAGACCCCGGGGTGGCTCAGTTGGGCGTCCGGCTTGATTTCGACTGAGGTCTTGATCTCAGGGTTGTGAGTTTGGGCCCAGAATGGAGCCTACTTAATAAAACAAAACAAAAATACCCTCCAAACAAACTGATCTTCTGGTGGTCTTATTTCCAGAATAAGATCATTCTCTTGAAACCTTAAGAGAAATACCCTGTCTCAACATCGAGAAGGAATTTGTTAATTTGCCAGACGAAAACTGTAGAATTGGGGGGTAGACGGGGGAGCAGGCAATGTGATCCGACTTTCAGAGATTTTTACTTCACTAAAGGACTTTGGATATACCTGAAATTTGGAAAAACTTAGATTCAGTGACAGTTCAGCTCTTTTAAGCGGAAGGGTAAAATTTTGCCCTTCTTGTGGAGAATTGTGGAGACAGATTAAGAGAAAATATCATCAAGGCCATTATTTCATTACAAAAACTGAAAAACGTTGTTAATTTAAAGACCACTTCCAGGGGCACCTGGGTGGCTCAGTCAGTTGGGTGGACGACTCTTGATCTCAGCTCAGGTCTTGATCTCAGGGTTCAAGCCCCACACTGGGCTCTAGAGTCTGCTTAAATAAAAATAAAAATAAAGACCACATCCACAGAGAAGAAATTGATGATTGCAGGAGGTGGGGGAGCAAAATGGGTAAAGGGGAGTAGGAGATCTAGTTTTGGGTGAATGAGTCACAGGAGTGACAGGTACAACATAGGGAACAGAGTCAATGATATTGTAGTAGCACTGTATGGTGACAGACGGTAGCTACACTTGAGGTGAACACAACATAATATATGAAGGTGTCCAATCACTATGGCTAAAACTAATATGTGTCAACTAGACTAAATCTTTTTTTAAAAGGCAATTTCCCTACCAACTCTGCTTTAAATATTTTATTTCTTCTATATTTTGCAGACTTTTTATTTGCTAATTCAATTCTTTCCCAAAAAATCTGACTTAAACGAATGCATAAAAAAGTGAAAAACTACACTGTGGAATCCACAAAGACAACTTTGTGGACAGGGGCACCTGGGTGGCTCAGTGGGTTAAAGCCTCTGCCTTCGGCTCAGGTCATGATCCCAGGGTCCTGGCATCGAGTCCCACATGGGGCTCTCTGCTCAGCGGGGGGCCTGGTTCCCTTCTTCTCTCTCTGGCTGCCTCTCTGCCTACCTGTGATCTCTGTCTGTCAAATAAATAAATAAAATCTTTAAAAAAAAAGACAACTTTGTGGACAAAATAGTTTGTCCCCTCTCCAATTCAAATAACATGAACCCATGCCCAGAAATGAGATTTTGTTATTAAAAGTGGTTTAATCTCTTAGAGACACTAATAGAACCCACAGAAAAATATATCAATGCCTTAATGTTGAGTTCTTGATTCACACTGAGTGACGCACCTATCACTCCAATTCGGATAGTCCTGTTGATTTGACTGTGTGTATTTCTCCTGGTGTGAAAAGCACAGGGAAGCCAATCATAATGACCAAGGTTCTTGATGGACAGGGACCCAGATAAGAGGAGTTTGGTGCCTGGTATAGGATCTAACAATTTGATTCCCACGAAAGGAATGCATACAGGGGTAAGGAGCCCCAGATGGTTGAAATCCTGCTACCACTTTGCTTTCCTAGGATTTCCTACTTTCCCATGTTTCGTCTACTCGCCCCCATTTTATTAGCCTATTCTTTCTTTAGTTTTATTAACATCACCATTAACCTCTTTTTCCTGAACTTTCCTCATGATAGGAGTCACCTGGAGTGCTTGACAAAAAAAGATCTCTGAATAGAATTTCTAAAGAAAAGTCCTGGCATTCTGTAAATTTAACAAACACCCAGGTGATTTGTAACCAGGAGGGCTTGGGAACAATTAGTTCAGTGTATCTCGAAATGTAATGTTCCTACAATCCCCTGTTCCTGATGCCATTGGTCTGGAGAGGGTCCTAGATACCCCATTCCTAACAAGCTCCCCAGGCATCTGGCCAGGGGACAGAAGGCATTTTGAGTAAGAGGCAGCGGTGCTTTTCAAAAAGGTGCTCCTGGGCCAGCAGCCTGGGCAGCACCACAGAACCTCCTAGAAGTGCCAATTCCCTGTCTACATGTAATCAATCAAACACTGGGGTGTGACCCAGCAGTTTGTTTTAGCAAGGCCTGCAGCTGAGATGTTGATGCATACTAAAATTCAAGAACCACCGATCTATAGATCTGCTTCGCTGCTGCTTACTGCTTCTGATTGGGAGGTGATTTCATTGGAGATGAACTGCGCACATTTCTGATTTGATTCATGTTGTCTGCCTTCAGATAGTTTACCTCTATTTGGGATGGTCCCTTACTAGCACCTTTGTCAAGTGTTTGGGAAATATTGGCAAGAAACTCAGTATTGGGGGAAGGGGGACTTATTCCTTGGCCAGAGCAGGGTTTGCAAATGCTTAAAGGGACCAGACGCTCAGAGAGAAGAGGTTAAAGCAAAGTGGCGGGGGTTTAGGGAGGAGGTCTGGCTTCAGAAAGCGGCTGTGCCTCTGCTCCCGGCAGCAGGTGCCAGGCCAGGCGGAGAAGTGGGCTCAGAGGAGTCACCTCTCCGACTGCTTACAGGAAGCCAGAAAACCAAATTTCACGTGGAATCTTGTGATTTTTAAACGTTGGCAAGCTACTCAGATTTGTTGTCACTATTCTGTGTGCCTAACAAGCAAGACTTCTGTTAGCAGCTGCACGTTGGAAGGACTCGTTCGGGAGGCCACTGATTCACTGGCCTGGCTCCTGAAGAAGAGAGAGCCGGCTCTGGCGGTCCTTGCTGGAAAACCCAAACCCAAACCTTTATCACGCTCCTAGGAAAAGCCTGTCAGTTCTTTTCTCTAAGCAGCTCCTGGAGCAGCCACAGGTTTGAGCTCGTAGAAACATGTGGAACATTTGTAACTGGAAAATGGACCGTGTCACACTGTGTGATCCATCTGGAAGAAAGAATATCTAGGAGTCAGGACAGCTCGGCCGCGGGGCAGATCCAGATTCCATGAGTCCTGAGGCTTATACAATTTGGAGGGATCCTATTTAAGAAAAATACGTGAAATTATGAATACAAAGTTACTTATGAAAGTACAAAGAAATCTTAACCAAATGTGGGAAATGTTTACCCTTGCAAATTTTACAAAGAGCAAATGCCCGCTGCCTTGGAAGAGCCCACAGAAGCTCGGGACCTGGGGCATTGGGTGTCCCCACACATCTGCCTCTGTCCTGGTGACCACTGGGATGCAGGCAGGGGTTAAGAGGGGACTGGAGAGGCTGGTGTTCTGGGTTCTGGTTATGTTCTATTTCTTGACCTGTATGGGAAGGTGGATACCAGGGGGGTTTATTTTATGATTTGTTAAGCTGTTCACTTACATTTTTTATAGTTTTATGTATCTTTCATAATTTGAAGAAACATTTGGCCCTTTTCTAAGTCAGCAAAAGTACACATTTCATTGGGTAAACTAGTTCTTCAATAAACGTTTGTTGAATGAATGCACAAGTAAATGAATACCTTCAAATCTATTCAGCCACTATATATCAAGGGCCGAAATGTATAAGGGTCCCTGCTAGGTATTTTGTTATTAAATACATTATAGTAGGACATCTGGGTGGCTTAGTCAGTCAAACGTCTGCCTTCTGCTCGGGTCATGATCCCAGGGTCTGGGATCGAGCCCCCTTCAGGCTCCCTTCTCCCTTTTCCTCTGCCTGCTGCTCCCCTTGCTCACGCTCTCCCTCATTCTTTGTCAAAAATAAACAAAATCTTTGAAAAAAAATACATTGTAGCATTTGTTATTTAAGTAGAAGGAGAAGTAAAAGAAAAAAAAATTTTTTTTGAGAGAGAGAGAGAGAGCTCATACATGCACCATGGTTGGGGGGGCGGCTGGCAGTGGAGGGAGAGCGAGAATCCCCAGCAGGCTCCACACCCACGGGCTCAACCTCATGACCCTGAAATCATGATGTGAGCTGAAATCAAGAGTCAGATGCTTAACTGACTGAGCCACCCAGGTGCCCCTAAGTAAAATTTAATGAAAGAAATAAAATAGGGGTACCTGGCTGGATCAGTCAGTGGAGTATATGACTCTTAATCTTGGGGTGATGGATTTAAGTCCCACATTGGATGTAGATCTTACTTAAAAAAATAATTATTTTATTTTATTTCATCATTTTAAAAGTTTAATCTTTTTTTACTATTTTATATATAAACTAAAAATATATTGTCTTATATATAAGCTGGATACAGGTTTTAAAAAGCAAAGATTTAAATTAATACCATTAAACAAAGTTCTATCATTTTAGCTTTAAAATTTTTTAATCTACAATCATACAATTTTTTAAAATGTTAGGTAGAAGGAACACAAAAAAGAAATTAGTATTTAACATATTCTAAAGGCCAGATGAATAATATTTTAAAATCATGTGTAATTCCACACACTAACATAACCACTATTATTATTTCCTTCAATCTTTTATTTATAGGTACACTTCTTATATAGTTAAAGTCATAGTGTCCAGTGGGTGACTGGGTGGGTCAGTTGGTTAAGTGTCCAATTTTTGGTTTTTGGCTCAGGTCATGATCTCAGGGTTGTGAGATCCGAGCCCTGCATTGGGCTGTGCTTGGTGCAGAGTCTGCCTGAGATTCTCTTCCCCTATTCCCCGTCCCCCCGCCCCACCGATCTAGTTCTCACTCTACAAATAAATAAATATTTTAAAAAATTCATAGTGTCTATAAAATTTCAATCCTGATTGTCTGTACCTAACACATCATAAGCATTTTCTACGTTGGTACATGGTCTTCATAATTCCAGTTTTAAAAACTGCATAATTATTCCTTAGCTATTCCCAGTAAATGGATAGAATATAATTTATATGACTATGCTTCTAACCTTAGACATTCAGATTATTTTAAATTTTTGCTATTATAAAATAATGCAGCACTTAACATTTTGATGTACATTGCTTTCTTTTCATATTAAGTCATATGCCTCAGGATACGTATCCCTCAATTTTCTTTTTCTTATAAACACATGTCTTTCATTTGTGCACTCTGAAAAAGAACCAGAATTAGAGTGGAAGTGAGAGAAGGAAAAAGGTGGGGAGATGATACAAAAGGGAACATCCCTGCAAAGAGATATTCAAAATTGTTCACCTTGATTGAATCCAGGACAGGACTTCAATTTGATTGCATTAAAATTCATAGAACACATTTTTCTCCTATCAGGGATGTTCTTCTACATTCCGCTGGTCACTGTGGATGTTCTGCCCAAACTGGCAGGGTAGGTCCCTCTCTGGAGAATCCATTTCTCAGGTTGTCAGAAACTATGATAGCTATCAAGAAAGATTTTTAGTAACCAAATGTTGCAGATTTGCAATTGCCTGATTATGCTCTAGATGACATTTCATTCCAACTTAATTGAAGAAATTGAGCATCTATATTGTTTCTATTTTCTGTATCAAAAATCTGGACAAGTAGTGTGGTGATTTTTCTGATTTGTGAATGTAATTGCGTGAAGAGTCATAAAAAGCTTTTTATTATACACTTAATTACCTTGTCTATGAAATCTGGGCATAAGTATGGGCAAAACACTCAAAGACAGGCATAAACAAAGCACAGTCCTTCTGCTCAAGCAGTTTATATTTTAAGCAATAAGGAACATAAACGTGAGTCAATTAACCTTCTAAGTAAAGTTTATGTTCTTTTAAAAAAATATATATATGTGTGTGTGTATGTGTGTGTATATATATATATATATGACACTCCAAAGAATGTAAACACAAACCAGACAGTTAAAGATCTTAAAGAATGATGGGGTGACTTTTTTAGGTGAGTTAATGGTGTTGTATTTTTTTTTCTAAAATCCCCTTCTTTTAGAGAGCTGGAAATGCATTAGAATAAAATGAATTATATCTGAGATTTGCATCAAAATTATGCAGGCCATGGGGATGGTTGGGGTATAGATGAGACAAGGTTGACCTTGAGCTGATAATTGTCAAAGTTAGGGGATGGGTACATTTGGGGGATTTAGTCTACTTTTGCATATATTTAAAAAATTTTATAAATTACTACACCATATTTAGCTTTCCTTGGGCTATGAAATCAAAGTGCTAATTATGATTGGAGCTTCAATGATCCACCAACAGCACATGGTACTCTCTCAACCTTCATATCCCACCCAGCCTGCCTGCCTGGCCTTTCTTCCCGAGGGCCTCTCCCCAACTCTCACCATGAGCCTGGTCGGCTTGCAGCGTCTGCCCTGCATTGCTTTGAGGTCCCTACCTGGAAGGGAGATGTTGATCAAGAAGCTTGATTAGTGAGAAATCGTGCTTCCTTTGACCCCTGCTTGAACTTTCAGATCTATGTTTATTTGGGAATAAAATAGGCATGATTCATCTTATGAATTTCCTCAGGGCCGGTGGAATCCTGAATTCTCTTAGATGACTTTATTCATTTTAAGTTCTAATTGAAACCGCAATGTGGAAACCGGTTGGCTCTTCTCTTATATATTCTATCTGTTCGAAGCAACATCATCTGCCAGCATCTCAATTCCTGCTTCCTTGGCATTGGGTTGAATTAATCAATAGAGTATATAACTAACACACAAAAAAAGCCAAATAGAAAACCTTCCAGTAAAGCAAATGGAAAATTACGGGATAAAAACTTAACTTTTTGCAGCTTTTCAAGTCAGGTCAAAGAGATTCATTTTTCTTTCGATTTGAATTGTTTTGAATTAAAATTGAAATGGATAGAATAAACCTGAGATACTCTCAGAAACCATTTCTTTTGTTGTACTCCCTCTTTGTTGAAGCTCTTCCCCCTTAACTCTTTGAATTATATCACTGTGATTACCCAAGTCACTGTTGTTAAATAGAAAATCTCGTGCCACCATTTTTATTTTAGATTTGTGGTAGACAAGATGAGCCTATCAATGAGAAGGGAGTAAATTTTTAATATTTTGAAGGCCTAACATCTATTCTAATTTAAATACCCAGTTTAATGGTTCCCAACCTCTTTGCCTTTTAGATTCTTTTTAATTATTTCCATAAACAGGGGATTTGGCGTTAAAACAATTTTTTTCCCCTAACAAAAAACATATATTCATTAACAGGTCATCAAGTAACTTTTCCATTTTTTCAAAGTAATCAAAGAACACACGTAGTTTATAACAAGCTTGGAAAAATATGTATTATCACCCTGAACTAAAATAGCCCCAGCAAAAAGGAAAGAATTCCAATTTGTTAGCAGGTGAAAGCTTTTATTTTTTTCTTAGCTAAGCCATTTCTGTTAGACTTTTTTTACATAGTGAAAATGGTCTGTGATCTATATTACCACCTTTGCAAACTGTAGTTGTGGTAATAGCTCTACTCGTTAAATTGTTTCATTCAGAGCTCCTATAAAAGAGCCTTGGTAGCCAAAAAATAATAGGTTTTCTTAAAGATGATTTTTCCCTTTCTCATTGATAGGCATTCCTACACATAAAATTGAATGAACTAGTAAATAATCTTTTGGGTATATACTTTCTTACATTCCTTTCTTCTGTGTATGCTTGCTGTAAAACCAATGTCCCTGGCCATTGCCGGGGAGTAGAGGCATCTTGAAGCTGACCCGTGGACATGGGCTCATCAGGCAGGCAGGTGGTAAAACAAGGGGCTTATTTGGAAGCTCTTTATGTCCCTACTGACCATTTCTTCTCCCCCTTGAGTGTTCAGCCTGGTTCAATTCGGTTCATTGGGCAGAGCGGCAGCGCAGTAGGCAATACTTTAGGAGACCTACAAATGTAGGACGCATGGTCCCTGCTTTGGAGGACGTGCAGTGTAGTCATCAGTAGAGGAAAAATGACATGGGCAGAAATACCTAAGCTGAGAGGCAAAATGAGCCAAGCGCTCTAGAGATTTCAAACAGCCTGCTTGGGCTTGAACGTGTGTGTGTTGTCACTTCTAGCCACAGGGACTGGGGAGCATGATGGAGGAACTGGATATTGAAAGAGGAGGAAGCCTATGGAGGGGGTAAAGAGAGGGAGACGGGGACAAGGGTGTTGCTGACAGAGAAGCAGCACCATCAGGAGATCTGTCTTGTTTGTCTATCTGCGGAATTGGTCTTACATAATTGTGTGAGCTGGTTAAGCAGTCTCTCTGAGCCTTTGTCTCCATGTCTAATGTTGGAACTTAAAGGCTGCCATTCAGGCAGTCAGGAATGGATGTTGGATGTTAAAGGTAAGGGAGATCAGGAGAAGGCTGGAAGTCACATGCATGAGATGGGATTCCGTGAGGATGGACTGAAAGCTGTGTCCGTTCTTGTGACCTCTGACCTTGGCATCCAGGCAATTCTGCAGAAGAGAGGACCCTAGGTCACAGAGTTGAACACAAACACCTGGCTCAGCAGTTGGAGAAGCTGAAGGGAGAATCCAGGACAAAGAGAAGCTGCAAGTTTAGTTTCTGCTTCATGCCAATGAGGTGAATCAGCACATCAGTCAATTTGTGTGTGAGCCACAAAATGGCCACTTCCCTTCTGCCCTCCAAATCTCCAAGAATCTCCCTTATGGCCCATCCTAATAGAAAACATATAAGAAAGGGAATTCAGGGAAATATAGAACAGATGCTTTACACACCATCACAAAGTGTATCCAGAGTATGGAGCTTCTGAAAATTAAGCTATAGAATTAAGATGGTAGCAACATAAGTGGCCATTGGAATTTTCTGAGCCAGAGGATCAACAGTGAAGTTGACCTTAAGGACAATGAAGTAGCGAGCAGGACAGATTGGAGGGCCTGACTAGGAAGCTCGGAACTCTGGTGAGTAGTAGCAAGGGGATTCAGGAGGCTGGAGTAGAAAGGGAAGTGGCAAAGCCATGCCTAGAAATTTTACTGCTATGGCCAGTGCACAAAGCTTGCTTTTGTATGTTTGGCGAAGAGAGCAGATCTACATACAAAGCACTGCCCACCCTTGACATTGGTGCACTTGTCCATCCATTTTCTTCAACATTAAAAATTTCAGTGGCCTGGGTCAAAGTCCCAAGTTTGTGACCCTAGAAGTTTGTGGTCCTGAAGAGAGAAGATCAGTGGATGTTTGTCATGTTTTATGACACCCAACAATAGCAATTGAAAATCCTTTTTGTGTTTGGGGAATTTTTCTCACTAAGAATCCTGCTGGAAGCCGGAACATCACTGTCTCAGCTTATTTTTAACCTAGGGAGACTCCAATTTGTAAGAAGACAGGAAGAAGCAGGCACCAAACAGAATCACCTTTTAATTACTGAATAGTATTCTGTTATATGGATATTCCACATTTGCTTTATCCATTCACTAACTGATAAACATTTGAATATTTTCCAGTTTTTTTCTATTATGTATAATACTGCTGTAAATACTTTTGTACCTGTCTTCTGGATAAACATCTAATAGTGCAATTGCTGGGTCATATGGTAACTTTAACTTATAAGAAATTGCCGAACTGTTGTCGAGGTTTCCATTATACATTTCCACCAGCAGGGCATGAGGATCAGGTTTCTCTACATGTTCACCCAAACTTGGGAAGGTCCATCTTTTTAATTATAGCCATTCTTGTGGATGTGTAGTGCTATCTTGTGGTTTTAATTTGCGTTTTCCCAATGACCAATGATGTTGAATTTCCATATAAATTTTGGGATCAACTCATCAACTGCTACAAAGCCTACTGGGGTTTTGATGGGGATGGCACTGAATCTATACAACTATTTAGGGGAGATTTGCCATCATATCAATCTTGAGTCTTTGAATCCATGAACAGGGACATTTCTCACTTGTTTAGATCTTCCTTAATTTCTCTCAGCGATGTTTTATAGTTTTCAGTGTACAAATATTTACTTCTTTTGTTAAATTTATTCCCAATTATTTTTTTTTAAAGATTTTATTTATTTATTTGACAGAGAGAGATCACAAGCAGGCAGAGAGGCAGGCAGAGAGAGAGGAGGAAGCAGGCTCCCTGTCGAGCAGAGAGCCCGATGTGGGACTCGATCCCAGGACCCTGAGATCATGACCCGAGCCGAAGGCAGCGGCCTAACCCACTGAGCCACCCAGGCGCCCTCCCAATTATTTTTTGATCCTGTTGTGAGTGAAATCATTTTCTTAATTTTTGATTGTTTGTTGCTAGTATATAGTAATACTATTGATTTTTAAAATATTGATCTTGTATCCAGTGGCCTTGCTGAATTCCCTTTTTTGTTCTAGCTGCTTTGGGCAGGGGCTGGGGGACTCCTTAGAGTTTCCTATGTATAGGACAATATCATCTGAGAATAAAAATAGTTTTACTTCTTTTTTCTAATCTGGATACCTTAAACATTTTTTTCTTATTGAACTGGTTAGACCCTCAGTTCAAGGTTGATTATAGGTGGAAAGAGCAAGTATCTTTGCCTTATTCCCATTATAGGGAGAAGTAGTCAGTCTTTCACAATCAAGTATGATAACACTAGGTTTGTTTTGTTTGTTTTGGGGTTTTTTGTAGATGCTCTTTATCAGGTAAGGAACTTCCCTTTTATTCCTAGTTTGTTGAGCATTTTTACCATGAATGGAGTTAGGTTTTGTTAAATGCTTTTTCTGCATCTACTGAAATGGTTGTATTGTTTTTTTTTAATCTTTTTTTTTCTTCCATCACTTTTCTTTTTAAAGATTTTATTTATTTATTTGTCAGAGAGAGAAAAAACACAAGCAGGTGGAACAGGCAGAGAGAGAAGCCGGCTCCCCACTGATCAAGGAGCATGAGGCGAAACACAATCCCAGGACCCTGGGATCATGACCTGAGGTGAAGGCAGACGCTTAATGATTGAGCCACCCAGGTGTCCCTGATTGTGTTGTTTTTGTCTTAATCCTATTAATATAGTATGTTACATAAACTGCTTTTCAGCTGTTAAACCAACCTTGCATTCCTGCGTACATAGTCATGGTATATAATTCTTCATACATCATTGAATCTGGTTTCCTAATATTTTTTAAAGGGTTTTTGCATTTATGTATTAAGTCTGTAGTTTTGTGAGGGTTTTCGTTGTTGTTGTTCTTTTTGGTTTCACATCAGGAGAATACTGACTTCATGGAATTGACATTTGTCTTGCTTCTATAGACAAGTAAATAGAATTTGCATTATTGTAATTCTTGCATTTATTTGTTTCTTTTTCCTTTTGAGAAACAAGTTTTATAAGTTATTTTTTAAAACAGAAACTAGATCTTATCTACTGGTTTGGTCACCAAAATTTAATAGATGTTTCATCTGAGAACCCATGCAGGGTCCTCTGTTCACACTATCTGTCTGTTGATTGCAGACAGGGGCAGAGCTAGATGGCATGCCAGGACCCAAGTACCTCAAAGTCAAACTTCCCAACTGATCACAGACAGAAGAGAAAGCCGCCACCTTCTTTTTCTCTTCTGTAGTGTAGAGGGATAGAAAAATGTTTCTTGAGTAGTCATTTACCATTGTTGTAACTTCTTATCATAGACCCTTGAGCTATGGGGAAGAAATGTGAAAATTATATATATAACCAGTCAAACTCGCTCTGCTGATCAAAGTGTCTTATTTTTTTTTTAAGATTTCATTTATTGAGAGAGAAACAGAGCACAGTGGGGGAGGGACAGAAGGAGAGGGAGAAGGACAAGGACAAGCAGACTCCCTGCTGAGTGCGGAGCCCAAGACAGGGCTTGATCCTAGGACCCTGAGATCATGACCTGAGCTGAAGTCCGATGCCTAACTGACTGAGCCACCCAGGCGCTCTCAAAGTGTTTCTAGATGCCAAAGCCATATCAAGTGTTAGAAGAATCTTTGTGTTGATACAGTGTTTGGAAGGAATCGACTATCTAGCCAGTGTTTCCCTCTTCATGTAACCTTAATATTTGTTATGATCATGGTTGATTTGGGTTATTTTTCAGTGTATGAAACAAAGAACAATCACAATGCTCTACTCGAGGGTACCTTTTGATTAAAGAGCCATCCAAACATAATAGGAAAGAACTGCTTGTTTTTTTTTCCCCCAACATCACTTTAAACAACTTTCTTCTTCTCGAAACAAACCAAGTCACCTCAGACTGAGACTCACTGCTATTCGTTCTTTAGAAGGTCACCCATGTGTTACCTTATCTAGATTGAGCAGGTGCCCACACAATTACCTATGCTGTCTCAGTTATTCTCCACACAATACTTGGAGGTATAGGTATTTTATAGATGAAGAAACTGGGGCTCATATTAAGAAATATGCCAACATCGGGGCACCTGGGTGGCTCAGTGGGTTAAGCCTCTACCTTCAGCTCAGGTCATGATCTCAGGTTCCTGGGATTGAGCACCACAACGGGCTCTCTGCTCATTGGGGAGCCTGCTTCCCCCCCCCTCTCTGCCTGCCTCTCTGCCTACTTGTGATCTCTCTCTCCGACAAATAAATAAATAAAATATTTTTTTTTAAAAAGAAGAAATATGCCAACATCACCTTTTTAAAAGATTTTATTTATTTATTTATTTGAGAAAGAGAGACTGAGATAGTGACAGAGATCACAAGTGGGAAGGAGAGGAGAAGCAGTCTCCCCACAGGGAGCCCGAAGTGGGGCTGGATGCCAGGATCCGGGGATCGTGACCTGAGCCAAAGGCAGCTGCTCAACTGGCTGAGTGACCTAGGCTCCCCGCCAGCATCACCTTTATAATAAAATGGTAGGGGCGCCTGGGTGGCTCAGTGGTTTAAGCCGCTGCCTTCGGCTCAGGTCGTGATCTCAGGGTCCTGGGATCGAGTCCCG
Source organism: Meles meles (assembly GCF_922984935.1). NCBI lineage: Eukaryota > Metazoa > Chordata > Mammalia > Carnivora > Mustelidae > Meles > Meles meles. Next base: position 56,207,391 of record NC_060069.1, read on the forward strand.
CATCGGCTCTCTGCTCAGCAGGGAGCCTGCTTCCCTCTCACTCTCTCTGCCTGCCTCTCTGCCTACTTGTGATCTCTCTCTGTTAAATAAATAAATAAAAATCTTTAAAAAAAATAATAATAAAATGGTAGAGTCTGATTCCAGTGCAGATCTAGGTAATTGAAGCCCACCCTCTCCTGCTACACACAGCCACTGCCCGCGCCCCCCAAGCCCTGCCCAGAGTCCTGCTGGGCTTCTCGGATGCAGTACCTGTAAGCCGTCTCAGAGACCCTTTTCTTACCCTCCCCCAGAGTTTCCACATCATCTGATCCTGGGTCCCTGGGGTGGGTGGGCAGGGACGCCAGGACTGTTTGGGCCTTTCTTTGTATGTCTAGTACCTCATACTGTGGCTGATGTGCAGGTATTCAACGAACGTCGAAATAATGACCTAGTGAGAGCAATTATGCCTCCTAGACTTTTGAGGAAAGCTCAGATTTGAGGCTGGAAGGAAATCAGGAATTTATCTAACCCAGACTTGCCAGTCAGTGGAGTTGAGGCTCCAAGAAGAGAGCTGTGATTTGCCCAGTCATCTGGAGATAGCCAAATTAGAACACAGTTGTCAGTTTCCAACATTTCAAAGCTGATGCCGCTCTTCAGTTTGTAAGGTATATAAAGGTAATGCACATGTAAAAATAATAACAAGGGATCTGACTTTTAAATTGTGTAGAGGCAACATTGCATGAAAAAAGCTCTAACTACAGTGACTTCATGAGGGACTTGAGACTATTCATTACTTCTTTTGAGAAATCATCTGAAGGACTGGAATCAAATTTTAAGACTTTTCTCAGCTGAAACATCAACCAAACCCCTGGGCCCGGGGGACCGGACTAAGAACTTGGGCTCTGAGCCAGACACTTCATCCAGGGTGTGATTGTCATATGCGCCCAGTGTGAGTGAGGTATTCGCTTACACGTTTCACGGCTCTGTTGTTACTCCGTGGGGCTGGATCCTATAGATCAGGAATGAAATAATCCCCTCCTCTCTTCTGACCCCTCCCACTGGCTGTTTCTTCCAGCCAGACCTGACCTGCCAATTGTGCTGTCACCAGCGCTTGCCCACCAGGCCCGACCCTGGGCCACCATGTTTCCTCCCCACTCAACCCTCATCCCCCGCACCCCTCTTTCAGGTCAGGCTGTCAACAAGATCAGAGGACCGCTTCAAATTCTCTAAAATTCATTGTTTTGTTTCAAAGTGGTGATATGCAACCACAATATTTTCCTTCCGGTTGTCTGAGAGTGGCCACGTCACGCATTTTCTCTCTGAAGATCTCGGCCCAATCGTCTCCTCTCCCAAATGTCCTGAAGGGTCCACTCACCCTATTAACCCATTTGGGCTTCACTTGCAGATTCCTTCACTGACTGCTGCTTTCTGTAGATTTGCTTTCAAAATGATAACCATACATTAGGAACTTCTTTGTGATTTTTATCATTTTTTTTCTCTTAGGGCTGTAAGCTAATCTGACCCCAATTTTTTTTTCTAGTTGAACCATCTTAGCTTCCCCAGTTCTAAATAGTTTTGTCCTACTCTTGGTTATATATAGATATAACCAATTTATTTGGTTTTCATTTATTTCCTGGAAGTAAGAGTACTTATTTTTCCCACTTTATCTATTTCCAGGCAAGACACTGTCTGGACCTGTGCTGGCCAACGTAGTAGCCATTACCATATGTGGCAACAGAACACTTGAAATGTGACTAGTCCAAATTAAGATGTACTTTAAGTATAAAATACAGATCAGATCTTCAAGACTTGCTCTGAAAGAAAGAATGTGAACTATCTCAGTAATATCTTAGGTTGAGTACATGTTGATATTTTGGATCTCTTAGGTTAAATATTAAAAATGAAACAGGGTAAGCCTGTTTCTTTCCAGACTTCTAAAAGTCAGTACTAGCAAATTTAAAATTTCCTATGTGCCTCACATTTGGAGCATGTATTATATTTGCCATACAGTGCTAGTCTAGGTACTTCATACACTTAGAAATGAATGGTTTCACTTATTTGTGGAGCATAACAAATAACATGGAGGACATGGGGAGATGGAGAGGAGAAGGGAGTTGAGGATTGTAAGGGGAGGTGAACCATGAGAGACCATGGACTCTGAAAAACAACATGAGGGTCTAGAAGGGGCGGAGGGTGGGAGGTTGGGGGAACAAGGTGGTGGGTATTAGTGAGGGCACGTGTTGCATGGAGCACTGGGTGTGGTGCAAAAACAATGAACACTGTTATGCTAAAAAAAATTAAAAAATAAAAAGAAATGAATGGATGAGCGAATGAATGAGACAAGCTCTACTTTCCTGATCTTTGAGGACAGCTCCTAATTGTCTACCAGGAAGAAATCAAATGAACTCCGGGTTTGGTTGGACCTTATCACAATTCAACCCAATCTTCTCATTTTGGAATTGAGAATACCCAGTCCCAGAGAAATGTGCATGCCTTCTGCACTATGTGCTGAATAAAGACAGGAAAGCAAGGTGTTGTTGATTTAATAGTGGCATTTTCTCTGTCATCATAAGTGGCAAATGCCTTAGTGACGATACCCAAAGTATCCAGGGACGAACACTCTGGATTCTAGAGGGCTATCAACTGTACTACCTATAGAACTATTTCAGCCTTCACAATTTCAATGAATTTACTCTCTGCAACTGACCAGAGCTGTCTAAGACAGACACGTAGGCTGAGCTGAAGTCTCATGTGGGAGAGGCCAAGTGGGACTGTGCGGGGAGGTCCAGGATTGACACCTGGGGACAATGGGACATTGTGACATCATCAGTGATGGTCTCAGATGGTTTCCCATTGCTGGCCCTCCAGTCTCAGCTGTTACTGCAAGTCCATTCCTCTACCATGAGTGTGGAGCAGCTAAAATCAACAGATCCACATGTACCTTGAGGTGACAGACTGGTTCTGGTGAATACTGCCTTTTCCTGTTTAGAGGAGACCCTTCTGTTTGCTCTTTTGTGTGAAGAGGACAATGGTGCTCATTTTTCTAAGGATTCCTTAAGGTTTTTCCTTTTGTCCTGGTTCAGGATTCCTATTCAAATAGTTCAGAATGTCGGGGAAAGAGTCCAGGCAGTCATTCATTTCTTCAGGTTACACTGTTCATTCTTAGTAGGGAAAGGAGAGCCAAAAGGCTTCCATTTCTTCCCCTACCCTGGTGAGTTAGGCATTAATTTGGGGCTCTGGCTCTCACTTAGATTGCTTGCAACTGCGCTAGGGCCGGTCCCTGCCCCTGAGGCCTCGTCCTGTCTGCTTCACCCTTTAAAATATTATCATTCTGGATCAATAAGACTGAAATGCCACGTTTTACTCAAACTAAAATAGGTTGCATTGGTCAGTCTCATTTACTCCTATGTATTTATAACTAGGTGGGCTTGAATTCAATAAGCACATTTATGTAAATGTTGGGCAAAATCAAGTCCACCCAAGTGAAGTGTGGGAGGGTGGTGGCTGTGGATCCCAGACTAGTGCCTTTGAACTGTAACTATGTATACATGGTTCCCCTGCAGGCTTAATTTTAGCTAGATGAACTACCCGAAATGTTAGCAATCTGTCTCTTCAGATTACTTTTGCTCTTTCCCTTTGCTACAAGACAGATTTTAAAAGTATGGAATCCTTGGTTTCACATGTTTCTTTAAACAGAACTGTAACAATTTTATCAGTGATTATATTTATCTTGACATGAAGTTTTAAGCATCTGAGGCAATATGCATTTTCAAATAGTTGCATGTTTTACCTTGAAAAGTTACACTATCTATAAATTCTCTATATTAATGTGTCTATGTAGCTATAATGCACAGTGAATATATATATGTATGCATGTACTTTCTCTGTATGTATATACACACACATGTTATATATAGAGATGTGTGTGTCTATAGATACAGAGGGAATGAGAATAGTGGATTTCAGCTAGATGGTTCCACCTTATTTCTTATTTTGTGTTGAGATTGTCACTTAGGAAATAATCTTTGCAAATTCTGCTCTTAAAAAAACTCAAAGTCTTAAATATCTGAAACCTCATGACAAAAAAGTATCGTGAACATGTTAAGGAATATTCCTCAGTTGATCACATATTGTAATTTGTGCTTTATCTTCAGGACTTTTCCATTTCAAAAATAATCGGGACAATTTTAACAAATATGTTTCTCTCGATAACGATGACTGAGTGATAATTCTCCATTTCACATTCAGTTCTGTAGCTTGTAAGCGCTGTAATGGGTACAGTTGCTACTACATTTACCATCTGACCATATGGTGTAACATACATCTGCCAAAGAGGACAGACATTCCTTTACAATAACAAACACAGGCATAGTCTTAAGGCAAATCGGCAGACATCAGCTATCTCCCATCTATTATCATGCAGCACATTCTATGTCATATATGTCAGATACTTGCGTTGACACCGGCAACTCCAAGACGTGTGCAGCGAGGTCTCTGACCTGGAGGAGTACACAGTCTGGCAGGGGAGGTGGTCATGCAGGCAGATGATTATCCTGTGATGTCACCATGTCCTAAGTGTAATAGAAGCATATACGAAGTGTCACAAGTGCAGAAAGAAAAACAATGCCTAACTGCTGGAATCCGGGAATGAATGAGGTCAGGAGATAACCACAGAGAAGATGGTCTTTGAATTGAGTATGAGGTCTTGGTTGGAAATACAGTGTGGTGGTTAAAAGAATCGTCCGTAGCCAGACTACATGGGTTTAAAAATCCCAGCTCTACGGCTTACCAGCCAAGGAAACTTAGGCATGTTATTTAACCTTTCTGTGCTTCTGTTTCCTCCTCTGTAGAATGGGCATAACCACTGAGCACAGTTCATAGAGCTGAAGTGAGGATTTTGTAATTAGTGTGTGCCATGAGCTCAGAACAGTGCATGGCACATGGAAAGCTCTCAAACAGTATTAGCTTCAATAGCAGGAGGAGAGAAAGCAAGGAGACATAAATGAGTACTGCAGGCTTGGCTTATCAAAACTGAAATTTGAGGTGTACTTGTGTGGAAGGTGGGGAGAAATGACAAGGTTGGTGGACAGATTATGGCAAGAGAGCCTCATATGCCACACCCATGAGGCTCATGTTTATGGGGCCTGTAGAGAATTTTAAGGAACAAATTCGGGTTTGTATTATAGAAAGATAAGTCTGGAGCAATGGGGAATGAATAAGGCCAGATTAGTTAGGAGGTTACTGATGAGAAGAGATATGATCAAGGCTCGGCTGGGGGATGGAGGGTAGGGTGGAGAGTCAAAGTTAAAATTGGTAAGACCTGGTGACCGATTAGATTAAGGGGTTGAGGTAGAAGGAATTGTGCATGACTCTTGGACTTCTAGTTTGGGTGATGTGGTAAAAAGACTGGAGGAAAAGCAGGCTTGGGATAAGGTTGGGATTTGTCAAAATTGATGGGCCCGTGATGGTGATGGGACCAAATTAGTGTTTAGGCCTGCCACTCAGGAGCTGGAAGTCAAGATTCAGTATTCCTCAAGATCAAGGTAGCAGCTGACATTGTGGGAATGTGAGTGTAACACGGTGCAGGTTGTATACAGGAGGAGATTCAAGGATGGTTCAGGACCATTTCAGAGCCAAAGAAAGCTGAGCCAGCAAAGGAGAGTATTCATAGAAGAAGGAGGAAAATGTAGAAGAAAGTGGAATCATGGAAAATGATGGAGAGGAAATTCAAGGAGGAAGTGTTCAGATGCAGGAGAGAGGTCAAGTAGAATGAGAACTGAGAAATGTACTTTGGATCTGGCAATTAGAAAAAGAGCTTAAGAAAACCTGTGAGTTATTACCTTGGTTACATATATAACACTATGGAGAAAGAGATACAGTGAATCCTTTTCATTAAGACCCTAGATGTGAGTTCATATTTCAGGTCAACTCTAGGGGAATTCCTGGAGAACCTCCAGGGCTATGCGCCAGCTTCAGGCTGGCTACACAAAGCAGATCTGTCCTGCCCTCAAGGAGATTTACCCAAAACCTAGCAAGGGGCTGTGATGGCCAGAGATCTGTCTTAGTAGAGGTCTGGGAATTCCTGATATATGGCTGACTCCAGAAAGTGTTAAGTGGCCCTGGGGAATTGTCAAAGAAGTTCTGTGGCTTTGATAAAAACTTCAAAGCCCTGAAGTTACAGGGTTGATCTGGTAGCATATGCACGTGTGGGAGGGAAAAAGGTGTTGGTGAGGATAGTGGTTAAGAGGTTGATTCAAGTTGGTTCTGTTCTGGGACACATCCAAACTCTTGGCTCAGTCTTAGATGTGATTTTTCTGATTAGGTTTGCTTCATTACCTGTTTTCTTATTTCCTTCGTGTATGTAAGTGTCTCATCTCTCCAACTGGTTAGTCAATTTCTTAAGGATAGGGACCATACTCCAAACTGTTTCGAACTCCCTGTAAGCATATCCCTGTCCAACTGAACCCTAGCTCAGAATCCTGGTATCCTCAGCCTCACCGGACTTAGAACCAAGAATAGATCAAGCCTGTACGGTGCACCTGGCATGACGTCAACCATCAGCCACAAAAAAAAAAAAATTCCACAGTACTTCCCAGAACTTATCCTAGTAAGGTTGACTTGACCTGAGGGGATATTTAGAGCAAATAGTAGGTGTTGATACTGCAGTTTTTGGATGCGCTGGGCCTTGACCCCTCAAGACTCCTGGCCAAGAACTCTAAGGCCACCATACTGGTCTCCCAGTGGACACTTAGGTCTGGGAAGAACCTGTGCTACGCTAAAGGACATTATGGATTCCACGTGGCTAGACTAAGGTCTCCTCTGGTATGTCCACACAGGGGACCTGATGCAGTCCAGATATTGCACCTGGGGGGCCAAGAAGGAAACACACGGTGGAGGTGTTTTCACTTCTTTTTTTTTTTTTTTTTTTTTTTTTTTTTGGTATTGATGGGGAGGGGTGGCTTGGGATGGATCTAGCGCTTCGGTCCTATCCCTTCCAATCTCCCTCGGCTGTTCAGGTTATTGGCCACCACTCGTCCCCTCCTCGAAACGGTGTAGACACAGCCGGCACCGTCCTCCGGCGGAAGGAGCGCGTAGGAAGCGGAGGTGGGTGTCCCCCGGCCCCCCACCCCGCCGGAGACCGACCGGCGCGACGGGAGGATGTCAGCGCGCGGAGGGCGTGCGTCGCCCCCCCCCTCCGCCCGCGCCCCCCGCCCTGGGGGACCCCGCGCCCAGGGGAAGCCCCACGCGGGGTGCCGGACGCCCGCCCCAGTCCCTCCGCCTCCCCGAGGCCCGGGGCTGCCTCCTCGGGCCGCGCTGGGGCCGCCCCGCACTGCGCATGAGCGGGAGCCCGGCAAGCCCGTGAGAGGAGCCGCCGCCGCCGCCGCCGTCCATTCGCTGCGGAGCCGGAGGAGGAGGGGAGAGGCCTGGAGGACACCAACATGGTGAGGCACTGCGGCCGCCCGCCCGCCCGCCCCGCCGGCTGGGGGCCGGCGCAGCTGCGCACCCCCGCCCTGCCGCCCTCCGCCCCGTGGCGACCCCGCCGCCCCGAGCCTCGGCCCGCGGCCTCCGTCCGCTCCCCGGCGGGGCTCTCCTTCCCTCCTCTCCCTTCCTCCTTCGCCCCTTCCCGCCCGGGCGCCGCCGCTACGCGAGAGCCGAGGAGGCGGAGCGGAGCTGGGCCTAGTCGGGAGCCCCGGGGAGTTTGGGGCGCGGGGTGCGGCCCCCGGTGCCCCTCGCCGGACCCGGCGCGGGGGGAGGAGGCGTTGGGGCGGGGGGAGGGGATGGGGCAACGGCCCTGCCCCTGCCGGGCCCCCTCGCCGGCTCCATTGTGTCTGGCCGGGGACCGGGGTCCGGGGTTCCGGGTGAGGAGCCCCCCCCGCCCCGGAGCCGGGGCTTCCCCCTCCGCCCCGCCGGCGAGAAGGAAAGACTTTCCCGGTGCTCCTCTCCCTCCTCCGCTCCGGTTCCAACACCCCTCAAGTCTCCAGGCTGTTTCGCTCGGGGTGGGGTATTAGCCCTTTTCCTTTCTCCATCACCTCTTGATGCGTCCCATGCTTTTGGAAAATGAGAGTTTAGCTGGCCAGTTGGAGGTTATAGTGGCCTCTCCGCTCAGTACATGGGAAACCGCTGAGCTTGGGGGACTTGGGGGGGGGGGCAGGGAGTACGGAAGTGCAACCTGTTCTCATTTTATAAAATTAGGAGAAACAGACTTGCTACCTTTTGAGCACATGTTTAATTTGCTTGGGATGGGGGGAGTAATTGCTTTATTATGCCAGTTAAAGACCATTTCTGATTTTTAAAAAACAGTTTGTCAAGTTATTCCCCTCCTGTTTTTCTTTTGGGGGAACCCCCCCCCCCAAACAACAGTCTTCTTAGTAGCTTGAAAGAGTGGTAGTCAAGTTATCTGTTTACATTTTGGTAATCTTGTACCTGACTCTCTTGGGTTGTCTTTTTTCCAGAAGTGATGTTTGCATTATAGTTTGAGCATGAGTTGAATTCCATGCAGGTTACTGTATGAATAGACAGTAAAAATGATATTGTTGTCATTTTGCTCATGGGGAACATAAAGGCCTCTTTGAGGACCGTATATGTGTGTGTCTGTGTTAAGGGAATGCCCCAGTATCTTTGTTTTTAGTTGGGCTTATTTCTGCTGAATAACACTTATCTAGCTCCAGCCTCTAACTTGGCAGAATTTCCGTGTCGTGTATGGATATGTGGTTTAGTTTGTCGTACATTCCATGGTAAGTTTCATGAAAAGTTGCCATTTGTATTTGTAAGAAAACTTGCCATAAAGTACAGGTTAATGTTTGGATTGACATTGGCAGTGTTCAAAGATCTACGAGGGCATCTAAACATTTTCTCAATTTTAAAGTATTTTGAGGGTCATAGACACTACTCCTGGAGTTTTTTTTTAGGCTCTTGGCATGTAGATAAGTAGGAAGTTTGAAGTAACGAAATGTAATTCCCTGGTAAACAGTCTGTGAGAGCACTGAAATGTGCTCTGTTCCTAATAGTCTGTAAATCAGAAGCATCCTCTAACTGGCTCTTGATAATGCTCATCACCTGCTCAGGAATTCAGGATTCATGTGGTTCATGCAAGAGTTCAGCTTGGATTGGAGCTTGTAAGCTTCTGTCCTTTTGTTAATATTACATTAGCCAGTTTTGGAACTTAGCCATAACTCATCTAATGATACCAGTAGTGGCAACATATCACTAATTTAAAACACTTTCTGTGGCTGAACTCAGATCATGTCACTAGAATTGTGGTATGCTCTTGTTAGTTTAGAAACTCAGTCACCATGCACTCTAATAGAAGTTAGGCTATAGATTTTTCTAGTTAAGTTTCTCATCATAAATTAAAATTGTTTCTTGACAAAATTTTTGGGCTGGTTTTTCTCAGTATGTGTATGGTTTTTCTCAGCCTATTTCTAGAAGACATGTTATTGTTAATTCCAGGTAGCTTAAATGATAGGATATCTGAAATATTTTGTATAAAAAATGTTCAGTTAGCCCTACCTGACACATACGTGGACCAAAAGTAACTTCAAAACTAGACAATATTCTGTTATTCCTGAAAATCTTTTAAAAAGTATTCAACATTTCTGGGTTGTTTTCTTATTTGTAAGATGACAGGATCGAATTTGATGATTTCTAAAGTTCTATTCAGATAAAAATTTTGACTCTTAGTTTCATCTAGTGTAAAGAGTGTGTACCAGGTAACCTACTAAATTTTTATATTCATGGCATAGGATTTTTAGACCAGAAATGGTTCCAGAGATCATCTGTTTTATTCCTCTTCCCTTTTACAGAAGAAGAAATTGAGGATCAAGGAGATTTTGAGGTTCGAATTTGGAAAACTGTTTGTTGCAGAACTGAAACTTTTTCTCCTGGTTTACTATTTCTGCCAGTATTTGTGGTACATGTTATCTTAACTCAGATGGAATCTAGAGAAATTGTTGAAAATTGGATTTGATATTAAATTACAGTATTCATATAAGAGGAAAACCCATGTGTTATTAATGAATATGTTAAATAACAAATTTCAAGTGGATGACTAATGATGTTAATTACAATGCTTTTAATGGCTTTTTTAAAATTGTGGACTTAGAAATTTAAGATTGTACCTTCAGCAAATATAGAGTTTATAAGTCCAAATGAAGGTAGTCCTGTTTAAGTTTGTCTCTTTAGAACTTATTTCAGATTCTTTTGCATATCCACAAGTAAATTAAAGGAGGGCCTTAATTCATTTCAGCAATTATTTATTAAACACTTGGTGTCAAGCATTATTCTGGGCATTGGGAATGTGTGTGTGTATATGTGTGTATTTTTTGTGTTTTATAGAAAAAATGAAAATCCCTCCTGTTGTGAGGGCTACATTTTAGTAGGGAGACACAAATAAACATAGTATATATTTTTCTTATACTATGTTAGAAGGTAGTAACTGCTGTGGGAGAAAACAGTGTTAAGGAGGGGTATTGGGAGAAGGGTGGGGACACAGTGGTAGTGGGTTTGCAAAACGGTGTCTGCATCAGTGATGAGGTGAATTTTGAGCAGATTAGGAGATGAAGCATTAAGCCATGCAGAAATGTAGTAAGACCAGTGTGGCTGGAGCACTGTGTATGGCGGCAAGGGGTATTTGGGCATTAGAGCCGATGAGATCTGAGTGGTAAGGAGTAGAGATGGGTGGGTATGGGTGGGCATTGTAAGGATACTAAGTTTTTACTCCAAGAGGAATGGGAAGCCACTGAAGGATTCTGAGTGGTATGATAGACTATTTCTGTTCTCCTATAGCGTCCAGTTACAATATTATAGGCAATAATTTTTTTTAAAAGATTATTTATTTATTTGACAGAGCACAAATAGGCAGAGGCAGGCGGGAGTAGGTGGGGGAAAAGCAGGGTCTCTGCCGAGCAGAGAGCCCGATGCAGGGCTCCATCCCAGGACCTGAGACCATGACCTGAGCCGAAGGCAGAGGCTTAACCCGCCGAGCCACCCAGGTGCCCCTGTAGGCAGTAATTTTTTTAAAGCAGTTTTTAAAAACAACAAAACCCTTAGTATAATTTTCTTTATCTTGCAGCTTCTGTGTATAGGGTTTTCAATTCTGTTTAAGATGACTCTCCAGTATTCATTAAAAACTAGTTGACCATTGAGTTTACCTAACCATGCTAATTAATTTACCTCTTCCATGTATTGCTTTTGAATATGTTATAGTAGTTTGTACGTAGTTTAATAGCTATATGCAGAAAGTTGGGCCTCTGAAGAGAAAGAAGGACATTAACATTTATTGAGAACATACTGTCTGCTAGTCAGGCAATTCACAACTGTTATTAATCTTCAGTCTTGATATGGGTATTGCTACGTTCTTTTAACATATCTGGAAATGGGGATTTAGCAGTTCTAAATTATTTGACCAGGGTTAAAGAGCTAGTATGTGGCAGAGCATGACTTAGAAGCCTGGTCTCTGATTAGCACACTTTATCTACGTCCCCATCTCCCCCCGCCCCCCGCTTTTTTTTTTTTTTTAAACCCAGCAAGTGCTCTTTCAGTATAGGTGTGGAATTTTTTATTAGTTTCATTCTTGTTTCTTTGTTATCATATTTCCTAGTGACCTAGTTGTTTCTGTATCAAATGAAATGATCTGATGTAAACATTTAAGTAACTGAAAAACTTTAAACTCTCTCGTACATACGGTAAAAAAGTTGAAAGTAAAATGAACTCTTCTGGTGGTGGTGGTTTGTTTTGTTTTAAGCTTAAAAAAAGCCAAGCTCATTGAGTCAAGTTGCTGTTTCCATTATGGTCTTATAGGTTGGGTCAAGCATAATGAAAATCTGTGAGAAACCTCCTTTTTGAATTTCAGCATGTGTTGTTCAAGTTGTGATAGTATGAGCCATGACATTTGATGAAGAGAAATAGTTCCAAATAGGATTCAGTTGCTTTGTGGACACAAATAAGCTCTTGAATAACCTGCTGACTAGTTTACTAGTTTACCTAGTCATTTTAGGTGTACATACCCCACCTAAGAAAAAGCAAAAACAGAGGAGAAAAATGCCACTAAAGCATTTTTCATCACTTTGTTGAATCCCTTTTATATAATTAGTACCTAATCACAAATGGTAATTAGGCTGCTTGTTTGCATTGTAAAATTTTAAGAGAGATTTACTTTTAAAGAGTTCTTTTCTAAAGAATTCTTTTGCATTACACTTGTGAATCCTTCGACACAACATGGTGTTCAGCAACAGAGATAAATTGCTGAAGTTCATGGCCCATATCTTTGTTGTATTAGGATATTTTCATTTCAGTAAACATTTAGAGTGCTTATTTATTATTCATAGGATTCTAAAATTTTTGGAATTAGGATTTGCATAGATACCAGATCTTAGAATTAGGAGATTTCATTTTTCAAGGATCATTTATTTATGAAATAAATATCACATGACTCTTGAATATTAGTCATCATTATAAGTTATTTAACTATGAAACTCTTAAAATCTCATTTAATTCTTTTGTTTTCACCTGAGTAATCTTTTTGTTAACTCTAGATTTCTTTAGAGAAGATGTTTATGGAGAGGAGAAGCGAGTTTAAATTAGCTCCCTTGACTGCTTGTTAGAAGTTCAAAAATTAGTTTGGGGGAGCCAATTGAAATATGATGACTAACACAAGTATTTTAAGGAGGTTGTTTCTGTTCTATTATAGATAATCAGGATTTAGTAAAAATAACTTTTTAATAGAACAGTCTTGCTGAAATCAAAACATTATATTCTGTTTACAGTGGAAGTCATCTTTTGGATATCTAGTAATTTTTAGGGTGAGGAGAAGAAAATCCTTTAAATTTCTATCAACAGAGTACTTTTTTTAATATATTAAAAACACTTTTTAAAAAATTTTAAGTAGGCACCATACCCACTGTGGGGCTTGAACTCACAACCCTGAGGTCAAGAGTCTCCTGCTCTATGATTGAGCCAACCAGGCACCCTGGGATACTTTTTTTAAAACCTATGAGGAAAATCATACTGAACCAAACAAAACTGAGAAACACACAAAACCAGTTTGAATCTTACAAGTATACTTTCTGTAATATTTTTTTCAGATGAATTGCTATTATATAAAACATCATTGACTACAATAATTGTATAGTATAATTGCACATTCAATTTAGTGTTAGTACAACACATCTTAAAGAAGAGTTGGTCATTGAAAGTACAGGAAGTTTATGGAAGAATGGTAAGAGGCACAGGCCTAACCATAAATAATTATTCTAACCTGCAGATTATAATTTAAAATAATACTGAGTGTTTTTGTTTTGCTTAATATTTGAAATTGTACGTGTTTGTTTATATTTTGGGGGCATAACCTACATGTGTTAATATTTTCTCTGGGTTTCAAGCCTTCTCATTGGAGAAGGAAATACTGACTTTCAGTACCCTGCAGTTTTCCATCTCTACATTTAAAGATAAAGATTGTGGACAGCTCTAAAACTAGACGATGACATGACAACACATTTTTCTTCCTGTTTGAATTACTTTTCTTAAAAAATGACCCATCTCCCTCCTCTCCCCTCCTCTTCCTCCCAAAAATCCTAAAAAGGAAGTTCCATCCCTAAATTAGCCTTTTATTTAGGTTGTGAGGGAATGCTTAATGGGCAGTTATTAGTCAGAATGCAGATTGTTTACATGAGATTGGGGAAAGGTCAATTGATCCCTTAACTTTTCTGTAAAAATAGGTGAAGAAATATTGCTCACAATTCCCTCCTCCCTCCATTTCACACATAATTAGTCAGTGGTTGCACTTTTGCCCTTTCTGTTTGCTCTTTCACTTGATGACAGTATGGAATAAATGGAAAGACTGCATGCCCTGAAGCCAGGCACCAGGGTTTCTTTCCTAACTCTGTTACTTTTTGTATAAGTCTATCTTTAGATAAATTAGCTCTGAGGCTTGGTTTTCTCATTGGTAAAGTAGTATCAGTGATAGCCACCTTGCATGATTTTTAATAATTAAATATCTAGTGTAGTGCTGGCACACAGTAGGAGCTCAAATGTTAGCTGCTAGTTTTCTGGTTATGATTATTTTATCATTTGCATAATTCCCCCCCCCCCCGCCCCCGCCCCGGAGTATTCTTTCCTTCATGAGCTTGAAAGGAGGCCTTACTGTGTGCTAGGTACAGTTCTAAGAGTTTAACCTGAATTAATTCATGTAACCTCACACCCTGTTTATAGATGAGGAAATGGAAGCACACAGAGGCTAAGTAATTTTCCCAAAGTCACACAGCAATTAAGAGGCACATAGGTGGGATTCAAATCCTGCCAGTCTGGTTTGAGAGTCTACACTGATCATACACTACCTGTCTGTACAGGTAGAAGAGAAGAGGATTTCTAAATTCTACCTAGATTCTTAGTCTGGCTTTCCTGTAGAACTTTGCCCTTCAGTGCAAGTCTTCTCTAGGAGTGGGTAGTCTCATTAGTTGAATTGATTTTTCTTCCCACTTTGACTTTAGACCAGTAATCTTACCAGGACTCTTTTATGGATGAGTGGCTTGGGATATTGGTAACGTTTGGTTATAGCTGCTGAATACTATGTATCATATACGGAAAGTGTGATTTTTCTGGATTTAAACTAGCTCTTCTAAGTTTCAGGTAAAGTTAAACTGTTAATCATATGGTAAAACACAGGAGATTCAATATACAGAGCATTTAGTGAGTGTTATGGGTGATTGCTACAGTATTTTGATTTTTAAAACGCCTTTTGTGAGCTAGATTCATCAAATCCTGAGAGAACTAGAATTAAGTTAGAAAATTAATTCCTTTAAAAGTGTAAAGACTAGTATCTCTCTCTCTCTCTCTTTTTTTTTTTTTTGCATTCACACTGAATTTGAAACTTAAGTGTGAGAAGATGAAAATTCAGAATAATAGAAATAATGTATCTTTAATTTTTTGCTTTAAAAATGCAATTTTTTTACATTTCAAAATGCCCTTTAAAATTATTTCCATTTTGGAATTATTAGGACTTAGTTGACTAGGAAATAATTTTCCATGTTCATTATTTTTCTGGAGAGAAATACTTAAAAGGAATTTCTTAACATTATGATCATTATTGTAGAGCCTAAGTCCCTGTTCTTTTTTTTTTGAAGATTTTATTTGTCAGAAAACACAAAGAGGGAGAGCAGCAGGCAAAGGAAGGGGGAGACACAGGCTCCCGCCTGAGCAAAGAGCCAGAGCAAGGAGCCAAACGCAGGACTGGATCCTAGGACCCCAAGGCAGACACCCAACCAACTGAGCCACACAGGCATCCCAAGCCCTTCTAAGTCCCCGTTCTTCTATCACAAAGACTTTATAAGTTCAGTGGTAAAATGTACTTGACTATATGATACTTGGCTACATCCAAAGCATTTTTCCCCCAGATAAACTATTTTGCTTTTTTTATAATTTTTAAAAAGAGAGAAAGTAGAGAGAAAGGACTAGTGGGGGGAGCGGCAGAGGGAGAAGCAGACTCCCCACTGATCAGGGAGGGAGATGCTGGGCGCTGATGCTGGGAGCCAGTCCCAGGACCTTATCATGATTTGAGCCAAAGGCCGACGCTTAACTGACTGCGCCACCCAGGAGCCCCTTAAACTATTATTTTAAATGTGATTCATGAATTTCTTGAGTGAAAAAAAGTTGCAGACATGTTAGACTTAAGTATTGAACAATACATGTTGTTAACAGGATTTTTTGTTTTGGAAAGATGAACAAATAAGTGTTTTTTACTGTCCAAAATTATAATAGTATCGCTAACTTTGGTGACTGCATACAAT
The DNA here is from genome assembly GCF_922984935.1 of Meles meles. Taxonomy (NCBI): domain Eukaryota; kingdom Metazoa; phylum Chordata; class Mammalia; order Carnivora; family Mustelidae; genus Meles; species Meles meles. The sequence goes on from NC_060069.1 coordinate 56,223,152, forward strand.
TTTAATTAGCTTTCTGTTACAAAAGATAACACTTCTCTCCTTTTCCCCCTTCCTCTCACTCTCCTATTCTTCCTCTCTCCCCTTACCCCTTGTCCCCCCACCTTTTTGCTAGAATTAAAAATAACCAGAATATATTCTGTATTTTATACATTTTGCATCTTTCAATACTGAATTTCCTTGAAAATTTGATAGCACATTTGCGTACTGAAGATTGTATTCTTATTTAATGATTTATTTAATGATTGATTTAAATAAGATTTATTTACAAGGAACAAACTGAAAAAAATCAAAGTAAGTGACATATACTTATTTGAGTGCTGAATCATTGTAGTTGTTACATGTTTTTGCTCTCAGGAAGATCCCCACTGCGTTTGTAGTAGAAATAGAGAAAATCCATCTGTTTTTGTCTTGTACTTTAGTTTTCTATCCACCCTCTCATCCCCTGTAAATAATTTTTTGCTGGCTAGATACCGTTTTTCTCTTCCTTAAGTTGATAGAAATTTAAACCTTTAATGCCATGCTGTTAAAATCAGAAAACCTTGCCTGGTGTCGCCATGTAGCCTGGGAAAAGAGGGTGGGAGTGTTAGAGGTCTCCTAGAGAACTTGGGGAAGAGGCAGACTGTATGTAGTACATTCCAGCTTTATTCTAGGACAGACTTTGAGACTATAGAATTGAGTACATCCTCCCTAGTAGGGGAGCACATGGCTAAGATTGATTCTAGGGACAGAGAGCTGACAGAAAAATGGTAAGAGTGCATTATAAGTACAAAAAAGGGAGGGCACTTACCAGACTTCGCAACAATGGGATTGCTTATTACTTCTTGGCCTAGCAGAAACCCATCCTATCAGTTCTGTGCCAGGTTTCACTCATTAACCTTTATGGTGTTGGAAGTGGGTAGCTACAGCCCTTTCCTTAAAATATATTGATATTGCCCTATATACTGGAAACTTTAACCAATTAAAACAGTTTAATTTATATATACAAAGACATTATTTATTACATATGCTTTTTTTCAAATAAGATAATAGAGTTAAATTATTCATTTGTATAATTTTGTTACTAATTTGTGTGGCTAGGATGATTTTTTATCTTTGTTCCCCAGTTTTCTTATATCAGGCACTGTGACAAGAAGTCATTATAGACTGAACAGTTCTTTGGCTTGCATAAGTGACTTAAGCTATATTTTTCCTTCCTCTTTTCAGCAAAAATGATTCAAGTTTCAGGGAACAGAGCACTGGATTTAATATTAAATGATGAAACTCCAAATAATGCTGATTGTTTTTCTGTCTCCAACTTTAGGGGAATGGGAAGAAGTTAATACAAAGAAGTTAATTCAGGCTTAATTAAAAAGTTATTTCCAGGATGTAGCCTGTAGTTGGTATACTTCAGATCAATCTCCCAACACTTTTACAACCTTATACCATGGTCACTGGTGATCATAGTGACCATCAGATACTTCTCTATTCTTCAAAGAAAAATTAAAATGTGTATCAGTATACTATCTCTCTCAAGGGAAAAAGGTATACTAATTTTAAAAATAATATTTCATAATACAAGTTGAAATCAAAGTGGCTTCCTTTCAGTTAAACTGTATATTAAAATAAGGTGGGTATCTTCCTTGGCATTTGATTCATTGTGATTCATATGAGAAGATACTTTTCAAAAGGGAAGAATTCTAGACATCTGAGAGATGTGTAATGTGGTATGAGTTATCTGGTTTCCAGAGGTGATAGAATTATTAGTGAGGTAGCACGAGGTTTGTGAATTTGTAGTTTCTTTATTTTAATGGAGAACCGAGGTTGAGATTTTAATCTGTAATCCTAAACAATAACATATTTACAGAGAGAGGAGTGTGGCTGACAAATCAGACTCTAGGGCATAAACATTTTTCTTATTGTAAGAGATAGGGTTGGTTTTCATATTTGATTTTGCATGTTCTTATTTTTATTCTTCAGTAAGGTGGAAATATTTATATTTTTGGTAGTCTTTTTCTTGAAAATCTCAAAAGGCTTATAACTGGGTACAGTATGTAGTGTGGTTTGTGGAAAGATTATGAAGACTCAGATTAATGAGATCTTTCTCTTCCTGTCCCATTTCTACTAATAATAACCTGGGTGATTTTTGAACAAATTCCTTAACTTTCTGGGTCTCTTCTCATCTGTACAATTGGGATTGAGGTTTGTGATCTGTCAGTTTGGGCTAGATCAAAGAGGTTGGGATTCTCAGATGTGTTGCTTAATCCATGGAACTCTGTCTATTAATGTGTGCCTTACTCATGTGCTTTTTTCCCCCTTGAAGTAGTAGCTCAGCAAGAACTCACATACTTTGCTGAGAGATGGTGATAGGACTTGGTAGGGGGAAGAATAATAATGGGGAGGTTAAAATTGCACAGGAGATCAGTTTGGGTGGAAGCAGAGGGAGAAACATGGTCCTTGATACTGGGAGAGTAAAGGGCCTATTTGCCCTTCTTAATTTTGCACAGAGTTCAGGTCAGATGAGAAAGGAATCTGTGTCAGCATAAGGCAAATAAGAAGAGGTTATTACAGCAGAGAGCCTGTTTGGGGAGCGCCTCTGCTAGGCTTGGGCCAGGGGAGAGAGGTGATTCTTTCAGGGGAAAGAAAAAAGAAATCTATTAAAATTACCTTTGTTGGAAGGATCCAGGCTATTTGTTCATATTGCACTGCTTTCTATTTGAATGCAAATATGGGGAAATTCTTCTGATAATTATCTTGGTTTCTGAACACCATCAGGAGAAATGTAGGGTACTCATATTTCTTTTTCACATTTGGTAAAAATAGCAAGAAAACAAGGGGTGGGGTTGGGAGAATTGTACCCTATATCCTTTATAAAGGGTTTTAAGACTGCAAGTAACACCTGTTAATTTCATTGTTCTCTGGAGTCATTGACTCTGGCTGGTTAGATAATGTCACTTCTTCACCACCACCCCTTATGCATCCCTTTAGAGCTTTGTGGTTGGTCAAGGTTTTGAGAACAGCTGTATTTCCCTTTCTAGAACCTTTATATATGCGCTCAGGATCCACTTTTAAGAGAAGTGCAGGGTGGTTGAATTTCCTTCGCCTTTTAATTTCTTCTTTAAAATAATACCAAACTTTGTGCTTTACATTAAAAAATTGTCTATCTGGTTAATAGATCAAAAATAAGGCTTGACTTGAAATATTTTAATATTTTATGAGGAAAAAGTATCGCTAAGAGTGATTAGTTAGCCATGTAGATATAGACATCTTATTTTATGTAGAGTTTCAATTTATTTTTTGGTTTCAATAGAACAAGTTGAAATCATCGCAGAAGGATAAAGTTCGTCAGTTTATGATCTTCACACAATCTAGTGAAAAAACAGCAGTAAGTTGTTTGTCTCAAAATGACTGGAAGTTAGATGTTGCAACAGACAATTTTTTCCAAAATCCTGAACTTTATATACGAGAGAGTGTAAAAGGATCATTGGACAGGAAGAAGTTAGAACAACTATACAATAGATACAAAGGTGAGTGCTTGTGACTTTAAATATTTTGAACCAGGTTTTCCAGTTACATGCTTATAAGAAATCAGGCATACATAGAATGTAAACTGGGTGAATGTGTCCAACAGAGCTCTGTAGATCTTAGAATTACTTCAAGAGATCTGAGAGAAATTTTCCCTCTTTTCACTAAAATTTCTTCTTAGCTTCTTTATTTCTTCCTCCCTTATCCTCCCCCCCAACCTTTTTTCCCCCAAGATCCAGTTTTAGAATAGTCACTGGGGGCCTGGATTTTCCCCCTCATTTTCATAAAATTCTGCTGAACCAATTTTAAGAAATAATTTTAACAACCTTTAAAGAACTATGAAATAATACTTTAAAAAATTTAAACAACATGGAACTGATGAATAAAGAAGAAGTAGATAGCTTCTCCCTCTTTATTCTCCTAGGGAACCAATATTTGAGCATGGTCTGGATCCTTCTAAATCTTTTATGTTTATGCAGAAATATACATACTTTCTTTTAAAAATTTTCCTAAAGTGGGATTACATTTTATGCTTATCTTATGCCCAGAAGCAAAAAGATACACACGTTTTTATTTTTAGAGATATTAGCAAATCACCTACAATGAGTGGCTCTTTCTTCTTGTATTTGTCATTACTTTAAATTTTTGCCATCTGATCAGTAAATACATTGATAGTTGAGTTTTTTCTTTATTTTGAACAGATGTTTATATTGTTGAGATTGGGATTGAATTGCAGAGTTTATAGTTTTTCTGATATTAAGAAATGATTGCCATTATGAAATGAACTTTGCTGTAAGAAAACAAGAAATTCTATACAGATGTTCAGAAAAAAATCCTTTTGGTATAGGAATGTCTGATTTTCTGAGTGTGTATGAGTATGGGACATTTTTCACACGAATAAATAAAACTTAAAAATCAAGTGCCCACCTCCCCCTCCCCCCCAATCTTCCTGTTCATCTCAAGAATGCCATTTCAGGGACAAAATGGCTTTAAATATTATAGTGGAAACTGGGTATTTACCCTAAAGATACAAATGTAGTGATCCGAAGGGGCATTGCACCCAAATGTTTATATAGCAATGTCCACAATATCCAAACTATGGAAAGAACCTAGATGTCCATCAACAGATGAATGGATAAAGAAGATGTGGTGTATATATATACAATGGAATACTATGCAACCATCAAAAGAAGTGAAATCTTGCCATTGCAACTAGAGGGTATTATGCTGAGCGAAATAAGTCAATCAGAGAAAGACAATTATCATAAGATCTCTCTGATATGAGGAATTTGAGAGGCAGGGCGGGGGTTGTGGGGGTAGAGAAGGCAAAATTAAACAAGAAGAGATCGGGAGGGAGACAAACCATAAGAGACTCCTAATCTCACAAAACAAACTGAGGGTTGCTGGGATGGACGGGTAGGGAGAGGATGGTTGGGTTATAGACATTGGGGAGGGTATGTGCTTTGGTGAGTGCTGTGAAATGTGTAAACCTGATGATTCACAGACCTGTACCCCTGGGGCAAATAATATATGTTAGTAAAAATAATTTTTAAAAATATTGTAGTGGGAAAATATGTTAGAGTATTACCATTTCATATCTCTGTTCCATTATGAACATTTAAAAAATGGAATATAGAGCATTACTTTGTCAGTTTTAAGCATAGCATAATAAAGTATGGCACTAATTTAATATTGCACTGTTATTTTTAAAGATCCTCAAGATGAAAATAAAATTGGAATAGATGGTATACAGCAATTCTGTGATGACCTGGCACTCGATCCCGCCAGCATCAGTGTGTTGATCATTGCATGGAAGTTCAGAGCAGCAACACAGTGCGAGTTCTCCAAACAAGAGTTCATGGACGGAATGACAGAGTTAGGGTGAGTCTATAATCACCCCAGGAAATTATAGGTACATTACTATGAGAATTAACTGTGGAACTGAATTGTGTTATGAATTTGTAAATACCAGTTTTTAAATTTACCAGCCTGCAAACATTGGTATAAATAGAAATGGGGTAGTTTGCTAGCTTCTTCCCATGTTGTATGTTCCTCATGTTTCCAGGATTTGTCAAGGTTTCTGTGTAGTTTAGCCTATTCCATTTGCCTTATGCTTTTATCATTTGTTTCTAAGGAAGGTTCATTATATTAAAATAAATTACTGTGCTTTAATATTTAACATGGATAAGTGAAATGAGCAAGCTATAATTTATTTCTCATTGTGAGGTTGTAAACTCTGAATTTGTAAACAAACTCCTAGAACGTAAAATCTTAGAAGTTACTAATTGCTTTTTGTTCCACTTATACCTTGAACAGCTGATTAGCTAAATGTCTTGGGATAAATAAATTAAAAAGTCATGGGTAGAGATTTTACCTATGGTATCTAATTGTCCATAGTAAATGAGAATATGGGAAAGTATTCAGTATATGGAGTGGTTGTGGGTTGCTGTCCTCTTCTGTGTTCAGTAGATGACGAGTAATAATAGCTACTAACATTTGTTGAACATTCATTTTTATTTCAGGAACTATGCTAAGTAAATAAGTATTTCACTTACACAACAACTTTGTGAGAGAAGTAATGTTTACCCATTTTAGAGAAGAGGAAGAGAATTATGGAATTAGGTAGGATTAGAGCCAGAATTTGAACCCAAGCATTCTGATTCTTGAGCGTAGGAACATTATAATCAGCCAGGGTCCAGAAGAGACACAAAAACCATGTCAGTAATTTAAACAGGGAAAATTTTAAAAGTACTGTGTAAAAGAGGTAAAAGAAGATTCTAAGGTATAACAGAAGTGGCAGATGCAGGAAGCCACCATCACCCTTAATGGAGGTGGGAAGTGAGCAAAGAAGGAACCTAGAAAGGAAGAAATTCCTGCAAGGCTGAGATTGAGGAGTTCCTAAGAGAGGGTGTGGCTGCTGCAGGAACACCAGGCCTGTGGTGCTTGCTTTGCCTGCCACTCTAGTCGAGAAAAACTGGCTGCAGTCCACTTGTGGCCTGGCCATGTGAGTTGCCACCATTGCTGATCACTGCTGGGAGCTCCGGGCACACAGAAACCCTTGCTCTCTGCGGTAAACCGACTAGGAGAGAAAAAGTTCCTTCTTCCTCTTCCAGCCACTCGTCGCCCTCTATTGGTAGAACCTAACAGTGAACTAACTGATCAGAAAAACAAAGCCTGACAATTGGTAGTTGACTGCAAATAGTCACAAAGTAGGGCAAAGAAGGGTAGGCTTAAAGTTGAGGAGCAATAAATTAACTGGCCTAGACACTGTGTTTTGCCTCCTGCACCTGACCTATCCTGAACTTGTTAGAATTTTCTGTACTAGGACAGTTTCCACTAGAACTCACTTATTTTTCATTTGAAATTGAATTCTTATAAAATGTAATGAACTTCCAAATCAAAATTTTAATCTACAGACTAATGAGCTAGAAGGTGTTAAGAACACAGAAGAGATATAAAAGCAGAAATGATTAGAAGGAAAAATCCAATGATGGTTTGTAGAATCTATAAAAAGAGAATTTCTGGGGCACCTGGGTGGCTCAGTTGTTAAGTGGCTGCTTTCATCTCCGATTATCCCAGGGTTGTGGGCTTGAGCCACACACTGGACCCCCTGCTTGGCGGGAAGCCTGCTTCTCCCTCTCCCACTCCCCGTGCTTGTGTTCCTGCTCGCGCACGCACTCTCTCTCTCTCTCTGTCAAATAAATAAAGAAATAAAATCTTTTTTTTTTTTTTAAAGATTTTTATTTATTTATTTGACAGACAGAGATCACAGATAGGCAGAGAGAGGAGGAAGCAGGCTCCCTGCTGAGCAGAGAGCCTGATGCGGGGCTCGATCATGACCTGAACCGATCATGACCTGAACCGAAGGCGGAGGCTTTAACCCACTGAGCCACCCAGGCGCCCCAATAAATGAATAAAATCTTAAAAAAAGAAAAAAAAGATAGAGAATTTCTGCCTTCAGGCTATTATGTGGAAAGTAAGATGGGTACATAGACCCTTTCAGTTCCTTGAATTGGAGTTGAATGCTTTGCAAATGTAGAAAAAGCTTAATACTGATTTGAGATAAGCAGTTGGAGATAATGGGGGTCCATCTGATATTTATTATTATAGTTTGTATAACACCTTTTCAAGGAAAATGCTTCCTCATCTAAGGAAGAGACACTGTGCTTTCATTTAGAGAGCTAGATATGTGACTTGTTACAGGTAAGGAGTATCTACTACTGTTTAAACTGGTGATTTACTCACTGTAGCTGACTTCTATAATTTGGGTATGTTGATAGTCCAGTAAATTACATAATTAAAAGTAATACTGCATTTCTTTTAAAAATGGTAATTCTGACACTTAATCACTCCAGACCTTTACTTCCTCCAGCCAACCCCATACTTGTTTATGTAATGTAAAAAGGTAAAATTTCAACTGATTTTTAAAAAAAGTTCTATGAAATAAATATAAGCTACCATAGGAATATGTAAGTCTTTATAGTGAAAAAGTTTATCTTTTATAAACCTTAATTTTATAATGTAGATGTGACAGCATAGAAAAACTAAAGGCCCAGATACCCAAGATGGAACAAGAACTGAAAGAGCCAGGACGATTTAAGGATTTTTACCAGTTTACTTTTAATTTTGCAAAGAATCCAGGACAAAAAGGATTAGGTAAGAATTTTTTAAATTATATTTGGTGCTTCAAATATATTAAAATATGTTGACAGTGTCACTTTTGTAATAGAAAGTTTTGTGTTTTGAGCATTAAGTCATCATGAAAATACCAGTTACTGAAAAACAATAAGAAACAGTGAACTTTTTTTTTTTTTTCCTTTTTATTAATTTTTTCAGCGTAACAGTATTCATTCTTTTTGCACAACACCCAGTGCTCCATGCAAAACGTGCCCTCCCCATCACCCACCACCTGTTCCCCCAACCTCCCACCCCTGACCCTTCAAAACCCTCAGGTTGTTTTTCAGAGTCCATAGTCTCTTATGGTTCGCCTCCCCTCCCCAATGTCCATAGCCCGCTCCCCCTCTCCCAGTCCCACCTCCCCCCAGCAACCCCCAGTTTGTTTTGTGAGATTAAGAGTCATTTATGGTTTGTCTCCCTCCCAATCCCATCTTGTTTCATTTATTCTTCTCCTATCCCCCTACCCCCCCATGTTGCTTCTCCATGTCCTCATATCAGGGAGATCATATGATAGTTGTCTTTCTCCGATTGACTTATTTCACTAAGCATGATACGCTCTAGTTCCATCCACGTCGTCGCAAATGGCAAGATTTCATTTCTTTTGATGGCTGCATAGTATTCCATTGTGTATATATACCACATCTTCTTGATCCATTCATCTGTTGATGGACATCTAGGTTCTTTCCATAGTCTGGCTATTGTAGACATTGCTGCTATAAACATTCGGGTACACGTGCCCCTTCGGATCACTATGTTTGTATCTTTAGGGTAAATACCCAGTAGTGCAATTGCTGGGTCATAGGGTAGTTCTATTTTCAACATTTTGAGGAACCTCCATGCTGTTTTCCAGAGTGGTTGGACCAGCTTGCATTCCCACCAACAGTGGAGGAGGGTTCCCCTTTCTCCACATCCTCTCCAGCATCTGTCATTTCCTGACTTGTTAATTTTAGCCATTCTGACTGGTGTGAGGTGATATCTCATTGTGGTTTTGATTTGTATTTCCCTGATGCCGAGTGACGTGGAGCACTTTTTCATGTGTCTGTTGGCCATCTGGATGTCTTCTTTGCAGAAATGTCTGTTCATGTCCTCTGCCCATTTCTTGATTGGATTGTTTGTTCTTTGGGTGTTGAGTTTGCTAAGTTCCTTATAGATTTTGGATACTAGCCCTTTATCTGATATGTCGTTTGCAAATATCTTCTCCCATTCTGTCAGTTGTCTTTTGGTTTTGTTAACTGTTTCCTTTGCTGTGCAAAAGCTTTTGATCTTGATGAAATCCCAATAGTTCATTTTCGCCCTTGCTTCCCTTGCCTTTGCCGTTGTTCCTAGGAAGATGTTGCTGCGGCTGAGGTCGAAGAGGTTGCTGCCTGCGTTCTCCTCAAGGATTTTGATGGATTCCTTTCTCACATTGAGGTCCTTCATCCATTTGGAGTCTATTTTCGTGTGTGGTGTAAGGAAGTGGTCCAATTTCATTTTTCTGCATGTGGCTGTCCAATTTTCCCAGCACCATTTATTGAAGAGGCTGTCTTTTTTCCATTGGACATTCTTTCCTGCTTTGTCGAAGATTAGTTGACCATAGAGTTGAGGGTCGATTTCTGGGCTCTCTATTCTGTTCCACTGGTCTATGTGTCTGTTTTTGTGCCAGTACCATGCTGTCTTGATGATGACAGCTTTGTAATAGAGCTTGAAGTCCGGAATTGTGATGCCACCAACTTTGGCTTTGTTCTTCAATATTCCTTTGGCTATTCGAGGTCTTTTCTGGTTCCATATAAATTTTAGGATTATTTGTTCCATTTCTTTGAAAAAAATGGATGGTATTTTGATAGGGATTGCATTAAATGTGTAGATTGCTTTAGGTAGCATAGACATTTTCACAATATTTATTCTTCCAATCCAGGAGCATGGAACATTTTTCCATTTTTTTGTGTCTTCCTCAATTTCTTTCATGAGTACTTTATAATTTTCTGTGTATAGATTCTTAGTCTCTTTGGTTAGGTTTATTCCTAGGTATCTTATAGTTTTGGGTACAATTGTGAATGGGATTGACTCCTTAATTTCTCTTTCTTCAGTCTTGTTGTTGGTGTACAGAAATGCAACTGATTTCTGTGCATTGATTTTATATCCTGACACTTTACTGAATTCCTGTACAAGTTCTAGCAGTTTTGGAGTGGAGTCTTTTGGGTTTTCCACATATAGTATCATATCATCTGCGAAGAGTGATAGTTTGACTTCTTCTTTACCAATTTGGATGCCTTTAATTTCTTTTTGTTGTCTGATTGCTGAGGCTAGGACTTCTAGTACTATGTTGAATAGCAGTGGTGATAATGGACATCCCTGCCGTGTTCCTGACCTTAATGGAAAAGCTTTCAGTTTTTCTCCATTGAGAATGATATTTGTGGTGGGTTTTTCATAGATGGCTTTGATAATATTGAGGTATGTGCCCTCTATCCCTACACTTTGAAGAGTTTTGATCAGGAAGGGATGCTGTACTTTGTCAAATGCTTTTTCAGCATCTATGGAGAGTATCATATGGTTCTTGTTCTTTCTTTTATTAATGTGTTCTATCACATTGATTGATTTGCGGATGTTGAACCAACCCTGCAGCCCTGGAATAAATCCCACTTGATCGTGGTGAATAATCCTTTTAATGTACTGTTGAATCCTATTGGCTAGTATTTTGGCGAGAATTTTTGCGTCTGTGTTCATCAAGGATATTGGTCTGTAGTTCTCTTTTTTGGTGGGATCCTTGTCTGGTTTTGGGATCAAGGTGATGCTGGCCTCATAGAATGAGTTTGGAAGTTTTCCTTCCATTTCTATTTTTTGGAACAGTTTCAGGAGAATAGGAATGAGTTCTTCTTTAAATGTTTGGTAGAATTCCCCTGGGAAGCCGTCTGGCCCTGGGCTTTTGTTTGTTTGGAGATTTTTGATGACTGTTTCAATCTCCTTACTGGTTATGGGCCTGTTCAGGTTTTCTATTTCTTCCTGGTTCAGTTGTGGTAGTTTATATGTCTCTAGGAATGCATCCATTTCTTCCAGATTGGCCAATTTGTTGGCGTAGAGTTGCTCATAGTATGTTCTTATAATTGTCTGTATTTCTTTGGTGTTAGTTGTGATCTCTCCTCTTTCATTCATGATTTTATTGATTTGGGTCCTTTCTCTTTTCTTTTTGATGAGTCTGGCCAGGGGTTTATCAATCCTATTGATTCTTTCAAAGAACCAGCTCCTAGTTTCATTGATTTTTTCTATTGTTTTTTTGGTTTCTATTTCATTGATTTCTGCTCTGATCTTTATGATTTCTCTTCTCCTGCTGGGTTTAGGGTTTCTTTCTTGTTCTTTCTCCAGCTCCTTTACGCGTAGGGTTAGGTTGTGTACTTGAGACCTTTCTTGTTTCTTGAGAAAGGCTTCTACCGCTATATATTTTCCTCTCAGGACTGCCTTTGCTGTGTCCCACAGATTTTGAACTGTTGTGTTTTCATTATCATTTGTTTCCATGAATTTTTTCAATTCTTCTTTAATTTCCTGGTTGACCCATTCATTCTTTAGAAGGATGCTGTTTAGTCTCCATGTATTTGGGTTCTTTCCAGCTTTCGTCTTGTGATTGAGTTCTAGCTTCAGAGCATTGTGGTCTGAAAATATGCAGGGAATAATCCTAATCTTTTGATACCGGTTGAGACCTGATTTGTGACCCAGGATGTGATCTATTCTGGAGAAGGTTCCATGTGCCCTAGAGAAGAATGTGTATTCTGTTGCTTTGGGATGAAATGTTCTGAATATATCTGTGATGTCCATCTGGTCCAGTGTGTCATTTAAGGCCTTTATTTCCTTGTTGATCTTTTGCTTGGATGATCTGTCCATTTCAGTGAGGGGAGTGTTAAAGTCCCCTACTATTATTGTATTATTATTGATGTGAGAAACAGTGAACTTTTAATTAATCAGAAAATACCATGCACGTTAGATAATAAGGTTACCCTGGATACCAAATCTGAACCACTGATTTTTTTTTTTTTTTTAAGAACTGTAATATAGAAAATAAATAGTTGTTAAAATTTCACTGGCATACATGTATACATTTCTTTACTTGTGCATATTTATGTGTGTATATATTTGTATAACATGTATGTATATATATATATAATAATATTTATTATCTAGAGGATATTATAGGCTCATAGGACCATAAATTATTTCACTATGGATCTGTAGAAATAGCATTGTAAGATTTCTGAGCCATAGAATGCTAAAGAAATCTATTGTTTTTGTTTATGGTTTGTTTGGAAGCTGTAAGAAAGAATAAAAATGAAGATTATCAAGTATAATCTTATGCAGAAATCCTATCTATAATCACCACTCTTAACAATTTAGATCAGTCAGTTTGTGCTGTATGTAATATCCATACACTTGCTTTGGGGATGGCTAAGGGATATGAAAGTAAAAGCTACAATGTAATTTTACAGTTTACCTAGAAAGATTTGACGATAGCGGGTAATACACAATAATAAACGTGTGTGAGGGTTTTAGATAAAAGGAGTAATGAGTAAAAGCAGGAATGGTTGGGAAATGCTTCCTGGGCAAGATGGGATATGAACTAAAGGATATGGTATTTATAAGGGAAGATAAAAGGTGCTCGAGAAGATGGTTATGAATGACTATCTGAAATGTCAGAGATAAGCTTGGCTTCTTTGTAGGAGAGAGAAAACAATGTGATTTTAGTGGGATTGCTTATTTGAAGATGAAGTTGGTGAGACATTGTAAGGCTTGACAACCACAGTCTTCTTTTAAAAACAGGGCAGAAAAAGTTTAAATTAGAATTTGTGGGCAGTAGGGATACACTGAAGATTTTGATGGTATCAGTATCTTCTGTTTACTCTGTGCCTGAGTACATAAACTGCTTCATTTCATGTTTAACAGTTCTATGAGTTACTCATTTTTTCATTCAATAATTTTGTCACCTGCCTTGTGCTGTATACACAGTAATAGAGTGCTAGCCATTTTTCTATCCTGATTCTGCAGATAAGGAAACCTTCATATGCCTACAGGAAGGTTAAATAACTTCCCCAGTGATGGAAGTAAGTTTGTTTTTGATTTTGAAGATAGTAGTTAGACTAATAGAGGCCTCTTGTACTAATCCATCTTTATATTTTAAATTAGAAGGGAAAATGCATTGAGAAAAGGATTATGTGACTAGGGATTAGACCAAGGAAGTGCTTGAAAGCCAGTGAGGAAGGGATAGGTGTACATTTGTATTGGAAATTTGGCCTAATGACTGACTGAATGTGATTGAATTGATTGAAGATAGACAAGATATCTGTAAAGCAAAATTACAAATAGTGAAGCCTCCTTTCCATCTGATTATTCAGTTTAGTTTGGATTTTCTTCTTGCAGTAAAATTCCTCATTTTGCAGGCAAGATAAGCTGGCATGGATGATATGTTGGGTTAGTTTCTCTACTATTTGTGGCCATCAGTTAACTGGGCTGTTTTTTTCCTAGTTTCCTCCTTACTTCCCACAAGTAAAAACTGATTAAAATTTTTGAATTTGTATGTATACACTGCAGTAACTATTTTTGTTTTTAGAAATGTAGCACAATATTTTGGTAAGATTAAATAAAATGTTATGAATATAAAATGTTGATTTAAATGGGCTGAATCTATTTCTTTAGTTATATCCCTTTCCTTTATTGGAGCACAAAACTAATGATATTTTGGCATTAATATGTAGTTTTGATATTGAATTTTAGTTTTTATTATATGTGGTGAAAATAAAGCAAAATTAAATTTTTGTTAGATATTGGATATATTAAATTGGAATTTTAGATTATAGAGAGAACTGCAAAAAAGATGATACAGAATTAGATTTAAAAACTTTACTATCTAATGTAGAGTACTGAACTTAAGAAAATTGTAGTATTTTTGATGGATGTAGAGTTTCTGTTTTACAGGATGAAAAAAGAGGTCTAGAAATTGGTTACACAATAATGTGAATGAACCTAATACTAAGTGAACTGTACAATTAAAAATGATTAAGATGATACATTTTGTTATATTTAACCACAATTTTAAAATTATTAAAAAAAACAAACCCATAGACTGTATAGCCCAGAGTGAGCCCTAATGTAAAATATGGACTTGAGTTAATAATAGTACATCCATATTGGCTCATCAAGTTGTAAGAAATATACTACACTAAAGCAAGGTGTTAAAAGTAGTGGAAATGGGGGGGTGAGGTGGGGAGGTATATGGGAACTGTCTGTACTTTCTTCTCAGTTTTTCTATAAGACTGAAACTAAAATTTTTTTTAATTTTAAAAGGGAAAAAACATAATAGGAAGACAAATCCTCGTTTCTACTTTTGTTTTGCATTGGTGTTGAGTATCAGGAAATGTAATGACTTGCTTGGTTGAAGAACTTAATTAAAAAGAAAACCGTTTTCTTGACAGCCTTTCTGAGGGCTCACAGGGCTCTTAAATTACAGTATTTGGCAGAGAAGAATTAGAAGATCATAGGAGAGGAGGTGAGGCCCAAAACAAACTGGCAGAGTGACAGTGACAGCACTGTGGTTTATTTATAAATAGCTCTGCTGGTTATAATGAGAGCTGGTGTTTTCCATATTTTCACATTTTTTATTACTTGATTTCCTTTGACACCAGGATGGGGTGCTTCCACTCTCAAGAGATTTCATAAGTTGTCTAAGCTGTCCAGAGTAGCGTCCATAGCTGATGCTTATGTAGTTTTTACTTTGGAACATCCAGGGATTGGACACACATTGTTTTAGGAAGTGGCCGGTTCTTGTCACAGAGTACTCCTACTTCTTATCACACAGTTCTTCCTTATGAAGTGAGCATCTTTGTCCTGCTAACTTCTACCATTGCCCTTATTTGTCCTCCACCCTCAGCAGAGCACAGAGGAAGTCTGACCATCTAAAGACTGCTGTCATTTGCCCCTTCTTTTTTTTTTTTCCAGGTCAGCATCCCAATTATTTTTACTGTTCTTCATTTGAGAAGACCTTTGTTATTCCTGTTACTGTCCCCTACCAGGCACATTTCCAATTTCTCAGATTCTCTCAAAATAGAGCTCTTAAAAGCTGAACATAATACTCCAGAAGGAGGCTGTTTAATGTAGAACGCCATGAGTCTGTTTTGTTTTGTTTTTGTTTTTTTTTTGGTGAAACTGTTCATTCTGTTTGGTCAAAAATTACGTTTGTTCTTTAACAACCATGCCATTTTTGGGACCATCCTAAACTTTTATCAGACTAAAGATTGTAGGTTATTTTCTTGTGAACTGTGGTTCAACTAGAATCTTGTACCTGTGCAGTTAACTTAAAAAATTTTAAGATTGGGGCGCCTGGGTGGCTCAGTGGGTTAAAGCCTCTGCCTTCGGCTCAGGTCATGATCTCAGGGTCCTGGGATCAAGTCCCACATCGGGCTCTCTGCTCAGCAGGGAGCCTGTTTCCCCCAGTCTCTCTCTGCCTGCCTCTCTGCCTAGTTGTGATTTCTCTCTGTCAAATAAATAAATAAAATCTTCAAAAAAATTTTAAGATTATTTGTTAGACATTTAATATTTAGAAATAATTTTATAGAGTGTTTTTAAGGTATATTTTCATCTGTGCAATCCCATTTGGTTCTTGTAACAACCCTTTGAGCTGTGTAAAAAACCCATCATCCCCTTTGTCGTAAAGATGGAGAAATTCATGGGTAGAGAAGTTGACCTGCTAAGGTGATGTTACTTTAGAGATGGTAGAACTGGGATTCAGTCTCAGATTTTCTGGCTCCCTGGCTTCTGTTTGTTTTGTGTTTTTTTTTGTTTTTTTTTTTTTTTTTAATATTACATTGTGCTAACTGTGGATATTTCTAAGTAAATGAAGACATTGTGAATAGGATTGTTAATCACCATTCCATCTTCCCTAGTGAGCTGGCAACATTTTGTTCCCCTTAGGGACAGTATTTGGATCCAGTCTCAATTCATTTCCATGTTCATTCAGCACGCAGTTTATCACCTTTTATGAAATCCCACGTTGCCTTGTTGATTTTGTTTGACACTGGGATTACCTCAAACTTTTAATTTTACTATAAGGGCTTAAAAATTCATTCTGCAAGTATCAGTTTTAGGCAATTTTGTTATTTGCTTGTGCTTGTCTCTTTTTCTCTGTATTTTCCTTCTATTATAACCATTGTTGCCACTTGTTACCTTCTTGTTGAGTTTGCTTGTTTTCCAGTACTGCTTCAGAATCTCTAATAATAATTTTAAAAATTATTAAAAATAAATAATAGTGATAGTAAGGACTCATTTATTATTTACCAGCCACTGTTCTGAATGTCTTATGTCTATTAACTCATTTAATCCTTAGAGCAACCCTGTGAGAGTAGGTACTGTTAAATTTATTTTAAACAGAATTATAGAGAGGCAAATTCACTTACTCAAGTTTCCTTAACTAGTGGTGGAGTTGGAATTTAAGAGGCTAAAATACGATTTCAAACCACTTCTCTCTAGCCGAAGGCAGAGGCTTAACCCACTGAGCCACCCAGGTGCCCCACTTCTCTCTAGCTAGGCTCTTCTCTCTCACGCAGACATTTCTATCTAAAGGGCAGGTTTTCTAAATTGCTAAAAGGCAATTGCCGTTTTATCTCTGTACAGTCTTACGCATTTTAATTCTTTTTTTTTAAAGATTTTATTTATTTATTTGAGGGAAAGAGGGAGGGAAGGAGAAAGAGAGGGCATGCATACACACATAACATAAGCGAGCCAGGGTGGGGGGGCATGGAAGGCGGTAGAGGGGAGAGAACTTCAAGCATACTTCTTACTACATGTGGAGCCCAATGTGGGACTCGATATCAGAACTCTGAGATCATGACCTGAGCTGAAACTAAGTTGGACGCTTAACTAGCTGAGCCAGCCAGGCGCCCCTGCATTTCAGGTCTTAATTATAAGTTATTAAGTCTTTTAGAGTATACTTTTTTCATTCAAAAATACTTACTGACTCTCTACTCTGTGACCATAGAGTATCAGGAGCATCTTAAGTTTGTCTGGGTGAGTTTGCAAAGTCTTCACAAAGATGATTAATTTTTTTTTTTCACACAACAGTGGTTAATTTTATTTGTTCAAGGGCTCATATTGCAAGCATTAAACCAAGCATGGACTTTGATTCTGTGAGCCCAGATTCACATATTTAGGAAAATAAAAGCACACTGTGATCATGTATATGGATGAAAAACCAAAGGCTCACAAGTTAATCACATTGTAGTTTTAAATTTCTACAGCCTAGAAGCCGGAAGTCACAGATCTTTTAGGTCTTTCTGGATGTTCCACAAGGTATCTACACTTTTCTTGAGCTGGGCAACCTCACCATCCTTCAGCTTCTGGTTGATCACACTGGTTAAGCCTTGAGCTCTCAGGATACATGGAAGGCTCAGGAAGACTTTGTTCTCAGTGCCTTATATCCTCTTACCACTGTTGACACTGGATGAATCCTGGATAGATTATTCAACATAGATTCAGTGAGATCATCCACACTTAATCCAGTAGCCCAGTTGGTATATCCTTTTAACTTGATGACTCCATAGGCTCTTCCAACCACTGTCTTAGGCACTTCATTCTAATTTTCACTGTCACTGTCTGTCCGCATTTCTGGATTCAGTTCCTGAAGAGAAACGTCTGCCACATTCAGTCCACTCCACACAACCTTGTGTCCACACCCACAACCCTTGAGTCACCATATTCTCCCAGAATCCATCCATGGCAGCTGCTGGGATGAATGCCAAGTTTTTCAGCCATAAGATAGCAAAATCTAGCAGAATTCAGATTATCCCTACTTCTAATGACATGGTGCTTGCATGGTCCACTTAGTTTCCAGGTAACATGTTTGAGAATATCCACTGGGTTGGAAACCACAATTATGATACAGTCAGGACTGTACTTGACTACCTGTGGAATAATGAATTTGAAGATTGATACAGCTCTCTCCATCGTTGGTGGACTCCTGCAGTCACCACCATAGTCTTAGAATTGGCAGTCACAGAGCAATCTTTATCTGCCACAATTTTAGATGTCTGAAGAACTAAGCTCCCATGTTGCAGATCGATCATTTCTTCTTTGAGTTTATCTTCCAAAACATCCACACGGGCAAGTCGATCAGCTAGATACTTTCCTAGAATGCTGATGGCGCATGCCATACCAACTTGTCTAACACCCACTACAGTGATCTTGTTTTGGAATGGTTGCCTCTTCTTCTGGAACTGGTGCAATCAGGTTTTTCCTTAAGAGTTGCCATTGTGCCCAGAGAGAACTGGCTGTAAGAGTCCAGCGAGGAAGACAATGTTAGCTGCGTGCGTCTCCTCCAGTGCAGGATCTGCAAGCGAAGAGGATTAATTTTTGAGCTGTGAAGAATGAGTATATGTTTTTGAGGCCAAAAAAAAAATAGAAGCCATCTCTTGTGTGGAGTGATTAGCAAGTTCAGTTGTTCAGAGGTGAGAGACCCAGCACCTTTGAGGAACTACAAAAAAGTTCATTTAGCTAGAAGTGTAGATTATATCTGAAGGCAATAGGAAAATTATTGGAGATTTAAAAAAAATTTTTAGTAGACATTATTTTTTGAGCTGTTTTAGGTTTACAGCAAAATTGAGCAGAATATACAGAGATTTTCCATGTACCCCTCTGCCCCCACACATACATAGTTCCTTCCACTATCAACATCCCTCATGAAAGTAGTACTATTTCTTACAGTTGGGTATACAATATAGGTGTACTGATGCATCATTATCACCCAGAATTCAGGTTTACATTAGGGTTCACTCTTGGTGTACATTCTGTGGGCTTGGACAAACATAGTAACATGTTATCTATCATTATAGCATCCTACAGAGAATTTTCACTTCCCTTAAAGTCCTCTGCTTTGCCTATTCATCCTTTCCTACCTTCTAACCCCTGGCGACTGCTGATTTTTTTAGTCTCCATAGTTTTCCTTTTTCAGAGTTAGCCTTTTCTGACTGGCTTCTTTCACTTAGTAATATTAATATGCATTTGTTTTCCTGCATATCTTTTCATGGCTTTATAGCTCATTTTCTTTCAACACTGAATAATATTCCTTTGTCTGGTTATACCACAGTTTATATGATCTCTCTATCTACTAAAGGACATTTTGGTTGCTTCAAAGTTTTGGCCATTATGAATAAAGCTGCTATAAACATTCATGTGCAGGTTTTTGCGTGGACATAAGTTTTTAGTTCATTTGGGTAAATACCAAGGATTGCAGTTGCTGAATCATATGGTAAGAGTATGTTTAGTTTTGAAACTGCCAAACTATCTTCCAAAGTAGCTGTACTGTTTTGCATTCCCACCAGCAATGAATGAGAGTTCCTGTTGCTTCACATCCTCGCCAGCATTTGTTGTCAGTGTTTTGGATTTTGGCCGTTTCAAAAGGTGTGTAGTGGTATCTTGTTGTTTTAATCACTGAAGAATTTCAACATGGAGGTGACAATATATATGTCTGAAAGGTTCATGTGAAAGCATTGTGGTTCTTTAAAAGGAGTGGAGTCAGAACTAAAGAGTGATTGGTTATAGGCTCTTGCAGTGATTTAGCTGGAAGAGGACCTTAGCATTGGTCCTGTAGTAGGGATGGAGAAGAGATTTTTTAAAAATGTACTTAGAAGCTATAAAATGAAAGTGCTTCAACTGAAAGTGTGTGATGAGGAAAAGAGTTTTTCTATCAATTATGAACACCTTTAGGGAACATTTGGAAATGTATGCATGTGTTTTTTGGTTGTCATAATGACTGAGGGTTTCTTCTGGCATTAGGAGGGTGCTGAATGTCATACAGTGTATAGGGCAGCTCTTCACAATGTGACATTGTGTTTCATTGAGAAATACTCTAGGGTGAGGATGCTGAGAGAAGGAATAGCAGGTCTGTAGAGGAGGATAATGAGTTTAGTTTGAGCTCTGTTGAATTTGAGCTGTTTATGGATACCCAGTTGAAGATGTCCTTAGGCAATTTGATATGTGAATCTAGAACATAGAGATAAAGGATTCATATTTAGGAGTTATTGAAGACAGTTGAGAGTATGACGTGGGAAAAGGTGTAAGGGTTTGAAAAATCTGTGGAGGGTAGAAAAGGTTATTGCTGACATACAGTATTACAGAACACCAATATAGAATGGAAGAATGGAGGAAGGGGAGCCAATAAAAGAGAAAGCCAGAGAGGATAGAGTGCTGTCAGTTAAAGCTGAATGACAGTTCCATGTAGAAGGTGTATTCAGTTTTGTCCAATATGACAGCCAGGTAAATTAAGGACATCAGAGTGTCTATTTGGCAACCAAAATAAGGACATAAAAAATGTTTAATAGGTAGAGATTACTTTCAGTAGAGTGACAGAGGTACACGCTAGTTTATAGAATTAAAGAGTGTGTGGGAGGTGAGGAAATGGGGCAATGAATGTAGATTACAAAAAAAAAAAAAATTCTCGAACAACCTAAACCTTCAAATATCATTCGCATACACTTCTGCCCTTGTCAGATTTTTTCTTTCCTGTATCAGCTGACAAATGGGTGTTTATAGGTGTCTCCTGGTTTGTACTTATTTGAATATCTCTGTTGTTTCTTATCCTTATTTTGTGAAAATTAGTTGAAAAGGGAAAAAAATGCTAGCACTAGCAATAAGCTTAGTTATACATTTCATGCATTTGAAAGGAAGAAGAAAGTCATTAACATGCTAATGACAGCCTTTGTGCTGCACAGTATGTTTAATTTTTAAAGAAACAAAAAGAATTGTTAAAGAACAAAATTGAAGAACCTTAGAGGAATATTGGCTGTAGAGCCTTAAAGACTGCAAGGATTATAAAGGTATTACAATTAGGAGTTAGTGTCATATTTCTAGTTTTCTTAAAATCTGGGGATCCGAATTTGACTTTTAGATTTGATTTCAGGAGCACATTATGTATAAAAGTAGACTTCATGTGCTGTTTTGAGATTATCTGTGAAGCAAAGGAGAAAAAGGTAGCTACTTAGCTATTAAGGGGATGAGAGATCTAAGAAAGTTTTTTTTTCTTTTTAAAGGTAAGTTCTATAACCTGAGCATATTTCTTTATGAAAGGGGAAAAGCCAGAAGACAGGGCAAAGTTGATGTAGGGAGAGAGGAAAATTAACCAATAGGTAAGATTCCTGAAGGACGGTATTGGCTTGAGAACAGTGGTGTTAGGGGCTTATCTTTGGGTAAGACAAAAAGTGACACCTTTTCCACTGAGTTTGAAGGAAGACATAATAATGGATTTGAAGGTAAGTAGTGTATTTCCACATGGAACTGTAGGAAGTTCATTGATTCAGCGGTTTCGGAATGCATACTGTGTATTTCGGTCTGCTCCTTTGGGGATATCCGGTTCCTATCCTTGAAGAACTGAAGTTCCAGTGCAGAAGGGGATTTTTTTCTTATGGCCTGTATATTGTTCTTTGAGGTAGGATGTGAACCTTTTTGGCGTCTTTCCTGGTCTCAGGATTCTTTAGGGGTTGTTTGGAGATCATATCTGAAAGGACTTTTATGTTACTTGGGATATAATTTTTCCTGACCTGGAGATGTAACTTTATTCATAAAAGCTTGATACTTTCTTAACAGGCTTATTAGTTCCTTGAAAGAGGTCATAGTTGTTTCTGTCATGACAGGTATTGTACTTTGTCATGTAGTGGTATGGTTTCACTCTGCTCCAAATCCTGTTAAGTAGCCATTTATATCGTCTTCAAAACGTTTCCAAAAGCAAATCTTAATTGATGAATTTTAATTTTTAAATCAGTATTCTTAGTGGTCTCTGAAGGCAGGTTCAGTCATTTTGGAAAGCAGTCGTTTGCATTACAATCTGTAGTTGTACATTAGTGGGTCTCAACTGGGGGCAGACAGTGAAAAATTATTGGATCCCAAATGTCAGAGTTGCTGAAGTTGAGAAACAGTGATGTACATTTTAATACTTATCTTTAATACTTATCTCAGTCAAGTGTGCTTCTCTGCATTATGCAGTTTAGGCTTCAGAACCCCGCTGTGAGGGGGTATAGCTCAGTGGTAGAGCATTTGACTGCAGAACCCCGCTGTGAGGTAAGTGGTATATTTCCTGCCCTGAAGGGACTGCTCATTAGTGAGGGAGTCAGGATACAAACCTTGGTCTTACATGTATTTGAAAATTTTCTGAATAAGTAGTCAGGAAAAAACTTTTTTTTTTTTTAATTTTTTTAAAGGGCTATCTTTGGTCTTACCTGTTTTTTTTTTCAGGGATAAATATTCATGGAAATTGAAATACATAATTTATTTTTAATATTACAGATCTAGAAATGGCCATTGCCTACTGGAATTTAGTGCTTAATGGAAGATTTAAATTCTTAGACTTATGGAATAAATTTTTGTTGGTAAGTTCATGTTTTCTGCAGCTCCATCTTTTCTGTACATTTTTACTTTTCTTTGAAGATAAATTAACATTTTTTAAAGTATGACTAACTCATCTCAGAGTGTGTAGTGGACATAGAATGAGAAATTTGATTACCAGAATTTCATTACACAAGTTATTTTGAATTCTTGAATTTAGCATCATTTGGGCTGATATTTTGAAACTCTCTTTGATGATTTGGATGTTTTTTGCTTATTTTTTAAAAATAGGAACATCATAAACGATCCATACCAAAAGATACTTGGAACCTTCTTTTAGACTTCAGTACAATGATTGCAGATGACATGTCTAATTATGATGAAGAAGGTAATGAATGTTTTTTTGCCTTACTAATTTTGTTTCTGTTTTTGTTTTACTTTATTGCATACTTTTGAACTTCTTATCTACTTCTGCTTTTCATGGAGTTGGATTTCTGTCCTCTGACCTTTTATTTGTGTTGTTTTGAATGTGTAAAATGCTTTTGTCCTCTTTACTAGTCTATGTTGTTCTGTTTCTTTAAATACCACCTCAGTCATCCTGTCTTCCAGAAAAGCATGAGTAGTTTCCATCCATGTTTTAGGTTTTCAGTTTACTTATACTTGTCTTAATGTACTTTTGTATTTGTGTTTTTATTGTTACCTGTTTGTCTTGTCTGTGAACATGACTGTAAACTCAAGGCTAGTGACTTTGTTAAATTTGAAATGTACTTCAGCTGTACTATTGCTGTACTACAGCTGTAGTACTATTGGCATTCAGTAAATGATCATCAGTTGGATTCTTTTCTGATATTTTTTCATGTATGTAAAAAGATGATATTACCATCTGCTACGGGGACCTGTGCTTTTATTTTTTGACAAGTGGCAGTGGTTTTACATTGATTTTTTTCACACATCCTTACCTAGCCTCCCTTGAGAATTAGCAGGATATGATGCATTTTTGAGATTGTTGAATAGACAGAGGTGCTCTTTGGAAAATCTCCAGTGCCCTTGGCTTCCTTAAAAGTGTCCTGGAACTATTTAATCTAATCAGAGATTTTGTTTTTCTCTTTGTTTTCATATGATGTACAGTCTTTAGTAACAAGTGAGAAATATCTAATCCTGGGTATGACTGATGATGATTGTGCTTTTTTTAAGGCCTTACACAAAACTGGAGAACTTCCCGATTCGGAGGTTCGCATGTGGATGTTTAGAGGCATGCATATATGCTATTCAAAATCTTTTAGTAATTTATTATTATGAAGTAGGATAGAGTTTGATACTTGCTGTTGATTTCTGTTTCAAGTTTGCCACAAAATGCCTGGAAACTTTTTTCCTCCTACCTATGCTGTCAGTGCTGACGGCATGCCACTATAGCCTGGCCATTTAAGCTGCCAGTCCAGTGGCCTTCAGAAGACCATGATATTGTTGATTGATTACCAGAAGAGTTATTATTATTCAGGGGATTATCAAGTTTTAGAATAATAGAGCAGAGAGAATACAGGAATATTTTAGGTAGAAACTCTAAAAAGTCAGAATTTTGGAAGACTTATCGGTGGGAATATTTGTAATGATATACTCTGTTATGGCGAAGGTATTTTAAGAAGTAAAGGATTCTCTAAAATGTTTTATTTCTGCTTTTCTTCCTTTCTTTGTTTCCCCTCCGCCTCCCAGGAGCATGGCCTGTTCTTATTGATGACTTTGTGGAATTTGCACGCCCTCAAATTGCTGGGACAAAAAGTACAACGGTGTAGCACTAAAGGAACCTTCTAGAATGTACATAGTCTGTACAATAAATACAACGGAAAATTGCACAGTCAATTTCTGCTGGCTGGACTGAACTGAAGATCAATCCTCACAATTCAGACTGAGGGTTGTGTCAAAACTTTAAGGATACATCTTGGACCATATCGTATTTCATTCTTCTAATGGTGGTTTGGGCTTGTCTTCTAGTCTGGGCCGCCCTAAACATTTATAATTCCAACATTGTGGATTTCATCTTATATCTGTGGACCATCCTAGTTTATTCTCCCATAAGTCTTAGAAGCTTTATGGTGATTATTTTGAGGTTTCCATTCTTGCATAAAGCACAATGCTGTCTTCATCAGAAAACAGTTTGGCATAAGAATTAAACATATGAACATCACAAAAAATTTATAAAAACTTCTTAAATATATGCTTTGGGCTAGTTGCAAAGACTATGCTGATAGCACTTCCAATGAGAGTGATATATTTAAGTGTACCAGATCTGGAATGGTGTTTGGTTTGGGGGGATTTTTTTTTTCCTGGCAAATCACATGTATTGTTGATGTGAGTAGAGTAACTGATGTCAAAATAACCAACGTGAGAAATTTTTAGGATAACTTGGTGTGCCTACCTGAAAAATTTATTGTGTTTCAGACCCTCAATTTCAATGGTTCCACAGAACTAGTCTGCACTTACCTTACCCATGTTTATATATAGTTGTCTTACAGGGAACTTTTATTTAGGAAATGTCTGCATAATGTTAGATTCTACTCCTGTCTACATTATGCAGTACATAATTGGATTTCATTATGATTTTGAAATGCTTATATGCCTCTCGAATAAGTTAAACTATTTAATTTGTTTTGAATGTTTTAGATTGCTACACAATACAATATTCTAAATTTAGGCATGAGGGTTTATTTTTTTTTGTTTTGTTTTGTTTTGGGTTTTTTTGTTTGTTTTTGTTAGCACACTATGGAACACAAATGAAATTCTCTTAATTTATAAGAAGATAGTAGGAATTAAATTTTGAAAATGGTCATGATGAGCCATGAAGTTCAATCCTTATAGGTACTTCTTTCAGACAAATAGTCCATTTTTGATGACTTCTTATTTTGTTGAAATTGCTTTAACTGCTAATCACTGTGGTTGCCAAATACTTACTTCAGGAGCAAAAATTTTCAAGCAAGCATGTACTTGATGCAAAATACCAATCTGGTTTTTATTCTTGTAAATTATTTAGCGTCTTCACTTTTTTGTTTCGTTCAAATTAGCTCAGTTTTCACATCAAAGCAGAATTCTATCTTGTATGTATTTTTTTCATTACAAGACCCATGACCTGCTTTCATGCTGAAAATGCCTCATTTTCTGTTCACTTCCTGACATGTGAAGGGTTTCTTACTTTCTTAAACATTTCTGTAAGGCAAGTAAAAAAAAAAGTAAAACTTCATATATTGGATGGCTTTGGTTTTTAGCAGGAATAGGTTTTGCTTGGTATATCCAGGCAACTCTCTTAAGATACCAATGTTAAAATTATCAAAGGAATGTATCAGAACAGCAGTACGTTTTATGTAGATGTGGAAATGATTTTAAGAAACAATGACATCTTAAAACTACTTTTTATTTACACAGTTTCTGAAATGGAGCTTTCCCCATAGATACTATATTAATATTCCAATCATAACTTTAACTCAAGAACATAATTCTACCAAAAGAATATTTTGAAAACTTCTGTTCGGGTTACTGGAATTGGTTATTTTAAAAAAGGAAAAAGAAAAAAAGAAGAATCCTGCTGCTCTCAGTATTTCCTGATTTCATATTTGTAAATATAAAGAGAAACTTCAATTATGAAAAATTTAAAAAGATATATATATATATGTACTATTTTGTTTTTGTGTTTTGAAGATTTTGAGTTATGGTATTGTTTTCGGATTGATTAATTCGAGTATGCTGTGTTTTAAAATGAGATCCCATTAGCTTTTTTTTTTTCTTCCCTCAATATAAATGGTTTTTCTTAGAAGTCTGATATTGGTTCATGGCTTAGTGCCTTGGGTTTACAGACTTTTCCTTTTAAATGCAAGACCTTTTTCAACAAAATAGTGTTTGTCATCATTTTGGTACTAAACATTTATAATTACTGTGTAATTATAAACAAAAAATACATAAAGCTTTGAATATAATTATGTAGCATAAAAGTTAAGGTTGTTCACTCTATGATGGCATCTTAGAATTAAACAGTACTATTACTAGGGCTGAAAAGAGAAGACTGGTTTAATGTGGTGTGATTATTTTGAGGATAAATGTCTGGTTACAGGGGATATTTTGTACTAAAAAATGCTTATACATATGGCCATGTATGTGTGTGAATGTGTCTGTGGGAGAGTTTGACAGAGAGGTTGAAAGATACACACACATGTGCAAACATACACAACTTGAAATGATTTAATTCATTAAGTGTTTCAGTCTTCATTTCGGTAAACTCCCCAGGCTGATTCTTTGTTTCAAATTGAACCACAGGTACAGTTTCCTTTTTGCCAAATGTCAAAACAGGTACACATTTTAAAATGTAAT
Organism: Meles meles; assembly: GCF_922984935.1. NCBI lineage: Eukaryota > Metazoa > Chordata > Mammalia > Carnivora > Mustelidae > Meles > Meles meles. The sequence goes on from NC_060069.1 coordinate 56,250,005, forward strand.
ACTTTTTAAATAGTTAAGTGTATAAAATTAGAAGTGCCCACATAAAAAATACTTGAGATCAAGATTATCTTTAGTGACTATCATCTGCATATCTCTGTAAGTTCAATTGTGCTTCTTACAATCCCTGTCATATTACCAACAGAGGCAATAAAAGCTTCAGTGAAATTGCCATGACTAAATCTTTTCACATATTATTTCAGTGTAATATTTTATAGACTAAAATATACCTTAAACTTTTCCAGGAAGAATAATTATTCATGGAAAGAGCATTGTAATGGCAAGTTTTGGTAAGAAAAGACATGCCAAGTCTTGTTTACTACATTTCTAAAATGTTTACAACTATACTGGGCTGCTTTATTTAATTAACAGTACTGTAGTTGTGTAATATGGCATTATAAGTGTGTGTTCTTCATTAGACTTTTAAAAAGTTTTAATGAGAGAAAGTAAATAACATGGGAAATCTTTTATATAATATTCTTACTGGGGAATTCTTATTTAAGCAAGGCTATACTATTTTTTTTTCCTCAGAAAGATTTAAGTGAATGAAGTGTTTATCTATTTTTTATTTGATGATAAGGAATTTGGGTAGTTGTAGCTAGTTTAATGTGCACTTTGCTTAGATTTTTTTTAAAACATGTCACTATGAAGACTACGTATTGTAAACCTTCTGTAACTTTTACATATGAATGACAGAAGAAAGTTAAACCTAATGAAAGAATTTTGGAATGGAAAAGGAAAGTGGTGCTGGGGAAATTTACTATAGTTCACAAAGTATGCCTTTGTAAACCTGAATCAACTTTTAGCAAGAATTAATTTATGTAGTTCTAAATGTTAAGTTGTATATTTAATAGAAAATAATTATTGGCACCTCAGTTTTCTTTAAATGTTACTTTATAAACCTTTTAACAATATAATTTATATTGAATACATAGATGTTTTGATAAAATTTTATCAAATTTGATTATGTAATGATAAAATGTTTTTTAAATGTGAACTATTTAACATATATCTTAATAACTGAGGACGCAATACCTGAATTGTGATTTTTACATAATGTGATAATTAGGGTTCAAATTATGGCTCATCATTTAATTGATTATAAATGAGTATATTTCTAAACTCTTTACTTGCCTCCATTTTTACAGTCATATAGCAATAATTTCTATTTTTATTTTATAGAAATGTGGTGAAGTTATATGTCATGGTATCTTTACCTTTGATTTCTGAGGGGAAGGGGTTTATATTTTGTAGTTAATATAAACTTGAAAATTCTTATCAATACAAATCCCCTTTTCCAGGTTTATCCTTACTATTTGTTGCCATTTTGGTTGAATATTTGCTTGATTTGTATCTGATTCTGGAGGCAGATAGTGCTGTGTTTTTTTTTTTTGTTTGTTTTGTTTTGTTTTGTTTTTAGTTCATAATACAGATACATAAATGGTTTTACCAGAGCATTCTTGCCATCTTACTTTCCTGGACTGCCTGTTGGCTAACTGGCATTTCCTGCTGACCAACTTGTTTATTTAACCACTTTCCAACTAGGCTCAATGTTCTGTTTTACTGTGGCCTTTGGTTTTCTTTACGTAATCTATTTTTAAAATCTCATAAATAAGGAAAGTTATGATAAAAGGTACACAGTCTTTGTAGTAGATGGGATTCTTTTTTTTTTTTTTTTTTTTAAAGATTTTTTTATTTATTTATTTGACAGAGAGAGATCACAAGTAGATAGAGAGGCAGGCAGAGAGAGAGGGGGGAAGCAGGCTCCCGCTGAGCAGAGAGCCCGACGTGGGACTCGATCCCAGGACCCCGAGATCATGACCTGAGCCGAAGGCAGCGGCTTAACCACACTGAGCCACCCAGGCGCCCCAGTAGATGGGATTCTTAAAAAGTAATGTATTTATGGAGTTTAAAAGACATTATTTTGGGGATTATTTTAAAATTATCTGTTTTTAAAATTGAGGTCCCAAAAAGTCAATTTTTAATTTAAGTATATCCAAGTTTTTCATATGAGTAGTGCTTAAATATTTTGAGTTTAATCTTTTTGTATTTGTGCTGTGCTGAAATTTGACTTCTAACGTAGAGCATTGGTTTTTAAGCCATCCCTTGAGTCTGCTGTATTCTGTGAGATTGGGTCATGGAGCCAGGGTGCCTCTTCTTCCACTTTATCCATAGCTACCTACTTTATCTCTTACAGATTAATGGCATTTTGTTTGAAATTTGGTTTGGAAAAAATGCTTGTTTTTTGTTTTTTTGTTTTTTTTTAATGTCTGGTTTAAGCGGGAACGTAACCACTTTGGCCGATTTTTCAGTGGAATGGAAAGAGATGGAGTTAGACCAAAATTAAAGCAGTTTTGACCATAGAAGACCACAATTGCTTTGAAAGAAGAATCCATCAAATGATTTTAAAGTGAAGAATTTTGAACCATAGTGAAAGCAAAGCTTGATTTGAAACAATGAAGTCTGAAACTTGCCAGAGGCAATATGTGAATGGCTTAATGATGAAACAAAACAAAAAGAGGATAATATTTTGTATTTAGAATATATATTTAGAAGCATGTTCAATATAAGTATTTACTTAAAATTCTCATTCAAGTTATGAAATACTCTAAGAAAACTTTGTATTTAATGGGAAACTGGGGCAATACCAAACAAGATTTTTACCAAAAGGAATAGTGTCGGGCATACATTCAGGGGAAAAAGTGGCTAAGAGAAAGTGCTGGTGTAGGCTGTAGATAATTTGTCTCACAATTAACATGATGTAGCTAAAAGAGTAGTAGTTAAGTTTAGAGATGTATATACTTGGAACCCTTTAAAATTAGCATGTTTAGGTTTCAAGCAGATGCTAATATTTTTTAATCCTGAGAATATGTTTAAAGTCATTCTATTGAAATTAAAAGAACAGGCTGTCAGCCAGAGCTTTGAAACAGTCATTCCTAAAGACTTTGGTGTGATGGTACTTTTAAAACAAACAAAACTTTATTGAGGTATAACTTAAACATGATCAAATTCACCCACTGTAAATATAGAATTTGGTGGTTGTAGTAAGTTTATAGAGTTGTGCAACCATCCTCACAATCCAGTTGTAGAACATTTCCATCAGCCCATAAAATTTCCCCTCATGGTCCTTTGCAGTTGATTCCCTCTCTCACCCCCAGCCCCAGGCAGCCACTTTCCTCTGTTTCATAAATTTTCCCTATCTGGAAATTACACATGCATGGAGTCACACAATCTGAAGTCTTTTGTGGCCAGCTTCTTGGCATGATGTTTTTGAGGTTCTCTCATGTTCTAGCCTATGCCTGTACTTCGTTCATTTAATTGCTGCATAATCTTCCAGTGTATGGCTGTACTACATTTTGTTTATTCAGTTGATGAACGTTTGGATTGTTCATATTTTTGGGGTATTATGAATAACGATGCTATGAACATTCACATATTTGCCTTTGTTTGGATGTATGTTTTCATTTCTCTTAGGTAGAGCCCTAAGAATGAAATTGTTGGGTTGGCTGGAAAGTTTTTAATTTTCTAAAAAAACTGCTAAACTCTTTTCCAGAGTGGCTGTACTATTTAAAAATATTCCTGTCACAATGCATAAGCATTGCAGTTTCTTCACATCCTTGTGAATACTTGTCTTTTTTTTATTATAGTCATTCTGGTGAGTATGTATTTTAAGTGTGCAAATTATACCTTGCAATCCTAACCCGTGTGTCCATAGATTGGATATGCAGTTTGGGTGAGTATGAGATGGTCTGAGGGATCACTATAAAATCGCTTACTATAGATATGTAGTTAGTTAAAGGTAGTATTTTCTGTAGCCAGTGAGAAAAGTTACAGCCTTCCAGTGTGAGTGTGCTGGTCCTTTGGGACTCTGCTGAGGAGAGAAGTGTGTAGGTAAGTAGTGCTCGTGGCTGGTACTTGGTGCTATTGTGTGGATCATAGTTGATAAAGCTGCCTGTGACTGGTGGTAATATTTAAAACATTGTACAGGGGCGCCTGGGTGGCTCAGTGGGTTGAGCCGCTGCCTTCGGCTCGGGTCATGATCTCGGGGTCCTGGGATCGAGTCCCGCATCGGGCTCTCTGCTCAGCAGGGAGCCTGCTTCCCTCTCTCTCTCTGCCTGCCTCTCTGCCTACTTGTGATCTCTGTCAAATAAATAAAAAATAAAAAAAAAAAAAAAAAAAAAAAAAAAAAAAAAAAAAAAAAAATAAAACATTGTACAGACCTCGCGCTGCACAGCTATGTCACGGTCTCTTTTAAGTTTCCCAGAGCTCTCTTGCTTTAAGATAACTGGGAATTTCTTAAATTTGTAAAAATTTGGCTGGTATTGTTGAGTTGCCGCCAGCTACTTGTGCTCTTACACATAGTAGACATTGGAGTAGTGCTTTTTAAATTTTTAATGGAAAATTTCAGACAAAGATGAAAGTACAATAGTATAAACCTACTTCATCATGATCAATTTATGACCAATCTTGATCTATATGCCTATATTTGCAACCCTGATTTATTTTGAAGCAAGTACCACAGAGCAGATAATTCCATTTGTGTTTCAGTATTTATATTGAAAAGAATGCTTAAATATAACACACTTAAATATCAACAATTTCTTTGTAATTTTCCAGTCATTATTAAATTGTCTTATAATTTTTTTTCCAGTTCAAGTCAGAATTCAAATAAGGTCCATACATTGCATTTATCTCTAAATCTTTTCACCTGTGGGTCCCTGTACACCCCAACTCCTTGGCTTGGAGTACATAAGTTTGAAAAAGCAGTGGTTGCTTTAAATTTTTAAATACTTATGCAATTTATGTTTAAGGTGAAATTTCATGTGCTTAAAGAATGTATTCTAACTTGAAAATATTTTGAAAGTTAATGAGTGGTCCAAAAAGCTATAAAAAATCAACAGATGTTTCCTTAAAGTTATAATGGGTCTTATATCCAAAATATATAAAAAGCCTCTCACAATTTAACAAAAAGACAACCCATTTTGCAAATGAGCAAAGTATCTGAATAGACATTTCTCAAAAAAAAAAAAAATATATATATATATATATACAAATGGCCATTGCACACATGAAATGGTGTTCAACATTATTAGTCATTAGGGAAATGCAAACCAAAACCACAAGGACTTTACACCTATTAGGATTGCTTTGATCAAAAAGACAATAGCAAGCGTTGATGAAAATGTGGACAAACTGGAATGTAAAGAGTGGGAATGTACGTTGGTGGGAATATAAAGCCGTGCTTCTGGTTTGGAACACAGTTAAGCTGTTAACTCAAAAAGTTAAACAGCATATGATCCAGCAACTCCACTTCTAAGAATATAAGAGAATTGAAAATACATACTCACACTCCATCCCCTGGAAAACACCTACTTTATGAATTTGATTATTTTAGATGCCTCATATAAGGGAGTCACAGTATTTGTCTTGTGATTGGCTTACTTCACTTAGTATAATGTCTTCAAGTATCATCTGTGTTGTAGCATATGACAGGGATTCTTTTGTTTTTAGCTGAATAACATTTCATTGTAGGTATATACAACATTTTTGTCAGTGAACATTTGGCTATTGTGAATAATGCTGCTTTAAAATTAAGTGTATACATATCTCTTTGAGACCCTACTTTCAATTCTTTAGGATATATATACAGAAGTGGGATTGCTGGAGCATATGGTAGTTCTGTTTTTAATTTTTTGCAGGCCCCCCCCCCCCGCTGTTTTCCATAGCAATTACACCATTTTACAATCTTACCGACAATGCACAAGGGTTCCAATTTCTCCACATCCTTTTTTCTTTATACTAGCCATCCTAATGAGTGTGAGGCAATATCTATGATTTTCTGACGATCAATGATGTTGAGCATCTTTTTGTATACTTGTTGGCCATTTGTATATCTTTGGAGAAATGTCTATTCAAGTTCTTTGCCCATTTTTGAATTGGGTTATTTGATTTTCTTGTTGAGTTGTAGGTGTTCTTTTAATATTCAAGATATTAACCATCTGGTCTAACATGTTAAGTCCAATGTTTCCTTATTGATTTCTCGCCTGGATGATCTATCCATTCATGAAAGTGGGATATTGAAGTTCTCTGCTATTATTGTATTGCTACTCATTTCTCTAAGTCTGTTAATATTTGCTCTTTTAAAAAGAACTGTGGGCATCTTTGTCCCGTTTCTTAGAGGAAAAGTTTTAACATCTTTCACCATCGTATTTAATGTTAGCAGTGGGTTTATCAAGGTATAATTCCTTGATGTGCTGTTGAAATTGGTTTGCTAATATTTTGTTGAGGATTTCTCTATCAATATTCTTCAGGGATATTGGTCTGTAGCTGCCTTGTATTTCCTTGTCTGGCTTTAGTATCGGCATTGCCGGCCTCGCAGAAAGTGTTTGGAAGGATTCCTTTTCTTCAATTTTTGGGAAGTTTGAGGAGGATTATTCTTTAAATGTTTGGTAGAATTCTTCAGTGAAGCCATCTGGTACTGGGCTTTTCTGTGTTGGGAGGTTTTGATTACAGATTCAGTTTTCTTACTAGTTATTGGTCTGCTCAGTTTTTCTGTTTCTTCAGTATTTGATTTGGTTAGGCCATATGCCCATTTTTATATTGAGTTACTTATTATTGACATGTAAATGTTCTTTATATATTCAAAATACTAGATCTTTACCAGATATATGATCTACAAATATTTTTCTTGTTTTTTTGGGGGGGGGGATGTTGAGATTTTATCTGTTTCTTTGGGAGAGAGAGTGAGTGAGTGCATAAGCAGGGGGAGGGGCAGAGGGAGAGAGAGAAGCAGACTCTCTGATAAGCAGGGGGTCCAATGCGGGGCTTGATCCTAAAACCCTGAGATCATGACCTGAGCCGAAGGCAGATGCTTAACCGACTTAGTCACCCAGGTGCCCCCCTACATAATATTTTCTTTTTACTTTTGTGGCACAAAAGTTTAATAAAATCCAATTTATTTTTTTCTTTGGTTGCTCGCATTTTAGATATCAAATCTACAAAACCATTGCCTAATCCAGTGTCAAAAAATTTATACTTATGTTTTCCTGTAAAAGTTTTATGGTTTTAGTTCTTATCTTTGCCTTTGCCCTATTTGAGTTAATTTTTTTTAAAGATTTTATTTATTTATTTGACAGAAATCACAACAAGGCAGAGAGGCAGGCAGAGAGAGAGCGAGAGGGAAGCAGGCTCCCTGCCGAGCAGAGAGCCCGACGCGGGACTCGATCCCAGGACCCCGAGATCACGACCCGAGCCGAAGGCAGCGGCTCAACCCACTGAGCCACCCAGGCGCCCTTGAGTTAATTTTTTTTTAAAGGTTTTATTCATTCATTTGACAGAGATCACAAGTAGGCAGAGAGGCAGGCAGAGAGAGAGAGGAGGAAGCAGGCTCCCTGCTGAGAAGAGAGCCTGATGCGGGGCTCGATCCCAGGACCCTGAGATCATGACCTGAGCCGAAAGCAGAGGCTTCAACCCACTGAGCCACCCAGTTAATTTTTGTATATTACATAAAATAGGGAGGCAAACTAATTCTTTTGCCTGTGAATGTCCAGCTGTTCCCCTACCGTGTGTTGAAAAGCTATCCTTTGTTTCTCCATTGAATGATCTTAGCACCCTTGTTGAAAACCAATTACCCATAAATGTATGGGTCTATTTCTGGATTCTTTTTTTTTTTTTTACGATTTTATTTATTTATTTGACAGACAGAGATCACAAGTAGGCAGAGAGGCAGGCAGAGGAAGAGGAGGAAGCAGGCTCCCCACGGAGCAGAGAGCCCGACATGGGGCTCGATCCCAGGACCCTGAGATCATGACCCGAGCAGAAGGCAGAGGCTTTAACCCACTGAGCCACCCAGGCGCCCCTCTATTTCTGGATTCTTAATACCCATCAGTCTGTATGCCCTTCCTTATGACAGAACCACGTATCTTAATTCCTGTAACTTTGTAGTTAAGTTTTGAAATTAGGAAGCAGGACTCTTACAACTTGTTTTTCAAAAAAATTTTTTTTGGTATTTTGGGTCCTTTGCATTTCCATACAAATATTAACATCAACTTGTCAATTTCTGCAAGAAAATGCAACTGGGATTTTGATGGTTGTGTAGAATTTGTAGAACAATTTTGGAGCATTTGTAAGTTTTGTGTCTATATGATGTTCTTGATTCCCAGTGTCACTGTCTTTTAAGTTTTCGTCACCGATTGCCAAAGTTCCTATGGTTTCCCATATGCTTTTATTTTTTTTCCAATCACTTATTCTTGCTGTTATCAGCATGACTTATCTAAGAGGCTTAATTATGATCTTTTAGTGACTTTTCAGAGCTTTCATAATTTATTCACTCATTCAAGTAATTGTCTTTAATCCCTTAATGTGTTAGACATTATTCTAAGAATACATCAGTGAACAGAAGAAAAATAATTGTCTTCATGGAGCTTACATTCTAGTATAAAATATAGTGATAAATAGAAGTGCTGTGGAGTGGGGAAAAGGGAAGGGGACAGTGGAATGTGCAATTTTAAATAGGGTAATCAGGGAGAACTTCATTGAGATAACTGAATACCATAGAAATGAAGTCATAAGTCATGCGTATATTCAATGAAAGCTTTCAGTCATTACAAATATCAATTATAAAGACTGAGTTGGCAGCACATTTGAGGAACATCAAGGAGGCTAGCAGGCTGGAGAGTGAGGGAGTGAGGAGAGGAACAGGAAATGAGATCAAAGATAAGAGTAGTGGGGTGCCTGACTGGCTTAGTCAGTAGATCATGCTTTATCTTGGGGTTGTAAGTTTGATCACCATGTTGGATGTAGAAATTATGTTAACAAATTTTCTTTAAAGATGTATTTGACAGAGCACAAGCAGGGGGAGCAGCAGGCAGAGGGGGAGAGAGAAGCAGGCTCCCTGCCGAGCAAGGAGCCCAATTCGGAACTTGATCCCAGGACTCTGGGATCATGACCTGAGCTGAAGGCAGACGCTTAACTGACTGAGCCACCCAGGCACCCTAAAAAATAAAATCTTTACAAAAGATAACAGGTAGCAAACCGTGTGTAGGCCATTGTTAGTTCCGTGCCTTTAACAGTGAGGTGGGAAGTCACTGAAGTGTTTGAGCAGAGTAATATTAGGTCAGTCCTTGAGATTTAACAAAAGTGCCTTAGCTGGTGTATTGGGAAAAGACTGTGTGTGGGAGGGATAAGGTGGAAAGCAGTAGACCATTTGTAGTGGGCAGCCTCTAAAACATCCCCAAGGATCCCTGCTCCATGAGATTCACACCAGTGTGTAATCCCTTCCACTCGGGTGTGGGCTGGACCTAGTGCTTTGCTTCTAGTGAATAGGGTATGGTAAAGTGATGGGTTATCGTTTCTGAGATTAGGTTATGGTCTCCATCTTGAATGTTCTTTCTTACTCTCTCACTTGCTCACTGTTGGGAGCCAGCTGCCTTTTGTGACCTGCCTTTAAGAGAGACTCGTGTGGCAAGAAACTAAAGGTGCCCTCTGGCCAACAGCCAGTGAGGACCCAAGGCTCTTGGCCCAACAACCCATGGAGAAATAAATCTTGCCAACAACCATATCAATAAGCTTGGAAGTTGATCCTCTCTCAGCTGAGCTTTCAGATGGGACTGCAGTTCTGACGAACAGCTTGATTTTGGCTTTGTCAGGGACCTTAAATGTGAGGTACCCACACTGACTCTGCACTCAGATTCTGGATCCACCAAAAATGTGGGTAATGCCCGTTGTTTTAAGTTGCTAAAGTTTGGGATAATTTGTTACACAGGAATAGATAATTAATATGTCAACTAAGAAGTTAATGCAATTACCCTGATGAGAGATGATGGTGACTTAGGACAGGGTGATAACAGTGGGCCTGTTCAAAAAACTGAATTCTGGATATATTTTAAAGGTAGGCCTGCCTGGATAAGTGAGGGAAGGAGTGATGTCATAGAAGAGGAGAGGTTGTCACTGTGTCGCAAGAAAGAACTCAAAGATTGTTCTAAGGTTTTTGGCCTGAGAAACTGAAAGGTTGGAATTGCTATTAAGACTTAGAAGAAGAAGAAAAAAAAAAGAAGAAGAAGAAAAGACTTAGAAGATATGGGAGAAACAGGCCTTGTAGGAAATATCAGGAGCTCAGTTCAGGGTACATGATTATGATGCCTATATGAGCCAGTGAAATTCTGAGTAGGTAGATGAGATCACCAAGAATGAAAGTGGACAGAAAAGAGAAGAAGTTAAAGGACTGAGTCCTGAGGCACTCCAATATTAAGAGATCCAGTGAGTGGTGCCTGTGTGGGTCACTTAAGTGACTGACTCTTGATTTCGGCTCAGGTCAGGATTTCAGGGTCATGAGGTTGAGCCCTGTGTCTGGCTCCTCACACATCAGGGAGTCTGCTCGAGATTCTCTCCCTCTCCCACTACTCCTCCCCCACCATGTACACACTCTCAAACAAATCTTAAAAAAAAAAAAATCGGTTGAGAGTGGAGGAAATAGCAGAGAAAATGGATGAGGTACCAGTGATGTAGGACGAAAGAAAAGTGGTGTAGGAGCCAAGCGAAGAGATTATTCTAAGGAAGGAGTGATAAACTGTCAAAGGCTACAGATAGCTCAAGAAAAATAAGAATTGCAAATTGGATATTGGATTTAGCAACATGAAAGCCATTCTTGACCTTGATGAATAGCTTCAGTAGAGTAATGGAAGGAGAATGCCTCATTGGAGTCAGTTCAAGAGAAAACTGGAGAAGAGGAATTAGAATATGGAGTACAGACAACTTTCAAGTAGTTCTGTAGCAATGAGGAGCAAAGAAACAGTCTGGTAGCTGGAATAGGAAGAGTAGATTTGTAAAGATGGGAGGAAAAACAAAATGGTGGTATGAGAAAGATGCACCAGGTAGAAAGATGGTTGCTATAGGAGAGATTTGCTGGTGAGTTGTCCTAAGAGTAAGCAAGATAAAATTCTGACTGTTCAGCTCAACATCCAACACCCTCTGCACGCTACATCTGCTGGCCTCTCAGCTCATGTGCGCCATTTGTGTAGTTGGGTTTTGCATCTTGGAGGCCTTTCATGTTCTTTCCCCAGTGTGCAGTTTCCCCTTTCTATACCTTTTCCGTTAAATGATTCATATTAATTTTTAAAATAACACAGCTTGAGTGTCCTCACCTTGAGAGGCTTTCTCTGATGGCTCAATCTGATTTAGATGGTTTTCTTCTGTGCTCCTGTACCCTTTCTCTGCATTTATTCTTCTTATGGCACTTACCACAGTGCACTGAGACTACCCGTGTATCTCTGGTTAGACCATGAGGGTAATATTGATAAAAAGGACCATGGCTTATTTGACTCTGAATCCTTGGCACATACAGCGTTTCACACATGGTGAATATACACTAAATCTTTTTTTTTTTTTAAAGATTTTATTTATTTATTTGACAGAGAGAGATCACAAGTAGGCAGAGAGGCAGGCAGAGAGAGAGGAGGAAGCAGGCTCGCCGCGGAGCAGAGAACCCGATGCGGGGCTCGATCCCAGGACCCCGAGATCACGACCTGAGCCGAAGGCAGCGGCCCAATCCACTGAGCCACCCAGGCACCCCAACACTAAATCTTTAAAAGAAATTCAAGAACCCTCTAAGTTTCTTCAGTTCTTGTGGTAGATGAGGGCCCTAGCAATGAAAGATAGTTGACTTCAGATTTGAAAATGGTATTGATTAATTAGGGAGAAAATATATAATTGTTCTGTCTGTGGGTTCTGTATTTGTGAATTTGCCTACTCACTACATATTTGTAACCCCCCCAAATCAGTACTTGCAGTAGTAGTGAGGCCGTCATTTGCAGCCATGTCCAGAGTGGCAAGAATTTGGTGTTGCCTGTTGTGTGCATTCCTAGTTGAGGTCAAACGAGGTGATGCTCTGCTTTCATGTTTTAGCTCTCATACTGTAAACAAGTGTCCTTTTCTTGATATATATGGTGTTATGTTTTGCACATTTTTTTGCTTTCTCGGGATGATTTTGCTGTTTAAAGTGACCACAGGTGTCATGCTGAAGTGCTACCTAGTGCTCCTAGCGCAGGAGGGCTGTGATATACCAAACGGTATATCTGGCTAACATGCGTTAGCCAAACTGCATTCAGGCATGAGTTATCCTTCTCTTGGTTGTGAGTTCAATGTTAATGAGTCAACAATCTACATTAAAAATAAAAATTGGGCTGCCTGGCTGGCTTAGTCAGTACAGCATGCAACCCTTATCTCGGGGTTGTGAATTCAAGCCCTAGATTGGACGTAGAGCTTGCATTTAAAAAACAAAACAAAACAACAACCACACACAACGTATATTAAAATGTCTTTAAAGAGAAACACAAAGCAAGTTTATGTATTGATTAGTTGATGAAAATGTGACCAGAGACTTGCAGGACCCTCACCCTGTTTTCTCTAGGAGTAATTGTTCAATAGTTGCAACAACTTTAGAACATAACTACTGTGAGTGAGAATCGACTGCAGTTTGGCCTCATTCTGAAGTTGCAGGGCATGTTTTTCCCACTGCTCCCTACAGATGGGAAAGTAGGTGAGTTTTTAGTCATTTTTTAAAAAATTTAAATTCAACCAATTAACATAGTGTATTTTTAATTTCAGAGGTAATAGTCATTTGTAAAGTAACCCTAATCAAAATGACCTTTCATTCATAACTTTCTATTATGAAAATCTGATCTGAAGCTACTCCACTCAGTCTGAGGGGGAAAGGCAGTGCCGTAATTCCAGGAAGATCTAATATCTTGGAGATATGCGAGGTAGCCGTGAAGTTCTCTTATGACAGGTAGATCAGACGAGAGTGCCTAAGATGTTCTCAGGTAAAATTGCCCAGAGACTGTGGTTATCTTTAGCTTCCCAGACTCTGGAAATTTGGAGTCGTTACATGCCTGATGAATGAATGACATTGGTAATTATTTTCACATAAAAAGAGAATTAGTGTTAAGATTTTGAAAAACATACCCAGCATTAAAAATGGAGCTTTTTTGCTGAAGTGCCCCTCCTCTTTTGTGTTTTGCCTCCATTTTTTGAGCACTCACTAAGCTTCATATTGTGCTGAATGCTTTCCTGACACCATATTGTCCAACCTTCATAATACTCTGAAGTGCAGGTATTCTCTCTTCCATTGTACAAGAAGAAAGAGGAGGCTCCAAGAGGTTAAGTAACTTATAACTAGCTATTAAATGGCAGAACCAAGATCTGAACCTGGGCTTAATTCCAAAGCCTTTAAACATTGTTATAGTTTTCCAGTTTGTAGAACCTGATTTCTACCTTAAAATCAACACATGAATGAGAAGTCTTAAAATTCTGAAAGAACTGGAACTCTACTGCAGAGTAACTACTTCATATTGCATTTTATAAATCATTTTCATTTTTGGATTACTAAATCCTTGGTACTTCTAAAGAAATGGATGGATTTACTCTTTATCATTAGGATTTTTATGAATTCAATGTAGTGAGAACACATTGCTTTTGATATATGGAATAGAGATATCATGGGATGATTTTAACTATTGCCCATAAGCAGCTTTAGAGGTGGTTATATGAATGACCAGTTATTTAATGTGTACATCTGGATATTAGCTTAGCAGAGGTGGCAGTTGTTGGGAATGGTTGTTTTTCCATGGTTACATTCTGGCAAATATCAGAAAAATAGATATGGCCTTGATTCCATTACTGATCCTTGTGAACTTGAGGTCAAGGGTGTTTCAACTGAATCTGTTTTTACATCTGTCAAATAAGGGTTCCTTCTCTATCAATAATCTCTGATTCCATAATGCCTTCATGTGAGACACATGCAACAGACTATCTCTAATTTGTTGGCTCATTATCTGGTGGAACAGATGTAATTGAGTAACCTGAAGTGTTGAATAAAATCTAGTTCCACAAATGCTGTGACAAAATCCCTCAAAATTGGCTCTTCTCTACTTCCATAGTTCTTGTAGTTGGTATATGGTTACCTGCCTGGGATATTGCTTGGTTTCTGCCTATAGTTAAGTGGTAGTTATATGACTAAGTTATTACCATGGAACAATCAGATTTGATGTGTCTTAGTTCTGGATTAGTGCCTTAAGCATTGTTATTTTTCCACATATTCTCTTCCTTTCAATTAGAACGCATGTCAATCCAACTCCACCCATGCAGGTGGGGACAATGCCCTAGAATGGCAGATCATCAGGACAAAATGCAAGTCCCTGAATGACTTCATGGAATAGGGCTAGTTGCTGACTGGAAGTCTCCACAGATTGTAATCACAAAATGTTATACCTCTCTTGAATCCTCTTTATTGTTGCTGGGTGTCTGTTGCAGCAATATGGCCTTATATAACCACCATGCATACTGAATGTGAAAGAAATTTTTCTAAGGGAAACAAAAATTTTGGATTGGATACTCAGACGCTTTGTAGTTCCAGATTTATTAACAAATCTGTAACTTGCTTACAGACATGAAGAAAAGAATGCTTAGTTCACTTGTTCACAAAATTCAGTGTATTTGAGTTATATTTTAGCTTACTTATTTTTAATGTAATCACTTAGTCCTACTTCTAGAGATTCTGAATTGGTTCAGCAGAGTTGGGCCTCCAAAAGAAAAGGACCCAGCCACATGAAGACCTAGCAGAGAACATTCCATGCAGAGAGAACAGGACTATAAAATCCCTGAGGAATGAATGGATTTGGTAAGTTTGAGGAACAGAAGGGAAGGCAGTGAGGTGGCAGGTCAGTGGGTGAGAGAGAGAGAGTGGCACGAGATCAAATAAGAGCGGCAGGCAGGAGCCACATCATAGATTATGGTTTTGTGAGCCAAGGAGTCTGATTTTTTTTCTTTTCTTTTTTTTTTTTTTTGGTGTTGCCGAAAGCATAAGGTGATCTTTTTTTTTTTTTTTTTTAGCTCTCCTCAATTTCTTTCTTTTTATTTTATTTATTTGACAGAGAGAAATCACAACTAGGCAGAGAGGCAGGCAGAGAGAGAGGAGGAAGCAGGCTCCCTGCTGAGCAGAGAACCCGATGCGGGGCTCGATCCCAGGACCCCAGGACCATGACCTGAGCCGAAGGCAGAGGCTTTAACCCACTGAGCCACCCAGGCGCCCCTGATTTTTTTTTAATCCGAATTTCTAAATGCATTGGGATGCCTTTTGGGATTTTAAAATAAGCAAAATATTTGAATTTTGCTTTTAAAAGATGACTCTGGGGTGGCCTGGCTGGCTCCCCTAGAATGTGCAACTCTTGAACTTAGGGTCATGAGTTCAAGCCCCACATTGGGTGTTGAGCATACTTAAGTAAAAATAAAAAAGGACAGAGTAGTTCCCAGGTATATGAGACTGGCATCTAGACTAGAGGCGATGCTGGTTTGAACTGGTGACAATGGTAGAAGAGAGGTGGGCAGAGTAAGGATATACTTTAAAGGTGAGATCAAAGAATGTAATGATGGATTGTATGTCAGGGGAGAGAAGGAAAGCAATTTTTAATTGGAACAGTTTTTTGTTTGTTTCAAGTTGCTATTTAACTTGCAGTTAACATATTAGCATAATGTTGGTTTCAGGAGTTGAATCTGGTGATTCATCGTTAAGGGCCTTAATTATCTGTCTTATGTCACCACAATTGTTCATTTTTACTAATAAGATATTTAAAGTATTAGAAAAGGAACCATGTAAAAATCACAATCTAGTGACATTTGTTAGTCTTTTTGAAAAGTATAAATCTGAAAAGAATGAAGACTGTTGGAAATGATAAATGTGGATAAATATAAAAGGATCCTTAAAATATTAATTTCTTCAATTGACTATTCAAAAGCAAAAAATGTTTGTTGGGTTTATAAAATGTAAAAGCTAATACATATGACAATAGTAAAAAGGATTGTAAGAGGGGTAAATGGAATTAATACTGTTGCAAAATTCCTATAGCATAGATGGAGTGGTATAATAAATCAAGATAGACTGGTTCAGAGTAAGGATGATGCATTTAAATTCTAGGAGTAACCCCTGAAAGTAGAGGTATAACCAAGAAGCCAAAAGAGGAGACTGAATACTAAAAACTAATAAATCCAAATGAAGGTAGAAAAAGAATAAGAAAGGCCCAAAGTAGAGTTGGAATAAATAGAAAATAAAGAGCAAGATGGAAAGTTTAAAGACAAATATATCAGTAATCATAGTGAACATCAATGTACTAACCATCTAACTGAGAGAGAATGTTGGAGTAGATAAAAAGCAAATGCTTTTATATGAGAGTCATGCTTTAAGTAGACACAAATGGGTTAAAAGGATAGAAAAAGATGTACCATGTAAAGAATAAACATTAGAAAAACTGTGTGGCTATATTAATATCACTAAATAATAAAGTTAAAAAAGAACATTTCATTAGGATAAAAGGAACAATTCACCAAAACATAACAATCCTAAATGTGTATGGCCCTAATAACAGAGCTTCAAAATGTATGAAGCAAAAATTGACAGAGAGAAATGTACAAATCCACAATTATAGTTGGAGATCTTATCATTCATCATTCAGTAACTGGTAGAATTAACAAAAAACAAATTACAAAAATAAAACCACCAAAACAATAACAAAAAGCTAGTATAAATACAGAACTGAAAATCACTGTTAATCAACAAAATCAATTTTTTAATGTTTCAAGTTGTTATTTAACTTGTAGTTAACATATTAGCATAATGTTGGTTTCAGGAGTGGAATCTGGTGATCCATCACTTACATAGAACGCCCAGGGCTCATCACAACAAGGGCCCTCCTTAGTGCACCGTCACCCACTTAGGACATCCTCCCACCCGGCTTCCCTCCCGCAACCCTCAGTATGTTCTCTATAGTTAAAAGTCTGTTTTATGGTTTGTCTTCCTCACACTCCCCGCCTTTTTTCTTTCCCCTATGTTCCTCTGTGTTGTTTCTTAAATCCCACATATGAGTGAAACCATGTGGTATGTGTTTTTATCTGACTGACTTGTTTTGCATAGCATGCTACCCTCTAGCTTCACCCACGTCATTGCAAAGAGCAAGACTTCATTCATTTCTATGTCTGAGTACTATTCCATTGTATATATAGACATATCTTCTCCATCTATTCATCAGTAGGTGAACATTTGGGCCTTCTATAATTTAGCTATTGTGGATAATGCTGCTATAAACTTTGGAATGCATGTGCCCCTTGGAATCAGTATTTTTGTATCCTTTGGGTAAATCCCTAGTAATGTAATTGCTGAGTCATAGGGTAGCTCTGTTGTTAACTTTTTGAGGAAGCTCCATACTGTGTTCCACAGTGGCTGCACTAGTTTGTGTTCCCTCCAACAGTGTAAGAGGGCTCCCCTTTCTCCACAGCCTCACCAACATCTGCTGTTTCCTGGGTTGTTAATTTTATCCATTCTGACGGTGTGAGGCAACATCTCATTGTAGTTTTGATTTGTATTTCCCTGGTGCTGAGCATCTTTTCATGTGTCTGCTAGCCATCTGTATGTATGTCTTTGGAAAAATGACTATGTCTTCTGCCCACTTCTTAACTGGATTGTTTGGTTTTGAATGAGTTTGCTGATTTCTTTATAGATTTTGGATACCAATCCTTTCTCAGACAGGTCATCTGCAAATATCTTCTCTCACTCCAAAGGTTGCCTTTTCGTTGTGTTAATTGTTTCTTTGACAGTGCAGAAGATTTTATCTTGATGAAGTTCCAATAGTTCCCTTGCCTCCAGGGATGTATCTAGTAAGAAGTGCTATGGCCAATGTCAAACAGTTTCTGCCCGTGTTCTCTATGACTCTGATGGTTTCCTGTCTCACATTTAGGTCTTTACATCCCTTTTGAATTTATTTTTGTGTGTGGTGTAAGAAAGTGGTCCAGTTCCATTCTTCTGCATGTAGCTGTCCAGGTTTCCCAACATCACTTGTTGAAGAGACTGTCTTTTTTCCATTGGATATTCTTTCTGGCTTTGTCAAAGATCAGTTGACCATATAGTTGTGCGTTCCTTTCTGGGTTTTCTACTCTGTTCCATTGATCTGTGTGTCTGTTTTTGTGCCAGTACCATACTGTCTTGATGACTGTAGCTTTGTAATAGAGCTTGAAATCTGGAATTGTGATGCCTCCAGCCCTGCTTTTTCTTTTTCAAGATTGCTTTGGCTGTTTGGAGTCTATTGTGGTTCATACAAATTTTAGGATTGTTTGTTCTAGTGTGTGAAAAATGCTGATGGTAATTTGATAGGGATTGCATTAAATGTGGAGATTGCTTTGGGTAATGTAGACATATTAACAATGTCTTTTAATCCATGGCATGGAATATCTTTCCATTTGTGTCTTCTTCTATTCCTTTCACAGGTGTTCTATAGTTTTTTGAGTGCAGGTGTTTCACCTTTTTAAGTTTATTCTTAGATATTTTAATCTTTTTTTGTGCAATTGTAAATGGTATTTTTTGAAATTTCTGTTTCTGCTACATTAATAGTATGAAAACACTACCAATTTCTGGGTATTAATTTTGTATCCTATCACCTTACTGAATTTATTATTTGTAGTAGTTTTTTGGGAGAGTCTTTAGGACTTTCTGTGTATAGTATTATGTTGTCTGAATAGTGACAGTTTAACTTCTTCTTTACCAATATGGATGTCTCTTGTTTCTTCTTGTCTAATTGCTGTGGCTAGGACTTTCAGTACAATGTTAAGAAAAGGGGTAAGAGTAGACACATCTTTGTCTTGCTCCTGACCTTCCAGGGAAAGCTCTCAGCTTTTAACCATTGAATATGATGGTAGCTGTGGGTTTTTCTTATGGTCTTTATTATGTTGAGGTATGTTCCCTCTGACCCCACTTTGGTGAGGGTTTTTATCATGAATGGCTGTTGAATCTTGTCAAATGCTCTTTCTGTATCTATTGATATGATCATATGATTTTTATCCTTCATTTGTTGATGTGGTGTATGGTGATTGATTTGTGAATATTGAACCATCTTTGTATCCCCAAAATAAATCCCATGTGATCATGGTGAATGATCTTATTTTTTTTAAGATTTTTTTTTTAATTTATTTATTTGACAGAGAGAGACCACAAGTAGACAGAGAGGCAGGCAGAGAGAGAGAGAGGGAAGCAGGCTCCCTGCCGAGCAGAGAGCCCGATGTGGGACTCGATCCCAGGACCCTGAGATCATGACCCGAGCCGAAGGCAGCGGCCTAACCCACTGAGCCACCCAGGTGCCCTGAATGATCTTTTTAATATATTGTTGGATTCAGTGTGCTAATATTTTGTTGATTTTTGCATCTATGTTCTCAGGGATATTGGCCTGTAGTTCTTTTTTGTAGTACCTTTGTCTAGTTTTGGTATAAGGGTAATGCTGGCCTGGTAGGATGTATTTGAAGCTTTCCTTCCTCTTGCATTTTTTGGAGTAGCGTGAGGAAAATAGGTACTAACTCTTCTTTTTTTTTTTTAAAGATTTTATTTATTTATTTGACAGAGAGAGATCACAAGTAGATAGGCAGGCAGAGAGAGAGAGAGGGAAGCAGGCTCCTCGCTGAGCAGAGAGCCGGATGCGGGACTCGATCCCAGGACCCTGAGATCATGACCTGAGCTGAAGGCAGCGGCTTAACCCACTGAGCCACCCAGGCACCCCAGTACTAACTCTTCTTTAAGCATCTGGTAGACCTCCCCTATGAATCCATGTGCTTCTGGACTTTTATTTTTTGGTAGTTTTTTTAAATTACCAATTCAAATGTGTTACTTATAAACTGTTCAGATTTTCTATTTCTTTCTGGTTCTGTTTGCAAGATCGTGTGTTTGTAGGAATTTATCCATTTCTTCTAGGTTGTCCAGTTTGTTGTGGCTTAGCCACTTTTTCCTTTGGTCCGGTTTCTGCAGTGACTCTCTTTGCCTATTGAGGGCAGGATTTGGTTCCTCTGTTGTTAGTGGGCCAGTCTGGGCCAGGGTGGGCTTCTCTTGAGTCAGACCAGGCATTTGTCAGAGATGCAAGTAGCAATGAACTGCAAGGCACGTTCCCTGTTTTGTCCTCTGAGAAGCTTTCGTTGGTGGGCGGACCCTGCAGTCAGACCAGCTGTCTGCCTTCAGTGCTCTGTTGGGGCCACAGTCTGATTGTTGTGTGTGGTTATCTTTCCCACTCTCTGGGGCAGGAGTCACTTTGGAGTGGTACTGGCCCCATCAGGACTGCTTGCATATTTGTGGCACTGCTGTGGATGGGCTCCAGACAAGAGCCTGTTAGAGGAGACAGATCAGAAGTGTCCGGAGTGGGATGTGTGGGATGTGTGGAGGTGTGTGGGTCCACTGTGGGAAGAGATCTGGAGCAGAGGCCAGTCTGGAAGAGGCGTTTCCACAAGAGAGTGGGATGGGTGTATCGTTAGCAAGTTCCGTAGGGAGTGTTGGCACTGCTTGGTTCCCAAGATGGCTGTGTGTTAATGCGGGCTAGGGAGGTGGGCAGGAATGGTGCCTGCTAGCTCCTTTGTTCTGGAGATGTCTCCCAATGAGACCTGCCCCTCTAGCACGTGCTTTGAAATTAGTAAACAAATCTCCTTCCACTATACTCCAGGCATTTTTCAAACTGCTGCTTCTATGCCACACCTCTGCAAGGCTGGTGTGCTGTCTCTTTAAGGGCAGGGACCCAGTTCCCTCCTGCCTTCCCAGCTTTCTCAGAGCCAAGGGCGCCAGTTTTTAAAGTTCCAGGCTTTAAGTGCCACTGATTGTAAGAACTTATGAAATCGAGCCTCTCTGGTTTTCAAACCCAAATGTTATGACGATTCATCTTTCCTATGTGGGTCTCCTGGTGTAAATCCTTTTCACTCCCCTTTTCCAGCCCGCAGCATCCCTCCCTCCTGCTGACAGTCCCATAGATCCTTTCAGCTCCCAACCTCACCTCTGCTCTTCCTACCCTTTTTCATGGGACTTCTTCTCTAGATGTAGCTTGAAGAGTTTGTTCTGCCAGTCTTCCAGCCATTTCCTGGGTTATTTACACTGACGGGAATGTTATGTTGTTGTATCTGTGGGACAAGGTGAGCTTAGGGTCCTCCTCCTCAGCCATCATCCCCAGAAGTCAGTGTTTTTGTTTTCATCTGATACCTTGAGGTGACTTGCCTAATCAATCGGTAGTTCTGTTTTTAATTTTTTTAAGGGACCTGTATACTGTTTTCCACAGTAGCTGTACCAATTTATATTTTCACCAACAAGGCACAAGCATTCCCTTTCCTACACATCCTTACCAACATCTGTTATTTCTTGTCTTTTTGAGAGTAGCCATTCTAACAATGTGAAGTGACATCTCATTGTGGTTTTGACTTGCATTCCCTGGTAGTGATACTGAACATCTTTTTATGTGTCTGTTTGCCGTGTGTGTCTTCTTTGGAAAAATGTCTACTCAGATTCTCTGCCCCACCTTTAATCACATTGTTTGATTTGCTATTTAGTTGTAGGAGTTCCTTGTTTATTTCGGATATTAACTCTTCATCATATATATGATTTGCACATATTTTCTCCCTATTCAGTAAGTTATTTTTTCATTTTGTTGATTTCATTTTGTTGATTTCCTTGGCTGTGCAGAAGCTTTTTAGTTTGATGTATCCCATTGTTTATTTTTGCTTTTGTTGCCTTTGGGGTCAAATTCAAACATTCAGTGCTAAAACTGATGTCAGGGGACTTCCTTTTTTTCCTTCTAGGAGGTTTATAGTGATTTCAGGTTTTACATTCAAGAATTATATCTATTTTGAGTTAATTTTGTGTATGGTGTAAGATAGTGGTTCAGTTTTCCCAACATCATTAGAGACTGTCCTTCCCCCACTGCATGTTCTTGGCTCCTTTGTTGTAAATGAATTGCCCATATATATATGCATGGGTTTATTTCTGGGTGCTCTAATATGTCCTATTTGTACCATACTGTTTTGATTACTATAGCTTTGTAATATACCTTGAAGTCAGGTTGTATGATGCCTCTAGCTTTTTTCTTTGTCAAGATTGCTTTTGTTATTCAGGGTCTTTTGTGGTTGCATACAAATTTTAGGATTATTCTACTTCTGTGAAAAATGTCATTGGAATTTGGTTGGATGGAACTAGAGGGTATTATGCTAAGCAAAATAATCAGAGAAAGACAATTATATTATTTCACTCATATGAATTTAAGAAACAAAACAGAGGGGCATAGAAGAAGGGAGGGTAAAATAAAGCAAGATGGAGTCAGAGAGGGAGACAAACCATAAAAAATTCTTAGCCACAGGAGAGAAACAGGGTTGCTGGAGGGGTGGGGGTGGTGGTGGTGGAGAGATGGGGTAACAGGGTGATGGGTATTAAGGAGGGCACATGATGTAATGAGCACTGGGT
Source organism: Meles meles (assembly GCF_922984935.1). Lineage (NCBI taxonomy): Eukaryota > Metazoa > Chordata > Mammalia > Carnivora > Mustelidae > Meles > Meles meles. The sequence continues at coordinate 56,272,293 of NC_060069.1, forward strand.
GTTATATACAACTGATGAATCACTGAACTGTATCTCTGAAATGAACAAGACACTATATGTTAATTGAATTTAAAATGTCATTGGAATTTGGATAGTGATTGCATTGAAACTGTAGATTGCTTTAGGTAGTATGGGCACTTTAACAATATTAATTCTTCTAATCCATGAACATGGAATATCTTTCCATGTATTTGTGTCTTCAATTTCTTTCATCAATGTAATAGTTTTCAGTCTTTCGCTTTCATGGCTAAATTTACTTCTAGATATTTTATTCTTTCTGATGCAGTTGTAAATGGGATAGTTTTCTTAATTTCCCTTTCCTTTTCTTTTGATTTGTTATTAGTGTATAGGAGTACAACAGATTTTTTACATTGATTTTGTATCCTGCAACTTTACTGAATATATTAGTTGTAAGAGTTTTTGGGTGGAGTCTTTGGGACTTTATATATGTAATATGTCATCTGCAGATAGTTATTTTACTTTTTTTCTGATTTGGATGGCCTTTCTTTTTTGTGCCTGTTATAATGAGGACTTCTAATACTCTTTTGAATAGAAATGGTGAGTGTGGACATCCTTGACTTTTTCCTGATTTTAGAGGAAAAGCTTCCAGAATTTCAGTATTGCATATATTAGCTGTGGGCTTGTCATATATGGCCTGTATTATGTTGAGGTACACTCCCTCTATACACTTTTTGAGAGTTTTTATTTTAAAAGATGTTGAATTTTGTCAAATATTTTTTCTGTATCTATTGATATGATTTTTATCCTTAATTTTGTTAGTGTGTTGTATCATGTTGTTTAATTTCTGAATGTTGAACTATCTTTGCATTTGTGGAATAAATTCTACTTGATCATGGTATGTGATGCTTTTAATATGTTCTTGAATTTAACTTGATAGCATTTTGTTAAGGATTTTTGCATCTACTTTCATCAAGGATATTGGCCTGTAGTTATTTTCCTCTGGTGTCCTTGTCTGGTTTTTGTATCAGGGTAATGCTGGCCTTATAAAAATAGTTTGGGAGTATTCCCTCCTCTTATATATTTTGGAAGAGTTTGAGAGGGATTAGTATTAACTCTTCTTTAAATGTTTGGCAGAATTCACCAGTGAAGCTGTCTGGTCTTGTACTTTTTGTTTGTTGGGAGGTATTTGATTACTGATTCAATATCAGTACCTGTAGATGGTCTGTTGAGATTTTCTATTTCTTCTTGATTCAGTCTTGGTAGGTTGTATGTTTCAAGGAATTTATCTATTTCTTCTTGGTTGTCCAATTTGTTGGCATTTAATTGTTCAGAGTATCTTATCCTTTGTATTTTTGTGTTATCAACTGTAATATCTTTCATTTCTGATTTTGAAGTTTTTTTTTTTAGTCTAGCTAAAGGTTTGTCAGTTTTATCTTTTCATAGAAGCTGCTCTTATTTTCTTTGTTCTTTTATCTTTTCTACTGTCTATTTAGTCTGTTTCACTTATTTCTACTCTGATCTTTATTTCATTTCTTCAACTAAATTGGGGCTTCATTTGTTTTCTTCTTCTACTGGAGGTGTTAAGTTGGATTTCTTGTTTGAAATTCTTGTTTCTTAACATAGTTAATTATCACTATGAACTTACATCTTACAGCTGGTTTTGCTCCCTCCCAAAGTTTGGTTATGTTGTATTTCCATTTCCATCCGTCTCCAGGTACTTTTGATTTCTCAATTTCTTTGACCCTTTGGTTGTTCAGTAGCATGTTGTCTAATCTCCACATATTTTTGATTTTCTAGTTATCTTTTTGTAATTGATTTTTAGTTTTATACTATTTTCATTGATAAAGTTGCTCCATATGATTACAATCTTCTTAAATTTATTAAGACCTGTTTTGTGGCCTAACATGATCCATCCTGGAGGATGTTCCATGTGTACTTAAAGAATATGTATTCTGTGGCTTTTGGATGAAATGTCCTGTATATCTCTATTAAGTCAATCTGGTCTAATGTGTAACTTACAACCAATGTTTCCTTATTGGTTTTGTCTAGATGATCTATCCACTGATAAAAGTGGGGTTTTAAGTCCCCTATTATTGTACTACTATAAATTGCTCCCTTTAAATCTGTTAATATTTGCTTTATATATTTGAGTGTACCTATATTGGGTGCATATTTATGAATATTTACAAATGTTATATCCTCATGTTGGATTGACCCCTTTATCATTATGTAATGCTCTTTTTTATTAATCTTTGTCTTAAAGTCTATTTTGTCTAATATAGTAAGTGTAGCTATTCTGGCTTTCATTTGGTTTCCATTTGCATGAAATAGTTTTTTCTGTCCCTTCACTTTCAGTCTATGTGTGTTCTTATATCTGAAGTGAGTTTCTTGTGGGCCATATATAGATGGACCTTGTTTTTTTTTAATCCATTTAGCTATTGTATCTTTTGATTGGGAAATTTAGCCCATTTACATTAAAAGTAATTATTGATATAGATATGTCCTTATGGTCATTTTGTGAATTGTTTCGTGGATGTTTGTAGTTATTTTGTTCTTTTCTTGCACTTATTTGTGATTTGATGATTTTGTGTGTATGTGGTATACTTAGATTCCTTTCTCTTTTATCTACTATAGGTTTTTGTTTTGTGGTTACTGTAAGGCTTACATATAACAACTTAAGTTTGAATACATTCTTTAAGTACTTAAAAAATTTTTTTTTAGATTTAATTTTTTATTTGACAGATCACAAGAAGGCGGAGAGGCAGGCAGAGAGAGGGAGAAGAGGAAGCAGGCTCCCTGCTGAGCAGAAAGCCCGATGTGGGACCTGATCCCAGGACCCTGAGATCATGACCTGAGCTGAAGGCAGAGCCTTTAACCCACTGAGCCACCCAGGCGCCCCTCTTTAAGTATTTTTTAAAAAGATTTTACTTGAGAGAGCACAAGCAGGGGGAGGGGCAGAGGGAAAAGTAGACCCCTGGCAGAATAGGGAGCCCAACGTGGGGCTCTATTCCAGGACCCTGAGATTATGACCCAAGGGGAAGGTAGGCACCTAACCAACTGAGCCATCGGGCACCCCAAGTACATTCTTAAAGCTCTACATTTTTACTCTTTTTCCACCATGTTCTCTTTTTGATGTCAATTTTTGTGAATTTTCGTGTATCCATTTTTTACTATTTTTTTGTCTTTTAACCTTCATACTAGCATTATGTTTTAATTTTTATGCTAATTATGCTTTAAATTTAAATTAAGCTTTGTCAATGATTTTTTTTTAACCTGTTACAATTCTTTTACAGTCAGGGAATATCTTCTGTATGATTTCAATCCTTGGGAATATATAAAAACTCAGCATTTGATCTTTCTTGGTGAGTGTTCTAAGTGCACTGTAGAGTTTGTTTCTGGTTCCACATTTATTTAAAGAGCTTAGAAGTCACCACTGCATCCTATCAACAAGTAAAAAGTTGAACAGATTGAAAGCAAAAATGCAGGAGCAGAAGCCAACACAGGAATTAGTGCTGGAGTAAGAAAACCTGAACTGTGATGGGGAAATTGCTGGAGGTTCAGCATGGACAAATCTGAGAATTAAACTCCAAGGAACCCAGTCATCATGGGGCTCCATAAACATTGTGAGATTTACCTTCAGGAGCTTGGATAGGTCCCCACAGTAAATATAAGAGGAAAACTCCTTTGTGCTTCCAGTAACTGGTATGTGTGTGCTGGGAGTGAGGTGGATGGAACAACTTTGAAATATGCCAGAGTACTCTGTTTTTAAGAAGGCCTACCCTCAAAGGAAACCAGTTAACCAGAACCTGTCACGGAGGAAGGGACATACCCAACTCTAAACCACTCTAGCCATCATACCCTAACTAAGTAGGTAGGGAGCTACTGAGAAACACTTATAAAGTTGATAGTTTTGTGATAGAGGTTCACTGAAAGACTGAGACATAATCAGACTATAGAATACTTCTCCTTCTACCACAATACTAAATGCTTATTTACAGGAATTTCTTTTGTCAGTACATCATTTCCAGCTATCAAAAAATTACAAGCCATACTAAAAGGCAAAAAAACCACAATTTGAAGAGAGAGCATCCATCAGAACCAGACATGGCAGGGGTATTAGAATTATCAAGACTGGTAATTTTAAACTATAATCAATAGGGTAAGGGCTCTAATGGATAGAGAGGATGCAAGAAAATGTAGGCAATAGCTGGGGCGCCTGGGTGGCTCAGTGGGTTAAAGCCTCTGCTTTCGGCTCAGGTCATGGTCCTGGGATCGAGCCCTGCATCGGGCTCTCTGCTCAGCAAGGAGCCTGCTTCCCTCTCTCACTGTCTGTATCTCTGCCTACTTGTGATCTCTGTCAAATAAATAAAATATATAAAAAAAATGTAGGCAATAGAAGCAGAGAGAGATCCTAGAAAAGAAAAAAGAAATTCTAGAGTTAAAAAACTAATGGAAATGGAGAATGCTTTTGGTCAGTGTATTAGACTGGACACAGCTGAGGAAAAAATCTCTGAGCCAGAGGGCATATCAACAGACAATTCAAAGAGAACAAAGCCTGAAAAGCAAAACAAAAAACAGTATCCCAGGGGCACCTGGGTGGCTCAGTGGGTTAAGCCTCTGCCTTCAGCTCAGGTCATGATCTTAGGGTCACGGGATCGAGCCCTACCTCGGGCTCTCTGCTCACGGGGAGCCTGCTTCCTCCTCTCTCTCTGCCTGCCTCTCTGCTTACTCGTGATTCTCTCTGTCAAATAAATAAATCTTTAAAAAAAAAGTATCCTAGGACTGTGGGACAACTGCAAGAGGTATGACATATGTGTAATTGGAATGCCAAAAGAAGAAGAGAAATTTGAAACAATAATGACTGGGGCGCCTGGGTGGCTCAGTGGGTTAAGCCGCTGCCTTCGGCTCAGGTCATGATCTCAGGGTCCTGGGATCAAGCCCCGCATCGGGCTCTCTGCTCAGCAGGAAGCCTGCTTCCTCCTCTCTCTCTCTGCCTGCCTCTCTGCCTACTTGTGATCTCTCTCTGTGTGTCAAATAAATAAAATCTTAAAAAAAAAAAAAAAAAAAAATAATGACTAAGAGTTTCCCCCAAATCAATGTCAGACAACACATCACAGATTCAGGAAACTCAGAATACCAAAGCAGATAAATGCCAAAAGAAAACTATACCTAGGTATATAATTTTCAAGTTATAGAAAATCAAAGAAAATCTGAAAGAAGCCAGAGTGAAGAACATCTTACCTACAGAGGACCAAAGATAAAGATTATACCCAGCTGCTCAGAAACCATGTAAACAAGCAGAAAATGAACTGTTTAGTGTTGAGAGGAAAAAGTAACCAACCTGAAATTCTGTACTCTGCAAAACTATCCTTTAAAAGTGAAGGGGGACTTTTTCAGACAAACACAAATAGAATTTGTTGCCAGTACATCTGCCTTGCAAAAAGTTAAAATTTTTTCTTTAGAGAGAAGGAAAATAATACAAGTCAGAAACTCAGAACTAAATAAAGTAAGAACAAGGAAGAAGGAATAAGTAAAGGTAAAATAAAACTTTTAAAAATTATTTTATTTTATTTATTTGACAGAGAGAAATCACAACTAGCAGAGAGGCAGGCAGAGAGAGAGGAAGAAGCAGGCTCCCTGTGGATCAGAGAGCCCGATGCGGGGCTCCATCCCAGGACCCTGAGATCATGACCTGAGCCGAAGGCAGAGGCTTTAACCCACTGAGCCACCCAGGTGCCCCAAACTTTTTTAATTCTTAATTGATCTAATAGATAACAGTTCATTCAAAATTCCAACAATGTCTTTGATTATGTATGCTATATATAAACACACATAAGTGCAATGAATGACAGCAATGACATAAGGGACTGGAGAAAGGATTTTGTGTTATTCTAAAGTCTTCACACTACCTGTGAAGTGCCATTTGAAAGTTGACGTGGATTAGCTGCAAATGTGTATTGCAAATTCTAGGACACCCATTAAAAAAACAAATTTGTGGGCACCTGGGTGGCTCAGTGGGTTAAAGCCTCTGCCTTCAGCTCAGGTCATGATCTCAGGGTTCTGTGATCGAGCCCCACATCGGGCTCTCTGCTCAGCAGGGAGCCTGCTTCCCTTCCTCTCTCTGCCTGCCTCTGCCTACTTGTGATCTCTGTCAAATAAATAAATAAAATCTTAAAAAATAAAAAAAAACAAATTTGTAAAAGAAATATAGCGAATATGTAAGGAAGGAGAGAAAATGGAATTAGAGAAAATGCTCAATTAAAACACAAAACCAGAGAAAGAATGGAAGACAAAATAGGAAAAAAGAGCAAGTGCAACAATAGAAAACAGTAACAAATATGACAGATAATATAATTCTATCAATAATCACTCTGCATATCTGTCTTAAAATACCAATTAAGAGACTGTCTGATGATCTCTCTCTCAAATAAATAAAATCTTAAAAAAAAAAAAAAAGATTGTCCAAGTGGATCAAAAAACAAGACCTAACTACATGTTGTGTTCCAGAAACCCACCTTAAGAGGTGCCTGGGTGGCTCAGTCATTAAGCATCTGCCTTTGGCTCAGGTCATGATCCCAGAGTCCTGAGATCGAGCCCTGCATTGAGCCCTGCATCAAGCCCCACACCGGGCTCCCTGCTTGGTGGGAAGCCTGCTTCTCTCTCTCTCCCACTCTCTCAGCTTGTGTTCCCTCTCTCACTGTCTCTCGGTCAAATAAATCTTTAAAAAAACACAAAAATCCACCTTAAATATAAAGACACATATAGAATAAGAGCAAATGGATAGAGACAGAGAAAAATATATCATCCTAATCAAAAGAAAATATGAGTAGCTATCTAATTTTCAAAAGGAACAGACTTCAAAGCAAGGAAAGTTATCAGGTATATGGACATTACATAATGACAAAGGGGTCAATTCTCCAAGAAGATGTAACAATCTAATAACAGAGTATTGATGCAAAAAGAAACAGATGAATCTATCAAATGGACAGATCCAGCAGGTTGAAAAACCAGTAAGGATATAATTGAACTAAACGACACCATCAATCAACTGAATGTAGTTCGATATACATGGACTGCTTTATCCAACAACAGCAGAATACAAATTCTTCTCAAGCTCATATGGAACATTCACCAAGATAGACCACATTCTGGGCCCTAAAACGTACCTTAACAAATTTTTAAAAAATAAAGATCATGCAAGTCTGCTCTTGGACCACAATATATATAGAAATCAATAACAGAAAGATAACTGGAAAATCCTAAAACACATAGAGATTAAACAACACTTCTAAATAACACATGGCTTAAAAAATCTCAAGAGAAATTTTAAAATATTTTGAGCTAAATGAAAAACAACTTGACAAATTTGTGAGATGCAGCAAAAGATGCTTAGAAGGAAATTTATAGCATTAAATGCATATTAGAAAAGAAATATCTAAAAGCAATAATCCAGAGTACCTGGGTGGCTCAATCTGTTGAGTGTCTGCCTTCAGTTCAGGTCAGGGTCTTGGGAGGGAGTCCCTCATCGGGTTCCCTGCTCCATGGGGAGACTGCTTCTCTCTCTCTCTCATGAATAAATAAAATATTAAAAAAAAATCAATATCTAAGTTTCCACTTTAGGAAACTAGAAAAAGAAGAACAAATTAAATCCAAAGTAAACAGAAGAAAAGGAATAATAAGGGTTAGAGGAGAAATCAATGAAATTAAAAACAGGAAATCAATAGAGAAAACCAATGATGCCAAAACTTGGTTCTTTGAAAAGTTCAATGAAATTGGTGAGTTTCTAGCCTGGCTAACTAAATGGGAAAAAAAAAAAGGAGGACACAAATTACTAATATCAGAAATGAGTAATATCACTCTAAGTTCCAAGAACATTAAAAGGATAATAAAGAAATATTACCAACAGCTATATGCCCACAAATTTGATAGACTTTATGAATGGACCAATTCCACAAAAGACACAATATGCCAAAACTCATACAAGAAAGAGAGAGTTGAACAGACCTATATGCATGAAAGAAATGGGATTAAGCAATAACCTTCCAAAACAGAAAGCAATAGGCCCAGGTGACTGAATTCTAACGAACATCTAAGGAAGAAATTATACCAATTTTCTACAATGTCTTTCAGAGGATGGAAGCAGACAGAATACTTCCTAACTCATACTATGAACCTAGCATTACCCAAACACCACACCAAAGACATAGAAAGAAAAAACCAAAAAACTACAGAATATTTGTTATGAACTTATATGTAAAAATCAAAATTTTAGCAAATCAGGAGTGATGTCACTGTCATAGCAGCATGTCTTTCTTTTTCCCCTTCAATTTACAACTAATCACACATCCCTAACCCCCCCCAAAAAGGGCCTCTGCATACAAAAAAGGGACACACCTAAAAGATCCATGAACCTGTGCATCTCAGAGGAGGCTGAGGATCCAGGGAGTGGTAGCCAGCAGCAGACCAGCACAACCTTTCTGGCAGTGGATGTGGAGGGTGGATATGGTGAGTGGGGGTCTACTTGGCCACACACGCTGCAGCTAGAGAAACTTGTGGCTCTGAGGACAGCTTACAGTGACTCGGATGGGTAGGGAAAAGGAAGAATGTAAAGAGAACTGAAGGAAAGCATTTCCTGCTGTCTGCCCTGGGATTATGGCAAGAAGACTGCCTGTGAACCTCTGAGACTGTCCCCCTGTGGGGCTGTGGGTACACCCAAAGCCACAAACATCAAACACCTCCTACCTTCCCCGACGCTGTTGCCACCCACCCACCCTTCCTTCCTTCCTCCCTTCCTTTCTTTTTCTTTCCTTCCTTCCTCTTATTCTACCTACCTTTCTTCTTTCTTTCTCTATCCCTTCCTTCCTTCCTTCCTTTCTATCCTTCCTCCCTCCCTCCCTCCCTTTCCTTCCTTCCTTCTTTCTTTCATTCTCTCTCTCTTTTTCTTTTTTCAAATGCTCCCAACCTTAGCAACAAGTCAGCGCTGGTAAAAGAAACTGAAAATTTGTGCTATCATGCCACCTTGTGGAAAACAAAAGAAAGGTTCCTAATTGCAGAACTATTGAGCGGTTATAACCAAAATAAACAGGCTTACCTAAATATGAATGGTGTTTGTGCTTCTTCAGATGTGGTGATAGAGCACTCTTCATCAAACACCATCAAAAATCACAAAACTATGGTATCATAAAAAGAAAATGACATTTTTTCAGCAACTGAACCCAAAGACATGGAATACTGTGATCTGATAAAGCGTTCAAAATAGCTGTTATCAAGAAATTCAATAACATACAAGAAATATCAGGGGGCAGTATAATTATCTCAGGAATAAAATTAATGAACAGGAGCACTTTACCAAAGAGATTGAAATTCTAAAAACAAAAATCCAATCCTGGAGCTAAAGAACTTAATACGTGAGATGAAGAATGCATTAGAAAGCATTAGAAATAGAGTAGATCAGTTGGAAAAGAGAATAAGTGAACTCAAAGATAGGAATATAGAAATGTTTCGGATGGAAGAGAAAGATTTTTTTTTTTAAATGAAGAAATCCTAAGAAAACTTTCAAACTGCATTAGGAGAGCCAACACAAGATTAACGGTACACCATAAGGAGAAAAGAGGAAAACAGGAGCAGAGAGCTTATTTAAAGAAATAATACCTGAGAATTTTTCAAACCTAGGGATGGAACTGGACATGCAAGCCCAGGAAGCTAACAGGACACCTTATCTCAACACAAAAAGACCTTTAAGACATTAAGTTAAAACTGTCAAAAGTCCATGATAAAGAATTTTAAAAGAAGGGAGGGGAATAAAGACAGTAACCTACAAAGGAACTCACTGGGCTATCAACAGATCTCTCAGCAGAAACTCTACAGGCCAGATGAGAGTAAAATGATATATTCAAAGTACCAAAAAATTAAAACTTCCAGCCAAGAAGACTCTACCTGGCGAGTTATCCTTCAAATCTGAAGGAGAAATAAAGGCTTTTCCAGATAAACAAAAGCTGATGGGGCTCACAATGACTAGACCTGTCTTTAATGTTGAGGGGAGCTTTTTTTTTTTAAATTTTTTTTAAAAGATTTTATTTATTTGACAGACAGAGATCACAAGCAGGCAGAGAGGCAGACAGAGAGAGAGGAGGAAGCAGGCTCCCTGCCAAGCAGAAAGCCCGATGTGGGGCTTGATCCCAGGATCCTGGGATCATGACCTGAGCTGAAGGCAGAGGCTTTAACCCACTGAGCCACCCAGGCGCCCCTTGAGGGGAGCTTTTCAAGGGGAAATGAGGGAAGTAAATAGAATGCCGATTAAGGTGATAGAAAGCCATAGTCCTTTTTTAGAATAGTATATTAACATCAGGGAAATACAAATCAAAACCACAATGAGATATCACCTCACCAGTCAGAATGGCTAAAATTAACAAGTCAGGAAATGACAGATGCTGGCGAGGATGCGGAGAAAGGGGAACCCTCCTACACTGTTGGTGGGAATGCAAGCTGGTGCAACCACTCTGGAAAACAGCATGGAGGTTCCTCAAAATGATGAAAATAGAACTATCCTATGACCCAGCAATTGCACTACTGGGTATTTACCCTAAAGATAGAAATGTAGTGATCCAAAGGGGCACGTGCACCTGAATGTTTATAGCAGCAATGTCTACAATAGCCAAACTACAGAAAGAACCTAGATGTCCATCCACAGATGAATGGATAAAGAAGATGTGGTATATATACACAATGGAATACTATGCAGCCATCAAAAGAAATGAAATCTTGCCATTTGTGACGACGTGGATGGAACTAGAGGGTATCATGCTTAGTGAAATAAGTCAATCGAAGAAAGACAACTATCATATGATCTCCCTGATATGAGGACGTGGAGATGCAACATGGGGGGTTGGGGGATAGGAGAAGAATAAATGAAACAAGATGGGATTGGGAGGGAGACAAACCATAAGTGACTCTTAATCTCACAAAACAAACTGAGGGTTGCTGGGGGGGAGGGGGGGGTTGGGAGAGGGGGAGGGGGGTTATGGACATTGGGGAGGGTATGTGCTATGGTGAGTGCTGTGAAGTGTGTAAACTTGGCGATTCACAGACCTGTACCCCTGGGGATAAAAATACATTATATGTTTATAAAAAAATAAGAAATAAATAAAAAATTAAACACACACACACACACAAAGAATAGGTTATTAAATAATTGTAACACAAAGGTAAAAGGAAAAGAACATTTAAAATAGCATTATTAAACTTGGGAATAAAGTCACAGCATAAAAGAGATAATTTGTGAACCAAAAATAAAAGGGAAAGAGTTAAAGGGTGAAAAAGGCAAATGAACATAAATTGCTATCAGCCAAAAAAGGGCGATGATAAGTTGTATATAAGCCTTATGATAACAACAAAGCAAAATTCTGAGCAGAAACACACACACACCACACACACACACAGGGAGTCTGAGCAAATTACCATAAAAAGCCAAAAACTTAACAAAGGTAGAAATAAGAGGGGAAAAAATGGAGAAATAAAATAACCAGAGGGCAAAAGATAAAATGGCAGAAGTAAATCCTTACCAATCAATAATCACCCTAAATGTAAATGGATTGAACTCACCAATCATAAGAGAGTGGCTGGACAGATTAAAAAAAAAAAAAGACTCAACTGTATGTTGTCTAATTAAGATTCATTTTAGTTCTAAAACCACACACAGGCTCAAAATGAAGATGATATTCCAAGCAAATGGAAACCAAAGGAACCTGGGCATACTCATATTTGACAAAATAAGTTTCCAGCAAAAAAGGGTAACAAAAAACAAAGTCATTAGATAATGATAAAGGGGTCAATACATATCAAGAAGATATATATCAATATATCAAGAAGATATAACAATCATACATATACACATTCCCAACACCCAAGCACCAAAATATATTGAGCAAATACTAACAGATCTTAAGAGAGAAATACATAACATTACAATAATGGTAGGGGACTTCAATACCCCACTATCAGCAATGGATAGATTAAGCAGACAAAATCAACAAGAATGTTAGAATTGAACCATATATTAAAACAAATGGACTTAACAAATACATACATAACATTACATCCAACAGCAGCAGAATGCATTCTTCTCAAGTGCACATGGAATATTCTCCAGGTTAGATAGAACACAAAACATTTCTTAACAAATTTAAGAAGATTGAAACCATAATAACTATCTTTTCTGACCACAATGGTATAAAACTAGAAATTAAGAAAAGTGAGATCTACAAATATATACAAACCAAACAACACACTTCTAAATAGTCAATGAGTTAAAAAAGTAATCAAAAGGGAAGTAAGGGGCACCTGGCTGGCCCAGTTGGTGGTGTGTGCGACTCTTGATCTCAGAGTAGTGAGTTCAAGCCCCACACTGGATATGGAGCCTACTAAAAGAGAAAAGAGGTAAAAAACTATAACTAAATATATGAAAATAGAAATAAAACATATCAAATATGGAGTACAATAAAAATAATTCTAGGGGCGCCTGGGTGGCTCAGTGGATTAGGCCGCTGCTTTCGGCTCAGGTCATGATCTCAGGGTCCTGGGATCGAGCCCCGCATCGGGCTCTCTGCTCCGTGGGGAGCCTGCTTCCTCCTCTCTCTCTGTCTGCCTCTCTGCCTACTTGTGATCTCTCTGTCAAATAAATAAATAAAATCTTTAAAAAAAAAAATTCTAAAATTTAAGAGCAATAAACATGTTTATTAAGGAATTAGAAAGATCTTAACGTAACTTTACACCTCAAGGAACTACAAAAGGAACAAATTAAGTTCAAAGTTAACAGAAGGAACGAAATAATAAAGATCAGAGTAGAAGTAAATTGCTGCTTCCTGAGGGCGCAAGGGAGGAGAATGAGGCACAAACAAGTCAGCTGCAAGAGAATGGGAGCAGGGGTAGGCAGTAGAAAAGACTGTTGCCCCAAACAACTCCTCAGTCCTGTATTTATTAGATACAAGATAACAACTAAGAAAGGAGCAGAAGAGGGCTATACATTAACCATATGCCTTGTAGATAAATAAGAAGAAATATGCATTATACATTGATTACAAATCTTACAGATAAGCAAGGAGAGTAGGATATATATGGTCAAGCAGTATAGAATTTATAGTTGGGCAAGTACATTTAAGGGGATTATCTTGATTAACTGATTAACAGTATGCTGTCTCCCACGCAGGGGAGATAACATCAAAAAATGAAGCAGGCAGTGTTCTACCCAGAGCCGGGCCAGGCGATCCTGGCTGTTCTGCTTCCAAGACATTAATAATCTTCTCCCCCAGAGACCTGTTGCTAATACATGTTTTTCTTAAGGTAACATTCAAGCATCCTTGCCAGGCTAGTATAATTTCTCATGGGTTATATTTTAAGTAGTACATTGTTTTGAGAGACGGTTACAGTCTACAGAAAAGGATCAGTGCAACTAAGAGCTGGTACTTTGAAAAGATAAATAATTGACAAACTGTTACTAGACTAAGAAAGAGAAAGAAGACTCAAAATTAGAAATGAAAGAAGAGATAATACAGCTGGGGCTACAAAAATACAAAGGATCATGAGATTACTATGAACAATTGTATGCCAGCAAATTACATAATCTCAAAGAAACTGATATAATCTACAAACATACAGCCTAGCAAGACTGAATCAGGAAGAAATAAAAAAACCAAACAGACCAATAGTAAAGAGATTGGATCTATAATCAGAAAATTCCAGGACCAGATGCCTTCACTAGAGAATTCTACAAAACATTTAAAGAAATAACACCAATGCTTTTTGAACTTTTCCAAAATATTGAGGAGGAGGGAAACCTTCCAAACTCATTCCACACCACCAGCGTTATATTGATACCAAAACCAGACCAAATCCCTGATGAATATAGATGCAAAAATTCTTACCAAATATTAGAAAACCAAATTGAAGAACATATTAAAAAGATTATATATACCATGACTGAGTGGGATTTATTCTAGGGATGCAAGGATGGTCCAATATATGCAAATCAATAAATATAATGTATCACATATATAAAATGAAAGATAAAAATCACATGATCAATAGGTACAGAAGAAGCATTTGACAAAATATAACTTTCATGATTGAAAACTCATAGCAGATTGGGTATAGAAAGAACTTATCATAATAAAGATTATGCACAACAAAACTACTGCTAACATATGCTCAATGGAGAAAAATCAAAAGTGTTTCCTCTAAGATCAGGAACAAGACAAGGATGCCCACTCTCATCACTCCTATTCAATGTAGTACTGAAGTACTAGATAGAGCAATTTGGCAAGACAAAAAAAATAAAAGACACCCAAATCAAAAAGCCATAAAATTGTCACTGTTTGCTGATATGGTCTTAGATATATAATATATATATATAATATATATATATAAGAAAATCCCAAAAATTTAGGCCCAAAACTGTTGAAATTAATCAATGATTTTAGTAAAATGGCAGGATACAAAATCAACATACAGAAATCAGTTGCATTCCTTTGAACTATTGATGAAACATCTGAAAAAGAAATAAGGAAAGCAATCTTATTCACAGTGGCATCAAAAACAATAAAATACTTAAGAATAAAGTTAACCAAGGAAGTAAATTTGTACAATGAAAACTACAAGACTTTGCTGAAAGAAATGGAATAAGACACAAACAAATGGACAGGTTTCCATGTGCGGGGATCAGAACTGTTAAAATGTCTATTCTACCCAAAGTCATCTACAGATTCAGTGCAATTCCCATTAAAATATCAAAGGCAGTCTTCACAGAAATAAACAATCCTAAATTTTTAAAAAAGATGTTATTTATTTATTTGACAGCGATCACAAGTAGGCAGAGAGGTGGGCAGAGAGAGGGGGAAGTAGGCTCCCTGCTGAGCAGAGAACCCGATGTGAGGCTCGATGCCAGGACCCTGGGATCATGACCTGAGCCGAAGGCACAGGCTTTAACCCACTGAGCCACCCAGTCGCCCCTGAAACAATTTTAAATTTTGTGTGGAGTTATAAAAGACCCCAGATAGCCACAGCAATCCTGAGAAAAATGAACAAAGTCTGAGGTACTACACCTCTAGATTTCAAATCATACTACAAAGCTATACTAATAAAAACAGTATGGTACTGGCACAGTAACAGACACAGCCCAGAATTAAATCCCAGCATGTAAACTAATATTCAACAAAGAAACAAAGAACACCCAGTGGGAAAATTATAGTCCCTTCAAAAAAGGGTGCTGGGAAAACTAGAGGACACACGCAGAACAATGTAACTGAATGACTGTCTCATACCACTCATAAAAATTAACTTAAAATGGGGGCACCTGGGTGGCTCAGTGGGTTAAAGCATCTGCCTTTGGCTCAGGTCATGGTCCAGGGTCCTGGGATCGAGCCCCACACTGGGCTCTGCTCAGCAGAGAGCCTGCTTCCCCCCATCCCCCACCTACTTGTAATCTTTGTTAATTAATTGTAAAATCATTGGGGCGCCTGGGTGGCTCAGTGGGTTAGGCCTCTGCCTTCAGCTCAGGTCATGATCTCAGGGTCCTGGGATCGAGCCCCGTATCGGGCTCTCTGCTTGGCAGGGAGCCTGCTTCCTCCCCTCTCTGGCTGCTGCTCTGCCTACTTGTAATCTCTCTCTCTCTCTCTCTCAATCTGTAAAAAAAAAAAAAAAAGAAAAAAAATAGTAAAATCATTAAAAAGTTTACTTAAAATGAATCAAAGACTTAAACATAGACCTGATACCATAAAATTCCTAGAAGAAAAATGTAAGGAAGCAGCTCATCAATACTGGTCTTGGCAATGATTTTTTGGACATCACACCAAAAACACAACCAACAAAAGCAAAAATAAACAAATGGGACTATTTCAAATGCAAAAGCCTTTGCACAGCAGAAGATACAATTAATAAAATGAAAAAGCAACCTACAGAATGAGAGAACATTTTTGTGAACAATATATTGGATAAAGGGTTAATATCCAAAATATACATAGAACTTATACAACAAAAAGCAATCTGATTAAAAAATAGGCAAAAGAACTAAAAAAGGCATTTTTTCCCAAAAGAACACCAAAATGGTCAAAAGGCACATAAAAAGATGCTCAACACCACTAGTCATCAGGGAAATGCATCAAAACCCTAATGAGATGTCACCTCACACCTGTTGGAATGTCTATCATCAAGAAGACAAAGAGGCAACAGGTACTAGCAAGGATGTGGTGAAAAGGAAATCCTCATATTGTTGGTGGGAATGTCAATTTGTCCAATCACTACGGAAAACAATACGAAGGTTCCCCCCAAATTTAAAAACAGATCTACCCTATGATTCAGCAATTCCCAAAGGAAATGAAAACAGGATTTCAACAAGATATACACATTCCCCTGTTTACTGTAGTGTTATTCACAATAGCCAAGATATGAAAACAACCCAAATGCCCATCAACAGATGAATGAAAAAGATGCAGTACATAAACACAATGGAATATTATTCAGCCATGAGAAAGAAGAGTATCCTGCCCTCTGCAGCAGCATGGGTGGATCTTGAGAACATTATGTTAGGAGAGATAAGTCAGAGAAAGACAACTACTGTATGATATCATTTATATGTGACACCTAAATGAAGGAACTATAAAATATAAAAAAGTCAAACCAGTTTTAAAAAAACAAAATAGGGGCATCTTGGTGGCTCATTGGGTTAAGCCTCTGCCTTTGGCTCAGGTCATGATCTCAGGGTCCTGGGATCAAGCCCTCCATCAGGCTCCTCGCTCAGCAGGAAGCCTGCTTCCCCCTTTCTCTCTGCCTGCCTGCTTATGATTTCTCTCTCTGTCAAATAAATAAATAAAATCTTAAAAAAAAAAAACCCAAAAGACAAAATAAAACAAACAGTAAATGGTGATTATCAGGGAATGGAGGGGATAAGATTGATGGTATTTAAGGGAACAAAATTGAAATGAGTAGTAAATAAGCTATAGAGATCTAATGCACAGTATAATGAATATGAACAATATTATACTATAATTATGTAATGTGATATTGTTACAGTGAGTTATATTACAATATATATAAATAAATGTATCACCTTAAGCTTACACAATTCTTACATGTCAAATTTATTCAAATAAGATGTTTGTAAAAGTGATTAAAAAAATGGGCAAATCAAATATATTTATCCCAGGAATCAAAGCTAAATCAATATTTGAAAATCAATTAATGAAGTTAAATCATTATACTGTATACCTTATACAGTGTTACATGTCAGTCATATCTTAATAATTTTCCATTTTTTTTCTTTTCAGTTTTAACATAATCCATTATATCATCAGGCTAAAAAAGAAAAATCACATGATCTTTTGAACAGATGCAGAAAAAGCATTTAACAAAATCCAACAACCATTCACAGTAAAAACTCTCAGTAAACTAGGAATAGAGGGGAACTTCCTCAACTGGATAAGGAGTATCTACAAAAAACCTACAGCGACTCTTAATCTCACAAAACAAACTGGGGGTTGCTGGGGGGAGGTGGGGTTGGGAGAGGGGGAGGGGGTTATGGACATTGGGGAGGGTATGTGCTATCGTGAGTGCTGTGAAGTGTGTAAACCTGGCGATTCACAGATCTGTACCCCTGGGGATAAAAATACATTATATGTTTATTAAAAAAAAAAAAATTGGAAGGGGAGGCTAACCATAAGAGACTATGGACTCTGAAAAACAACCTGAGGGTTTTGAAGGGTCAGGGGTGGGAGGTTGGGGAACAGGTGGTGGGTAATAGGGAGGGCACGTTTTGCATGGAGCACTGGGTGTTGTGCAAAAACAATGAATACTATTACGCTGAAAAAATAAATTAAAAAAAAAACCAAACCTACAGCTAACATACTTAATGGTAAGAAATGAAAGTTTTCCCACTAAGATCATGTAGAAGACAAAGCTGTCCCCCTCACCACCCCTTGCAACATTTTACTGAAGTTCCAGCTAATGCATTAAGAGAAGAAAGAAATAAAACTCTCTTTGTTCACAGATGACATTATTGTTTATGAAGAAAATCGAAAGAATCAAACCAAAAAAACCCTGGAATTAATAAGTGATTATATTAAACTTGCAGGATACAAGGTTAATACACAAAAGTCAATTACTTTCTTACTTACCAGCAATGAACAAGTGGGTTTTGAAATTAAAAACACAAAACCATTTCCATTAGCAGAAATGGAGTACTTAGGTATAAATCTATCAAAATATGTACAAGATCTACATGAGGAAACTATAAAACTCTAATGAACAAAACCAAAGAAAATAGATTGGAGACATATTCCATGTTTATTAATAGGAATAATAAATATTGTCAAGATGTCAGTTCCTCTCAAATTGATATACACATTCAGTGCAGTCCCAATCAGAACCACACCAAGTACAAGATAGAGTGTTTAGAATGTATCAGCTACAGACTGTGTATTCTACAGGTGTTGAATGTAATGTTCTATAAACACTGATGTTACCAAGAATCACTCTGAATGTAAGCAGACTAAATGTTCCAATCAAAAGACATAGGGGAGTGCCTAAGTGGCTCAGTCATTAAACGTCTGCCTTTCAACTCAGGTCATGATCCCAGAGTCCTGGGATCGAGGCCCACCTCGAGGCCCACATTGGGCTCCCTGCTCAGTGGGGAAGCCAGCATCTCCCTCTCCCACTCCCCATCCTTGTGTTCCCTCCCTCTCTGTATCTTTCTGTCAAATAAATAAATAAATAATCCTAAAAAAACCCACAAAAGACATAGGGTATTAGAATGATTAAGGAAAAAAAAAAAACACCCATCTATGAGCTGCCTATAAGATACCCATTTTAGACTTAAAGACACCTGCAGATTGAAAGTGAGGGGATGGAGAACCATTTATTATGCTAATGGACATCAAAAGAAAGCTGGAGTGGCCATACTTATATCAGGCAAACTGGATTTTAAACCAACGACTGTAGAAAGAGACAAAGAAGGGGACAATATCATAATAATCATAATAAAGGGGCTATCCAACAAGAAGATCTAACAATTGTGTATTTATGTCCCCAATTAGGGAGCACCCAAATATATAAATCAATTAATAACAAACATAAAGAAACTTATTGATTACAATAATAGAGAACCTTAACACCCTACTTACAGCAATGGGCAGATCATCTAAGCAGAAAATCAATAAGGAAACAATGGTTTTGAATGACACATTGGACGGGATGTACTTAACAGATGTTTTCAGACCACAATGCTATGAAACTTGAAGTCAACCACAAGAAACACTTTGGAAAGACCACAAATATACGGAGGTTAAAGAACATCCTACCAAAGAGTGAATGGGCTAACCAGGAATTCAAAGAAGAAATTAAAAAATACATGGAAGCAAATGAAAATGAAAACACAACACTCCAAAACCTCTGGGATGCAGCAGAAGCAGACATGAGAAGGAAGTACATGGTGATACATGTACTTCATGTACCTGTACCTCAAGCAGCAAGAAAAGTCTCAAATATACAACTTAACCTTACACCTTCAGGAGCTAGGAAAGGAACAGCAAATAAAGTCTAAAGCCAGAAGAAGAAGAGAAATAATAAAGATTAGAGCAGCAATAAATGATACAGAAAAAACCCTAACAAAAAAACAGAACAGATCAATGAAAACAGGAGCTGGTTCTTTGAAAGAATTAATAAAATTGATAAACCTTTAGCCAGATGTATCAAAAAGAAAGAAGACCCAAATAAATAAAATCATGAATGAAACAGGAGAGACCACAACCAACACCACAGAAATACAAAAAAATTATAAGAATATTATGAAAAGTTATATGCCAACAAACTAGGCAATCTAGAAGAAAAGGATAAATTACTATCAAAACTGAAATAGGAGGAATAGAAGATTTGAAGAGACCCATTACCAGCAAAGATTTTGAATCAGTAATCAAAAATCTCCCAACAAACAAAAGTCCAGGGCCAGATGGCTTCCCAGGGGAATTCTACCAAACATTTAAAGAAGAGTTAATACTGATTCTTCTGAAACTGTTCCAAAAAATAGAAATGGAAGGAAAATTTTCAAACTCATTCTGAGGCCAGCATTACCTTGATTCCAAAATCAGACAAAGACCCCATGAAAAAGAGAATTACAAACCAATATCCCTGATGAACATGGATGCAAAAATTCTCAGCGAAATACAAGTCAAATCCAACAAAACACTGATCATTCACCACAATCAAGTGGGATTTATTCCTGGGCAGAGTGGTTCAAAATTTGCAAATCAATCAACATAATACATCACATGAATAAAAGAATAAGAATAAGAACCATATGACCCTCTCAATAGATACAGAGAAAGCATTTGATAAAGTATAGCATCCATTCTTGATAAAAATTCTCAACAAAGTAGGACAGAAGAGACATACTTCAATATCATAAAGGCTATATATGAAAGACCCATTGCTAATATCATCCTCCATGGGTAAAAACTGAGAGCTTTGCCTCTATGGTCAGGAAAAAGACAGGAATGTCCACTCTCACCATTGTTATTCAACATATTACTGGAAGTTCTAGCCTCAGCAATCAGACAACAAAAGAAAATAGAAGGCATCCAACTGGCAAAGAAGAAGTCAAACTTTCACTACTCACAGATGGCATGATATTCTACCTAGAAAACACAAAAGATTCCACCAAAAAATTACTAGAACTGATACACACATTCAGTAAAGTTGCAGGATACAAAATCAATGTACAGAAATCTGTTGCATTTCTATACTCCAAAAATGAAGCAACAGAAAGAGAAATCAAGGAATCACTCCCATTTACAGTTGCACCCCAAACCGTAAGATACTTAGGAATGAACCTAGCCAAGAGGTAAAAGACCTGTACTCTGAAAACTATAGAACACCTGTGAAGGGAATTGAAGATGACACAAATGGAAAGATATTCCATGCCATGGATTAAAAGACATTGTTAATATGTCTACATTACCCAAAGCAATATCCACATTTAATGCAATCCCTATCAAACTACCATCAGCATTTTTCACACACTAGAACAAACAATCCTAAAATTTGTATGAACCACAATAGACTCCAAACAGCCAAAGCAATCTTGAAAAAGAAAAAGCAGGGCTGGAGGCATCACAATTCCAGATTTCAAGCTCTATTACAAAGCTACAGTCATCAAGACAGTATGGTACTGGCACAAAAACAGACACACAGATCAATGGAACAGAGTAGAAAACCCAGAAAGGAACGCACAACTATATGGTCAACTGATCTTTGACAAAGCCAGAAAGAATATCCAATGGAAAAAAGACAGTCTCTTCAACAAGTGATGTTGGGAAACCTGGACAGCTACATGCAGAAGAATGGAACTGGACCACTTTCTTACACCACACACAAAAATAAATTCAAAAGGGATGTAAAGACCTAAATGTGAGACAGGAAACCATCAGAGTCATAGAGAACACGGGCAGAAACTGTTTGACATTGGCCATAGCACTTCTTACTAGATACATCCCTGGAGGCAAGGGAACTATTGGAACTTCATCAAGATAAAATCTTCTGCACTGTCAAAGAAACAATTAACACAACGAAAAGGCAACCTTTGGAGTGAGAGAAGATATTTGCAGATGACCTGTCTGAGAAAGGATTGGTATCCAAAATCTATAAAGAAATCAGCAAACTCATTCAAAACCAAACAATCCAGTTAAGAAGTGGGCAGAAGACATAGTCATTTTTCCAAAGACATACATACAGATGGCTAGCAGACACATGAAAAGATGCTCAGCACCAGGGAAATACAAATCAAAACTACAATGAGATGTTGCCTCACACCGTCAGAATGGATAAAATTAACAACCCAGGAAACAGCAGATGTTGGTGAGGCTGTGGAGAAAGGGGAGCCCTCTTACACTGTTGGAGGGAACACAAACTAGTGCAGCCACTGTGGAACACAGTATGGAGCTTCCTCAAAAAGTTAACAACAGAGCTACCCTATGACTCAGCAATTACATTACTAGGGATTTACCCAAAGGATACAAAAATACTGATTCCAAGGGGCACATGCATTCCAAAGTTTATAGCAGCATTATCCACAATAGCTAAATTATAGAAGGCCCAAATGTTCACCTACTGATGAATAGATGGAGAAGATATGTCTATATATACAATGGAATAGTACTCAGACATAGAAATGAATGAAGTCTTGCTCTTTGCAATGACGTGGGTGAAGCTAGAGGGTAGCATGCTATGCAAAACAAGTCAGTCAGATAAAAACACATACCACATGGTTTCACTCATATGTGGGATTTAAGAAACAACACAGAGGAACATAGGGGAAAGAAAAAAGGCGGGGAGTGTGAGGAAGACAAACCATAAAACAGACTTTTAACTATAGAGAACATACTGAGGGTTGCGGGAGGGAAGCCGGGTGGGAGGATGTCCTAAGTGGGTGACGGTGCACTAAGGAGGGCCCTTGTTGTGATGAGCCCTGGGCGTTCTATGTAAGTGATGGATCACCAGATTCCACTCCTGAAACCAACATTATGCTAATATGTTAACTACAAGTTAAATAACAACTTGAAACAAACAAAAAACTAGTTTTTTGTGTAAGTGTAAGATTACCTTACACAAGTTAGAACGGCTAAAATAAAGACACAAAATAACAGGTGTTGGCAAGCATGTGGAGAAAAAGGTACCCTTGTGCATTGTTGGTGGAAATGAAAACTGGTGTATCCACTGTGGAAAATAGTATGGAGGTTCCCCCAAAATTAAAAATATCATATGATCCAATAATTCCACTACTGAGTACTTACCCAAAGAAAACAAAAACACTAATTAAAGAAAAACTAATTTAAAATAAGCACCCTATGTTTATTGCAACATTATTTACAATAGCCAAGAAATGGAAGGAGCGTTAAGTGTCCATCAATAGACGTATGGACAGAAAAAAAAGAAATCTTGCCATTTTTAATGACCTAGTTGTAACTAGAGGATATTATTCTAAGCAAAATAAGTCAATCAGGGGCGCCTGGGTGGCTCAGTGGGCTAAAGCCTCTGCCTTCGGCTCGGGTCATGATCCCAGGATCCTGGGATCGAGCCCCATATCCAGCTCTCTGCTCAGCGGGGAGCCTGCTTCCTTCCCCTTTCTCTCTCTGCCTGCCTCTCTGCCTACTTGTGATCTCGCTCTCTGTCAAATAAATAAACAAAATCTTTAAAAAAAAATAAGTCAATCAGGGAAAGACAATTATTATATGATCTCACTTATATATGGAATTTAAGAAACAAAACAGAGGATCATAGGGGAAGAGAGAAAAAAATAGAACAAGATGAAATCAGAAAGGGAGAAAAACCATAAGAGACTCTTAATCATAGGAAGCAAAGTGAGGGTTGCTGGAGGGGAGGGAGGTGGAGAAATGGGGTAACTGTTGATGGACATTAAGGAGGGCACTAGATGTAAATAAAGAGCACTGGGTATTATGTAAGACTGATGAATCACTCACCTCTACCTCAGAAACCAATACATTATATATTGAATTTAAACTAAAAAAATGAAAAAGAAAATGGATGGATAAGAAAAATGTGGTGGGGCGCCTGGGTGGCTCAGTGGGTTAAAGCCTCTGCCTTCGGCTCAGGTCATGATCCCAGGGTCCTGGGATCGAGCCCCGCATCGGGCTCTCTGCTCTGCAGGGAGCCTGCTCCCTCCTCTCTCTGCCTGCCTCTCTGCCTGGTTGTGATTTCTGTCAAATAAATAAAATATTTAAAAAAAAAAGAAAAATGTGGTATATACATACACACAAATGGAATATTATGCAGCCATAAAAAAGAGTGCTGTTTGAGACAACATGGATAGACCCAGAGGGTATTACGCCAAGTGAAGTCAGTCAAACTGAGAAAGATAACTATCATGTGATTCTACTCCATACATGGAATCTACTAAAGAAAAAGGAACAAATAAACAACACAATCAGGCCATAAATATGAACAACTGATGGATGCCAGAAGGGAAGGGTGTGGGAGGTTTGGGCAAAATGGGTAAAGGGGAGTGGGAGAAACAGGCTTCCAAGTATGGAATGAGTAAATTATGGGAATGAAAGTCATAGCATAAGGAATATGATGTAATGGGACAGATGGTAGCTACACTTGTGAACATAGTATAATGTATAAACTGATCAAATCACTAAATTGTACACCTGAAACTAATGTACTACTGTGTGTCAACTATACAAAAAAAAATCTGTAAGCCTCAGAAGACAAATATGGTCCTGCTTTCACAACTTAATTTTATTCCAGCGAGACTTGTGTCAGACTTCTAACCTACAGAATTTAGGATAATAAATTTGTATTGTTTGAAGCTATTAAGTCTGTGGTAATCTGTTGCAGCAGCAATAAAAAGTAACACCTACTAAAAAAATTCCCATAAATAAAAAATTCTAGGCCCACATGACTTCAATGGTAATTCAAAATATTAAAAGAAATAATATTAACCTTACATAAAATCTTTTCAAAAAAGGGGACGGAGGAATACTCCCTAAATTGTTTTATGAGGCCAGCATAACCCTAATAAAGACATTATAAAGAAAATGAAATTACAGACCCTATATCCTTCATACACAGATGCAAAAGTTCCTAACACAATATTACTATACCAAACAGTAATATATAAAAGAATAACATTTTATAACAAAGTGAAATTTATTTTAGGGATATAAAGTTAGCTTTACATTTGGAAATAAACTGATGTA
Source organism: Meles meles (assembly GCF_922984935.1). Classification (NCBI taxonomy): domain Eukaryota; kingdom Metazoa; phylum Chordata; class Mammalia; order Carnivora; family Mustelidae; genus Meles; species Meles meles. The sequence goes on from NC_060069.1 coordinate 56,297,012, forward strand.
ATTTATCATAATACTAAACTAACAAACAAATAAATATGATCACTTGATAAATGGAGAAAAAGCATTTTCAAAATTCAACACCTATTCACAGTTCCAACCACATCTACTTAATTAACATTCCCCAGGGAAGTTCTAGCCAGAGCAATAAGGCAATAACAAGAGACAAAGAGCATGAAGATTGGAAAAAAAACACTGAAACTGTCACATTTTTCAAATGACATGACTGTTTTTGTGAAAACTGAAAAGATTCTGCACAAAATTAAAAACAATCTAGAACTGAATGAATTGAGCAAGGTTTTAGGTTAGAGTCAAAAGTACAAAAATTAATTGCATTTCTGTATTCTAGTAATGAGTAATTTGAAAATAAATGAAAGAACAATTCCACTTACCATAGCATCAAAAAGCAAATTCTAGTTTAACAGAGGTTTGCCAGATGTCAACACTGAAGACTATAAAACATTCCTAAGACAAATTAGAGATGACCGAAAACAAATGGAGTGATACATGTTTATGGATAAGAAGGCTCAATATTGTTAAGATGTCACTTGTTTCCAAATTGAACTATCGAAATCAAAATCGTATGATTTTTTTGTTTTAGAAATTGATCATCAGCTGATTTCAAAATTTACATGGAGATTAAAGGACCTGGGATAGCCATAATAATCTTGACAACAAAGTTGGAGAACTTTGATTACTTGATTTCAAATTTCAGTATAAAATTACGGTAATCAAGGGGCGCCTGAGTGGCTTAGTCAGATAACATCTGCTTTTTCTGGGCTCAGGTCATAATCCCAGTATCTGGGGATGGAGCCCTGGTTGGACTTCCTGCTCAGTGGGGTCTACATTTCTCTCTCCCCCTGCCCCTTCACCTGGCTCATGCTCTATCTCTCCCTCTCTCAAATAAGTAAATAAAATCTTAAAAAAAAAAACCCCCAAAACCTCTAGTAATCAAGATATTATTGGTACAAGGACAAATGAATAGATCAGAGAGCCCAAAAACAGATCCATGTTTATAGTCAGTTAACTTTAAAGATTTTATTTTAGAGAGAGAGAGAGATAGAGGGCAAGAGCAGAGAGAGGGGTACAGAGGGAGGAGGAGGGAAAGAATCTCAAGCAGACTTGGTGCTAAGTGCAGAACCCCACAGAGGGCTCAATCTCACAACCCTGAGACCATGACCGTAGGGTAACCAACTGAGCCACCCAAGTATCCCTACAGTCAGTTAATTTTAAAAAGAGACTCCCAATGAATTCAATGGAAACAGAGAATATTATCAACAAATGGAGCTAAACCAAACAGCCTTATGGGGGTTAAGAGGAAGGAAGATCCTTAATCCTTGCCTTCTATCCTACATATAAGTGAACTGGAGATGGATCATAGACATAAAAATAAAAGTGAAAACTGTAATGTTTTCAGAAGAAAACAGAGGAAAATATTTTCATTACTTTGTGTTTGACAAGTGTATTTTAGACAAGACACAAAAACCATATAACCATAAAAAGAAAAAAAAAGGACTTCGCTAAAATACAACACTTCTTCTGCAACCCAAAGTCACCATTAAGAAAATACCCCATGAACACCACAGGGGTCAAGAGCACTGACCTCCCATGCACTTGAATATCCACTTGTAACTCTCGACTTCCCAGAACTTAACTATTAACAGACTGTTGGACAGCTTTACTGAGAACATAAAGTAGATTAACACATATTTTGTATACGTATTATATATTGTATTCTTACAATGTTAAGAAAAATGTAATATAAAATACATTTATAGTACTGTGAAATATCCACATGGTTGATTCATGCAGTTCAAATCAATGTTTTTCAGGGTCAGCTGTATACAGGAAAGCCACAGACTGGTGGGTAAATGTGAGCAATACAGTCACCTGGCAAAGGACTTACATTCTTATAAAAAGGATTCCAGCCATTCTGTAATGAGACAAGCAGTCTAATGAAAAAATGGTCAGAGACTTGAACAGGCATTTCAGACAAAAACCCCAAAACAAGAAACTGCCAATAAGCATATTTTGAAAAGGAGTTAAGCATCAGTAGTTATCACACTACGGATATAATAGAACTGGAACTCTCTTAACTGCATACAAATGCACATAAAATGGCATATACAATAACTTTGGAAAACTTTTCAGCAGGTTCTTATGAAATTAAACATAAACTGAACTTGAGACCCAGAAATTCCTGTTATCTTAAAAGAGAAATGAAAACATGTTCAGAAAGAATGCTCATAACTTTATTTATAATCACACCAAACTGTAAATAACTCAAAGGTCCATAAATAAGAGAATGGATAAATTGTATGATGTTCATGAAATCAACACTACTGAGTAGCAAAAGAAACCAAGTATATATTCCTCAACAACGTTGAGGAATCTGTCATTTTGAGCAATGAAGCCAGATGTAGAAGTGAACATGTATAATTCCACTTATATGAAATTCAAGAACAGGTAAAACTACTCTATGACAATAAAAAATAGAAAATGGTTGCAAGGGAGAAAGGGAGAAATAAATTCATTGGAAAGTGGCAAAAGGGAACTTTCTGAAATGGTGTTCTCTATCTTCTCTATCTGGATTAGGTAAGTATCACACAGATGTATAGATTTGTCAAAAATGAAAGAATTCTAAAATCTGTGCAATCAACTGTCCACAAATTTTACTTGAAGACAAACCATTTCCCCTGATTTATCAGAGGGCTGTCTACCACTTCCAAAGAGTTGTTCACAGAGACATGTTTACTTATCTCCATTACAACAAGTTTGTCCTTGAGTCAGCTCTTTAAAATAAAACTTCAATTGAACTGAATTCACTAAATTTTCTAGTGAAATGCTGCTCATAAAGCTTTATTTTTTGTCCCAAATTTCTAATTCAAAGAACATTACTCCTCACATTGTATCATAGAAGTTAAAGACTTGAAGTTACCCTAAAGATAGTCCAAACCCTCAGCTACTTTTTAAATAAAAACAGATGCCTGGGTATTATTTATATGCCAGGATATGATTTCATTTCAGAAATAAAAAAATATATATCATACATTGTCACTCTTTGCATATATAACACTTGGGCAAATGTAATAGCGTACCTTATAATAAACATATATTAAACAGTTGAGTGTGCTTTAAATGGCAACCAAGGAAGCATAAGGAAAAATAATTGTCATTAGGAGGTCAGAATATTTTATATGTAAATAGACATTATATCAGCAGTATTTTTTAAAAAACACATATTTTCATTTCCAAGTTCATATTGGCTGGTTTTTCATGAGTGATGAGTTGAAGTGTGTTGGTCTTTACAGCTGGGACATTTCCATCAGGTCCCTTTTCAGGAGCTGTACTGATCTACAAAATCCAGGTAAATCAAAAACTTACAGATTTTTGAGTCATAATCAGGCTATTACAACTGGAGTCACTGAATGGCGTAATAGCATTCCTGTACCATATGGAGGGTAAATATAATAAAATTTCATCAAAAAAGTTTTTGGCAGTGTTAGCTGTGACAAGCAGAGAGAGGCTTAAAATGCTTAAAGAATGAAAAATGAAAAAAAAACCACTTTTAATTCTGTAGGAAAATTTTTATTCAATAAATATAATTTCATAAACTTTAAAAAATTACTGAGAACTGTACAATAAGTAACTACACTTACTGACAATGCAGAGAAAATTTAAAGGATTTTATTAGACAGCCACAGTGTCTGAAGTCCTCGATTTTAAACCAAGTGTTGCTACAGTATTTCTAGCTACTAATTTCCCATAAAAATCTAACAATCACCATTACTACAAACATATCATTAGTTGTGATCTATTTTTTTTGTAGGAAAATCATTCAAGTGTTCTCACATAAACAGCACTTTAATAATGTTCTATTTTTATGAAAATAGATGACTTTTCAAGATAGAAATAAAAATGTCTCAGAAGTGGGACCAAAATTAATAAAACATGTTTTACATAACTCTTTGGTGTGTTTGTTTTATGAATACCTCCTTATATCCTACTTCAACGAGATCTTTACAGGAAAACACAAGCATAGATGATTTTCCCTGCCCCCAATAACTTCTCAGAGTAGCATATTTAAAATGTTTTTGGTATTAACTAAATTTTTTTAGTGGCTTTGACTTCTGCCTATCAGATAGGAGTCTCAAGCTTCCCACACAACCCCAATTCCACAATTCAGTCTTACAGCAGAAACGGCCTGGTCTGAGTTAAGGAATTTCCTGATGTGGTGATTTGCCTCAGTTTAATCTCCTACTCAGGACAGTGCCAGAGTTTGGATTAGGTCTGGGAAACCTGTGGACATCATGGAGATTGAGACCCAAGGAGGAAGGTAGTTAAGAGAGATTCAAACTGTAAATTCTCCCCTTCTTTCTTCTCAACTCCATGGCAAGTCTGGTAGCTGTAGTTCTCCTGGCCCCTACTATAATCCTCCTAAGGCGAACCTACTGCTTGCTAAAGCAGAGGCAGGGTACTGAGTTATTTTTTAAAGCAGCTGATGGGCAATTTTGAAAACCATCTTGGTGCTTGCTACTATCCTCAGGGCTACAGCCTTCAGACTAGGTAGGTAAAGGTAAGAAAGTGAGGCAAATAGATTTGAGACCATCAATTAGTAAAAACACACATAGCTTCTTACTCTGGTTTTGGCAGGTTTAAGAGTTAATTCCCAACATCATACTTTCTGAAGAATTTTAAAGAAATATGGAAAGGGGATTTTTTGGTGATTACTGGCTAAATAATAAGTTTTAAAATATGAGTATTAGCACTAGAAAACTACTTAAAGCTTATAGACAATAGTTACTTTCTTAAACTGAAGAAAGCTCTTTTCTTATAACTTTCCTGTAAAAAGAGGTTTTCAACAGAGTAGGATGAGCGTATCAGTACATGCCATCTACTTTTTTTTTTGACATGAAGTTCTTAAATAACTTTAAATAGTCAATGCAGACGATTACATCAATCCCACTTTCAGCACCATATAGACTGGCTGACCTCCACTGCTGCAGTTGGTCAGAGACTGCTTAATGGTTTTGTGGTCCTTCTCTAGTGTCAGTAGTCAATTTGGTTAATGGCAAATAAACACTGTAAACTGTTAAGAAAGATGTAATGCAGGACTATTACATGTCATTTTTTTAATATATAAATATTTTATAAGACATTCTAAGAAAAAACAAATTCTGAGCTATCTTCCACTAAACTACCCTAACTGAATATTTTCTGCAGTATTTCTTCTTCTGGAACATGAATTGGTAAATGTATATACACTGTACACTGTATAATCCCTTTAATGTATTGCCAGAATCATAGTATATTCCTAAATTCAATTTTGGAATATCTAAATTAAAGAAGGGCTATTAATGAATATTAATATTTAAGCTGAAATCATGATCTAATATCCTTGCATTATGAAAACAAACGTTATGTTAGCAAGAAAATAAAACTTAAAAAAAAAAGTTTATCAGCAAACAAGGTAAAGTCTTAATTCTTGACTCTACCATTCTTTCCCTACCAGCCGAATTCCAGAAGTCTTATATTCATGAGATGGGAAAGAGGTGGAAGGTTGAAGAATAAATCTACAGAAAGGAATTATTATATTCTCAAGAGAAAATTTTGGAAAACCTCATTTAACCATTTCCATACAATTTATATGTATATGTACATAATCATATACTTAGAGCTTGGTAAGCTCTTTAGCCAATAATCATTTCCAAATTTTAAAATGACATTACTTTTTACCAAAACAAATGACAACATTGATCATATGATAAACTCAGGATGGCAATTAAGTACTGAAATACAACAATATGTACCTGATTAATCTTTTAGCATTTTAATTTATGCTGCCATTACCCCTTAAGATTTAGAATTTTAAACTTTGTTTCATTTACATCCTGTAGGCATGCCTGAAAATATACCTTGTAATGGGACACTGGACAGATTTCACTTTACTGTGGTAGTCTACTGTAACTTAGATAACATATACTAACCTAAAAATAACAGGATTCTTACATGAAATCCTTTCTTCTAAATGCTAGCTTACTGAAAGGCAAGAGCAATTCTAAATTAGCCACAGAAAGAAGAGGCTATCTTTTAAATTACCCTAATATTTTGATTTATATGATCAAAAATATTTGCAATATTTAAATACTGTCCAAACTTGTTTTTTATTGATATAGTCGAACTTTACAACAGTGTCATAAAATACTATAAACAGAATTTTCAGATAGAGAGGAAAAAAAAGGCAAATTTAAATATATTAACCAGATTAAAGCATGCAAAAGATCCAATGATAAACACATTAAATAATAATATGCTAATGGTATATAATTTACCCACTATAGGTTCTTTGTATTCCGTCACAAAAATATTAGTAAACATCAACTTGAAATTTGGTGAATGGACTTGATTCCTGATTTATATATATAATATACCCTTTGCATGTATACACTTAACCTTACTGGTTGTGTTACAGTATTTAGAGAAGTTTGGTTTTGGTATATATTTACTACCCACAATGCAGTAAATAATAATGGGAAATGCATTCTCCTAATTTGCTCTGTGAACTTAGAAAGCACTAAAGAATTAACAACATGGGTCACCGAGGGACCAAAATTCCTTTCTATTCACATTAACTTTTCGCATGAAAAGTTTCAAATATAACTCTAATAAAAAAATAGAGTTTTCAAGGCAAACCTTTCAGCATAATTTACAGAAGCAGATTTGAATAGAAGACTCGATAACCAAACTAATACTAAAAAATACAATTAACTAGGAATTACCTCCCTTTTCTACCTTGATATTAAAATATAGTGGCCTTAGCAAGAGGCTGAAATGCCATTAGGAGTCCCATAAGCATGAGGGACAACCCAGAGAGATAGAAAATGTCTCTTTCACAAATTCTAACATGTTCAGATTTAAATGAAAGGGATTGAAAAGGGGTTATGTTAATGCTTTTTATTTGTTTTCCATTATAACTCTGAGTGGGTATGAAATACTTGAGAAATTTTAGAAAGTAATTCTGCAGAACTAGTGTGGCCATTACCAGGATGATCACACTGAATTTTAGGAAAGGAGTTGAAATGGTTCCCACAAAGTACTACTGCCCCTTTAACAAGTAGATGAGTCCATTGTGGAGAGAGTCAAGATGCTCCTGTCGTTGGTATAGAAAGGGTCCGATGCACTCCAAGATCTAAAGTAACAATAAGAGAAAAGTTTGGCTCACCAGTACCTATGTTTTAAGTGAGACAAAAATTTACTCTAAAACTAAGGATCAAAATGCAATTTGAATATTAAAATAATCACGTATTGATTCATTTTTAAGAGCTAGGAGAAGTTCTCATACTAGCCTTGAATGACCAGTCTATTTATATAATACAAAAACTTGGAAAAAATAATGCTCTAGTCATTATATAAAATGTTAGCAAAATTCAGACATTCATTAGCATTAAAACAATTTCTGTAAGTAGTAAAGCAGGAGATGCTCTTAAAATCTTAACAATACAATAAAAAATAAGTATGTTACTAAGAGTTATGCACAACCAGTTTTACTGAAAAGCAACTAGGATATATTTTGACATTACAGAAGCCAACATACATTCCACTTACCAAAAGCTTTAGAATGAAATAGTAATATGTTCATATTATACTATTTCTTTTCAGCTATAAATTCTAAAGATTTTAGCATAATTAGCTTGAATGCAGTAAATGGTTTATTCAATAGGTATCAAAGACAGCTGAGACTCAGTAGGGTTTTCACTTAACTGAGAACAAATAAACCTCCAATGGTCTGGAAAATTTAACTACTGTCTGAATAGTAAGGCCTATAAGCAATTAATTACATAATGCTTTATTTGCAGCTGTAGTAACTTAAGCTAAAATAACTCAAGACCAGAAATAGCCTTCCATGCTTACAAGAGCCTAACCCATTTCAAGGACAGTATCAGGATTTCCAAGTCAAAGGTGGCTTTTCTTAAAGGACTAAAAGTACTAAACAATAAATACATTTTATGTAACTTTTTCCCGGGTTTCCATTTTCCTAAACAAAGACATTAGAGAAAGAGACTAACATTTAAAATGACTTAAATTCACTCATCAAATATCCACTGTTTCCTTGAGATTCTGTATATAGTTTAAGTTTAAATCAATTAAGCAAGCACAGTGATAATGAAGTTTGGAACCTAGAAATTTTACAAAGTTGGCAAAGAGGAACACAAATAAGCTACAACCATACTGGTAGTTCACAAATTCTCCAATTTTATTAGTTTGCAGAAAACCTTAAATGCTGTAGTTTAAGGAAGGGCCTGTTCACTACTGTCTCTCTTTAGTACCTAGAACTGCAACTGGTACATAGCAGGCAGTATTTATAAAATAAATGAATGAAATGAGTCTATGAACATTTCTTAAAAGTATTTATCCAAGAAAAAGTATGCTTAGATAGATATGACAAAATGTAACTCCCAACACCCTAATTATCAGGAGTCAAGTTTCCATTCCCAAATTGCCAATATTTTATATTAGTTTTTCCTCTTTTCCAACAATTGCTTACACAGGAGAATTTTATTAAAGTTTCTTTTTATCTTTCAAACCATGCATGTGCATTCATATGTTAAATGTCATATTTGACAGAACATTAAATATGGACCTACATATTAACTATTAAGTCCTTTCTATTTAGAAAATAGGTTTGATTAGGATAAAGTAATTGTTGGTAAAACGCATAAAGAAAATAATTTATTGCTGAAGTACAGCCTTTAGTGTACGACATGGCATATCCTTCATATGGCATCATGATGCTACGCTTGAAACAAAGCCTGCAATATGGCATATTCCTTTGAAAACATCAATTAATAAAATGTAACAATTTTTGTGCCTGGATGGTAAAAGTTTTTAATCAGTGGAATAATGTGCATATGAAAGCCCTAGTTGTATTTCTCAAGTGACGCTTGTTACCTCTTATGTTTAATAGGTTAATAGAACAAATATCCAAAGGCTTCTACGTCTTGTAACAGAAGTATTAGTCTTGCTTCACCTTTTAAGTTAGACATGAAATAGAAATGTAGAATAAAGGCTGTTCCAAAATCAAAACAGAAATGCCAAAAGTCTTTCACTAATACAAATATATGTAAAAAAACAAAACTCTACATATCAAAATGACTTTCAAATTTTAAAGATAATGTTAATGGATATATGGCAATTTCCATATAGTCCTTGGAAAAGCACCAAGTGGTTTTTCATATTGTATGACTTTTATCCACTAGAAAAAAAACTGAACAAATCTTAAAAGACTTTTTAAATTATTCACTTGAGGAAAAAAGGAGGATAACAACAGTATTAACCAATAATATGACCTGAGATGTTGGACAAAACTGGTAAGATGTTTATAGTCTGTCAAATAAGATAATACTGTTAAACATTTTATTAGAAAAATAAAAAATAAAATCTTACAAAAGAAATTATGATACAATTTTAAGTGAAAAAAAGTAGAGATGATAACAGCCACCTTCAGGAGAATGTGCTGAAATAAATCTCCTATTTCCAGGGGCAGGTTCAAAGGGATAATGCAGTATAAAAATGGGGGCATATTACCTGAATAATGGATATCAAACAATGAGAATATATATAAAGCAAAAAAAAAAAACATTTTTGGCTTATTTAAAATTAATTACAGTTTTTTAATAGTTAGTGAAGATGTATACTTTCATTAAAGAGAACTTCCTGTTGAAGCAGAAATTTAAAAAATTCTGTGGAAGTTCTATAGCAGTCCCTTAGTCTAACTCCCACTTTAATCCTAAATAGTAAAGCTCTCTTAATAAGTAAAATAATACTATAAAGTAGGTCCTTCTGAAACTTTTTTGGAAAACTTGGTGGCCTGGGTACATGACAGAGCTGCTTTCTAATAATGCATTTTATAATACAATTGTGTAAGTCAAACTACATGAGTCCCAATAAATTTAACTGCTCATAGTAATTTTTTATGTAGAATAAAATTACTACAAAATGATACCACAGCATTCTGGAAATATTTTTGATCACATGTTATAATCAATAAATGGAGACTGAAAACACAGATGTTAAAGAATGCTATTTATAAATGCAACTGTACCTTAAAGACTCGGCCATAACTAAAGGATAAGTGGGAAATAATAAGTTTGCCAATAAGTGTTACCTGAATTTTATGATACATGAATGATAATTACTCATTTTAAAAACAAAATCTAAGCAAATATTAAGTTATTTTATCAGAAGGTAATAATAGTTCATCCTCCATCCTCTATTCCCTAACCCCGGGGTATTTTCCAACCTTTTCCATGCCACGGAACACATAGAAAGTGATTATTCATGTGGTACATGGTGGACAATGTACATCTATCTATCCTTGCCCATCTATAACTCTTCACACACACTGGTGCACTGCTGCTCTCATTTTAGGAATATGATAGAATTCACCTTAAGAACATCAAAGCATGAAAAAAGTTATTTCTACTTCTTAATGTCCCCTGAATAATAAATTATGTTTGGGAAACTATATGAAGAAATGAATCCATTTCATTTTTAAATAAATTTAAGTGGCATTTACCAAAACATGGCATTTTCTGTTATGATCCACAAAAGCAAGCACTGATAAACTTAATTCAAGAAATAGATTTGGGAGGGGACAGAAATGCTAAGATTCTTCTAAACCATAATTTAATGTGCCTGTTCTAACTTATAAACTTCTAATTAGACCATGAACACCAAGTTAAAAAAAAAAAAATCACAACTCATTTTAAAAAACTCATTACAGAGATAAAATGGTATAAGAGAGCAGAAATACAGCCTTCTGTGTTTATAAATACCTTAAAGTCTCAAATGGATGACCAGAAAATATACATGAAGAGTAAGAGAAGCAAAATCCTTTGATTTTACTATTATGTGTAAACTATATGGTAAATACAAAAAGCAAACAAATAAAAAATACAGAAAATAAAACAGTAATATAAGGTATAATCAAAAAAAGTTATAAAAGCTAAGTATCATATACACACTCCTATTCACCACATTATAAAAAAACTGCAAAGCAAAAATTTTTGTTCATTAGATGAAGTCTCTTCAAAGGTGCTTTCTCTTCCTTTGTTAGTGAAAAGAGCCCCCTACCCCCAAACCGCAAAGTGAAATCTACCATCAAAGAGTGCTAATAAATAGCACACCTCCCGCTTCAGTTGGTAAAACCAGCTGCTGATTTATTAGGTATCTAGAGACGCAGGTTCATCCTGTTCCAGTTTACAGGACACTCATCTGCAGCAAAGGCTACTTAGAGAAATTTCACACCTGCTGACATGGGTTGGACTACATCTTCCTACTACTCGTTCCAGCATTCTTCCAACAGATGCGCACGCTGTTTCTCCCTCTGAGAAACAGCACATGGAGTCCAAGCACTTGACACCTGAATTTGTTTCAGTAAGCTGGAGGAGTTAAAGCAGAAAAAAATTAGTTATTTATAGATTTGGATTTCCAAAAATCATTAAAAAAAAAAAAAGACAACAGCACTTTAAAACCAAAAGTAATGTATATAAATATGTTTTCTATAATATGAAAATATATGGAAGGCTTTAAGACTAACATACAAAAATATTTAAAAGGCACTGTGTCCTAAATTAAAAGATGAATAAAATAATTATATAAAAATAAGTAGCTGGCTTTTATTTAAATCTATAAAGATTTTGGATTTTAATGTCTCATTTTAATAATTTATTACAGCCAAAATGATTTACATCAACCACTCAAACTCAATGAATTCTAATTCTTGAGTTTTTGTTTAGGTGAAATGCTCCTGTAATTTCAATGGAAAATGTCTATCAATTGAGAAAAATGGAGTGTGAACCATTCTGAAGACCGGGAAATCATAACAGGCAGGACCTAACCCCAATCTTCAACAACACCAACAACAACCATAGCAAATACTTATGTAATGTTTTCTATGTGCTGGGTTCTAAGCACTCTACATATATACACTGAAATAATCCTTAAAAATTTATTATAATTTTGTAATTATCCTTGAAAAAAGCATCATTTATCTTAAACTTGCTAAGCAATTACTAAGTGCCAATTATGCCCATAATCAGCTTACCTTGCTTTTAAAAAATTTACTGATTAATTTAATTTACTGTATTGAAATCCACTAAACAAATGACTTACTACTATTTTCACTAATTTCTGAAGGTATGCAAGAGTCATACTGATTCAGGCATAAATAACCCAGCAAAATAACTTAAAGCCAATACTACTAATAATCTTAATCCCGTTAAAATGAGGGGAAGGAATGGTACGATCACATAGCCCAGTGAATCCCAACCTTGGTTTTGACATGGTCAGATGTACTCCTTAATTTCTCTGGGGTATCATTTTAAACAAACTGTTTTTCATTCATCTTCCTTTACACATATAACATACTGTATAACAAATCTTTGGAAAGTATAGTGGGAGGAGAACAAAAATAGATTTGTTATAGTTCTGCAATTCACAAAGGTTGGGAATCACCAAGTGTTGAGTGTAGGCATGACAACAGGGGACATTTGTGGAGATGTGCACAATGGACAGAAGACGGATATGATGAAACATAAATAACCTGGCACTCAGAATATAAGGAACGGGTGAGGTCCTGCAAAACACCTGCTAACAGTAATCCTGCCAAAAGTAAGCAGTGTGAGACAACATGATTCCCGTCTGGCAATGACCTAACTGTCCCAATGTCCTAAGGTCTGCTGAGCACTGAGAAACAGCCAAATTTTACTTGTTCTTTCATTACAATACCCTTGGTTTAGGACTATTTATGTTAGTTTCTTAAACTGTTTTTTGAGAGATGTTTACAGATGTCTCATGAAAAAAAGTTCTGTGGCCAATTAAGTTTCAGAAACACTATTTCAATGATGGTCTAAACAGACTTATTGAGTAACAGACTGTCAATAAGTCAGGACACATGGTCAGTCTCCAGGAGGAGAGCTAGACATAGTGCAATTCTCAAACTGTATTTTTTTTTCCCCAATAAAATCTTGCCCCTGGGAATCAATCAATACTAGGAAGAATATTAATATCCAGAAGAATAGTTAAGGAAATTTTATATGTCTCCCAGTTTTCTCCTTGGGTCCTTGGGCTCTAGTTTCCTCCATCTCAAAAATCACCCTCTACAGAAGCAGGACTTGAAAGATCCCACATGCTCAAGGTGGAAGTACAATACTGCAAGGGGGCCTTACGGCCCTTTATAACCTGACCACAGGCTGCCTTTCTTGCTCAACTTCCCAGTGCTTCTCTACATTCTTCACACAGCCAACCAGTGCAATGTTCCTTGCCTTCAGGCATATGTCAGGGCCTGTCACCAATTATGGTCAGAATGCTGCCCCCTACACCTACTTCAGTGTAAATACCATCGTCTCCATGAAACCTCCCTCACCTCTCCAACTATCAGTAATCTCTCTCTGGATTCTACTACCCTGCTTGTTTGCATAACTTAATGGTATGAGCCCTTAAATTCAACTTGTATTTATTAAGCAAGGCACTGTGCTGGTTCCTAGAGGGGATGGCAATCTAGTGAGTTAATAGGATGGGAGGTAAGTCAGGAACAAATAATGGCAGTTACATTAATGGAATGTTTACTATGTATGTGCCAGTGCCTATGTAAGATGCTCCTCAAGGATTATTCTCCCTGAAAACTTACAAGAAAGTTTTGGGATAAGCACCATATTCAGAAGCATTTTACAGATGAGGAACTAGAGAAGTTGAGAATTTGTTCAAGATCACCCTGCTGAGGCTTGCATCTCGGTTTCTTTAATTCCAGAGCTCAAATCTCTCTATCATGCCATTATACTGCCTTCTTATAATTATGGTAATGAGACTGAATAAAATATTAAAAAAGAGGAGGGAAGGCTCAAACCCAGCTGTTGTTGTTGGTATTGGTGGAAGGGCATGAAAGAGTTGATGAAAAAGATAGCATCTGAAACACATTTTAAAGACAGGTGGGATTTCAGTAGCTGGAGATGGGAGAGAAAGGGCATTCTAGGCTAAGCAAAGAGAATGAGTAATTATGTGTGGGTAGAAAAGTATGATGTGTATTCAGCACATGTTTAGCCTAAGTGTAAGAAAGTAGTTGTTACACCTGCCCCTTTCCAAAAAGACTAGTGTGACTCAAAGTGTGATCCATGGATCAGTGCTGGTCCGAAAACATTTGTTACTGGCCTATGAGGACATTTATCAATGTTTCTGATCTGTATGAATAAGAGGTTAAAAGATTCTACGGCAATTTCACAATACTTTTATAACTGTTGAATCTAATAACAATTTTAAATCAGAGCTTACTTTAAATATCTTTTAAATTTAATTTCCTAGCCCAGTTTGACCTTTAAACAAGATGGGTTTGGACTGCACAGGTCCACTTACACATAAATTTTTTTCAATAAATACACATACAGTACTATAAATATATTTTCTTCCTTTTGATTTTTTCTCTAGCTTACTTTATTGTGAGAACAGAGCATAAAATTCCTATAAGATACAAAATACATGTTAATTGCTACTTTAATATTATCGATAAGAGTCCTGGTAAACAGTAGGCTATTAGCTAGGTTTTTGGGGAGTCAAAAGTCATACCTGAATTTTTTACTGCACGAAGAGTCAGCACCCCTAGCCCCCACATTGTTCAAGGGTAACTGTAACTCATTTTTATTGTATTTTACCGAAGAAATGGTCTATGATGGACTGGAAATTAAAAACAACAAAACAAGAAAACAACAAACTGGTCTTTCACATTTGGCTGGGAAACACTAAACCAGACCAGAAACTATAGACAGCAAGGAGTTTGCCTGGTACTTCTTAATTTAACAACTTGTGTTTTGCTTGTATAGCTGGAGCTCAACTTTCAAGGATTCACTGAAGATGAAATCCATAAGGTCAGCAGCATTTGAGTGACCACATATGCCCAGAACACAGCTTAGGTCTGGATTTGACTTTAGGTAATTATGTTGCTTTGCACTCATTATCTCTCACTTTAAAATCTCAGGACAGGTATTAATACGTGGACAATCCCAGAGAGAGTAAACATCTCGAAATATCAAAAATATTATAAAGAAATGACTTCCTTAAGATGACCTTTTGAACTAAGCAAAACTATATTTTCTTTTTTTCTCTAGACTGAATGCTGGTTAACTGTGCTTCTATAAAGCTGCTATTTACGTAAAAAAAAAAAAAAAACAAACTACACTGTTCTCCAGCAAACTTCCAAGCTCTACCACTTTCTCAATACATATCTTTGATCTCATATTCAGGAACTGGGAGACCAGCCAGATACATGTAGCCACGGCTGCCAATTAAGTGGGAGTAGGAAAAGGGTGGAACATTTAAATCTCATTTCATTCAAAGTAAAGAGAAGGAATTATTCCTTTTGTGTGTGTTTGTTTCTTCTTTCTTCCTTCCTTTTTATTTATTTATTTTTTGACTGCTTATAAATACTAGACAAGAATAAAAGCAAAGCAATGGGAATGAGACCTATCTGGCCGCACTTTAATTTACCAGAAATTTTGATTCATTGGTAAGACTCTCTACCACATTTTCTTCCCAGGAATGACCACATATCTTAGAGTTGAAAGGGCGGCCAAGCAAAACAACTATGGAGATTCAACATAATTATGTATGGCTAATAAAAACTTTCATCTTTCTAAAACTCACTTTTTGAAATAAATTCTGACTCAGTGCTCTTATTTCCATTATTTTCATACCAGTGCTAGGAAACATTTAAAAAATTTCTTCCAGTGCTTCAGCTTCTATTTCCTATCTTTCTAGAATCTTCTAGATGTTAGAAAATTATCATACATCTCTAAATTATTTAGTCTTTCCTATGACCTCTTACCTATCAAATCAAGTCTTTTTAAGTTTAGGTAAGAATTATTGAACTATTAACCATATTTGTTCTTTTGTCTTTAAAAGTTTTATAATAAATATATAATCAAAGTGAGAATCTTGTATAGCCTTAAAGGAGATATTTGGAAACTGTAATTATGGGGAAAAAAACAGGTGTTCAAGGAAATTTTTTTTTTTAATGTGAAATCAAAAGCCGTCGAAAAGTACTGATTTCCAAACTTGGTTAAGAATAATAAAACCCTTAAAACAAGTAATAGCTTCAACTCATTATTCAGAACTGCAAGAGGTAGCTGATTAGCAATGACATTTACAAGACTGCTATCTCTCACTCAAGGCCCATTTCTTCAAAACATGCCTCAAAAGCTCACATTCACTCCTCTATATTCTCTTCCCTCTTTCCTTTTCCTCAAGGAAAATAAACAACTTCAGAAGATAGTTATAATACCTCCATACTGTCTTTTAGGGATCTCCAGAGAGGAGATTTCTGTACATGTTGCCTAAATTTAACTATGAAAATAAGCATGAATAAGAATTACATTTATCAGGTATGGTTATTTTAATAATTTGGTTTATTTGAATTTCAGAAAGAACCGAGGCCCCCTTTTAATGATGTGGTTACATAAATAACAAAATCTGAAGTTTAAGAAGAGTATCAGTATCTGCAAAAAATGGTATCATCACCAATTTTAATGGATAGGGTAAATCAGAATAGCACTAATTAATGAACTAAACCATGGTATAGCCAATGTTAAGAATTCAGTTTTCTAAAAAAAAGAAAAGGGAAAAAGAGAAAAGGGAAAAAAAGAATTCAGTTTTCTAAGTATGAATCATAGTATTTTTCTTCATTTCAACCTCCAGATTTTGCTCAAATAAGTCAGCATTTGAAATAACATTTGAAAATAACATTTGAAATATTGAAAACATTAGTTTTGTAAAGTGGTGTATTTATCAGGTACAGATGCAGGTCTTGCTACTCATGGAAGCCTTATTAGTAGTTTTTTTTAAATGTTCAATTCTATTTGTTCAATATTCTATTTCCTGAATTTTATTCAGGAAAGTATAGCTTTTACTGGCAAACTGAATCCAGGCCATTAAAGTTTTCTGTTCCTTTTGTAGTTTACTTTGTTAAATGAGACAGTAGATGTAATAAGTATCTTTGTCACAGAAGAGGAAGGTGACTTGTAGTTGGTTGAAACTATTCAATTTTTTTTTTTTTCTTTTGTCATAGGTGATGGCAAGTTTCAGGTCTGGGGCTTAGCATCCAGGTCCACAATGAGAAAGATCAACAGCCTTAACAGTCTGTTGATATCCCTACAGTTGCTAGGTATAGTTGAAAAGAGAGCATCCAGAGCAGGCCAGGAATCTAGGGACAGAGAAACGACAAAACAATGGAGGCCAAAGAGGCAGGTCACAGTGGAGGGAGATGACTAGAAGGTCCTAGCCCAGGACAACATTTAGGGCTCAGCATCAACCTCTGCCTGATTTGGCAAGGTTGACCACATTTCCATTAGAGGAAACAACTGCCATGTCAAGACAGAAAAAAACAGAAGAGGGACATTACATAACACTCTGAAGTGATTTTTATTTCAAAATCTATGCCAAAGGCAGAAATATATAAGAAAAATATTCAAAGTATACTTCACTCAATGAATGAAAATTCAGTGAAAAGCAGGAAAAACTGCAGGTCAGGGTAATACAATTTTACTAAAGTCATATTCATGGTTTCAGGGTTCTTCTAGCTTCTTGTTTATAGGAAGAAAGACCAACTATCACAGGATGATGAGATATTTTCACTCATCAACCTTTTGTAAAAGTAACCATAACAAGGCCCCTGTTATTAGGAGCTTTCTAAGAATCCATCTCTCAACTGTATTATACATTTTAATGGACATATTAAAGCAAAGCAGTACCAGATCCATGTCTTATGAAATATTCACTTGAACTTGACCCTTTGGTAAACTTTTAACACAGAGGTCATAGTTTTTTAAGGTTAGTATAGTCAGGTCCCAAGTGAATTATCTGCTTTGTGGATTATCCAGGGAATAATATAAATCCAGGCCAGCTCCCCCTTTGCCCAGTTCAACCAGGGCATATTTTAAAAACTAAAAAATTTTCCAATTTATCAAAGCAAAATACAAGATAAATTTAGAGTAAAAATAATCATATGGAGCATCCCAAAAGTTCTGAATTCTTTTGAATTCTTTTCAATTAATAATAATAGAGTTGATCTTCAACATTTTCCACATAGTTAATCTTCAATGTTTTTCATTTAGGGCAGTTCACTGAAGGAATCTAATTTTAAAAAATACGTCTTCCAGAATAATCCAGGGTTTTCAAATTACTGTATCTGTTCTATGCTCTGATTCCATGGTAGAGTTAAGATTTTTAATTTTCAAGCAGTTTTGTTTGAAAGTTTTACCATTTATGATGTTTTATCTCAAATGAGACAACAGCACCTTACTGATCAGTAATTATAATATACAAATGGCAAATAATCCATAATTACTACCAATCAAAATATTTTACATGTTCCAGTAAGGTCTAGAAGTGGTTATTAGGATTGACTCCTCAAGATGTGAGTGAATCAAGTCCTCATCAATTCATACTTTTTTTATTACAAAGATATAAACTATCAAAGTTTATGTAAAATAAGAAGTAAGAGTCTGATGAATATTAGTCAACAGAAAACTATTCAGTACCATGTCTAAGCACTCATTCATTGGATCATTTAACTCAAGAGCCAGATTTAGATAAGTAATTTGGTGTCTAACTACATTAAGATGTATAAAATGATACACAATTGCCACTTCAAATGGGAAAATGGACTTCAGAAATAATAGAAATAGCATGACATATTTTCAAAAGAAGTGAAAAGGAATTTCTTGAATATAAACAACAGGTTGTGAGAATACCTTACTAGGCTAGAATTTGAGGTGAAGTATGATTTCACACTGTTTAACTCCAAAGGAAGACTAATAAAATATTCAGGGATGGACATATAAAAAATGTAAAGATCACAAAAAAGGAAGACAAGTGAACAAAAACAGTAAACATATGAAGAACAATGAAGGATTAGGAAAGTAAAAACTGAAAGTCAGGCCAGTTCTCCCATAGCATGCCCCAAGTATGAGAACTTAGCAGATAGGTCCCCAGGAAGGTCCAGCGCAGTACTACCTAGTGCACGCAAGAACTGTCCTGCTGGCTGTAAGTCTCAGCTAGCAGGTGCCTACTGTCCTCCCCTCTGTGCTTGCCTTCAGCAAATTCATATGCTGAGCTGACTGAACCCTTATCTTCTTCCATCTGGAAGGACAGAAAAGCAACAAGTCTTATATTACAGAACAATACTCTTCACTGCAACATAGGTTTAGAATCAAAACAGCAAGTTGGGATCCACAATCTGTGAGGCACAAATGAATGTTCATACAATACCACATTCATTTACTGTCACAAAAGAGAGCTAACAGCAGCTTCTTAAGGGGAATACAACAAAGCACACAAAATTAAGCCATGATTTTCCAGTGCACAAAGATAGATTAAAACCAGATTTCCTTCAATAAAATTCAATTTCTTCTACTAAATTCCTTGCCATCGAGATTTAAGGTTCTTATTGCAAAGGTATGTCTGCCCTTTTTCACAACTCTTACACTCCCTTCTCAAAAGAGGTCTCTACTCTAAGTGAACTTTAGCAGAGTAGAAGGGTCACTTGCATGGCCTTTCAAATGCTAGACATGTGGGTAAAGGGGGGGGGGGGTGGGTTGACTTATTCAACAAAATTAATTTAATCCTTAATTTGAAATGTATCTTTTCAGTGAGTGCTAATTTACACAAATTTTTATTCTTCACTTTTTTTTTCTTCTTCTAGGGAGTATGTTCCCATAGCCATGCTAATCTGAGGCTTTTTTAAATTGTAAGAAAATGTCTTCAGTGAACAAAATCCAAATTTTTTCCTCATTATGTGTTTTCTCAGTCTTAGGACTGACCAACAATTATTTCTATCAAGAAAATGCTACTGTGACTGTCTTACATGTATAAAAAATCAAGTAGTAAAAGTCCTTGGTTTCAAGAGTACAATAAGCTTATGTGAAGATAGCTTATTATTATTATTACTATTATTATTACTATTATTATAGCTTTGCCTATAACACAGGGGATGGAAAAAT
Organism: Meles meles; assembly: GCF_922984935.1. Taxonomy (NCBI): domain Eukaryota; kingdom Metazoa; phylum Chordata; class Mammalia; order Carnivora; family Mustelidae; genus Meles; species Meles meles. The sequence continues at coordinate 56,317,054 of NC_060069.1, forward strand.
ACTCAAAATGAGTTAATCGTTTTGTGTTAATGGATCTTAAGAAGTACTAAGCTGATTGAAGGATATTTTATATCTGCATAATTTTCCTCTTTGTTACAATAAACAAACTACCATGGATCACAGCCAGGAATACTGTTTAATACTGGCAATTAAAAAAAAAAGATGTATTTAAAATTCACAGGATGCATCAGTAGATAGATGTATGTGAGCACTTGTCCTGCATGCAGCTATGAGCAAATGCCCACCCAGTGGTCACTCACTGCTTATTTAAACAACCGGCATTTCTGCTTGGCCTTTGGTTGAGCATAGTATTTTTTCCTTTTGTTCTCTGATGCTGACAATAAATAAAGAGACCACGGTATGTAAAATGATTACCTGATAGGTGAAGAACCTGGAGGCTCAGAGAGGTGAAATGATTTGGTTAGGACACAGAAGCTGTAGGACCAAGGGTATCACTAACACCAAGGCCTGCTGTCTCCCCACCAGGGCTCTTCTCTTCCTGCTATACTACCTGATTCGAGAGTGGCTTGCAGGAAAGGCAACCTAACCAGTATATCTTGTTCTCATTGTGCTTTTTCACAGATGAATGTTAAACTTACTACCTTATCACATTGTTATAGAAACTGGGATCTCTCTAATTTATGGTATATTTACCTCATTTTTTTTAGTCTATTATTGCTCAAAAAAAAAAACCAAACAAACCCAAAAACAAAACCCAAAACAAAAAAACAACCTACATAGCTTGATTTAAGCCAATATGATATATGAAAATATGATTTCATAAAAACAGTGAGATTATTCACAATGCAAAAATTATCTTCACTTGATCAAAGAATTTGCCAGGTTTTTTTTTTAAATAACAAGCTCTCCTATTGTCTTAGAGTTAAATAATTAGATGTTCAAAGGCACATATGGATAAAATGTGTTACATGTATTTGATTCAACCAAAGGTGAAGACAAATCCTCAAGTTTGTTTTGATTTTAGTTCTTGTTTTAAACATAAAATTAGTTGACTACCACTTAAACACCCATTTTTATATTCATCTATTACACCTTTGTAATTCAAAGTAGAATATTTCAAAATTGTAGAAGATAATAAGAATAAAATCAAAAAGTGTGATAGAACTTTGGAACAGCTCAAAATTATGAACTCATAGAGTTCTGTAAGACATTATTTAAGCAATGTTCCATCAAAGTCATTTGCTTGATCAAATGAACACAGATAGAAACCTTTAGAATAAAAAAAATTAAAAAATATAATTAAGAATACACAAGATATTGACAGGGCAAGAAAATGAAGAGTGCCAAAAGTTAAAAAAAATTATTTTTTAGTTATATTATTTTTCCTCTTCAAAACAGACTGGAGTTAAAGTTAATAAATAGTTCTGGTATCTTAATATCAAGTGTTTAATAAGCTTTCATTCTCTTCTATCAAAAGACATCTCTATACTATTAGTTTTGTGGAAACAGACAGAATGGATCTGTCTGTGGAGATAAAGATATATGTTTAAGAGATACAAAATATATTGTGCAATTTATAGATGCACTAAACAGTAGCAAGGATATGAAATGCTTCAGCAGCCATTACAGTGTACAAAGACAAATACACACATGTAGTTACAGCAAAGATAAGGCAAGATAAAAAATGGGCAACTTTCACTTCCGAGTAACTGAAACTTAAAACTTTAAACTTTATGATGAATTTCTGTAGCTTAAGTTACTCAACATGCAGGAGCATCCTTAGTTATGAAAATAATATGACAAGCAGAAGCATTAGAATTGTACTATAAAAGATAGTTAAGGTGTAAAACATATAAGATACAGATCTCTGTCCTGTTATGCTGAATTTTCATCTGAATTTTCTTTTCAAAGAAGAAATGGATATATATTTTAAATTTTAATATACATATTAATAAAGGTCAAATTAAAGACAGAGCTGTGCTAACAAAAATGCCCCACTCTTAATTCATGCCTCTGCCCATCTTTTAAATATTGTTTCATTGACCTTTAGCATGCAGAAGAATTAACGAGGTTCTACTTCTCCTACTCTACCTAAGTTTGCTCAGCTGATTCCTTGCCCTCGACAATGGCTGCAGTGCGATGAATTCGTCACTTAAAGCAACTGTGTTGGAGTACATCTATAAGTGGACAGAAAAGGGATGGTACATACAACAAGTCAGTGAGCTGTATTCATCACCTAAGAGACAGACACAGGACAAACTTTGTATAGACATCTGTTCCTCCAAGAATAGGAAATATCATACACGGTACACATACATGACTGACATTTGTAGGGCTGTTGGCTTTCTTATCAAAATAATTTATTCTTCACTCTTAATACCACATGATTATTCTGGAGAAAAACAACTCAAAATAAATGCAGACAACTCTTTTTTTGATGTTTATTTCTTGCTACTTTTGGTAAACAATGAAGTAGCTGATCATTTAAAATCAGTGGTAATACTATAAGTCTGAAATAATAAATATTACTGCATGTAGCAAAGGAATGATGTCACACATAGGATGTGAATGGACCATATACTGTTTCAGCAAAAAAGAAAAAAAACTCAAAAAACCCTTTTAGCAGTCTAGAAGATCTCTGAGTGGAAGAAGAGATTTCCTCCTTGGATTAGACCACAATAGAACATCTATCTGGATCAAGTTATTTTAAAAGTGAGTTTAGTGGGACAAAAGGGAGATTAGCTTTCACACCCAGAAAAAATTATTAGGTCACCACACATTTCATTTTCAATCACTTTTGATCTCTGGTAAAAGAACCAAAATATATATAAAGTATCTTTAACTTTTTCTTGTCTAAGGGTCCACTTTAAGGTAACAAATATTTCCTATGTAATCCTTTAAAAAGAAGCTATAGAAAAGGTAGCAAGAACTAATATCACTTTATCATTAAGAAAGCTCAATAAATACACCTAAGTTTGCAAGTGCTCTAATGTAGATTTCTAAAGATAAATGTAAATAAACTTGATTATTTACTTTTATAAAGAATTAAGTTTTAAAAGTGATATTGTTAATATATTTTGGTGAAATATAACTTTGTATAGTCCAAGAGGGGGAGACAAATGTGTTATTCCTAAAGATCTAGAAAAAGTATAAGAGACAATATATTAAAAATAGTACTCTCTTACTCTAAATATTTGTCTGAAGATTAGAAAAAATATAGGCAAACTATCTGATATATATTTAAGCAATATATGGCAAGTAGAAAAGTTAGTAGCATATTTATATAAATATATGCATAGACAGAGTAATCAGTTATGCAAATTTCTCCAGCCCCATTGGGAGATCATTATCATAGAGCAACATCCTTATTGTCCTTACAGTTAATGATGCTTCTACTGAGGACTCACTTCATACAGGCCCAGGGTTGGGTGCTTATCTCAGCGATTATATAAGGTAGGAATTACTATTCTGATTTTGCAGAAGAGAAACTGAGGCTGAGGGATGCGACTTGATAAGGGACATATATTTTACAAATGGTAAAACTGTCAAGTTTTTCAGATTCAAGAGGCCTATGCTGCTTCAATGGTGTTAAAATGTATATTGGCTAGAACTGAGTTACCAAGGCAAATAAATGCTACAGCAATGCTGACATGATTAAGTGAAATCAAAGCTAATACCTCGTTAGGAAACCTAACTCGGATCACTAAATACTTAGGGAACAGTTATTCCATTTTTGAATATGCAACTAAATTTTCAAAATTTAAATAAAATTTGCTTGGCATATATTAAACATGCAGAAGAAAAATCTCAACGTTGTATAAGTCAAAAAATCTCAACCATGTACAAGTCAAATACATGAAATGGCACATTCAACTAATAGTTACTATTTCTTGAGCATCTACTTCGTTACTGAACATTATTTCATTTAATCCTCATTACAAAGGTAATAAAATAGATATTTCTATCATAATTTTACTACTCATGAGGAAACTGAGACCTAAAGTTACAGAGCTACCAAGCGGTAGAGCTGGGTTTTGAACTGAGAATTATTAGGCCCCAAAGTCTATGTCTTACATACTATGTAATATACTGTTAATATTTGCTGTAGCTTAATATTTATTGATAAATGTTTAGTAAGAAAATGTATTTTACAAAAATCTATTCTGTAAAAATTGTTTAGGTTAAAGAACTTATTTCATACTCTTGTTAAAAACAATGTACCCTGAAAAAGTATTACTAGAATTCAAATGTTTCTAAAGACATGGCTATATCCCAATTATATACCTCTGATAGAACACTGTGATAATGTTACTTAAAACATATTTACTATTATTATCTGGATATAACTTGGTAGTCTTTTTTTTTTTTTTTTTACTTGATAGCCTTATATTTAAAAATCTGGAGTTCCATTAATAACAATTAATTTGTCAGGACTTAAAATTAATAGAAGAAACAACTTAAAAATATCATATTTAACAATATTTGTTTTGCAAAATACTTGATAGAAGAATGGATAATTTCCTATTCTGTGATATAAGCAGATTTTAATGACAGCTTTTCATTGTTACAGAACAGTTGTTACAGAATAATTCTAATTTAAAAAGGTACCATATATAAAGAATGGTTACCTGTGCCTTTTCAGTATTTGTAGGATGGAGCTGTTGGTCAAATACTTTCTTCATAATATCAAGAAATAGACACGTAACAACCATGAGTATTATGGCAAACCAAGCAGAACCACTTGATAGGAGTTGAATAAATACAAAGTACATATTCTGGGAGCCCAAAAATGGCCTGCAAAGAAAAGAGGTAGAATATAGTCAATATTCAGTATTTGTTAATTTTTCTTCTCCCTATCAGTAAGATCAACTGAAGAAATTAAATTTATTATCAATGAGACCCATCTCATCAGAATTATTGAGCAGAATTTGTTCATAATATAATCTATCACAATAAACATAACTGAATCAATACAATTAAACTATAACATAGTCACTCACCAGAGAATCCCTCCATAAAACAAAGAGAATATAAAATAGAATATAATAGATCCCCAGGTAACAAGATGGTTGATCCAGGTCCAAAAATGAGTTTCCAAAGCCATCTAAAAAAAATTTTTTTTATATCCTTAATACAAGATAATAAATATTTACTTAAATTAAATCTCTCAGGTAAAATTCAAGAATAAAATGTAGTGATTTTAAGTGCCCAAGCTTTCTATGGCAAAGTCCCTCAGCAGGTAAATATTAATGAAAGGGTCCATTATGGAATTGAACAATTTCAAGTTTATAATGTTTTTCTTCTATTAGGAAGCAGCACTGAAATTTTCATGAGTACTTTATGCTCTACTCCATGGCCTAAAACAACCCATGTTGTCTATATACAAAGAAGTAAAATTTCAGAGATGAATATTGTGGGGTTAACCTTTACTTGACCATAAAAATCAGCTAAGGCTTTCCAAAATAATGAACTTGAAGGTTTTTTTTTTACACAAAAATTAAAGTTAATTATTAAAATAGCAATCAGTGAAATTATTCATGACTGAAAAAGGAAAAGTAAAAAGGGAAAACTATCTACCTACAGTTAAAGAAACAAACTGTGTTATACAGATGCAAAATGTATTCATGTTTCTAATTTCTGCACCATACCTTTACTGTGACAGTAATAACCATGACTGTGAAAACCAAGGTGCCAAATGTCCAGTTTCCAAACATCTAAACAGAAAAAAAAACCAAACAAACAAACCAAACCCATTACTGCATTATGCTAACATGATGCTAAATCAGATATAAGGCAAAAAGTACTAAAAATCACTTGCATTATTTAAGCCAGTTACATTTGAAATCTGTGACATTAGTAAAGTTGAAGCAATATGAAAAAACACCATACAGCATTATTACGTTTATTATTACCATGTAAAATGATCCTTTGGATAACATTATCAGATTGGAAACCCAAAGATGGCTTTAAGCCTATATGACACAGAATGCTTTTAGTTAGAATGATATAGTTGTTAGTGACTGCTTTATTCTGTCACACAATAAAAAATGATAACTCTTCAATCATAATTATTTTCTAAAACCATTCCAATCAGATGTTATGACAGATCACTTGACACTGTATTTATGGACACAGTGTAGGCAAAGCAGGAGAAAAGAAATTTACACACAAAACCAACACCTGAAAGGAAAGATAACGGCCGATGGAATTATTTCTCAGAAGAGTCTATGTAAAAATGCAGTTAATGCCAGGCAAAGTAGTCTTCTGGGATTTATAGCCAAAACTTACTAAGGTTAATCACAAATGCTGAATCCCCAAATAGTCAGGATTTAATTTCCACAAATAAGAACAGAACCAGAAGTTTATTTTAATTAAATGTACAAAGTAGTTGGTTTTTACTACTGTTTTAGAAAATATTTAAAAGGCTCTGTTTCTTTTTATTACTGATGTCTAACAATTAGCATTTACTTGAAAAATTACTTAACCTCTCTGTATCTGACTTTCTCACTTGTAAAATGGGGGAAGAACTTTACAGGTTTCTATAAGAATTAGGATATGTAAACATGACAGGGTACCTAGTATATGTAATAAGCAATCAATAAATAATAGTTATTATCAAGAATGAAACATCAATTAATAAGCCTTCATTTGAGGGTATATTAGGAGTTGATTTTTAAGAGTAAAGGAATGGAAAAGTCATATTGAACCCCTCATTTTTCTGCTTTTATCATCTCTAGAAATAGATATTTGATGCAGCCAAGGAACCTGTGCCTGGAAGTGCTAACATCCACACGTGCCCATCCCTCAGTTTTCTGGTTTTACTGGGCCCAGATTTAGGGCTACTGGTATCTTCCTTAGAAAGAGGGGATTTAGGGCTCCCTCTTGAATTCAAGGCCTCAGAGAGGGCTGTAGAAACACATTCACATGGTCTTTTTTGTTGTTTTATAAAATAAGCAGAAGTAATATATCTCAAACCAAACAGTTAAGACTCCTATCTCTTTCCATACTGATTTCCACTTGAGCCAGCTGGTGATAAAGTGAATGCCAGAGGGCATTTTGAGATCAGGGTACAGAGAAGTTGAGTAGGGCTCATTACAACAGCTTTGATTAAGTGTGATGGAACTATCTACGTCACTCAGTCATATTCATGTATACTTACGTTTGTATTTATAAGTTCTATTTTTTTCTCTTAAAGAGGGCGTGCCAAAATGTGTAATGTTTAGACTTTCCTAAACCTGGATCTACCCCTGTTCAGAAAAGAAAGATGCTCAAAACCCTTTCTATCACAATCTGCTTGTTTTCTAGATTACTTCTTCCAGCTGAATTTGTTACCTAATTATTTAATAAAGCCAAATCTGTATTCCAAATTAAAAAGGATCATTCATTATTTATTTGTATACTTCACAAATAGTAACTGCACATCTTTTACATACCAAGTACCATTCCAGGCCTTGGGAATAAAGCAGTGCTAAGAAAAAGTGCCTGACCTCATGAAGCTTACACACTGTAAAGGAGACATATAATAAACACACCTAGAAATATACTTTTAGGTAGAGATTAGTGCTCTGAAGAAAAATAAATGTAGGAGAGGTGGGAGTCAAGAAGTGATGGAAGGCGAGGGAGGTAAGATTTTACTGGAGTGGGCAGAAAGGTCTACTCAACCCAGTAATACTTCAGCAGTCCTAAATGAGTAAGGGAGTCGTTCACTTGCCCACATGAGAGAAAAACACCCAGGTAGAAGAACAGCAAGTTCAGAGGTCCTAAGTCAGGAACAAATTGATCTAATCAAGGAGCAATGTAACTAGTACAGCTAGAGTAGAGTGAATAAAAGGAACAGTGGTAGAAAACACAGCCCAATAGGCAGATGGAGTCAGGATGGATGAGATTTTTATACTGTAATTAGTCACTGAATGATTTTGTGCTGGGCATTACATATGCAATCCAATTTTCATTTCTAATAGAGCACCTGGGCTGCTATGTAGAGAAAAGTAGTAGAAAAGGGAATAATAAAAGCAGGAGCAGGTAGAGGCAGTTACTACAGCCCAGGAAAGAGATGGTGAGATCTGGACTGTGTGGAGAGAAGTGGAAACATTCAAGATATATGTGACTACTAGAACCAATATGATTGCGTATCACTTGTGAGAAATGGGAAATAAAAAATGATTCCTGGACTTGCCTGAGCAGCTGGGTAAAAAGTGGTTGTTTTTGTTAAAACAGGGAAAAGTGGAAGGGAAACGAGTTTGCAGAAGATATAAAATTCTGTTTAGCTGTGTAAAATCTGAAATTCCTATGTGATCTGTTAATTGGAGAAGGTAGTTTATTTGAATCTGAGAGACTGGCAGAGATATAAATTTAGGAGTTCTCAGCATAAAAGCAGTATTTAAATGATGGGAAAAACAGTCCACCCTAGGTATGAATAAAGAAGAAAAAATGTCTTAGCACTGAGCTCTGGACCGCTGTTCCATTTAGGACAGTGGTTCTCCAGTGGGGTGTGATTTCTCCTCCCAAGGAACACTTGGCTGGGTCTGGAGACATTTTTGATTGTCATAACTGGGGAGAGCAGGTGTGTATGTACACTACTGGTATCTAGTGGTAGAGGTTAAGCATGCTGCTTAACATCCTACAATTCATAGGATGAATCCCAACAATAAAAAATCATTTGGCTCAAAATATCATTAGTACAGAGGGTGGGAAATTCTGATTCTGGGGGTAGGAAGAGAAGACTGAAAAGGAATAGTCAGTAAGAAAGCTGAAGTAGCCAATAGAAGCTGAGAGAAGATAATGTGGCAAGTAGGAAGGCTTTGTAAATTGAGCCCAGTGGTTGAGTTCATAAGGGTTGAGACATACTCTTGGATTTAACAATGTGGGGGTGGCTGGTGACCATAAAGAACATGGTTTTGATGGAGTACTGAGAGTGAAAGCCCTAAAGGATTATGTTCAAGGGAGAAGAGAAGGCAGGAAGTAGAAATAGCAAAAAATGATAACTTCTTCAAATTTTGCTTTAAAGACACACACACAGAGACAGAGACACAGACACAGACACAGACACAAACACGCACATACAGCCAAAGCAGCAGCAAAGCAAAGTTAGGTCAAGGAACTGGCGTTTTTATTAGAAGATGGGAGATACTGAAGCATGTCTGTATGTGACTGGTTGGCTCTAATAGAGGACAAGAGATTAATGATGAAGGAAAGAGAAACGATAACTGCAGAAGTAAAGTCCTAGGTTAGGCAAGAAGGAGTTTAAGAATAAACAAAAGATGAAAACTTTTCTGTATTAGGTTCAACTTAACTATACAGTGACCTATAAGTGATTACCTTCTTTATAGTTAATCAGTTGTTCAGTTCTCCACCAGTACAAACTCTCCTTAGTATAGATTTTAAACATTTGAGCAATTGCTGGATGATACCATTAGAAGCAATGTTTATTTTTCTGTTCTCCTCTAATGCATACTACATTTCATTTTCTATCAGTTGTCTGGAATATTACTAGTTCTTTAAAAATCTGTCTCATGAATAAATTAACATTCAGGGAAATTCCATAATGAACCAGATAATCAAAGTCATATTAATCATATAACCTTCCACTCAAAGAAATCTGTACTAACTTATAGGAATTGCATTGCATATGTGTTCTTTAAATGACCTGACTGGTAATAACAGTGGTTAAATCATTTACACTAAATAAAAGATACTGTATTCTCTGGAGAATACAGATATAAAATGGTAGATTTCTAGTTTTAAAACAGAGTTCTTATCATTTGATGGTTAGGTTCAACAGCTGATGACATGTATAGCATGAAAAAGAAATTAATTAGGGACAGGAAATAAGGGGAAACTCATTATAATTAAAAAAAAAACAAACCAGGATAAAAAACGTTATCCTTCTCTTTCTCTCAAAATTACAACCTGAAATTTTATCTGCTCATTCTACCTTGTTTTGCTAATTAATCTGGCAAATGGTCCAGACCTACAAAGGTTTGATGAAGGGGTGAATTACTTTTTCTTCCTTAACCCTTTCTCTCTCATTAAATAATTAATGTGGTGGAATACTATAAAATATATATTTTAGAAGGGTACTAAGGCTCTGATAATTCCAACATTTTCACTGGAGAAGTCTAACTGGCATTAGAATACCCTAATAGCTTTTCCCCTTTTCTCCTAATCCTATATTTTTGGAATTTCAATTATTTTAGCTTTGGGGTATAATTGGTTATAACTCCATAAAGAGCAAAAATCATTTATGGTAGACATTTTCCTTTGAGTTCCTGTAGACTTCAGTAGAACAAAACCAAAATAAACATGTAAAAAAAAAAAAAAAAAAAAACCCTTATCTGGGCCAAATATAATTTTAAATAGTAGTTACCTAATTTGTAATTTTCACATCAGACTACTGAGATGAGTAGAGTATATATAAGAATTTGAGTTCCTGAGGTAACAGGAACTATTTTTCTTTAGTCTTTCTCCTGTGAAGCCTTTGGCTGAAACTACCAGAGAAGTAGAATGTCATGTAGGGTGAGGGTGGGAACTCAGCTACCTCTGAAACTCTTCTGATATTTTCCTCCTCACATCACATTCTTTCACCATACCTACAATTCCCTCCTTTCTGTTTCCTTCATTGTAGTGTTTAGTCTTCTGATATGCTTTTATGCAAGCCAGCATGCCTTGCCTTTGCATCCTACAGAAGTCTGCTTTAACTGGAGGTGATCTCTTTGACTCTGAATTGTTCCTCCACCTTCTTTCCTACCTACAATCTTAAGTAGCATCTTCTCCATCTGTAAAAATTTTAAATAGCTTTTTCCCTGATAAAGTTACCTTGCTGGATCCCAGAAAGACAATATAAGGTATTTCCAAAAATACTCTAAACAGCAACATTATCAGAGCAAGTGTGTCCCAAGATGAGATGACTTACTCTGCAGAGATCAACAGAGGAAGACATTAATTCTTCTTTAAAAAAAAATAAAAAAGTAAAAAAAATCTTTTTGTTGTCTGATTGCTGAGGCTAGGACTTCTAGTACTATGTTGAATAGCAGTGGTGATAATGGACATTTCTGCCATGTTCCTGACCTTAGCGGAAAAGCTTTCAGTTTTTCTCCATTGAGAATGATATTTGCGGTGGGTTTTTCATAGATGGCTTTGATAATATTGAGGTATGTGCCCTCTATCCCTATACTTTGAAGAGTTTTGATCAGGAAGGGATGCTGTACTTTGTCAAATGCTTTTTCGGCATCTATTGAGAGTATCATATGGTTCTTGTTCTTTCTTTTATTACTGTGTTCTATCACACTGATTGATTTGCGGATGTTGAACCAACCCTGCAGCCCTGGAATAAATCCCACTTGATCGTGGTGAATAATCCTTTTAATGTACTGTTGAATCCTATTGGCTAGTATTTTGGCGAGAATTTTTGCATCTGTGTTCATCAAGGATATTGGTCTGTAGTTCTCTTTTTTGGTGGGATCCTTGTCTGGTTTGGGATCAAGGTGATGCTGGCCTCATAAAATGAGTTTGGAAGTTTTCTTTCCATTTCCATTTTTTGGAACAGTTTCAGGAGAATAGGAATTAGTTCTTCTTTAAATGTTTGGTAGAATTCCCCTGGGAAGCCGTCAGGCCCTGGGCTTTTGTTTGTTTGGAGATTTTTGATGACTGTTTCAAGGCATCCAAATTGGCAAAGAAGAAGTCAAACTATCACTCTTCGCAGATGATATGATACTATATGTGGAAAACCCAAAAGACTCCACTCCAAAACTGCTAGAACTTGTACAGGAATTCAGTAAAGTGTCAGGATATAAAATCAATGCACAGAAATCAGCTGCATTTCTGTACACCAACAACAAGACAGAAGAAAGAGAAATTAAGGAATCAATCCCATTTACAATTGCACCCAAAACTATAAGATACCAATAAACCTAACCAAAGAGGCTAAGAATCTATACGCAGAAAACTATAAAGTACTCATGAAAGAAATTGAGGAAGACACAAAGAAATGGAAAAATGTTCCATGCTCCTGGATTGGAAGAATAAATATTGTGAAAATGTCTATGCTACCTAAAGCAACCTACACATTTAATGCAATCCCTATCAAAATACCATCCATTTTTTTCAAAGAAATGGAACAAATGATCCTAAAATTTATATGGAACCAGAAAAGACTTCGAATAGCCAAAGGAATATTGAAAAAGAAAGCCAAAGTTGGTGGCATCACAATTCCGGACTTCAAGCTCTATTACAAAGCTGTCATCATCAGGACAGCATGGTACTGACACAAAAATCAGTGGAACAGAATAGAGAGCCCAGAAATAGACCCTCAACTCTATGGTCAACTAATCTTTGACAAAGCAGGAAAGAATGTCCAATGGAAAAAAGACAGCCTCTTCAATAAATGGTGCTGGGAAAATTGGACAGCCACATGCAGAAAAATGAAATTGGACCACTTCCTTACACCACACACGAAAATAGACTCCAAATGGATGAAGGACCTCAATGTGAGAAAGGAATCCATCAAAATCCTTGAGGAGAATGCAGGCAGCAACCTCTTCAACCTCAGCCGTAGCAACATCTTCCTAGGAACAACGGCAAAGGCAAGGGAAGCAAGGGCAAAAATGAACTATTGGGATTTCATCAAGATCAAAAGCTTTTGCACAGCAAAGGAAACAGTTCACAAAACCAAAAGACAACTGACAGAATGGGAGAAGATATTTGCAAACGACATATCAGATAAAGGGCTAGCATCCAAAATCTATAAGGAACTTAGCAAACTCAACACCCAAAGAACAAACAATCCAATCAAGAAATGGGCAGAGGACATGAACAGACATTTCTGCAAAGAAGACATCCAGATGGCCAACAGACACATGAAAAAGTGCTCCACGTCACTCAGCATCAGGGAAATACAAATCAAAACCACAGTGAGATATCACCTCACACCAGTCAGAATGGCTAAAATTAACAAGTCAGGAAATGACAGATGCTGGCGAGGATGCGGAGAAAGGGGAACCCTCCTCCACTGTTGGTGGGAATGCAAGCTGGTGCAACCACTCTGGAAAACAGCATGGAGGTTCCTCAAAATGTTGAAAATAGAACTACCCTATGACCCAGCAATTGCACTACTGGGTATTTACCGTAAAGATAAAAACATAGTGATCCGAAGGGGCATGTGTACCCGAATGTTTATAGCAGCAATGTCTACAATAGCCAAACTACAGAAAGAACCTAGATGTCCATCCACAGATGAGTGGATAAAAAAGATGTGGTATATATACACAATGGAATATTATGCAGCCATCAAAAGAAATGCAATCTTGCCATTTGCGATGACGTGGATGGAACTAGAGGGTATCGTGCTTAGTGAAATACGTCAATAGGAGAAAGACAACTATCATATGATCTCCCTGATATGAGGACGTGGAGATGCAACATGGGGGGTTAGAGGGATAGGAGAAGAATAAATGAAACAAGATGGGATTGGGAGGGAGACAAACCATAAATGACTCTTAATCTCACAAAACAAACTGGGGGTTGCTGGGGGGAGGTGGGGTTGGGAGAGGGGGAGGGGGTTATGGACATTGGGGAGGGTATGTGCTATGGTGAGTGCTGTGAAGTGTGTAAACCTGGCGATTCACAGACCTGTACCCCTGGGGATAAAAATATATTTTATGTTTATAAAAAAAAAAAGGAAGGGGAGGCAAACCATAAGAGACTATGGACTCTGAAAAACAACCTGAGGGTTTTGAAGGGTCGGGGGTGGGAGGTTGGGGGAACAGGTGGTGGGTAATAGGGAGGGCACGTATTGCATGGAGCACTGGGTGTTGTGCAAAAACAATGAATACTGTTACGCTGAAAAAATAAATTAAAAGAAAAAAGCCACAGTCATTAGGTACCTCTTAATCTACTTAAATAAACATTATCCGTTGGTGTTTACCTCCCAATTAATTAGTTTGAAAAAAGTGACTTCACAGGTAGTCAAGTTCATAGAAACAGAAAGTAGAATGGTGATTTCCAGGGGCTGGGAAGAGGGGGAAATGGGTGGTTGTTTATAGAGTTTCAGCTTTTCAAGATGAAAATGTTCTGAAGATCTGTTGCACAATATGAATATACTTAACACTATAGAACTGTCCTCTTAAAAATGTTAAGATAGTTTTTAAAAAAGGATCAGATTCTTCTACAAAGCAGGAGAATATCCAATGGAAAAAGACTGTCTTTTCAACAAATGGTGTTGGGAAAACTTGGACAGCAACATGCAACATAAACTAGACCACTTTCTTATACCACACACAAACATAAATTCAGAATGGGCGAAAGACCTAAATATGAGGCCTGAAACCATAAAAATCCTAGAAGAGAACATAGGCAGTAACTTCTTTGACATTAGCCTTAGCAGCTTTTTTCTACACATGTCTCTTGACACAGGGGAAACAAAAGCAAAAATAAACTGTGGGGATTGCATCGAAATAAAAAGCTCCTGCCCAGTGAAGGAAACAATCAGCAAAACTAAAAGGCAACCTACAGAATGGGAAAAGATACTTGCAAATGACAGAGCCAATAAAAGGTTAGCACCCAAAATATATAAAGAACTTATAAAACTCAACACCTAAAACACAAATAAGCCAGTTAAAAATGGGCGGAAGACATGGACAGATATTTCTCCAAAGAAGACATCCAAAGGGCCAAGAAGACACATGAAAAGATGCTCATCATCACTTACCATCAGGGAAATACAAATCAAAACTATAATGAGGTATCACCTTACAACTGTCAGAATGGCTAAAATCAGTAACACAAGAAACAAAAGGTGTTGGTGAGCACGTAGAGAAAAAGAACCCTTGTGCACTGTTGGTGGGAATGTAAACTGGAGCAGCCACTGTGGAAAACAGTATGGAGGTTCTTCAAAAGGTTAAAAATAGAGCTACCCTATGACCCAGCAATTTACATTACTGGGTATTTACAAAGAATACAAAAAACTAATTCAAAGAAATGCATGCACCTCTATGTTTAAAGCAGCCTAAGTGTCCACTGATTGATGAATGGATAAAAAGGAGGTACATATTCAGTCATAAAAAAAAGAATGAAATCTTCCCATTTGCAATAACATGGATGGAACTAGAGAGTATAATGTTAAGTGAAATAAGTTGGTCAGAGTAAGATAAATACCATACGATTTCACTCATGTGGAATTTAAGAAAACAAAACAAACCAGTGAAGGGGATGAAAAAGACAAAACAAGAAACTTAATTATAGAGAACAATCAGAACAACCAGAGATGGTTACCAGAGAGGAGAAGGGTGGGGGGAGGGATGAGTGAAATTGGTGATGGGGATTAAGGACTGCACTTGTTATGATGAGCACTGGGTTTCATATGGAATTGCTGAATCACTATATTGTGAAACTAATATAACACTGTATGGTAAGTAACTTGAAGTAAAAATGTTTTAAAAAGTATCAAATTATATGTGTGTGTATATGTGTGTGTGTGTATTATATACACACACACACATATATATTTATTAGAGCACATACATGCACATGAGAATGCATGAGTGGGGGAGGGGGAATTAAGGGGAAAGGGGAGAGGGACAGAATCTTAAGCAGGTTCCATGCCCAGCATGAAGCTGGATGCCAGACTCAATCTCAAGACCCTGAGACCCTGAACTGAAATAAAGAGTTGGACATTTAACCAACTGAACCACTCAGATGCCCTTCAAATTATATATTTTTAGTGCGTTTACTATATATCAAATACAACTCAATCACGCTGCTTTATTTTTAATTTATTTTTTAAAAAGATGTTATATATTTATTTGTCAGAGAAAGAGAGAGAGTAGGAGCACAAGTGAGGGTGGGGGGCAGGCAGAGGGAAAAGCAGGCTCTCTGCTGAGCAAGGAGCCCAATGTGGGACTCGGTCTCGGGACCTTGGGATCATGACCTGAGCCAAAAGCAGATGCTTAACTGACTGAGCCACTCAGGCGTTCCTCCATGAAACTGTTTTTAAAAAAAAGGTTTTCATGGAAGTCAGTTTTTCTATTATTTTTGGAGGACTTAACATTTTTTAATTATTTTTTTTTTATATTCCCAAGTAATCCCTACACCCAATGTGGGGCTTAAATTTATGACCCTGAGATTGAGAGTTACATGCTCTACTGAATGGGCCAGGCAAGAGCCCCTGGAGGACTTAAAAATTTTTAAAGTTATATCAAGATCTGACTGACTCATTTCACTTAGCATTATGATTTCACTCATTTGTGCAATTTAAGAAACAAAACAAACAAGCAAAGGGGAAAAAAGAGACAGGGAGACAAACTAAGAAACACTCTTAATTATATAGAGAACAAACTGATGATGGGTTACTGTAAAGGAGAGGGGTGGGAGGATGGGTTAAATAGATGATGGGGAATAAGGAGTGCACTTGTGGTAATGAGCCCTGGGTGAAACACGGAAGTGCTAAATCACTATATTGTATACTAGATAGTAATATAACACTGTATGTTAACTAACTGGAATCAAAATAAAAACTTAAAAAAATAAAATAAAACCAAAGTTTTGTCAAAAACAAAGTAACATCAAGTTGGTTTTTTTTTTAAAGATTTTACTTATTTATTAGAGAGCTAGAGAGCACAAGTAGGCAGAGCAGCAGGCAGAGAGAGGGAGAAGCAGGCTCTCCACTGAGCAGGGAGCCTGATGCTGGGCTCAGGACTCTGGGATCATGACCTGAGCCAAAGACAGCTGCTTAACCCACTGAGCCACCCAGGCGGCCCAACATCAAGATTTCTAACAAATATTTTATAGAAGGTTTACCTTCTGTCAAAATTATTTAAATTAAAAAAATGGTGATCCTGTTGGATTACAGAAATAACTCAAACTTTTATTTTAAGCTCATTTTTAGCTTTGAAAATAAAATGAGAAGATAACCCACATAATATATTCACCAAATTACTAATCTATGACTTTTTTTAAAATTTTTTTCCATTTTATTTATTTTTTCAGCATAACAGTATTCATTGTTTTTGCACAACACCCAGTGCTCCATGCAAAACGTGCCCTCCCTATTACCCACCATCTGTTCCCCCAACCTCCCACCCCTGACCCTGTGACTTTTGTCCAAATATTTGTGATAAGATGACACTGCTGTATTTTAAGAGAAAATGGGAGAAGAACCTTCAAACTATTTTAACTCTTCCCTACTCCTCTCTCAGGATCACTTATTTTCATCAACTTCATCTTGACCTTGAGCCACTTTTTCAAAATGACTGGATGGTAAAAATAACAACTAACACTGCCAAGTCTTATTGAGTACTTCTATATGCTAGTCACTGTGCCTAATGCTCTACATATATCATTTCATCCTCAAAGGAAACCTATGAGGTAAGGATTATATTCCTATAATTTTGTGGGTGAGGAAACTGAGTCTTGGTTAACTAACTCAGCTCAAATCACTCAAATAACTTCAGGTGTCAGGATGTAGCTCCAAGGCACCTGATTCCAATGTAGGCTTCTTTTCCACTGTACCTAGCATTGGTGGCCGGGAGTAGTACATTAATTTCTAGTGGTATATATTAATTTCTAGTGGTATGTATCCGAGGGGTAGAACTGGTAGGCTAAAAGGGAAAAGAAGTTAATGATTTACAACTTGAGTTTAAAAAAAAAAAAAAAAGGAAACCGATAATTAATAAGTGGTAAAGAGAAAAACTTTTGTACCAGAGGCCAATTTACCTTCATAAAGATTTACCTTTGTGGGCACCTGGGTGGCTTGGTCAGTTAAGCATCTGACTCTTGATTTTGGTTCAGGTCATGATCTCAGGGTTTTGAGATCAAGCCCAACAGTGGGCTCTGCACTGGGCATTGTGCCTGCTTGATAGTCTTTCTCTCTCTCTCACCCTTGCCTGCAACCACCACCACCCCGCCTCTGTACTGAAGAGTAACGAGCACTTCCTAAGCATACAAAAAAAAAATTTTTTTTCCACAGAATTAAAAGCAAAAACTAAACACCAAGTCCTCATTTCTCATATGAAAAATATGGGTCATAATCTCTCTCCAACAGGATTATCGAGAGGATTAATGGAGATGAAGCATGTAAATGACTTACCAAAATATTAAGCACTAAATAGACAGTAATTATTATTAAAACACAATCCTGAAGTGAACAGCATTCAGAGGTATATCCCCTTGTGTGAATTAAAATTTTTTTAAGATTTATTTGAGAGAGAGAGAGAGAAAGATTGTGTGTGGGAGGAGGGGCAGAGGGAGAGAATCTTTAAGGAGACTCCCCACTGAGCACAGAGCTTGATGTACAATGGGATCTCATGACCCTGAGATCATGACATGAGCTGAAATCAAGAGTCAGATGCTTAACTGACTGAGCTACCCAGCTGTCCCTGAATTAATTTTTCAATATCAAAACTGTTTAGTAACTTGAGTTTCATATTAAGAATACATTGTATTATCTTTGTTTTTACTTTTATTTGAAACCTTTTTATAACTGCATTTTAATTTAATATCTACAATTTTATAATTTGAATTGAATTTTACTTTTTTTAAATGAAAGTTATGAAAAATCAAACTTAATCAGGCTATTAACAAATATTCTTTAAAAAATGATATATTTTACCTGGCCATTTCCAAGCAGAGATATATCTTTTCCTATTAGAAAATAGGATCCAAAAAAGAAAATAAAGGCATGACTGAAACCCAGGATGGTCCAATAAAGAAATGTTTTAATGCTTAGTTGACGGTTTTTACTAATGTCTCTGTATATTAAAAAAAAAAAAGAAAAGGAGCATATTAGGATTCATATTTATTATTTACCTACTAAATGATTACTACAATTTGACAGTTATAAACAAGATGGATTTTTAATTTAACATTGCTTGAAAATATTAGCAGAAAGAATAAACCTGAATTTACAAATCACTGTTTATAATAATATGTCTGTGTAACAGCTTACAGTTCACCTAATGTATTCAAATATCTTTTCTCATTTAAGAAAGGAACATAACATAGACATAGTAATTCAGTTTAGTTGTGAAAAGTTGATATATCTGTATTATATTCTGTTGTTAACATTCAGTCACTCTGCTAAGACTGTCTCTTTTTTTTTTAGTGGAGTCATTTTAGTTTTGTTCAGCACTGAGGCTCCTAATCCATTTCATATCCATCAACAGCAATTATGGGAAGAACAGCCTATCCTAATCTTAGGTCAAGCTCAGTCCTAGGTATCCTGGAAAATCAAGGTGAGTTACTGCCATTTCAGATGACTGAACAGCTTTGTAAGAGTGGACATCAGGTTAATGAGGGAACCATAAGCTAGCTGGTCCTGAGGAATAGTTCCACAACTCTGTGATCACTTACTTGGTTCTGAAGAAATAGGGATAACCCAGAAGATCTGGAATTGGAATTAATGTCTTCAACCCCACATTCTGCACTTATTATAACTCTTAATTTGTCAATGCTACAACATGAACTAATTTCTTAGAATTCTAGAGATAACCAATTACTGAATAACTTCTTTTGTGCTCCTAAAATGAAATACTACTGGTTTTCAACAGTAAATGCAAATTACACAATTGCCCAACACATTCCTAGTATGAAAGTGTTCATTCCTAAAAACACTGGAAAAGTTATTCAAAATTTTCTTTGATGTTCAACAATTACAAACCATAAACTACTTTCCTTAGCAAAGTATTAGTCACCAAGACACTACCTAATATATTTGCTTATTTTTAAGGTGCTTTCAAAAATTGCTAACTATGTAATAATTATTTGCAATCAAAAGTGTTATGGACATATAACACTGGAAAATACTTACCGATAGAGGGTGGGCTTGCTCTGTAATACATGAGGATCTATATGCTGTTCCAATAGACTATATATCAGAATAGGTAGGGAAGTAAAACAAATATTGTATAAAGTCAGGTACACGCTGTCATATAGTGTCTAGAAAGAGAAATTGGTAGGAATTTTGAGACTCTAAACTATGTATTACTGTTATATATATGATCACAAAGAAGTATATTAAAAATAAGCATGAGAATTATATAGCTTTTTCAATTTACACAAAAATCAATTTTAATAATTCTAATTTGTTTCTTACATAGACATAAACATATAATATTCAGATTTATATTCTTGTGGGAATTGGAACATTCTGTTATGTCAAATGATCCATATTTATAAGTGACTTGCACCTACATTTCAAGATTCTTCACAATTTGGTCAGTGTGATATAATTTTACACAATTCTCCTACATGCATCCCAGGCTTTCTATTATTCCTTTGATATGCTACACAAATAGTTTTGTTTTTATGGCTCTGTCTTACTATCTAAGTCCTACATTTCCTTTAAGGCATGATCTAAAGCCCAAGCAGGTATTTGGAATTTGAAGTTACAGGTTGTAGGTTGTAAACAGAAGTGAAAACAGTGATTAAGGACAGAGACAACCCATGAAAAACCAAAGATAACTAAATCCTTATTTCTTTTTTAAAAACATTTTTATTTATTTGAGAGAGAGAGTGAGAGCATGAGCA
Source organism: Meles meles (assembly GCF_922984935.1). Lineage (NCBI taxonomy): Eukaryota > Metazoa > Chordata > Mammalia > Carnivora > Mustelidae > Meles > Meles meles. The sequence goes on from NC_060069.1 coordinate 56,337,532, forward strand.
GGGGGAAGGGCAGAGGGAGAGAAAGAAGCACACTCCCTGCTGAGCAGGGAGCCCAACCCAGGGCTCAATACCAGGACCCTGGGATCATGACCTGAGCAGAAGGTAGATGCTTAACAGACTGTACCACCCAGGTGCCCCAAGCTCTTATTATTTCAATTAATTAGAACAATAGTCTTGATCAATTAGGGATGTATACTGTGGTATGTGAAAAGGATGCTCAGTTAGTCAAAAGCTGTAGGTCCTAGTATGGTATAGTTATTAGCTACGTGATCTTGGGCAAGTTACTTAATTTCTGTGTATTTCCATTTCATTTTCTATAAAATAAGAGTAGATCAGGAATGGCAAATATGTGACATGTGTACAACCACAGACCCACATGTGCTCATTATAGCTTACTACTAACAAATTACAGGGTTTTCTTTCTGAGCCTATAGCTTTAGAAACCTTTTCAATGTAGCATTCTTGGTCTGGTCATCTCTATCAATTATTTAGAATTAGCTTCTGAGATAAAGCCTATATATCATTCCTGGACTCAGTCACTAAGCTTTCTTCCCAAGCCAAAGAAATTCTGTCAAAAAATAAATGAGGTAATCTCCCTATTAGTTATCCTGACATTGCTTGATACAGAGTTTACAGAAGTATTACACATAAGTTGAAAAAAGTTACCCAAATTCTTTCATAAGCTGTTTAGACTTAGTATCTATTTTATAGAAAGCATCCAGAATTAAAATATATTTTGGTATTAACATTCACTTCAACTTGAAAATCAGAATAAATATTAACAATGTTATACTGATCAAATACACTAATTAGGGAAGTTTTGTCTATTTGCAGGAATAGGAAAAACATTAAAAAATCCCACCAACTATCAAAAACCAAATACACATACCTTATTCTAAAAAGGATAAATCAAAAGCTTCTCTTTACTTACTTGTTGAGAAAACAAACAGTAGAACTGATATAAAAATTGGGGTGTGATAAAGCACACATTCTGAAAAACAAGATTAAATGAAAATAATTAAAATATTTGGGTCTAAAAGATAAATGATTTCTAAAAATAGCTATTAAAAAGCCAGAAACACAATCCCAGTAGACATGTAAGTAGAGGATCCGCTCATAAGAACTTGTCCCATCATTTAAAAATGTCTAAAAGAATTGTAAGCAGTGCCAAAATGTCAGAATGAAAATACCTTTGACTTTTATTGCTAAGCAATGCTATAATTTTGAATTTACAACCTTCCAGCTATTATTCAATAGTTTTCATATACAATACAATAAGTATAGTTTATTAAACTTTAGGCTGTAACAGCTTTAAAATAAAAAAATGTTTAAAACAATAAATGGGACTAGGGAAATGTCTTTCCATTTCAATATACTTACATCACAGCAAAAGCTAGTAAGGTAGAGAAAAATTGCCACCATCATTTATTAGCAATATGCAATCTACCTGTGTTTTTTCATTGGCTTGTAGCTATTATTTATAGAATATATGCAACACAGGACACTCTGGTGTACTAAATGCCTTGGTACCCAGGAGTTCCTAACATGGGTTCCACTGAAGTTCACCTTCTCCAAAGGGGTTTAGAGATAAAACAGTATTTCAACACAATTAGTTTTCTTGTAATCCAATGTTTTTACTTTATGCATTTAAAGCCCCTTTAATAAGTAGTTTATATATCTTGCTAGAGTACCAAACAGTCGCTCATGGCACAAAAAAAGGGAAGAACCTCTGCTTTAAATCACTCTATTGGACTTAAAACTTATTACTAGTTCAGGACAAAATAACATGGAAGAAATAAAATTAATTACATTCTAATTCACACAGGATAAAACATATCAATTTTAAGTGTGAATTTTGATGCTGACAAATGTATATACCCATGTAACCACCCCCATAATCAAATCAGAGAACTCTATCATCCAAAGTTCTCTTATATCCCTTTCCAGTTGGTGCTATCGCCTGAACCCTTGGCTTCAGGCAACCACTGATTTGTTTTCTGTCAGTAAACATTAGATTTATAACAAAAATCTTGATATATTCCATAAACTGTTATTTTTACTTATAAAAACAATTTTTAAAGGAATAATTTGAATTGTAATTGCATATAAATTGAAGCCTATATTACTATGTCAGTAAATGATTGTAAAATATCTCCATGAAACTCACCTTATAAAAAAAATACTGTACAAGGGTAGCTATTCTAATATAATAAAAATGACCATGAACTAAAAGCAATTTGGAGAGGAATTTAAATCTAGCTATTGCATAGTCACTATTTCTTGCAGCTTGTCTTCCTTCTTTACCCATGATTCCTGTAATAAAGAAGACAAAATGGCAAGTTCATTGATAACTGTTAAGTGTGATTTTCATGATTTATCTGCAATATCTTAATTACCAGTAGCAGCTGTACCTGAACTTAGGATCACTATATCGTAATATATAGCAGAGAGTAGATTCCCAAAAGGTTGTTCAACTTAAATAGGTAATTAATACAAGGCACGTAATATCAAGTTTCAAAGACTCAGCATATAATTAAATACAACTAATATAAAAATAATATTGAAAGTTCAGGATCTAATAAGAACATCAAGTTTTACATTAATAGACACAAAGTACTAGTTAATAGATTTCTAATGGAGAAAATGCTATATAATGAACTGAGGGTCTCTGAAGGGAAAGGTAACAGGGTGATGGGTATTAAGGAGGGCATGTATTGTGATGTGCACTGGGTGTTGTACCTAACTGATGAATCACTGAACATTACATCAAAAACTAATGATGTACTAACAGTGGCTAACTGAATATAATAAAAAAATAGCTTTAATCCAATGAACATATAAAAAAATCCAAATTGAATGATTCCAACCTAGCAAAAATAAGCGTGTTTAATGGTTTTATTTATTTATTTATTTATTTATTTTTAAATTTTATTTATTTATTTGACAGAGGGAGATCACAAATATGCAGAAAGGCAGGCAGAAAGAGAGGAGGAAGCAAGCTCCCTGACGAGCAGAGAGCCCGATGCGGGACTCGATCCCAGGACCCTGGGATCATGACCTGAGCTGAAAGCAGAGGCTTTAACCCACTGAGCCACCCAGGCGCCCAAGCGTGTTTAATGGTTTTAAAACTTCCACACACAAGTCAAACAAAATGTGCTCTTTATTTATTTATTGAATAAATAACTTAATTATTTAAAAAGGAACTGCTGATTTTATTTATTATTGGATTCAATAGGCATGAACTATTTCAATAAATATAACTGGAACAAACATTATATGGAGCAAACAAAAAGCCTTAACAAAAATTGTATATAAGGTATGCTAAAAATTCTTACATAATTAATAGTGAGAAAAGCTATCACACTCATAACTTTTTATCCTTCCACAACTGTACCTAAATAAAAAGTTACACATGAAGTAGCAACTCACCATATTAAATGTCTGTTTAATGTGACTATATTGCCCCCTACTTGTTATTTTATCTAACTGAGGCTGGACAAAATGTGCTTTTTAAAAGTGTACAGTATCACCTGAAGTCAGTACATAATTTTATCTGGTAAATATGACTACATTTTTAAGGTTATAGTAATTCTTTAGGTTTCAAAAGAGTTATTATAAACCAACTTTATTTTTTCAATCTGGAAACAGCTTTGAAAAATGATTTTTCAAAATTATAATTTATTTTCATCATAAAAGGATTAAAATTTTCCAAAATGTATAGGTAAAGGTAATTACATTTATAACACCTAGAGAAGACTACTAGTTTTGGTCTATATCCTTTTAGAATTTTTCCTTCTGCATTTTTTGGGTGAGTGTTTTATATATATATATATATAAAAACACAAATATACAAAATGAGATTATTTGTTTTGTGATCTGCTATTATCACTTAATACATTATGGACACTGTTTATAACATATATTTTTGTCAACATATTCATTTATTTTTCTCAGAAAAAAATTCCTGGATACATAATTGCCAGGTCAATAGGCACACATTTAAAATTCTGTTATACATAATAATGCAGGGTATACCAATTTACACTCCCACTAATATTGTATACAAGGATTTGTTAATTCTATACCTTTGCCGATTCCAGGTTTATCATTTTTTGTAATTTTTGCCAACCTCATAGGCAATTTTAGCCTGCATTTTTTGATTAGTGACTGAATACTTTTTTCATGCATTTAGTCTTCATTTTAGATATCTCCTTTTGTGACAACCAATGACTCACATCCTTCTGCATATTTAACCAAAGTGTTTTCCTCATACTCCTTAATTTGTTAAGACCTTACATACCAGAAATATTAAGATTTCATCATCTGTTTTGCAAATATTCTTTATTAGTTTCATGTTTAAAATTTGCATTTGGGGGTATTTACTTCTGCCACACATACTGATGTCTTCCTTCACAGTGCCTTCCTTTCTTTGATATTTCTACTAAAAAGATCCTTCAATACCTCAAATTACAAGATTACTCATTAAATCTTTTCTTCTATTACTTTTTGTAGTCTTTAAAAATTTTTTTTTAAGATTTATTTATTTATTTGAGAGAGTGAGAGAGCACATGAACAGAGGGACAAAGAGAGAGAAAGAGAATCCCAAGTAGATTCCCTGCTAAACATGAGCACAGGGCTTGGGGCTCAATCTCACAGAGCCTGAGATCATGACCTGAGATGACATCAAGAGTCAGATGCTTGACTGACTGAGCCACCCCAGGTGCCCCTCTTTGAAATTTCTTAAAAATCCTTAATCCATCTAGAATTTGTTTAGCTATAAGCAATGGAAAAGAATTCAACTTCTTTTTTTTTCCTGAATAACCAAACCAGTTATACTAATATTTTTTAATCAAGTAATTTGTTCTCCACTTATTTGAAACATCTATGTTATAAAATAAATTTCCAGATATTTGAATCTATTCTGTTCACGGGTCTGTTACCATCTAGACTCAAACTGTTATAAATACTGTAGCTTTTGGGGAGGGGAGGCGAACCATAAGAGACTATGGACTCTGAAAAACAACCTGAGGGTTTTGAAGGGTCAGGGGTGGGAGGTTGGGGGAACAGGTGGTGGGTAATGGGGAGGGCACGTTTTGCATGGAGCACTGGGTGTTGTGCAAAAAGAATGAATACTGTTACGCTGAAAAAATAAATAAAATGGAAAAAAAAAAAAAGAATTATTTTCCTTTTAAAAATTTTAATTGTCAAAAAAAAAAAATAAATACTGTAGCTTTTTATGCTTTAATGTATGGTATAGGAAATTATCATCAAATTGTTATGGAGATTTATGGGAAACAATAATACAAGTTAGAAAGAAAATTAAGTTATCATAATGAAGATTTAATTAGCTCAGAGAAAGGAACTGATTTGAGAGCTACACTGGAGATATTAGACCTGAGAACTACTTCACAGGACATTATAGTGGTGATTCCAGAAGAGGTATCAGCTTCTTTTCTAACTAAAACTATCTACTTCATTAAAAAACCTTCATACTTTTCATCTTTGCTTCTGTATTTGTATAATAAAGTTATTTAGGAATACAGGTCAGAATATGGTTTAAATATGAAATGACTGATAAACATAATAAAGTGATATTAGTATCCTAAATCCAACAAAAATTTTAGGCAAAAATAGAAAAGAAATTAGAATAAAGTTTATTGGATTAGAAAATTATTTGAAATTTTGTATTTATTATTTTAGTTTAATTTCTTATTTCTAAAATTGTCATTAGAATGAGTTACAGAATCTTTAGGTTGAAAAATAGAGTAAGTAATAACATTCTAAAACAATAAATTGAAACCATGAGGAAAACCATGTAAATCACAAATTTAGAGTTTAAAAATGATAAAGTGATGTGAGAAAGTACTTCAAAAGGTACAAAATGGCAAGTAAAAATTAAATTACTTTATTATGAAGGGGTCTTGGCAAAGATAAAATCTATTAACATGGTATTTATTTCCTCGAAATTTTGTAATTAAAATATCCTAGGGATGCCTGGGTGGCTCAGTCAGTTAAGTGTCTGCCTTCAGCTCAGGTCATGATCCTAGGGTCCTGGGATCAAGTCCTATATCGGGCTCCTTGCTCAGCTAGGAGCCTGCTTTTCTCCTTGCCTGCTACTCCCCCTGTTTGTGCTCTCATTTTCAATCTGATAAATAAATAATCTTTAAAAAAATCCTAAATATTGGGCTTAATCAAGGGGATACACTGATATAATACTACATTGCATTCATATACTTGACACTGCACTTTAGTCCACAAAAGGAAAATTCAAAGTCACCAAATAAGTATACCAACTTTAAAAATTCAAGTAAAAAAGTCAATCACCTATGCCGACATGTGCTTCTTGTATCATGCTTACATCATTAGCACCATCACCAACAGCCAATGTTATAGGTTTCTCAGGTGAGATTTTTATCAGTCTTATTACCTGAAAGATATAAAACTAATTGGTTATTTATTATAAAATTTCAATTTTCTTATAGTAGATAGTCATTTATCTGAAATGACAGTTGTAAGAATAGTTGAATAATGAAAAAAATTAATTTTGTATTAGACAATAATATGTCCTGGGGTTCATTTTCTGAGAATTTAGGAATGTCTTTCAAACATGTCACAGCAAAGAAGAATATTATCTTTGGATTTTATGATGGGAATCAAGAATCTTAAATACTACTTAATAATTGTGCTAGAAAATAGTTACACATAATTGAACCTAGGCAAAATGTTCTCTTTCTCAGGAAATTATTCTTTTCGTTTTAAGTAGAGGAAAGATAATTACTTTGTCTTGTCATAAAATTTAAGAAATTTTAAAAAGCAACAAAGATTAAATTCAATAAAATCAAAAGAAAGGTTTCTTTGGAATTCTTGAACATACTTAAAAAATCTAGGCATTAGCTCTATTTGGTCTTCAGTTTTAGTCTCCACAGACCGGGGTACATGATTTATAACAATACAGGCATTTTAACACTCACTTGAATCATAGCTGAAATTTAAATATTTCTTATATATAGCTTCAAACCACAAGAACTGACTTTTTAACTTAAAGTTTCATCACTTAATAGCCACTTTTAACAAAGAATTATCACTGTATGAGAAGGCAAAAATTAGCAGAGATCCATAGAACCACCTGAAGTGGCAGAAGTCTAACAGGTCCTCACTAGCTAAATAACTTATGAAACTAAGTTATCATACTTTAATTTCTGTCTCAGCAAAATTACAAACTGATATTCATCAAAGACGTTGTAGGTCATTATGAATAGTTGAAACTAATAATCACTCTGAAAATTCCAAAGGTCATTAGACCAATGTACTTGGTTAACATTTAAAATGTGAGAGGTGACTCACTTAGTAACATTCAGACACTACATACTACCAAATAGGACTAGATAAGGCATTAACCTTACAGAGTACTTTTACACTTTTTTTTTTAAGTAGGCTCCACGTCCAGCATGGAACCCAATGCGGGGCTTGACCTAAAGACTCTGAGATCAAGACCTCAGCAGAGATCAAGAGTTAGATGCCCAACTGATTGAACCACCCAGGAGCCCCCAAGAATACTTTTAGATCTAAATATCTTTCTGCAATGTTTTATAACACAAACATACCTTTGCTTTTTGCAGTGGTGCCATACGACAGCATAATACAGCTGAACAATTTCTACAAACTTCCATAAATAGTTTTTCATGCTCCCTGAGTGCAAGAGAGAGACTGGTCCCATCCACCACCAGCCCATGCTGAATCACATGATCCTCTTTAATTCTAAGAGAAAATAATTATATCCTCTGTTAGATACACTGAAGCCGTATTATTTATACTTAAGTTTAGTAAACAAAAAATTCTTACAAAAAGATGGACCATTTACCCATAGACTTTATGGTTACAAAACTGATATACTGGGGAACAAACTAAGTTATGAGATTAAGCAGAACTGAAAGCTGAGATTAAGCAGAACTGAGAGTGACTTATATGATGAGTAAAACAGATGATATTCAGTTTTACAATGAACTGAGACAGATACAGTTACTATATTTTCTAAAATGTGAATTATAACACTCAATCAGAGGTTTTTCCCCCTAACTTTAGTATGAAAAATCATATAAAAATAAAAACATTATTAGTTATACATGTAGAAAATCCTAACTTTAAAGAATTAAACACAATTAACAATGTTCAGGAAAATTTGTAAGCTAGATTCACTATGGGAGCAGGAAGGAATGAAGGAATCAAAATTGTCTTTTGATATTAACCACTTCTATGTAACACCAGATATTCCTATGGCAGAAAATGAATTAACACCTCTCTGTAGGCATATGCTATATGAGTACCACTCAAAGTATGATCTGATTACTGACAGCTGGGTAAACTGTTGCCAGGAAGAGACAAAAAGCTTCCATCAGTATGTGAATCAACTATAATACTGGGCAAACTATTTTGTTCAACTGTTTCTCCCCATTCTCCCTTAATAATAAAACTTTCATGATAAAAGAAGCAGCATCTAGATTTATATTTCTGCTGCAAACGTCTTTATGTAGTTGAAGGCCAGCACTCAAAGTAGCATTGTGTTACATCCATAAAGAAAATACTATAGTTCACCACAGTATAGCAGACTGCCTGAGAAATATCCCTTCATTTTTTTTTGAACTTAGTGCCTTTTTAAAATTTTATTTAAATTCAATTAATTAACATGTAATATATTATTAGTTTCTGAGGTGGAGGTCAGCGATTCATCAGTCTTACATAATACCCAGTTCTCATTACATCACATGCCCTCCTTAATGTCTACCACCCAGTTACCCCATTCCTCTACCTCCCTCTCCTCTAGCAATCCTCAGTTTGTTTCGGATGCTTAAGAGTCTCTTATGGTTTGTCTCCTGATTTTGTCTTGTTTTATTTTTTTCTCTCTTTCCCTATGACCCTGTGTTTTGCTTCTTAAATTCCACGTGTGAGATATGATAGTGTCTTTCTCTGATTGACTTATTTCACTTAGCATAATACCCTCTAGTTCCAACCATGTCATTGCAAATGGCAAGATTTTATTTTTTTGATGACTGAGTAGTATTTCACTGTATATACCACATCTTCTTTAACCATTCATCTGTCGACGGATATATCCCTCCATTTTTATTTCATTTTTCCCCACTTTGTTGAGATACAGTGGACATATAACATCATTTAAGACATGCAATGTGATGATTTGCTACACATATATATTGCAAAATGATTACCACAAATAGGTTAGTTAACACCTTCATCCCCTCACGTAATTACCATTTTTTTTATGTCGCAATTAACTTAGGATCTACTCTATTAACAATATGTAATACAGTACTGTTAATTATAGTTATCATGCTCTACATTAGAATTCTAGAACTTACTCACTTTATATATAAGCTAGAAGTTTGTACTATTTGATCATCATCTCTCCATCTTCCCCATACTCTGGCCTCAGAAACCACCATTTTACTCTGTTTCTATGAGTTCAGCTTTTTTAGATTCCACATGTATGTATTTTCTTTCTTGGTCTAACTTACTTCACTTAGCATACTGCCCATGTCACACAAAAAATTTCTTTTTATAGCTGAATAATACTCCTGTGTTTACACACACACACGCATTTTCTTTATACATTCATCCAACAGATACTTAGGTTGTTTCCATTCTTGGCTATCGTGAATACTGCTGCAATGAACATGGTGGAAAGTGCAAATATCCCTCTGAGACAGTGACTGCATCTTCCCTGGATATATATCCAGAGGTGGGACTGCTGGATCACACAGTTCTATCTGTAGTTTTCTGAGAAACCTCCATATTGTTTTCCATAGTGGTTATACCCACCATTTTTTTTTAAAGATTTTTATTTATTTGACAGAGAGAGATCACAAGTAGGCAGGCAGGCAGAGAGAAAGAGAGGAGGAAGCAGGCTCCCTGCTGAGCAGAGAGCCCGATGCGGGGCTCGATCCCAAGACCCTGGGATCATGACCTGAGCCGAAGGCAGAGGCCCCAACCCACTGAGCCACCCAGGTGCCCTGATACCCACCATTTTTAAATCAAAAGTGAGAACACTATTAAATGAGCAACAAGGTATAAAAACTGAATATATATCAACAGATTTTCATCTTATAAAAAAATCTTTATGAGTTAAAATGATGTCTTTCACAGTATGCCTTATCACTAGTGTTGCACTATAACCAATAAGCATTCAACAATTTTCTTTTACAATGTGAAATTTTTAAAAATGTATTTTTCTTTTATCAATTGCCCAGTATTTGAAAGCAACACCACACTGACTGTTTTTTTCTCCCTATTGGCCAAATTTTACTTAGCAACCTGTGCTCCCTCCATTGTGTTCAGTCTAAGCACTTGCCTGAGCACATGTCTCAGAAGAAGGGGGTAGCAAGCAGCTAAGAGTGGGAGAGATCAGATCAGTTTTCCGCTGGAAACTTTCCAAGGCACACTAAATTAGGTTTTCTCTGGACAGGTTTTATAAGTCACCATATTATCTCACTATCCAGGAGATATTTAGGAAATACGGCAGAGCATCTCACAGTTTTGGCACATAGTAGGCAGCATCTGTTCATCTCTGTGTTCACGTCTCAATACTTCCCATACCCTCTTTCCATCTTGTATTCTCTGGCCATACTCAACTACCATCACTTCTCTCTCAGCTCTGGAAATTTGCATATGCTGTCCCTTATGCTTTTTCGTGTTACTCTCTGACCAGTTAGCATTTCTTTTGGGAGACAGCACAGTCTTGAGTTTTCCCACAGAGCTCCGTTGTCTAGGCTAAGCTTCCCTATTCTATATATCCAGACCTTTCCGTTCTTGCCTGTTATAAGCCAGTTGTGATAGGTCTAGAACAGCATATCCACTTCTGTTTCTCCTATACATTCTAAGTATTCTGAGAGTAAACAATACTCCTTATATGACTCTGTATTCCAAATTCTAGATAGCAGACCATCAATGTATGTTTGTGAAGAAATGTATATAAACTAAAACTTTCAAAGGTATGGAATTCTTTGTTTTACCCAAGATTCTTATGTTTATTTATTTATTTATTTTTATTTATTTTTTTAAGATTTTATTTATTTGACAAAGAGAGATCACAAGTAGGCAGAGAGGCAAGCGGGGGTGGGGGGGCAAGCCCCCTGCTGAGCAGAGACCCTCCCCACCCCACCCCCCTGATGTGGGGCTCAATCCCAGGACCCTGGGATCATGAGTTGAGCCAAAGGCAGAGGCTTTAACCCACTGAGCCACCCAGGTGCCCTTACCCAAGATTTTTAGAACTGACATTTCCTGGAAGCCTGTAAATCAAAATCCTATTGACTTATCTGGTTATTTCAGGAAACATATTCTACCAAAAAGATGGTATAAACTTCATATAGCCAGCCTAAAAAATAGACTGTAGTCCTTACTTTTTCATATAGCTCTTGTACAAAAAGGGAAATAAACAATATCCATAATATTAACAGAGTCGCTAGAAGCGTAAATTTAGAAGCCTTAAAGAAAACATTCTTGACAGAGAGAGATCACAAGTAGGCAGAGAGGCAGGCAAAGGGAGAGGAGGAAGCAGGCTCCCTGCGGAGCAAAGAGCCCGATGTGGGGCTCGATCCCAGGACCCCAGGATCATGACCTGAGCCGAAGGGAGAGGCTTTAACCCACTGAGCCACCCAGGCGCCCCACAAATATCCACCTTTTAATGATGAACTATAATGAGATTTTACATTTTAACACAATAGAACTATCTTTAATGAGATTTTATACTTCATCTTTGAATATGTCTCTTCAAACAGGTAGTATATTAAAGTGTCACTGATTAATAAATACAATGCCATCTAATTTGATAATAAAATAATCATTACTTCACTGTGCATTAAAAGTATATTAGAAGTCCATTTTTCTTTTGTTTGAACATGATTGGTAAATACTGATAATAAAAATACAGTAAAATGTCATAGGGCAATATGGGTGACACTCAAAACACTGCTGATTTATAATGGTGTCACAGTAATCTGTAGCAAATCAAGCAGCAGTGAGAAATGATAAAAGTGTTTCATAAGGTCTCTGTCACAACTATCCAACCAGGCTACTGTAGTGCAAAATCCTTTACTGATGATATGTAAATGAATGAATGTGCCTGTGTTTTAACAGAACTTTACTTACAGACGTTTAAATGTGAATTTCATAAGTTTCACATCACAAAATATTACTCTTCTTTGGATTCTTTCTCTCCCTTTAGACAATGTAAAAATTATTTTGAGCTCATGGGCTATAAAAAACAGGAAATGGGCCATCTTTGACCCATGGGCCATAGTTTGCTGACCCCTGAACTCATGAGATAATTACATTCTTACCTTCTGGCAAGCTGCCTCAATTGTTCAGCACATTCGCCATCTGATTTCTGGTTTACAAGTTCAAGGATGTTCATGGTTCTGTGAAAATGTCCACATGATAAACTCACACTAACAGCTGTTTCATGTTTATCACCGGTTAGTACCCATACTTTGATACCAGCCATTCTCAATGCTTCAATAGTTTCTCGAACTCTATCTTGTAGCCTGAAAATAAAAGAAACAGTAGCAGTAGAGAATACTTCTTTGACTATTTTAAATATAAACCAGATAGTACATGTAATGTAAATTCTAGACTCCCTGACTAATGTTATAGCATAGTGATATAACTGAATTTTTTCCCATTAGAGAAGAAACAGGAATAATCAAATTAGTGATCATCTAGTTAACATAACATATGCAAATTTGTATTTTAAGAATTTATCTTCGAAGTTGATTTTTACAGAACCACACTAAATATATGGTCTTCATAAACTCCTATTTTATTTAGAAAGTCTTAAATTTGAAATTAGATTTTTCTCTTTTTTCATAAGAAAATTTCTCATATCAGTAGTTTAAAAACCAAAATATGGATAAAATAAATAAATATAATGAAAATGTATCCAAAATATGGATAAATAAAGGATGAGGTAATTTCAGGTGAGTCTCAGAAATCTCATTAGGGCAACTGAAAGGTAAATGAAAACCTATATTTTAAAAAATGCAAACACTCTTAGAGACAGATGGTGGGGAACAAAGACTAAATGGACCTTAAGGAATTCACAAACTAACAGAGAAGAAAGTCTTTAAAGAAATACTTGAACTGCCACAAAACAACATAGAACTACCTGCAAAACATGAATACTTCACAAAGAGAATTTTTAATCCTATTAGGGGTAAGGAAAGGACTTACTGGAGTGGGGGTACTATCTGAGCTATACTTTGTAAAGACATTCACAAATGGATAAAGGAAAAATTTATCCAGGCAGAAGGCACAGACTTGCCAAAGAGAAAAGGCACAAAACAGAATAGTTTTAGCTACAGTAGTGAAGCAGAAAGTGGAAGCAGGCAGTGGTGGAAAATGAGGCTGTAGAATTAAGCAGGTGCTTAAAGTCCCTGTATGGCACACTGAGGAGTATTTTAAAAATTGCCTATAAGCAAAACTATACACAGCAAAATTCTTTCATCTATTTAAGATATCTGCTAGAATAAAAATTGTATATACTGACTAGGAAAAATTAAGACTATTTTGATTTAAAATACATTATTATAAGATGTTAATAAATGGAATTTATGTCATAAATTAGAAACACTTGGCTAAGAAAATTCTTATGAGAGAAAAGGCAATAGCCTGTTTGTCTGATGCCTACCTGTCTTCCACTGCTGTAGCTCCAAGTAATATCAGGTCTTTCTCTATGAACTGGAAGACATGTGCCAATTTCTCTTCCCGTTGTTGCAAGGCAGTCCTGGCTTCAAACAGACGTCTATCTATTTCTTCATACTCTTTAGATGTCAAATGTTTATAGGCCATACACAGAGTTCTTAGCCCTTTCTAAAACAGAAAAATTAAAGACAAAAATTGAACAAAAATAACTAATGGGGTGACTCTTAATCGCACAAAACAAACTGGGGTTGCTGGGGGGAGGTGGGGATGGGAGAGGGGGAGGGGGGTTATGGACATAGGGGAGGGTATGTGCTATGGTGAGTGCTGTGAAGTGTGTAAACCTGACGATTCACAGAGCTGTACCCCTGGGGATAAAAATACATTATATGTTTATAAAAAATAAGAAATTAAATTTAAAAAAAAATCCAAAAAAAAAAAAAAAAAAAAACTAATGGGAAATCAAGAAGTCACTGAAATAAACTGAGGCTGCCTTACCAAAAAATCAATTACAAATAATTTAAAAAGTACAATCATTTAGTAATAAGAAATAAATGAAGTGTCACAAAGCCCTCATGACCTGAGTTATGGGACACATATTATCACAGCTCTTTTAATTGCTGAGGAGGTCTTAAAAAGTTGCTTAAAATAACTGAAGTTTTAAAATTGTAGAATATTAGAGCCTAATATCATAAAGGATATCTTAGATCATAAAGATATCATAGATTATAGATCATAGATCATAAAGATTATCTTACTATGGTTTTAAAACTGTTTTACCTGGAAAGCCAGAAAGTTCTATAGGGGTAACTTCAGGACTGTCAAGAGGGAGGTAGCCCCAGGTTCTTCTCTCTTGTTCTAACACTTACAAATCCACTTTTATGTACTTTATAAGAATTTTTTGAAGCAAAGGAGACCATAATTTCCTGAGAGTTCTTGGTATAATGAATTTACAGTTCAATAATGAAGTCTGTGAGGTGGCCCTTATCAAATAAACAATACTTTCTATAGTCACCAAATGATTTTAAACCACATCATTGTATAACTTCACTAGTGAAATGGAATTATACAACATTTAGGAATATATATTTGATTATCTGATTCTCCTGGGCACAAAATTTTTCCTACTGTGTTCTAATTAAAGTTAGTGTCTATAACTAAAAGCTATACAAGTTCCTTCTCTTGCCGTGCATTCTCCTCAGAAAAACCCAAAATAAATATATTTTTTAAAGGTTTTATTTATTTGTTTGGCAGAGAGAGAGTGAGAAAGGGCACAAGCAAGGGGAACAGCAGGCCGAGGGAGAGGGAGAAGCAGACTCTGTGCTGAGCAGGGGGCCTGATGCAGGGCTGGATCCCAGGACCCTGGGATCATGACCTGAGCTGAAAGTAAATGCTTAGTGCCTGAGCCACCCAGGTGCCCCCCCAAATAAATATTCTAACAACAGAACTTGGAAAGGGTACATTTTAAAATACTACATGACACTATTCAGATTCCTAAATAATTTATGTTCCTTGACTTACAAATGACCCACACCTATAAATAACTGTTTTTTTTAAACAACAGTTAAGGGACCATGAGTGTTATTAATATATGGAACTAATTCATTTTATAACAAATATTTACTGAATGCCAACCATGTGCCGGTATTGCTCTGGATTAAAATGGGTGTAAAGGAGAACAATGTCTTTGTTCTCATGGATGTTACAGTGTGACAGATGAACTAGATCAGAAACAATTAGGAAACAAGTAATGGGAGAAAATAAACCAAGGTAAGTAAAGGAGGCAGGTGAGCAGAGAGGAGTACAGAGCAATCATTTATAGAAATGCAGAAATGAGAGATCATGAGTTCTTAAGACTAAGAACTGCCTAAAAATCTTCCTCTTCAAATGAATTGCAGTATGTCGTTTTCGTAAGATTCTCCTTCACTCTTCAGGTAAGAGAGAACTCATTCACAAACCATAAAACTCACTCCTTTAAAGCGTACAATTCAGTGGATTTTAGTGTATTCACTGAGTTGTACTATTACTACTATCTAATTTGAGGACATTTTCATCAACCCCAAAAGGAATCCCATACCCATTAGCAGACATTTCCCTTTTACCCCTTCCTCTAAGCCCTTGGTAACCACTAATGTGCTTTTTGTCTCTATAAATTCCATTATTCTGGCTATTTCATATAAATGGAACATGTGACCTTTTGTGACTAGCTTCTTTCACTAGGCATAGGAACTTTTCAAGGTTCACCCATGTTATAGCGCATGATTACTTCATTTCTTTTAATGGCCAAACAACATTCCATTATATGAATATGACACATTGTTTAATTCTTGCATCAGTTGATGGACATTCAGATGTTTCCACCTTTTGCCTATTTAGGAATAATGCTAAGTTTTTATGTGAACATACATTTTCAGTTCTCTTGGGTATATAACTAGCAGTGAACTCCTGGGTTATATAGTAACTATATTATTCTATGTTCTATGAGGAACTGTTAAAATATTTTCTAAGGTGTTTGTACCATTTATAATCCCACCAGCAAAGCATGAAGGCTCCAGGATCTCTACATTTTTGGGATTTCCCTATATTCTTTAAGTAAACTCTTTTTAATATATTAATTTAATAGTCTTTGCAGCCAAAAAAGCCCTGACTATAACAGGTTCAAAGAGAAGACCTGTATTTTAGCAGGTTAAAAGTTAATTTTTAACCAAAGAACGTAGGCGCAACACATAATGTAAGAGAACTGCAGAATTTCCATACTTTTGATAAATTACTAATGCAAAAACGAAGCCTTAAATCTTACATATATATATTATCTTTTAGAGTTTTATATCTTAGAAATTTACACTCACCAAAGCAAATTCATCTACATGAATTCTGGTTTTTTCTATTTCTCCGCCTACACACTTAGGAAGAATTGATGATTCAGCTCCTTTAGCAAATAAAAACTTCTCACCTAAAAAAAAAAAAAAAATCAGTTATCAAACTCTTAATATTAGATAAATATAAATTCATAAAAGTTTAGGTAGGTTACCTGAAGGTGCCTGAACAATTACACTCATTCTCCTACGATCTGAATCAAATTCGAGAATATGAAGCAGTTTGTACCTAAGGAAAAAATAAAAAAGACCAAAAGTTTACTTTTTTTTGAAAGATATTAAGTGAATATTTGAAGAAACCCTATAAAAGATAAGATTTAGAACAAGAAATTAACTCAACTACAATTTCAAGATGATGGGTTATGAGTCATTAATAACAACACAAGATAGAAACAGAAGGAACTGATATATATTGAGTACTTACCAAATGCCAAGTCCTTTATATACTTTATGTCATTTAATACCCATGAGAACCAAAGAAGGCAGTTCTTATCTCATTTTACAGAAGAGGACTATTCAATTCAGAAAGATAAGTAATTTTCTAAAGTCAAATAAGCTTGTGAATGGCACAGCAAAGGACTGGAATCCAGATCTGCCCAGCTTCACGTTGTTTTCACTAAAAAATGTAATTGATTCTCAACCCTCTTTTCTGCCCAAACATAGCTGAGAAATACAACACACTCACATGAGTAATGGAGGATCATTATAGCAGTGATTCTGAATCTGACACAGTGGACATATGTACAGGTCGGGGAGCAAATGCCTTTATAAGGAGTAGTGAAGGAATTTGTGTGGGTAAGTCAGGTGTGGCTTAAAGTTTTCTGGATGTATTTATATAGTGATATACATATAGAATGATGTGTACATCTCAAAAAAGCCCGCACAACAAACCAGAGTGGTATGATGGTTCATAAGTTGATGAAATGAGCTAGACAGGCTTCTCCATGAAAACAGCCAAAGAATGGGCTCTATTTTAGTTTGGAAAAGCAGAATTTGGAAAGGGACAGCTGGAGGTGAGATATGACTGGAATCGGTAAACCCATGAAAGGTATGAATAGAACAGGAATAGATTAATTTATCAAGCAGTGTAAATATTAGAAATAGGCAGGTGTTCCCTAACATTTGAAAAATAAAATCACAGGAAATATAAACAAGTTTTTTTTTTATTTAGTGAGAACTCATGAAACTACCCCAGGAGTGCATAAAAATAAACCTATGAGTAAATTCAAGAAACACTAAGCTAAAATACAAATGAAAGATTCAGAGTAGGATACTGTTATTACTGTGATGAAGTATAACATAGTATTACATCATTCTAGAGTAGGGGTCAGTAGACTTTTTCTGTAAAGATCCAAATAGTAAATATTTTAGGCTTTGCAGGCCATATATGGTCTCTGTTGCATTAAAAAAAAACAAAAACCCAACCTTTAAACTATGTAATGAAGTTTTTTGCAGGCTTTATAAGCCAGCTGTTGGCTAAATATGACCTATGGGCCATAGTTTACAGATTCCTGTTCTATATTAATTACATAGAAAACCACAGAGTAGAAAAAAATTACCGTTCCAGTTTTCCAAGTGTTTTAACTTCCATAGTTTCTTCAGAATTGCCAATAAATACAATGCCAATTCTAGGGATTAAAAGATAAAGAAATAGAAGATTTAAGGATGATATTTCATGTTTCATAATATGTCATTATAACTTAGCATGAATAAAAGTATACAATGAAGATGGATTTTAAAATATTTCTTTGAATATGGCAATGTTTTTAAGAATGTGAAGAATCAGTGTAGGTGCAAAACAATACATACACAAGTATTTCTCACAAATTATATTATTCATATTTCATAGTAATCAGATTTTTAAAGATCTCTTCAAAATATGATTCAATGCAAGCTTGACAACAAAATTAAAAACACATATTTACAATTTAAAGTATACTTCTACCTTTATGTGTTCATGAATTTTGTTTGACAATTTAAAGTAATTTTCTAATATTTGCACCTTTTTATTTAAAAGGTGTTTTTCTGAAGATTTGGAAATTAGATCAAACTACCTTGCAGCAGCTTCCACTAGAGCCTTTTCATCTGGTGAAGACGCATAGTATTCCAACTGGGAGGGTGCAAAGTTGGATTGCCAGGGACCATCGCCAATGCCATCAGTCTGAACATTGCTAATCTGTACAGTGTGACAGAGACTGACTGCTTTAAAGAAGAGATCATGTTCTTTAATCTGTAGAAGGATAATATTCTCAATAAAAATACCATTCCCAAGTAACATTTAGAAAACTGTAAGCAGAATTGGAAAAAAAGTGTCAATAAATACAGTTAAAAATTTGGTTATCTTAGATCTACAACAGGAGTGCTATAATCCTGAACTGCCTGAATATTAGCTCATTGCAGAGTAAAATGTCACATTTGCTTATGACCCTTCAACACAAGAATATCTTTTTAGGAAAGAGCCAAATTATAAGTAAGGATGAAAACTCTTTTGTGGAAAAAGTGAGATCACAAAAAGTATTAAATACATTTAAGCTCTATTTCTTAGCAAAGTCTTTATTTTAAGGCAGTAAGGGTTCTCCACTCAGTCTCATTTAAATACTCAGAGAATGAAGGCAGGCAACATACTGATTTACAAGTTAAACTGGATTGTGACTACAAATTCTCAGTGCTGAATCAAAGGATATACATTTCAAATATATATTCCTTGCTCCACTGACTCTTAAATTTTTTCTCCTACAATCCAGCAAATACCAAAGAGAATTACTTCAAATGGAATTCCAATTTATTAATTTAAAAGTTGCTTACTAGCTCAGTTTCATTTTCCGGACTGGTTCTAAAAGAAGAATTGGTTGTAAGATGGGATAAGTTGTTAAGATGGGATAAACTATTAAGATAAGATAAGCTTCCTTCTGAAGAGTCTGGTGTTGGTCCTTCAGATACAAGTCTACCATTGATTTCTTGGTATTTAATGCCATTAATTGAACATTCCCGAAACTGCATCTCATTTTCTGTCAGTGTACCAGTTTTATCTGTAAACACATACTCCACCTAGAGATGGAAGATAGAAGAAAATAAATTTTTGTGTTTATGGTCTTATGTTAAACGAAAAAACCTTGTCTTCCTCTGTCTCCTAAAGTCAAGCTTACCTAATTTTATACTGATGCTGAGATTTTTTTTTTTAATAATCTAAGCGCAAATAAATTAAGATACACAGAAACAAAAGAGGGTAACATAAAATATTTCAAATCTATATAAACTTTGAAGTTTGTGGCATTTTAAGGTCCATGTTCATCTGTACAGTTGACTGATAATGTGGGATTTAGTACTTTTTTCCATCTCCTGGATAAGATGTTTTGAGGTAGTAGGACGAAGAATGATTTTTGAGCAAGGTGGAAGGAATGCTTAATAACCTAGATAGAATGTGAAAGGATTATGTGGTCCAGAAGAAACGGTACAGAACTGGGAACAGGAACACAAAAGTAATAGCAACACAAGAAATCAGATATGGAAAGTTTTCTAAAATATTAGAGGGGGAAATTGAAACCAAGTGTAGAAAACAAGCTCAGTGAAAAGGAAAGTATTTAAATGAAAAAAATATATATTTTAAAGATCTTATTTATTTGAGACAGAAAGAGACAGCACCAGTGGGAAGGAAGGACAGAGAGGGAAGAGAAGCAGACTCCCCACTGAGCAGGGAGCATGATACAGGGCTGGATCCCAGGACCCTGAGATCAAGACCGGAACAGAAAGCAGACACTTAACCAACGAACCACCCACGTGTCCCTAAATAAAAACATTTTTAAAAGTAGGCAAGACAAATAATTTTACTACTCTTTTGAAAATAATTCTGGAAAATTAACCCTATAAGAAGGCAGGTCCAAAAAGAGAAGGATGAAATAGTCAAGTCTTGATACGACTAGAATTATGCTGAGGATCTGATTAATGCAATAGTGATCTGAAAAAGTTGTCATTTAAAAAGGGAGGTACACATCACAAGGAAAAGCAACAACTAAAGACCAATATCCCTTAGGAAAATAAACACAAACCAAATCTAGAAACATAGAAAAAAGATACACCATGAATATGTGGGGTTTATCCCTGGAAGTCAAGATTGGGTCAACATAAATCAGTCAACGAAACCTATCACAATAATAAATTGGTATTCTTTATTCTATTATTAAAATGATCATCTTGACACATTCAAGAAAAGCATTTAACAAAATCCAATACTCTTTCATTTTTTTTTTTTTTTCTTTACAGATTGAGAGAGAGAGAGAGATTACAAGTAGGCAGAGCAGCAGCCAGAGAGGGGAGGAAGCAGGCTCCCTGCCAAGCAGAGAGCCCGATACGGGGCTCGATCCCAGGACCCTGAGATCATGACCTGAGCTGAAGGCAGAGGCTTAACCCACTGAGCCACCCAGGCGCCCCCCAATACTCTTTCATTATAAAAACATTTCAACAAATGAGGGATAGAAGGCTAGTTATTCAACCTGATAAAATGTATCTACAATACCCCATAATTAGTATCTTATTTAATGAAGAAAGACTGAATGCTTTCCCCTAAACTAAGTTCAGGAATAAAGCAAAGATGTCTGTTCTTGCCACTTTTATTTAACATTGTACCAAAAGTTCTAGCTTGGGTAATCAGGCAAGAAAAAAAGAAATAAAAGGTATTCAGACTGGAAAAGAAGTAAAACCATTTGTAGATAACATGACCCTGTATATAGAAAATCCTAAGGAATCCACTAAAAAACTGCTAGAATAAGTGAGTTCAGCAGGATTGCAGAATAAAAGCCTCAACATACAAAAAGGGAGGCAGAGTTAAAGCTGGAAAAAATTGCCTGGACCAAGAAATAAAGTGTGAAAATATACCTTAAAGTTCATTTTCTTGCAAACAGTAAAGATAACTACAACATCCGAGATGCAGGAATTCTGCTATGTAAAGTAGTAATAATAAAAGCCAATAATTGTGTAGCAATCATTAGACTGCCCGCACTGCTAAGTGTTCTAACTCATTTAATCTTCTCAACAACTCCATGAGGTAGGTACTATTATTATTTTAGAAAAAAAGAAACAAAGGAAGAGTTAGGTTAAATAACTTACCAGTCATAGAGATAGAAAATGTTGAAATTAGAAATAAAAGATGAAACAGTTTACCTTTGTGATGTGATATTATAGATTGCCCACTACTTACAGCAAATGTTGAATTATAAAGATAGATACAGAGCGATGTCACTTACCTATACAAGTTAATAAGAAACTTTTAGATCAGGAAGAATAAGAATAAGGTATAAAAAAATTATGATATAAAATATATCAGCAGTCAAACAGAAATAATATTTCAAAGATGATTAGAATAGACACAGACCTATCAGTCATGGAGGACTCTTCAGAATTTAGATGATAGAGATAAATAAATTAACTTTGATTTTTAAAAATATATTGGGACACCTGGGTGGCTCAGTGGGTTAAGCGTCTGCCTTCGGCTCTGGTCATGATCCCAGGGCTCTGGGATCGAGCCCCACATCAGGCTTCCTGTTCAGCAGGGAGCCTGCTTCTTTCTCTCCCTCTGCCTGCTGCTCTGCCTTCTTGTGCTCTCTATTAAATATATATATGTATATATATATACACATATGTGTGTATATATACACGTGTGTGTGTGTGTATGTGTGTGTGTATTTATATATATATATGTGTATATATATATGTGTGTGTGTGTATATATATATATGTATATATATATAAACAAGAAGTTTTAACTTTTAACTTTAGTTATAGAGAGGGCACCATACACCAGTATGGAAATGAAATGACACAGAATATGACCACATAGATTTCATTGGTATAATAACAGATAAAAGAGGGGCACCTGGGTGGCTCAGTGGGTTAAAGCCTCTGCCTTCAGCTCAGGTCATGATCCCAGGGTCCTGGGATCGAGCCCCACATCGGGCTCTCTGCTCAGCAGGGAGCCCGCTTCTCCCTCTCTCTCTCCCTGCCTCTCTGCCTACTTGTGATCTCTGTCTGTCAAATAAATAAATAAAATCTTTAAAAAAAAAAACAGATAAAAGAATAAAGGCAATAAACATATTATGAAATATTTACAGGCTTAAAAGTAAAAAGAGAGACTTAGATGAATTAGAAATTTTAAAAGTTTATCACTTAACATGTCTTAAAGAGAAAGCAATTATGGGTATGCATAAACAGTGTGAGGTTCCAAAAAACAATATTCTAACATGAGGACAAGAGGAAGAGGGGAAACCTGGGATGGAAAAAGTCAAAGGAAAGAAAAAATGGGGGAGAAAAAGTGTTCAAAGAAGTAGTAGAAACGGGCTTTTTAGGTCTTGAATATGTGATACATAATTAAAGAAATGTGACATGAATTAATATCTAGCATAAATTACTCTAAGTCTCTTAAATGCTAAAAATAAATGGACCAACTTCTGGTTAAAAATGGTAGGTTAAGCAAATACAATTATCTTTGTTCCTCTTGAGACTTTACTAAAATAAGAGTAAAGGAATTAAAAAAAAAAAAACAAAAATAATGGCAGATGAGACAACATGAGAAGGGAGATATGACAAGTTTGGAAGACAAGAGAGGAATGAATGGTAAGTGACTTAACAAAACTTAGAATATGAAACCTAAGCAACGGGGGAAAACCCTTTTCCAAAAACTCAGGAAGTAGATGTACCAGCTACTACTGAATGTGAAAGTACAGGATGAGGCTGAAAATGGAGGTACCAGGAACAATATGAAACCGGAAATCCCCTCATAACTTGCAAACCTGAGACTGCCCTTCACCTATCTGAGTTAACAGTTGGAAGATTTATTCTCTAATACAAGGACTGAACCAGAGAGAATCTGAGGCCCTGGAAAAGCTGAAAACAGGTGTGAGACAGCTGAAAACAGAAGTATGACAATATGCTAAAAACAGGGAGACTTCTACTGGATGACTTTAACAATCACAAGCAGCAGAAATACTAACTGTAGTAATTCTCTCTGGGGAAACTGAGGAAAGACCAGTACTGACACTAGGGAATATGTCAAAAAACAGCAGGACGGCTGGGATTTTCTAGGGAAGACTTCTAGGCTTGTAAGGAAAACCCAAAGATTTGCTTTCATTTGAGGATCACTCCTTAAAAGAAAGGTAGAGTCTAAAACAAATTGGTTAGTTCTGCTGTAACACTGTCTTCAATCTATAACAACATGTTAAACATATTAAACATAAACAACATATTAAAACATGAATCTGTAACAATATAACTGATATATAAGGGAACAATTTGAGCATAATGTGGACTTTGCATTTGGTTATGCATAATTTCCTCTGTGAGAAACAGCAGCAAACTGCACACAAGGAACACATGAAATGTACACAACTCAAACAGCTACCAGCCACCTCAGGTCATCATAGGTGGTATAAAACACACCCCACCTACTTCTATTTTCAGATAACCTTCCTTTCAATACTTCACAATGACACAGGTTGCAACACTTCCACATGTGGTCTTTTTCAAGACAAAATGCCACATATATTATTTATGTATTTTCTTAAAGATTTATTTATTTATTTGACAGAGAGTGAGCGTGCACAGGTGCACACATAAATGGGGAAAGTAGGGCAGAGAGAGGGAAAAAGAGACTAGTCAAGCAGACTCACCGCCAGTGAGTCCTGGGCCCCTGAGATCATGACTTGAGCAGAAATCAAGAGTCAGACACCCTCTGTCAGACAACTGACAGAGCCACTCAGGTACCTAGTATTTATGTATTTCTTAACAATTTATTTTAAATGTATTACTGATAAATTTTTTGTTGCACTCTAATTCCATTAGATCTGTGGTTTTTACTAAGTAATTTTACATAGCATGGCAATTTTTAGGAATGCTTTGTCACATTGTAGCAGAACTGACTGTATTGAAAAAGGAATTAGGAGCAAACAGAAAATGCAGGGAACAGAAGACTTTAAAAAACCACCATTAATATCCTGAGAGAGCTAAAAAATAGATATTCAAGAAAAGGAATAAGATGCAATTAAAAGAAGACATTCAGATATATTGGAATATTAGAAATTAAAAATATTATAATAGAAATTTAAAAAAAGTTAGGCACAAAGATAAAGTTGACAAATTCTCCCAGGATTATAAAAACAAATAAGTAAATCCAAGTTGAAAGTCAAAGAAAGAATTAGAGAATCAAGATAAATGGTCTGATATATCCAAATACTAAATTAAAAAAAAAACGTTATCTAAGAAATAATGGAAGAAAAATGCCTAGAATTGAAGTACACGTATTTCTAGACTGGAAGGGCTCACAGAGCTCATTGTCCAACGAAAGAAAAAAATAAAAAGACTCACACCAAGGTATATCATCATGAAATTTCAGAATTATCACATAAAGAAAAGATCTTAAACACTTCCAGAGATAAAATAACAGATCACACATAAAGAACTGGGAATCAAAATGGCACTGAATTTCTCAACAGCAACACTGGAAGCTAGAAAAAAAATGGAGAAATGTTCTTAAAATTTGGGGGAAAACTAACTTCCAACCTGGGATGCATTAGACAAGTGCATTAAGTACAAAAAAAGGGATAAAGAAAAAAAAGGGAATAAAGATATTTTCTGCCATGCCACGCCTCAAAATATTTTCCTCTCATGCATCCTTTGCCAGGGAGTTATTAGAACATGTGCTCCACCAAAATGAGAGAATAAGCCACAGGTGGGCTAACATAGGATCCAGGAGATCCAAAACAAGACAGAGGCAAAGGAATTTCTAGGGTAATGGTAAAGGGAAGTCCTTGGGTGACAGCTGAGAAGCAGGCTCAGACGTAAGTCCATATTGAAGACAAAAGTCTCCAAAAATGCTGCCAACAAAAAAAGAGAAAGAGAAAAGAGAAAGGAAATCCTAGATTACCTGATATGTTTGAATATGTAAAGAGATGTTTCATATATTGATCAGAAACTAGTTTGTGGTATACAAAAATTAAGCAATTAAGCATAAAAAAACAGAGCAATTAATTCTAGGGAAAATAATATATAAAAACGAAAATGTAGGGTGCCTGGGTGGCTCAGTGGGTTAAAGCCTCTGCCTTCGGCTCAGGTCATGATCCCGGGGTCCTGGGATCGAGTCCCGCATCGGGCTCTCTGCTCAGCAGGGAGCCTGCTTCCCCCCTCTCTCTCTGCCTGCCTCTCTGCCTACTTGTGCTCTTTCTCTCTCTGTCAAATAAATAAATAAAATCTTTAAAAAAAAAAAAAAACGAAAATGTAATTGTAGTATCATAAGGCATACTTGAAGAACTCAAAATTAGTGAGCAATAATAAAAGAGTCAAAATAAGGTCAATAAATAAATATTTATTAAATCCCTAATTGTGATATAAAAATATTAGGGGGACTATGGGGAGGCAAAGTGGGTATATATCTGGGTATGTATATATAAAACAGTAGCATAAAATTCTATCTTTATATTCTATAATAAATGCCTAAAATTGGGGTGCCTGGGTGGTTCAGAGGGTTAAACCTCTGCCTTCAGCTCAGGTCATGGTCTCAGGGTGCTGGAATTGAGCCCTGCATCAGACTCTCTGATCAGCGGGGAGCCAGCTTCCCCCTCTCTCTCTGCCTGCCTCTCTGCCTACTTGTGATCTCTGTCTGTCAAATAAATAAAATCTTTAAAAAAAAATAAATGCCTAAAATTTAAAAATCAAGAAAGAATACTACGTAGCGCTAACTAATGGAAGAAACGATTTCAGGTTTTAAAATGGGAAACAAGAGTTAGGCGTGGAGGAAAGTAGGGCTATTTTTTGGTATAAGCCTCATAACATTTTTCTTTGTACTTGTATTAGTCTTTGTACCTGTACTGTTTCAAGAAAAATAACAAATTAGAAAAACATATTAAAAAGATCTTTTTACCTGTCCAAGCTCTTCATTCAGATCAGAAGTATTGACTTGAGCTTTCTGACCTGATTCTTCGTGATAAAGATCAAGATCCCAGCCAATGAAAAATGATCCAAGAAATTTCTGCATTTCGACTGTCACATATAATGAAATTGGAATGATGAAATTGTAGAGTACCAAAAAAGCAAGGAAGTCTGAAATGAATCTCAGAATCTAGGGAGAAAATGATTGTTTGATAAGAGAAAACATATAAGAATTTCCATAGTAATACTAAAGAGCATTATCACAAAGTTTCATGTCTAAACAGACCATCAACTATATTCTGAAGCAGAAGTTTCATGAATTAAAATTCATTTTTTGAGCTGCTTCTTTAATACATTTCTTTTGTTTTATTGTTCATTAGGATCTTGAACAAAGTAAAAGAAGAAAGGTTAAATTTGAACTACTTGTTACTTTTCAGCAGCTACCAAAAAGCCTGGTGTGACTGAAACAATCTTTAGCAAAATTATAATTGTAATCCCTGGAGTATATTTACCATTCTATTTGCACCCTTCAAAATCACAGATAATGAAAAATTGACTGCAATTAAAAAACAACAACAACTATTTAAGAACTGTTAGTCCAGAACTGCTGGAAATGAAAACACAGATTATATAGTACAGTTTACTTTAATAGCATAGCCGTATCACATTTTAACATGTATTCTGTGAAAGGTAAAATACATAATTATGAATCATATGGAAAATATGTTCTGTGATCTGCTTTGTGGTTTCTTGAGATCCACATCTGTCTTCTAATATTTGTATTTTAATCAAATATTTTAATCAAATTAAATCAAATATTTAATCAAATATTTTAATCAAATGTGAAATCTGGAGAATAATTATTTACCAAAATTACATGTTAAATTTTCCTGCTAGCCCATATTCAGTTTAAAACTTAATATGACATATTTTGGTTATTTCACATCATCAGTAGACTGACAGTAAGACTCCTTGAATTATTCTGACGGAACTGGAAATCAACTTACTTTTTTATTTACTTATACAGTAAACGGAATAAAAAAATGAGTTTGTAGTACTGAAGAGGAATGCCATTATAGATGATTTAAATTTTTGTGATCTCTTGTAACTACTCAAATCATGCCATGGGGAATACAAATGCTCTGCCCTAAAATGCAAAGAGCATACCAGTATAAACATGCTGGCCACTCTTAACTTACAGTGTCATTTTGTCACCCTTCAGTAGTAACAGTTTTAGAAGAGCTCAGTGGTCACTCCTATCAGAAGTCACTACCAAATCAGTAACTGTGCCAAAGAATAAAGTTTCCTTTATAGCAGAGTCAAGAACACCATAAAATACCTTACTACTATTTCTTTGATGTTCTGTTTTTTGGTTATACCAAGGTTCATCCCATTTTTCTTCAGCTTGCCATGTATATTTCAAGATAGTACTGATGATGGCTTCAGAAATAAGGATTATTAGATAAATTATCAAAAATGTATTCATTGACCTGAAATGAGAAAAAGAAGAATATAAAATATGTCAATTATGTGTTACTATATTCATCTGCCTGGAAATTTTATAATTAAAATATAATTTTAATTTTATAATTAAAATATATTTATTAAATAAGATATAAAAATATATAAAATATCACAGTAGCTATTTAAAGGAAACAATCTTCGTATTTTAAGAGATGACTATTCAACAGAATCTGTTTACTAGTGATAAAATAACCAATACATAAATTATAAGCCTACCTGAATTAGTTATACTACTGTTCAAAATGCTTAAGTAAATGACAGTTTTGGCCAGTTATTCGTGCCATAACTAATTATTATAATTTTTTTTTAATTTTCAGGATCTAATTTTAAGTGTAAATATAACTAACGTTTGTGTAGTGTTAAGATTTTACAAAACGTTGTTACATCCACTCACTTATCTAATCTTTCTAAAACCTCTATCAGGATATCACTTCCTTTTTAATGATGAAGATCAAAGCCCTGAAAACATTCTATAATTTTACCAAAATCACACAAGTCAGGAACTAACTTTAGAATTCCCGTTCTTTTACCAGGCAAGCTTATATTATAGTATTTCACTAGGCAAGCTTAACATTACATCTCTGATTCTTTCATCAGCATTTTGTAACTTTTCGGCACACAGATCCTCTATGAATTTCATTAGATGTACAAGTAGGTATTTCCTTTTTTGAGAATGATTGCAAATAGTATTGTTTCTAATCTTAGTGTCTGTCCTTGGTGTTTATTTTTTAAAAAATATTTATTTAGAGAGAAAGGAAGTGCAAGCAGCAGGAGGAGCAAAGGGAGAGAATCCTGACTCCCTGCTGAGCGCAGAGCCCAGAACCCTGGAGATCATGACCTGAGCTAAAATCAAGTCAGTTGCTTAACTGACACCGGATGCCCCTGGTGTTTCTTTCCTAATGTAAGTATTTAATTCTGTGATAGTTAATCTTATATGTCAAGTTGACTGGGCTAAGCAATGCCCAGGTAGTTGGTAAAATAATATTTTTGGGTGTGTCTGTGAGTGAGTGTCTGAAAGAGATTAGTATTTGATTCATTAGACTTAGTAGAGAGATATGTCCTCACCAATGTAGGTGGGTATCATCACTGATGACCCCCCAGAAATACAAAAGGCAAAGGACAATTTTTTTCTCCTTTCTTGAGCTGGAACATCATAGCTCCAGGTTTTTTATCAATGCCCAGCTCCCTGGTTCTCAGGCCTTTGGATGCTGACTGCATTATACCATCAGCTTTCCTGGTTCTCCAGCTTGCAGATGGCAGACTGTGGCCTCTACAACCCATGAGCCAACCATTATAATAAATCTCCTCTTATATATACCCATATATATCCTACTCGTTCTGTTTCTCTGGGAAACCCTGTCTAATACAAGTGCTATAAATTTCCTTCTCAGCATTGCTTTAGCTTCATTGTATAAAATTTGATACTGTATTTTCGTTAACTTCTGGATATTTTTTAAAATGTTCTTTGAGATTTCCTCTTTGACCCATTGATTATTCAGAATTAAGAGTTCCAGCTGCTCCATATCATTGCCAATATTTTTAGGCTTTTTAATTTTTGCCATTCCACTAAGTGT